>NC_133426.1:81050000-81675000 GCF_049350105.2 Macaca mulatta | reverse complement strand
GTCCTGAGAACATATGTCCAAGTTGGTTTGGTTATAGCTTGTGTTTATACAATGGGGGCAGGCGGCAGGGGGGTGGTGCGACTTCCAGGTCATAGGTTGAAAGAGTTAAGCCCTGCCTGAAGAGTTGAATTCGGCATAAAGAAATGCTTGAGTTTGAACAGGGGCTTGTGGAATCCAAGGTTCTTCTCATGTAGATGAAGCTTTCAGGTCACAAGCTTCAGAGATAAAAGATGGTGACTGTCTCTTATCAGACCTTAAAAGGTGTCAGACTTTCCAGAAAAGACTTAGTAAGGGAAGGAGAGTCTCTATGGAATACAAATTTCCCCCACAAGAGACAGATTTGTAGGGCCATTTCAGAATATGTCAAAGAAATTTATTTTGGGATAAAATATTTCGATTTCCTTCAGGGCCTGTGAATCTGTCATATGATACTATAGCAGTCGGGTTGGAATTTGGCATCTCATTGTCACAAATTCTGCTTTGTCAGTCTTAAGATCACTGTTTTAATATTAATACTGGCCAGTTGTTTCTGAACTCCAAAGGGAAGAGGGTATATTGAGGCATGTCCAATTCCACCCCCTCAACCAGCATCAAGGCCTGAACTAGACTTCCAGGTTTCTTTGGGGTCCCCTTGGCCAAGAGGGGGGCCATTCAGTTGGTTGGGAGACTTAGCAGCTTTTTCCTATTGGCTTACAGAGTCCATCATCTGGTTACATAGAATCATTTGTCAAAACTCATCTTGTGACTAGTATATAAATTTAGCATTCAGATTAAGACTAAAGACGGCACAGAAACAAGATGTGGAGCATAATGAAATGCAGTAAAGAGAGTTAGAACAAAAGAGTATTTGAAAAGAACATAAAAGCCATTTAAGAAAAATTGGGTTGAAGACTTTAGGGGATTTAAGAAGCGAAGACCAAAAAAAAAAAAAAAAAAAAAAAAAAGAAACAGACAGAAACCAGAAAGAAAGGGGATGAAACCAGAAAGAAAGGGGATGAAAAGAAAGTACAATTTGACATTTATAATGAGTAATACAATTTACTTCCATACCTGGACCGCAATTTTATTTTTGGTTTTTTTTTTTTTTTTTTTTTTTTGAGACAGAGTCTCGCTCTTTTTGCCAGGCTGGAGTGCAGTGGTGCGATCTCGGCTCACTGCAACCTCCGCCACTCCTGGGTTCAAGCGATTCTCCTGCTTCAGCCTCCTGAGTGTCTGGGACTACAGGTGCGCGCCACCATGCCCAGCTAATTTTTATATTTTTAGTAGAGACAGGGTTTCACCATGTTGGCCAGGATTGTCTCGATTTCCAGACCTCATCATCTGCCCGCCTCGGCCTCCCAAAGTGCTGGGATTATAGGCATGAGCCACCAGGCCCAGCCTGTTTTTTGTCTTTTTAGGCATATATTAAAAGCATAATCATCTCTCCAATATTGGCTGTGGTTTTAATTTTATGTATGTTTGTGAACAAAGGAAATAATCTTTGAATATTAAGTGTCCACTCTGAAACTTCCTCCTACTTTTTTTTCCTTGTCAGCAGATCCCAGAGTCATTAAAAAGTATCACATGGCAGAGATTGGGAAAAGGCAGTTCAAGACAGTTCTTAGATGCTGCAAAGGTAAGATTGAGCAAACACATCTACATATAGCTAGGAAAAACCTGTAAGCCCTTGGAGCATTTCCCAATGTATACTACATATTTTACATCTCCCTTTTTGTGTTTTTCTAAATGCTGGCAAGATGAATAAGAATTTATGTTTCTGCTTCTGGAAATACAGAGGAAGTCTTGATGTTTTCTATCCCTGGAAAATTCTATCCGAATCTCTTGAATCAGTGCCAACTAGAGTAATATTTTCAGAAAGCTTTTATAAATGTAATAGCAACTTGTTGACACTTAAATTTATCCTGTTAGTTTATATCTGATATGTGAAATGCTTTATGTTTTTTGATGTTACCAATGTTCAGATAGTAGTAATATCAAGGGATTCTAAGCTTATTAGAGCCCATGAGGTAGGTAGTGCTGAGTTTACATGTCAATGAGGTTATTTTTCATTGCTAATATAAGTGAAAGACATCTTTAAAAATTCCCAGTGCTTTGAAATGAGACCCATAAATCTCTATGATAGAAAAGACTAGAAAATTAGAAGACAGTCTAAATTCTGGGTATTTTGTTTATTTTTTCTTTATGATTAATAATTATTTGCCATTAAGGTATAAGGCATTGTTCTAATTTATGCAGAGGCTGTAGAAATGAATTATATTTTACATTATTAAAGTGTTGAGGGGAAAATGTGCTTAGTCTTCTTATTGTCTATGACACCACTAAGTTGACTTCTATTTTAGTCTTTTGTTTTGTTGAAGACCTCACTATCTTGTGTGGTATTCACCAGACCCCTTGATAAAACCTGTTGCTCAATCTTTTAGAGGAAAAAATGGCACAGAGAGATATTGTCAGACTAAGAATTACCTTTTGATGTTTTCCTTTACAAAGTGCTTTGAGATTATTGATCCAAAAATCAATATCCTGTTTATGGCAATTACTTTTTCTGTCTCAACTGGTGAGAACAAGAAGGCACTTTTTGCTTTTTGTAATTCCATTTTCATAGCTTGGCCCAGAGCTGATATTGTTATGCTATGTATGATATTGGTACACATTTGTGTTTGTAAAGAACTGTGCCTTTGTTCATTAATTATTGATTATTATAGCTACTGAAAAATCATCTAATCCAACAAGTATTGAAACTTACCTTGCCCATGTGGTATGTTCCATGAGAGATACAAAGATAAAAGACACTGTCTCTGATCTTCAGAAATTTATCACATAATAAGAAAGGCAAAACAGTGTATGCAAATGACTACAATATAGGCATAAGACAGACTATGAGATATTAAAAAATACCTTGTTTCTAAATGTATATATGAGCCAGTACAAGAAAAAGAATCAGTTGTTTAAAATCAACTGTATTAATTATAAAACAGAAATGTACAGACAAGGAAAGCAAGTGAGATATAAATTAACTGTATATTATACTTGCTTACCAATAATGAAATAAGAGATTATCAGCACTATAGTAGTGAATGACACTGGGAAAGCCAGTGTAAGTCAAGTAGAAGTGTAAAACAGGTTAAATCCTTTAAACGTCAGTTTCAAAAGCTATTTAGAGAAAGTGACTTCACTGAGTTTGTTCTATCTTAGTATTTTTTATATAAATTTAGCTATAAGTTAATTGTGGAGGTGTTTTGCTTTACTATGCCAGACTAAATACTATACCTGTGAATTTGTTTTGGAAACATTCATTAGATTAGACAGTTTAAGCCAGGTTTTGAAACATCTGAAATTCTGTAATAGCTAATGGACTGCTTGGTATCATCTTCAATTAGGCTCTCCAGGTATGGCCACTGATAGAAAAGAGGACATGTTGGCATGGTCATGCAGGAGGAGGACTCCACACAGACCCAAAAGAAGGGGTAAGAGCCTGTAACAAATAACTGGAAATTCTTAATGATTGTCCTTGCACAGAAGATATATGTATTTAAGATTATAATATTCTAGAATATTTTGATTGACTCATCTAATTGCATGTTCTCTAATGAAAAAAATCATATTCATTGACCATAGTTTATAGATGATATTTTCTCAGACTTAAAACAAAGATTTATGATTAAAAAAGAAAAGTTATTTGTCCACCTAAATGTTTTAGTTCTTTAAAATAGCATCAGTTGAGGTTGTTATGTAATCTAGCCTTATAATAAGTATAAGTAGGCGAATTAGATTTAGCACCTAAAAAACAATTTTGTGTGTGTATGTGTTTGTGTGTGCGCGCGCGCATGCTTCAGGGTTAATGTTTCCCCTTCTATACACTTAGAGAAATCCTAAAATACCCCCTAGTTTCATGGTAAATCCTCTATCTACCTGATCCACCTAGTTATCCATATTCTTTATCATTATTATTATCGTTATACAGCCATGCTAAGCAGTAGGGCTGTTGAAATAGAAAGACTTGCACTATATATTTTTTCTCAGTAAGTGAAAAATGTCACTGGAATACTGTTACACAGTATTACATCTGGCCCTTTTTCTCTGAGCTTGCCTTTATTTTCTTCCTCCGGCTTGACCCAGTCAGTATATGCATGTTATTTCTAAGTAGAAATGATATTTTCAGGGTTGGTGGTCAACTGAACAAATTTTATGTAACAGTACTCTTTTTTTTTTTTTTTTTTTTTTTTGAGACAGAGTCTGGCTCTGCCGCCCAGGCTGGAGTGCAGTGGCCGGATCTCAGCTCACTGCAAGCTCCGCCTCCCGGGTTCACGCCATTCTCCTGCCTCAGCCTCCCGAGTAGTTGGGACTACAGGCGCCCGCCACCGCGCCCGGCTAGTTTTTTGTATTTTTTAGCAGAGACGGGGTTTCACCATGTTAGCCAGGATGGTCTCGATCTCCTGACCTCGTGATCCGCCCGTCTCGGCCTCCCAAAGTGCTGGGATTACAGGCTTGAGCCACCGCGCCCGGCCTAACAGTACTCTTTAAATTGTAGAGAGAGAAGTAAATGTTAGTTATTTTTTTGATAGGAAGTGATTGGCAGGAAACAGTTTTCAGTGCTTTTTTCCATTCTTCTTTGTTTCCTAGTACAGTTCTTTCAAGGAACTCAAAACACTTCACATTAATGTTTCTGTCCCATTTTTGAACATTATTATCCTTCATAGCTGATTTTTAAAACAGCAAAATGTCATAAAATAAAATTTTAAAAAATTAACCCAAATAGTAAGATTTGTTCATCCATGCATTAGTTTTTGGTATGATATTTGCCAGTTTTCAGGATCATCTGTCACCAAGGCCTCTTAAGGATAGTTGCTAATAATATTCTAAACACAACCAAAAATAAGTTGACTTAATAAAGAGAAGCAGCTACTTCTTTTAGGCTCAAGCACTATAAACTTCAAGACAGTTTCTTTCTGCTCCAGTAAAATAAAGCAACACTCATTGTAATACTTTAGTCTGTAGCCCTTTGTTTTCCCTTGCCATCTTTGTATTAGTTTAGCCTTTTTATCTAAATGGAATCATAGAATCATATAACTTGGAGACCATGTCAGAAAAGAAATAGTATGGAGTCGTAGTTAAGAGCTTGAGCTCTGGAGCCAGACTGCCTGGATTTGAATTGTGGCTCCATCACTTGCTAGTAGAATGACCTTGAGCTAGTTTCTTAATCTCTGTATGCTTCAGTTTCTTCATCTGTAAAATGAGGGTGATAATTTTGAAGGGGATTTAAATGAGTGAACTCCTCACACCATGTTAAAGCTCTTAAATAGTGCTTGACACATAGTGAGTGCTCAATAAATATTAGCTGCGGTTGTTATAATGTGAGATTGTAAGTCCTATCCTCTACCCTAATCCATTTATTTAAAAAGTATATATTGAATGCCTTCTTTGCGCTAAACTCTGTGTTAAGTACTGGAGATATACAAGACAAAATCTCTGCTGTCTAGAAACTTAACAACATGGCAGAATATCTAAACTGCCATGTAGAAGTTTTATCACTGTGACAAATAATAGATTTGACCTCATAACCAACTGAAATCTGTAGTGCTTTACTTTTTGTGTGCTTGTTTATAGAGAAGGGATCTCTCTATGTTGCCCAAACTGCTCTTGAACTCCTGGGCTCAAGCAATCCTCCCACCTCAGCCTCCCTGAGTAGCTGGGACTACAAGTGTGCACCACCAAACCCAGCTTTGCTTCACTTTTTATTCATATGTGTGTTCTTAACAACTAACAATCAGTATTAATAATGCTGCTTGGAAGTTATTTAAATCATTCATTTATATAGCATGGGATCATAAAGGGTTTGTGAAAAAGGAGTGGCAATTTCAGTATTTGAAAACTCCTGTTTTTAAAGTAGATGTATTAAGAAATTGTTTTATAATAGAATCCCCAGATTTTTAAAGGATTTTGGAGCTTTATTCCTGCATTTAAATTTTTATTTATATGCTGCTTTGAAGAGGCATCTGCTAGTAAATTTAGTTAGCCATGTACTCTTAATAAGGACACAAATAATGAAGACCTTAATGAAAGGATTCTTTCTGAGATTTTGCTTGACATACTCTTTTTTTATGTTAGAAACACATTCTTATTGATTGGACACAGTCAGAAGCTGGTAGTTTTTAAACAGAAATTTTCACTTAAGCAATCGGAGAGCTTGATGTAATCAGAAGAAGTGAAACAGTAACTTGGAATATTAAAAATTGGTATTAAAACTTGGAGTAACTTGGAGGACTAAAAATTGGAAGATTGGGAAGAGGCTTGTTAAAATGAGTGGACACATTAGACCAGTGGCCAAGCATACCTGGATGGCATGGTGCAGCTGAATTCTAGCTCTGATTTCATACATAATCAAGTAGCCTTATGATCTTCATTTGATTTCTAAAATTGTCTTTCCTTTGGGATAGAAAATTCATTGACTGGCCAACTTGAATATCAGTCTGGCGGGTAGTTCTTTTTATTGTAAATTATTAAATGGACTGTCAAATACAAATCCATCTAATATGTAGCATAATCCATTTAAGGAAAGGGTCTAATCACCACTGAATAAGTTCTTCATTGAAGTTTCAGACCAGCAAAACTCGGAAAACAAACCCTGAAGTATAATGTAACAAAAATTGTAAAGCCTTTCCTGACAACTCATACATATTTTCTTCTCTTATCCCAAATTCACTATATGTGTATCTCCAACAACACAAGAAAAATTTTCCAGTTACACTCTGGATTTTTTAGACATCGACTGAACTCGCTAGTTTTTGACCATCTTTTTATAAATCCATTGTTATCCTTAATAATATTGAAGTGGTTTGTTCCTTTTATTGCAGTTGTTGGGTTGAGGGGAGTTCTTTTCTCTGGATAGTTGACTTATCCCTGAAATTATGGACACTTTCAAATTTTCTTCTAGATTGGTTTTTTAGGGAGAAAACATTCAGCCTATAGCTCATATTTTTACAAAACAACATTCCAATTTTTTTTATGTTTTTTAGTTCCTCACTACAAGTTTTGTCCCCAAGTAGTTTCTTTCAAAATCAGTCCCTTGATTCTATGAGGTATTACATTTCTTGCTATTAGAATTTAGGAATGTCTGTAAAACCAGAATTCTTAGAGAAATTCCTTATCAGCTAAGGAAAAGGTGATTCTTCTACCTTTATCAAAAGATCATTTTTTTTTTACTCTTCATTTTCTTATCAAGGGCCACTGGGCCTCACTCCCTTGAAAAGAATGAGCTGCGGGTAGAAAAATAGGCTGTTGCTTCAGTGCTTGACCTTTCCTGGCAAGAAATAGAAACTTACCCACCTGAGAAACAGAACATGTATTCAATTTATTAATATACGGTTATCTTTAATATTTGAAAATTCTACCAAATGAGCTGCTCCAGATGTTTTGGTTTTTTATTCTCATGCCTTGTCTACATCGTTATTAGGTATAGCTGTTCACTTGTAGTACATTTGGCCATGAGGCAGTACTTCTCTTCCTCAGATCACACTGTCAAATTGAGCACTGTCAATTCATAAGAAGTATAATTTGTGGCTTTCCAGTTACACCCTACTGAGTTTGGTACTTCCAGTTTTATTTGTATACTTATTTATTTATGTATTTGTTTTTGACCCACCATACTATGATTGTGCTATTTCATTGTGTACATGTTCCTTTCATTATTTCTTACCTGTCCAGCCTCATGAAGCTTATGAAGCTATATGTTAATACCAAATAAGTAAATATTTTAAAATCTGTCAAAAGTTGTGATGATTTAATCAATTATTAGGTATTGCCTCTAGGATATTAATAAGAATTTCCCATCACGTGTTTGAAAATACATACATTAATTAATTAATGGAATAAGTATTCAGTGAGTGTTTCTGATACCAGTCAAGTTTCTTTTTCTTCTGATTTTTTCACTTGGGCCACCTCGTTTTCAGTTGCTTTCAGCTTCTGTCACAGCCCTCTGTCTTTTCTGAACTTTTTCTTCTAAACTCAGTTTTGAAAAAAAAATAAATAAAATTGTTTTTATTTATTCAAAGATCTTAGTGTTACTATTCAAAGATCTTAGTGACTCTATCTGAATTTATTACTTTGTTATCATTGTGGTTTTTTTTCCCCTGAATCTAATTGCTTCCTTTAACTATGACTATCTAATTCCAATATATAGTTGAGATCTTTCTAAAAACTTTAATTCCTCATACTAATAGAGTACTAGTTTTACATTGTAATGGGGCTTTAAATTTGAGGCATATTGTATATATTCTGATAGCAGAGGAGGAACAGGTTCTCACCGAGGACATGCTATAACCACTTCTTGACTACTGCCTATGTTCGGTAAGTCCCTGGGACTGTGCAGTCGGCAGGTGGCCAAGACAGCCAGGCCCGCATTCCTTGCCAGCCAGGCCCATGTTCCTCCTCTCTGGGCAGCGACTTCCCCCAGGCCTTGCGTGGGTCCAGAGGTGCTGTCTGTGAGTCAGGAACTAGGGTCAAAAACCTTAGAAGTCTGCCAGGTGTTCTGTTCTACTGAGGCTGAGCTGGCATTCATACCACAGGATGCAGTCCTTCCCACTCCTCTCCCCTTTCCAAAGTCAGAGGAGCCTCACTCTGTACCCACAGCCACCACAGGTCATCGGGAGTACTGCCAGACTACCCCCAATGTCCCCTTGAGGCCCAAGGGCTCTTCAGTCAACTTGTGGTAAATGCTACCTGACCAGAGACTCACGCTTCAGGGCAATGGGCCCCCTTCTGGCCCAGGGCAGGTCTAGAGATGCTGTTCAAGAGTCAAATCCTATAATCTGGTACCATCAAGTGTCTGCTTGGTGCTATACCCCTTTGTAGCTGTGCTGGTACCTAAGGTGCAAGCCAAAGTTCCCTTTACTTTCCCCCCTGCTTTTCTCAAGCAGAAGGAGCTTTGTACCTAGCCACCACGGGTGGCAATGTACTGAGTCTTACCTGAAGCCAGCAATTCTCAGAGGCTCACCTTTGATGTAGTAACTGTGTATCACTTCTGGTTATTCAGGGCCCAAGGGCTCTTCAGTTAGCAGGTGATGAATATTGGTAGGACTAAGTCCTTCCCTTCAAGGCGGTGGATTCCCTTCTGGCCTAGGGCGTGTCTAGAAATGGATCCAGGAGCTAGGGCCTGGAATGGGGCCCTCACAACTCTGACAGTTGCCCTATCCTGTTGTTGCTTAGCTGATATCCAGGATGCAAGACAAAGTCCTCCCCACTCTTCCCTCTCCTCACATGGAAGGAAGGGATCTCTTTGGGAGCAGTGGCTGTGCAACCTGGGATTAGGGGAGAGTGATGCCAGCACTCCCTTAGCCGCCCTAGCTGGTGTCTCAGTAGATTGTGTGCCCCTCGCTGTCAGCCCACCATCTCTGACAGTTCAGTACTAGGATTCACCTATTAGTTGCAGTCTTTATGGCTTAGACTGCCTTTCAAGCTTATTTAGAGCACAGAGCACTTTAGCCTGCAGTGGCAAGGTTTATGGGATCGATTCCCTTCTGGCTAGGGCTGGTTTAAATGCTTCCTCTGTGGGCAGGCATTACCTGAGTTTCGCCCTGTTTCTGGTTTTCCTTTCTGCTCTAACAGGACAGCACCTGAGTTTAGCACCTCACAGTTGCAGTGCTCTCCCACTCCCAGCACACAGAGATGCTCTCCACACCACACCACTGCTTCTGCGGTGTTGGGGAGGGGTGGTGTCAGCAATTCAGGACTGTTTTTTCTGTCTCTTCAGTGACTCAGCAATACGGCGTTAAAATCAGGTACTATGAGGGCTCACCCGATTTTTGGCTCTTATGAAGGTGTCTTTTCTGTGTAGATAGTTGTTAAGTTGATGTCCTTTAAGGGAGGGGGGATGATTGGTGGAACATTATAGTCCACCATCGTGCTCTGCGTCCCTTGATGGTACTCTATACCACATACTCTTTATTCACTCATCCGTTGATGGACATTTAGGTTGATTCCATTACTTTGCTATTATGAATTGTGCTGTGGTAAACATATGAGTGCAGGTGTCTTTTTTATATAATGATTTGTTTCCCTTTAGGAAGATACCCAGGAATAGGATCGCTGGATTGAATGGTAGTTTTATTTTTAGCTCTTTGAGAAATCTCCATACTGCTTTCCATAGCAGTTGTACTAATTTCCATTACCACCAACAGTGTATAAGCATTCCCTTTTCTCTACATCTTCACCAACTTCTGTTGTTTTTTAATTGTTTAATAATAGCCATTCTGACTGGTGTAAGATGGTATCTCATTGTGATTTTCGTTTGGATTTCTGTGATGATTATCGATGTTAAATATTTTTTCATATGTTTGTTGACTGCTTATATGTCTTCTTTTGAAAACTATCTGTTCGTGTCTTTTGCTCACTTTTTGGTGGAGTTACTTGCTTTTTTCTTGTTGAGTTCTTT
Organism: Macaca mulatta; assembly: GCF_049350105.2. Classification (NCBI taxonomy): domain Eukaryota; kingdom Metazoa; phylum Chordata; class Mammalia; order Primates; family Cercopithecidae; genus Macaca; species Macaca mulatta. Next base: position 81,664,574 of record NC_133426.1, on the reverse strand, counting down.
GAGTTCCTTTTAGATCCTGGATATTAGTTCTTTGTTGGATGCACAGTTTGCAGATATTTTCTCCCATTCTGTAAGTTTTCTATTTACTCTGTTAATTATTTATTTTGCTGTGTAGAATCTTTTTCATTTGAGTTCCATTTGTCTATTTTTGCTTTTGTTATCTGTGCTTTTGCAGTCTTAGTCATAAATTCTTTGCCTAGGCCAATGTCTAGAAAAGTTTTTCCTAGGTTTTCTTCTAGGCTTTTTATAGTTAGACCTTAGTTAATTTTTGTTTTTAGTGAGAGATATGGGTCCAGTGTCAATATTCTGTATGTGGCTATCTGATTTTCCCCACAGTATTTATTGAATAGATTGTCCTTTCCCCAGTATATACTTTTGTCAACTTTGTCAAAGATCTGTTAGTTGTACATATGCGGCTTTCTTTCTGATTGATCTATCTGTGTAATTTTACACCAGTACAGGCTGTTTTGGTTATTGTAGCCTTGTAGTATAATTTAAAGTCAGATAATGTGATACCTCTTTATTCTTTTTGCTTAGGATTGTTTTGGGTATTCTGGCTCTTTTTTGTTCAGTATGAATTTTAGAACAGTTTTTTCTAATTCTGTGAAAAATGACATTAGTAGTTTGATAGGAGTAGTGTTGAATCTGTAAATTGCTTTGGACATTATGGTCTTTTTAACAATATTGATTCTTTCAATCCTTGAGTTTGTTTTTCTATTTGTTTGTGTCTTCTATGACTTCTTTCATCAGTGTTTTATAGTTCTTCTTGTAGAGATCTTTCAACTCATGGGCTAAATGTATTCCTAGATATTTTATTTTCTTGTAGTTATTGTAAATGAGATTGAGCTCTTGATTGGTTCTCTGCTTGATTGTTATTGATGTATAGAAATGCTCATTTTTGTACATTGATTTTGTATCCTGAACTTTACTGAGGTTATTTATCAACTCTAGGACCCTTTTGGAGGAACCTTTTGGAGGAGTTTTCTAGGTGTAAGATCATATCATCAGCAAAAAGAGATAATTTGACTTCCTGTTTTCCAGTTTGGATGCTTTTTATTTATTTCTCTTCTCTGATTGCTGTAGCTAGGACTCTCAATTAGATGTTGAATAGAAGGGGTTGAAAGTAGGCATCCTTGTTCTATTCTCGTTCTCAGGAATGCTTTCAAGTTTTCCCCATTCAGTGTGATATTGGCTGTGGGTTTGCTATATGTGGCTTTGATTATTTTGAGGTATATTTTTTCTATGTCTAGTTTATTGAAGGTTTATGCTGGATTTTATTGAATGCTTTTTCTGCATCTATTGAGATGATTTTTGTTTTTAATTCTGTTTATGTAGTGAATCACATTTATTGCTTTGCATATATTCTTGCATTCCTGGAATAAAACCCACTTGATCATGGTATATTATCTTTTTGTTGTGCTGTTAGAGTTGGTTTACTGATATTTTGTTTAGGATTTTTACATCTGTGTTCATCAGGGATATTGGCCTGTAGTTTTTTGTTTTGTTTTCTTTTGGGTTGTTTCCTTGCCTGGTTTTGGTTTTAGGGTAATGCTGCCTTTGTAGAATGAGTTACGGAGGATTCCCTCTTGCTGAAATGTTTTGGAACAGTTTCAGTAGGATTAGTGCCAGTTATTTATATGTCTCATGGAATTTGTGTGTGACTCTGCCTGGTTCTGGGGTTTTTTGGTTTGTTTGTTTCGAGATTTTTTATTACTGATTCAATTTCGAAACTCATTGTTGGTGGGTTCTGTATTTCTGTTTTTTTCCTCATTCAATCTTGGGAGGTTGTACATTTCCAGAAATGTATCTATTTCCTCTAGGTTTTCTAGTTTGTATGCATAGAAGTGCTCATAGTAGTCTCTGATGATATTTTGTATTTCTGTGGTATCAGTTGTACGTCTCCTTTTCCATTTCTGATTATGCATATTTGAATCTTATATTTTGTTCTTGGTTAATCTAGCTAGTGGTCTTTCAGCTTTATTTATCTTTTCAAATAATCAATCTTTCACTTGTCAATAGACACAGGAAGAGCATTTGATAAAATTCAAAATCTCTTCAGAATAAAAACTCAGCACAGAAGGCATAGAAAAACTCAACATGATAAACGCCATATATGACTTACCCACAGCTAACAACATGCCGAATAGGGAAAAGTTGAAAGCCTTTCCACAAAAAAAAAAAAAAAAAAAAAAAAAAAAAAAAAACTGTAACAAGACAGGGATGCCTGTTTTCACCACTCCTATTCAACATGGTACTAGAAGTCCTAGCCAGAGCAATCAGGCAAGAGAAACAAATAAAAGGCATCCAAATTGGGAAAGAAGTCAGATTGTCCCTCTTAGTTGATGATATGATTTTATATCTAGAAAAAAACTAAATACTTCACCAACGAAACTTTTACATCTGATAAATAAATTTGGTAAAGTTACAGGATGCAAAATCAACATACAAAAATCAGTAGTCTTTCTATACACCAATGGTGAAATCATTAAGAAAAAAATTAAGAAGGCAATCCCACTTATAATAGCTACCAAAAAAATACTCAGGATTAAACCTAACCAAGGAGGTGAAAGATCTCTACAAGGAAAACTATAACATCATTTTTCACAGAAATAGAAAAAAGAATTCCAAAATTTGTATGGAACCAAAAAAAGAGCCCATGTAGCCGAAGCAATCCTGAGCAAAAAGAATAAAGCTAGAGACATCACACTACCTGACTTCAAAATATATTATAACACTATTGTAACAAAAATGGCATGGTATTGGTATAAAAACATATGTAGACCAATAGAGCAGAATAGGGAATCCAAATATAAATCCATGTATTTATAGCCAACTGATTTTCGACAAAAGCATCAAGAACATACATGGGAAAAGGACACTCTCTTTAATAAATTGTGCTGGCAAAATTGGAGTCTGTATATAGAAGAATGAAACTGAATCCCTATCTCTCACCATGTGCAAAAATCAACTCAAGATGGATTAAAGACTTAAATGTAAGACTTGAATCTGTAAAACTACTAGAAGAAAAAATAGGGAAAATACTTTAGGACATTGGTCTATGCAAAGATTTTGTAGTGAAGACCTGAAAAGCAGATAACAAAACCAAAAATAAACAGCTGGGACTATATTAAGCTAAAAAGCTTCTACACAGCAAAAGGAACAACAGAGAGAAGAGACAACCTGTTAAATGGGAGAAAATATTTTCAAACTTCATCCAACAAGAGACTAATATTCAGAATATACGAGGAACTCAACTCAATAATAAAAAAAACTCAATTAAAAAGACATTTCTCAAAAGAAGACATGTTGATGGCCAACAAGTATGTGGGAAAATGTTCAACATCACTAATCACCAGGGAAATGCAAATCAAGACCACATGAGATATCCTCTTCCCTCAGTTATAATGGCCTTGATTAAAAACACACACAAAAAAACAGATATTGGTGAGGATGCAGACAAAAGGAAGCTCTTATACACTGTTGGTGGGACTATAAATTAGTACAGCCATTATGAAAAACAGTATGGAGATTTCTCAAAAAACTGGAACTGGAACTACCATATGATCCAGCCATCCTACTACTGGGTATTTATCCAAAGGAAAGGTAATCAGTATATCAAAAGGATACCTGCATGTTGTATGTTGATTGTAGCACTTTTCACAATAGCTGATACGGAATCTTAAGTGTCCATCAATGGGAAATTCGATAATATAAATGTGGAATACTCTTAGTCTATAAAAAAGTGAAATCCTGTCATTTGCAGCGACATGGATGGAACTGGAGGTCAGTATGTTAAGTGAAATAAGTCAGGCACAGAAAGACAAATATCACATGTTATCTAAGAAAGTTGATCTTATAGAGGTAGAGAATAGAGTGATAGGTATCAGAGCCTGGGAAGGGTGTGTGGTTAGGCGTGGGAGATAGAGGGAGATTGGTCAATGGGTACAAACCTACAGTTAGATAAAAAGTGTAAGTTTTAATGTTTGATAGCAGAGCAGGGTGACTATAGTTAGCAATAATGTGTATTTCAAAGTATCTGGAAGAGAGAACTTAAAATGTTCCCAACACATAGAAATGATAAATACTCAAGGAGATAGATACCCCTAATACTCTGATTTGATCATTACATATTCTGTACGTTCAACAAAATATCACGTGTACCCCATAAATATGTAAAATATTATGAATCAATTAAAACTGTGCCTCGGACTCTGAGGTGCCTCTTTGATTTGGTCTCCACTTAAGATGCATTATTTTTCAAACTTTATAGTTTATCAAAACTAATGGAATTCATGTACTTTACAGCTTAATGGACTCATAATGGATGATTACGTAACTTCAGAACCCATTTTGTTAAAAGAAGTGACATTTTATGCACTATTAAGCCAACTAGAATAATTTTCTTGCTCTTAGCCATAACTTCACTGTGTCCTTATTGAAGAAATTCTGGGATGTGTTGTAGAAGGTTTTGATAGAAGAGAGTGTTTCTAAAGATACGTGAAAACAGGGCCTTTTTCCATTATTCCATCAAGAAAAATAAGATAGACAAAACTCATGAAATGGGAAAGTGGTTGAAATGCCCTAGTTTGTGTTATAATGCTTTAAATTATATTTATTTCATAATAGTTCTATTGGGAAAGGGAATTTTAAAATTACTGCCTTTAAAGGCCTTACCAGTTATAAGAGCATGTATATGTGTGTGTATAAAATAAAACGTTAAGAACTATACTTTCACATTTCATATTTTTGTCATCTTAGGTATTTAAAGCAGTTCAGGAAGATAACCCTTGTGTTTTTACAATATGAACAATTTTATTTCTAATACTTTTTATGCAATAAACTGCCTAAAAGACTAGAAAAGTAGTTTGCTGAGTCCTAGAGGGATAACTATAATGTAAAACTAACCTGTAGTATATAAGGTACTGTCCTGGGCCTTGACAGTACCTTATATACTGCAGGTTAGTTTTATATCATATGTTGACAGTTTCCCCCAATTCCTTTGCAAATCTGCTCAAAATTATATAACTTCCCTCCCTAACCCCTCTGAATATATGTGAGTTATAAAAAGTAGAAGCAAGCCAACAACAACAACAAAAAAAGTCATAAAAAAGTATCAATGATTCCACCCACTTGCAGCTACTGTTATTGACACTTTTGGTGTAAACTCCTACGTATATCACATTTTTTCCCACAAACATATTTTTTTCACTCTGCTTTTTTCATTTAAGACATTCCTCTGTCACTACGTATATTTCTGAATGGCTGTGTTTTGTTGTATGTGTTCACTCTATTTATGCTGTTCTCCAACATGCATCATTTAGGCTGTTTCCAATTTTGTTTCTATTAAAACAGAATTGGTATAAACAACCTTATAGCTAAATTTTCATTCCGTTATTCAACAGGTATTCATTAGGTACCTATTGTATGTCAGTCACTGTATTTGGCTTTGAGTTACAACAGTGAGCACTACTATTAGAGTGATTACTCATGTGGAATGTGCAGGAGAGCAGATATTAATCAAATAATTGTACTGCTGTTTATGTAGTTTATAACTGAAATGGATACTGTGAAAGAAAGGAATAATGTACTGTGTGAGACTAAGGCAAAGGACCCTGATGGGCTGGGGAAGGCATTATTGAGGAAATGCTATTTGAGCTGTTGATCAACTAGTTGAAAGAGGTTGAAGGGACCACAGGGGAAGGTGTTACAGAGAGATTATTCCAGACAGAGTAGACATTACTGTGTAAAGTCCCTATGACAGAAAGGATTATGGCATGTTTAAGGAACTGAAAGAAAGGCAGTGTGGCCTAAGCACTGAAAGCAGTGGTATAAAATATAACTGGAGAGGTATTCAGGGGCCAGACCAAGTAGAGCCTTATAAGCCGTGTTACAGATTTTAGTTTTTATCCCGAGAATGATAGGCTACTGCTTAAGGGTTTTCAGCTGGAAGGGAAATCTGATTGCAGGGTGAACTTACTAGATAAGGGCAAAGCAGATGCAGGGAGATCAGTTAGGAGATTGTTGCAGTGGTTTATGCGATAATTGATGATAGCTTAGATTAGGTTTATGGTTAGAAATGGAAAGAAATAGATTCAAGAGATTTTTAGGAGATAAAATTGATTCAACTTAGAGCATATTTATAAGGGTTTTTTTTTTTTTTGGCATAAATTCCCAGAAGTAGAATTCTTGACACAAAGGGCAATATTATTTTAAAAGCTTGTAAACGATAGCAAATTGCTCTCCAGAAAAATTATTTCAGCGTATTCTCCATTAACAGTGTATTAGACTGCTCATTTTCATATGCCCTCAGCAGTAATAAGCAGTATCTTTTTTTTTTTTTTTACTCTTTTCTTTTTATTTTCAGTGTTTTTTGGGTATGTTTTATTCTTTTAAATATCTTTTCCAGAAATCAAGTTAATATTTTAATTTTTAAATGGGGATTGTTTTGCCAACCATAATAATATAGTAGTTTTAGAATATATGTATATTGGTCTCCTTAGTTTGGTATTAGAAAGTGTGGTTTTTATTCTTAATTTTCTCACTCTGAAGCTGAAAGTAAAGCAAAAGGATTTAATGGGAATGTTGTCTCAGGAACATGGAACAAAGAAAAAATGTGAGATGCATTTAGATCAGATTCAGTATTACTGGAAAATTGCATTTGTGAGGAAATTTTCAGTAACTCAACTTTGTTTGATATAGGCAATACTAAACCCTCTGCTTTCCTAAAAGGAGTATTGCAACTCTGCTCTACCATGAGTTTAGACATGGGACTCCAAAATATTTTAAATAAAAAACTGACAAATAGCCAAAATGTATATAAATTTTCTACTACAAAAATGGAAATATGGAAAATTTCTTTGAATTTTCTGTAGTGTTTTGGTAGCTTAATAAATAAATGTATAGTACATATCCCTTCATGACCACTAAATTACTTTTTTAACAATATGAGAGTGGCTAAAATTGAAAGTAAGACATTTAAGAGAAATAAATAACTTTTTAAAGTAATTGAAATAGTTAATTTTTCTCCAAAATATTTTGAATTTGAAAGATATTAGCCTTAGATTCAGAATAAAAGTTATATTTGTAATGTTTTCATGTATTTCTCAATATATAAATTCTATATTATTGAATTATGGTTATATTTGAAATGACATGTTATTCACTGCTTTGTTTTCTCTCTTTCAATAGTTAAAAGATGTTGATACTCGGAAAATCATAAAAGCAATGCTTTCTTATGTGTGGCCCAAAGACAGGCCAGATCTACGAGCTAGAGTTGCCATTTCGCTTGGATTTTTGGGTGGTGCAAAGGTAAGAAATTATGCATTGTTTGGTTGCTCTAACTAAGAAATACTACATTTTCTAGTTATGAATCCTGGGCCTGGTATAAATCACTTTTGGGGTAGCATGACCAACCAACTTTTAGGACCCTCATTTAGTTTACATAATTATTTTATGCAGTCATTAGAAATTATATGGTAATGTCCTGTTTATCTCTGGATCAGACTTCTCACAGAATTAGTGGAATTCACTCCTAAAGCCATTGTAAGATATAGGAGCATTGATTGTAACAAAGCATAAGCACCTTTGTAAAAGAAGATTTTTGGAACCTCTTTGGCTCCTACTTAATACATATTTTTGGTAAGCTTGGTTCCCAGATCCCAGTAAATTGAAAAGAGGATGAAGCCATTTTAGGAACACTGATAGCCATAAGTAATAAGTAACAGCTTAATATCAAGAGAAAAGCTAAAAAACAAAACAAAAACAGCCACAAAACCTGACTGTTTTGGTACGTTCAGTATAGGAGCCCTCTGCATTTCATCAGCCTTCTCAGTTTGTCATTGTACTATATAAAGCTAAGTTATAATGATGACCTTGAGTTTTCAAGAAAATACAACCTTGTTTCCAATTTAGTCAGATTTTTCTTTCTTTTTCTTGATACGGAGTCTCACTTTGTTGCCCAGGCTGGAGTACAGTGGCACAATCTTGACTCACTGCAATCTCTGCCTCCTGGGTTCAAGCGATTCTCCTGCCTCAGCCTCCCGAGTAGCTGGGATTATAGGCACGCGCCACCGTGCCCAGCTAACTTTTGTATTTTTAGTAGAGACGGAGTTTCACCATGTTGACCAGGCTGGTCTCTAACTCCTGACCCCAGGCAATCCTCCTGCCTCGACCTCCCAAAGTGCTGGGATTACAGGCATGTGCCACTGCACCCAGCCCCCAATTTACTCAGATTTTAAAGTCAGGGAAGTATATGTTTATAGGTATACTATATTGTCATGATGAAGTCTCAGGAATGAGACTGCTTGGGCTTTGCCACCTTGTAACCTTAAGCAAGTTGTTGAGTCTGTATGCCTCGGTTTCCCCATTTGTAAAATAGGGTTGTTATAAGGATTAAATAAATTAACATATAAAAGACTTATAACAGTGCCTGGCAGGTAGTAAAATACAAGTATTAAAAATAAATAAATTTAGATTTCCAAAAATAATGGTTAAAAGTGTTTGCTTAAAATGAGTATAAAGGAGGTTTGGCTATAATTTGGCTACCACTCTTATATATGGATTAATATTTTATTTTAGAACTCAGTTCTTACCACTTATTGTTTCCCTGTATCATGTATACTCTCCTTTATTTGCTCATTCTTTTCCCTACCCTAAAAATATTAATTGAGAACTTATACACACTACTGTTCTTGGCATTGCAGAGTATTCAAATACGAACAAAGCAAATTTCTTTCCTCAAACCATATGGGATAAGGCAAGCTTTATTTTATTGCCCTAATAAAAGGTAGGTCATAAATGATTTAAAGAAGTGCCAGTCAGGTGTTGTAGGGTTTCAGAGGAAAGTTAGGAACCACCATCATGGGGAGTTAGGAAAGGTTTCACAGAGGAGATGACATCTGAGATAGGCCTTGATTGATGAGTAGGATTATTACAGGTGTAGGAATAACATGAAAAATGGCCTAGTTGTGAGAGAGCATAATATGTATAGAGAAGTGAATAGTCTATCTTGGCTCCAGTGAGGGTAAGTTGTTTCAGAGAATTTGCAAATAAGCTTGGAAAGACAGATTAGAGCTCGTAAATGTGAAATATTGTGACTGTGAAATAGAAAAATGTATTTAATTATGTGGGAAGTAGGAACCTGTATTTTGAATAGATGAGTGATAAGGTTGGAACTGTGTTTTAGGAACTTAATCTGGCCATGTGTAAAAGATGAATTCAAGTGGTGATAGACCTAAAGTAGGGATACCATTTATTTCACACATTCATTTCAGCAAATGTTTACTGACCAGTTATAAGGCTCATATAATAGTCTAGATAAGAATTAATAGCAGTTTGTACTGAAGTGGTAGTAGAAATTGCAATATGGAGGAAAATGCAAGAGATACTGTGCAGTAGGAGAGATAGAGTCAACAATACTTAGCAATGGATCAACTATTAGAAGTTAAAAAAAAAAAGTAGGATTCCAGGATGAGAGAATAAGAATGCCTTTAACAAAAGCGGGTATAATCAGAAGGTCTTGTTTGGGGAAAATGAAGATCTTGGTTTTGGACACGTTAAGTTTTAGGTACTAGCAGAACACCCAGATAGAGATATTCAGCTGGTAATACAAAATGTGAAACAAGCTCAGGAAGGAGCCCAGGTCTAGAGAGATTGAGATGACAGTTGAAACAGTGCAAATTAGTGAGTTCAGCAAGAAAAAAACACAAGTAGAAGGAAAGAGAAGACAACTAGGGACATTACCTTTGATTAATGTGTTCCTCTAGGGAAGTAAATAGAGGAAACTGAGAAGGAGTGACCGAAGAGTTAAGAGTAAAGCCAAAATAATTCACAATCAGACTCTATTTCATGTCTCCTTTCTCATCTGTAATGTCTGTTGAGTACTCTCCCAGTGGATCTCACCCATTCTTGGGGAAGAGTACTTACTTAAATCAAGATGCTGAGCAACAGATCAAGAACACATTTTTTGTTATATTTGTTTAAACTGAACAGAGGGAACAATATTACAAATGTAATTTTAATAGGTATTGTTTAAAAATTTTAACCCTCGTGCATTTTTAGCATAGTACTGTTTGCTGAATTGTCTTTTACATATAAATTACCTAAGGATAAATATGGTTCTGAGCTCATATGCTCCTTTGTTAGTTGAATGCAAGTACTTTGCTGACAAGTTAAAGGCAGATTGTTTTCTACACTTTCTTTTTAATTGAAGAGAACAGGTTAGAACATGACTATTTAAGCTAGCCAACGTGGGGAGTCTTAAGTAATGGCATTTGTATTAGAATTTATTTTTAGAGTGAGTTCCAGTCCTTTAAAATACAGATTTCTGTTGCTTAGTGACAGGTCAATATCAGGGTATGAAACATAGATCTAAACTAACTTCCTTAATGACTAAAATATTTTTAGAAGGTTAATATTTGGTTCTTTAATCAACAACTACTGAGTGCCCATAAGATGGAAAATGCTATACTAAACTCATGTAAACTGATTGCAAATAAGCAGAAGGGAATATAGAAAATCCTCAAAAAGAATGTTTAATTTCTTTTGAATCAGGAGAAGGAAGAAATTACCAGATGTTATGATGAGTGCCTGCTAGTACTTTCAAAGCATATAGAAAACAATTTTCTTTTTACAAAACAGAAACTAGATCATAGAATAACTTTAAACATGTAGAACATAGTAGTAGCATTTGACTATTCCTAAAAGCATTTGCACAGCTTTGTAGACTGTCCATTTAAAAGTGCTTGCTCTTGCAAATAATTAAAAAGTGATCATTGTTTATTCTTGAGTAGTATTGCAGGTGTATTTTATAATTGGTGTGGAAAGATGGATTGTTATCCCCTTTTATCCTTGACTTCCTATTTTTCATCAAGCCTGAATATATGCTTTGACATATAAACACCTTGGATCAATCTAGGCCTCTTTATATTCTAATCTTTCCTATCTTCTCCACATATTCTGGGGATTTTAGTGCAGTATTCAAGAATCTTCTCAGCTCTAAATGCCACCCTGCCATCTGCATGGCTGTAGTGGTATCATAACTAGGCATGAAACATAGATGAGGAAGAAGAAAGAAAGGATTATCAAATAAGAAGAGGAAAACAGGAGGAAGATTTTGTGCCTAATATATGGGAGCATAGCATACCTTCTGCTTACTTATTTACTTTTTAATGTTCTTTTGATTCTGAGGGTCTTAAGGCTATCATTGTCTCCAGCAAAAATTTTAAAGATAAACGGTATTATGTAGAGATGCTTTGGAGTCCAGAGTAGACTAAGAGAGTGGATTGGTATTTCTTCTAGCAGAGTTGCAGCAATTCTATTTTAATATGTTTGGGTTCTATATAAGATGTATTTTAGGGGTTCCACTACCAAGAGAGACAAAAACAAAATGCCATTTGTATTCATTCCTTAAATCCCTACAAATCATATGCAATGTATTTTCTTACCATCTATACATATATCATAGGAGTATCATATTATTAATCTGGGAAATTTGAGGTCTTCTATGATGTGTGTTTTTTTTTTTTTTGATGGAGTTTCACTCTTGTTGCCCAGGCTGGAGTGCAGTGGCGTGATCTCTGCTCACTGCAAACTCCGACTCCCAGGTTCAAGCGATTCTCCTGTCTCAGCCTCCCAAGTAGCTGGGATTACAGGCGGATGCCACCATACCTGGCTTATTTTTGTATTTTTAGTAGAGATGGGGTTTTCTCATATTGGTCAGGCTCATCTCAAACTCCTGACCTCAGGTGATCCACCTGCCTCAGCCTCCCAAAGTGTTGGGATTACAGGCATGAGCCACGGCGCCCGTCCAACCTAATTCAACCTTTCTATTAGTATTTTACATACAACCATGCCAGGATTTATGGAAAATGTAAAACATATTTATTGAAATCATTTGATTTTATAAAATGTTATGTTACCTTTAATATTACCAAAAAATGTTTATTCATATTCTCTAACCACTGCCATCTTGGAAACCACTTAGATGACAGAAAAACTGGGGGCAAAGGAAATTAAAGTATCAAGTGCAAAAATAAGCTATCTTTACAATTATAATAATTTCAAGGGAGAGTGATTTATAAAAATAAACACCCTTTTTCTTCAGAAATGCATCTGTTATATAAAGTATGACAGGTAATATATATATTGAGCAAATATTTATTGACTAACAAATAATGATTTTTATATATATATATATATAAATATATATATATGACATAATAGAAACATCCAAAAGGAGAGACAAAGGAAGCTGTAGTAGTGTACCAACAATTAAGCATATAGGGAAAGCTTTATGAAGGATTTAGCATTTTTTAATAACTATTTTGACATTTGTAAAATTAAAACATTTATGTACTTATTCATTTTTTTTGAAATTTTTCTGAAAAATATTTTTTAAAATGAGGCAGTGCTACCTGATGCCTTTGAGAAGTATGAATTTTACCCTGTTTTATTATTATTATCATTATTATTATTATTATTATTAAAAGACTATATCTTGGAGAAGTTTTAAGTTTACAGAAAAATTGAACAGTAAGTACAAAGAGTTATTATATATACCCCTTTTTCCCCCCCACAATGCAGTTTCTTCTCTTATTAGCATCTTGCATTAATATGGTACATTTGCTAAAACTGATGAACCAATTATTTTTAAAAGATACATTATTATTAACCGAGTCCATAGTTTACATTAGGATTCACTTTTTGTGTTCTACAGTTTTGTGGTTTTTGGGAAATGTATAATGTCATGTATTCACCATTATGATATCATATATCATATAGAATAGTTTCCCTACCCCCAAAATCCCATGTGATCCATCTATTCATCTGTCCTTCCTTCCTCCAAAATTCCTAACAACAGTGATCTTTTTACTAACTCTCTAGTTTTGCCTTTTCCAGAATGTCATATAGTTGGAACAATATGGTATGTAGCTTTTTCAGACTGGCTTCCTTCACTTAGCAATATGTATTTCAAGATATTCATTGTGTGTGTGTGTGTGTGACCTGATAGCTCTTTTCTTTGTATCACTGAATAATATATGGGTGTACTATAGTGTGTTTATCCACTCACCTGTTGAAAGACATCTTGGTTTCCTTTAGATTTTGGCCATCATTGATAAAGCTGTAGTAAACATTTGTGTGCAGGTTTTTGTGTGGCCATAAGTTTTCATCTCATTTGGGTAAATACCAAAGAACACAATTGCTGGATTGTCTTGTAAGACTATGTTTTGTTTTGTAAGAAACTCCTAAATAACCTTTTATAGTTGGTATACCGTTCTACATTCCTACAAGCAATGATTAAGAGTTCCTGTTGCTCCACATCCTCACTAGCATTTGGTGTTAGCGATATTTTAGATTTTAGCCATTCTAATAGGTGTGTAGTAGCATCTCACTTTTGTTCTGATTTTACAAATGCCTAATGACATATGTCGTTGACGTCTTTTCATACGCTTTTTTGTCATTTGTATATCTTATTTGGTGAAATGTCTGATCAGTTCTTTTGCCCATTTTTAAATTGGATTGTTTTCTTATTTTTGAGATTTAAGAGTTCTTTTGTAATTTTGGATGCAAATACATTATCAGACAAGTCTTTTGCAAATACTTTGTCCCAGTCTGTGGCTTGTCATCTTATTCTCTTAACAGTGTGTTTTGTAAAGCAGAAGTTTTTAATATTAATGAAGTCCTACTTACCAATCTTTCATAGATCATGTTTTTGGTGCTAAGTCATTGCCAAACCCAAGGTTACCTGGATTTTATCTTACATTGTCTTCTAGATGATTTATAGTTTCATCTTCTACATTTTGGTCTATGATCTATTTAGAGTTAATTTTTATGAAATATGTAAGGTCTGTGTCTGGATTCCTTTTTTTTTTTTTTTTCATTGGCATGCTCAGTTGCTCCAGCATCATTTATTGAAAAGGCTATCTCTTCCCCACTGGGTTGCCTTTGCTCCTTTTGTGAAAGATCAGTTGACTGTATTTTTGTGAGTCTGTTTTTGTGTGCTGTCTCTTCTATTTCCATCGATCTACTTGTTTGTTTTTTGACCAATACCACACTGTCAGGATTACTGTAGCTTCATATAGTAAGTCTTATAGTCGGGTAGTGTCAGACCTCCAATATTGTTTTCTTTTTCAGTATTCTGTTGGCTGTTTTGAATTTTTTGCCTTTCTATATAAACTTTAGGATCAATTTGTCCATATCCACAAAATTGCTTACTGGGATTTTGATTGGGGTTACATTGAATCTATAGATCAAGCTGGAGAAAACTGACATCTCAACAATATTGAGTCTTCCTATACATGAACATGGAGTATTTTATTTGCACACATTTGTTAGATTTGTACTGAAGTATTTCATTTTTTGTTTTTAATTTAAATGGCGTATTTTTTATTTCAAATTGCATATTGTTCATTGGTGGTATGTGGGAAGGTAGTTGACTTTTGTATATGACTTTGTATGTTGCAGCCTTGCTGTAATTGCTTATTAGTTCTAGTAGGGTTTTTTGTTGATTTTTTTTTCAGATTTTCTATATAGACAATTATATCACCTGCAAAGACAGTTTTATTTCATCCTTTCTAGAATGAATACCTTTATTTCCTTTTCTTATCTTATTGCATTAGCTGTGACTTCTAGTAGTGTTGAATGTAATGTGATAAAAGAGGACATCCTTGCCTTGTTCACAGTTTAGTTTCCCACCATTAAGTATGCTATTAGCTTTAAGGTTTTTTGTAGGTGTTTGTGATCAAGTTGAAGTTTTCCTCTATTCCTAGTTTGCTGGGAGTTTTTGTAATAAGTAGGTGTTGGAATTTGTTAAATTATTTTTCTTCATCCGCTATCATTTGATTTTTCTTCTTTAGCTTGTTGATGTGATGGATTACATTAACCGATTTTCAAATGTTGAACCAGCTTTCCATACCCAGAATAAATTCCACCTGGTTATGTTGTATAATTATTTTTGTACATTGTTGGGTATGATTTGGTAATATTTTGTTGAGGATTTTTGTATCTATATTCAGGAGAGAGGGTGGTCTGTACTTTTCTTATAATGTCTTTGGTTTTGATATTAGAGTGGTACTGTTTTCATGGAATGAGTTAGGAAGTATTCCCTCTACTTCTGTTTTCTGGAAGAAATTATAGAGAATTCACATCATTTCTTCTTTAAGTAGTTAGTAAAATTCACCAGTGAAACCATTTGGATCAGTGCTTTCTGTTTTGGAAGGTTATTAATTATTGAATCAATTTCTTGAATAGATACAGACCAATTGAATTTATCAATGTATCTTGTATAGGAAGGGATCTTTTAAGGAATTTGTCCATTTCATCTGAGTTATCAAATTTGTTGTACTAGAGTTGCTCATACTATCCCTCAATTATTCTTTTAATGTTCATAGAAATAGTACTGAAGGCCTGCCTTTCATTTCTGATGTTAGTAATTTGTCTTCTTTCTTTTTTGCTTGATTAGCCTGACTAGAGACTTAGCAATTTTATTGCTCTTTTCCAAGAGCCAGCTTTTGGTTTTGTTGATTTCCTTTTTTCAATTTCATTGATTTCTGCCCCAATTTTTATTCTTCTGCTTACTTTGGATTTAATTCGCACTTTTTTTTTTATTTTCCCAAGATGGAAACTTAGATTATTCATCTTAGGTCTTTCTTTTCTAATATTTGCATTCAGTGCTATAAATTTCTTTTTAAGTGCTGCTTTTGCTGCATCCCACAAATTTTGATACATTATATCTTCCATCTTTATTTAGTTCAAAATATTTTTAGATTTCTCTTTAGTCTTTGACCCACGTGTTATTTAAAAGCATGTTGTTTAATCGTTGGGATATGCCTACTGTCATTCTGTTAGTGATTTCTAATTCAATTCCATTTTGCCTAGGGCATACTTCATGCGATGTGTATTTTTAAAAATTTGTAAAGGTGTGTTTTATGGCCCAGAGTGTCATTTATCTTGGTGAATGATCTGTGCAAGTTTGAGAAGAATATGTATTCTGCTCTTGTTGGATGAAGTATCCTATAGGTGTCATTTAGATATAATAGAGGATGCATCTATTTTTCCTTGCCATTCTATCAGTTTTTGCCCCATGCATTTTGATATTTTGTTGTTAGGTGCATACACAATTAAGGAATGTTATATCTTTTTGGAGAATTGACCTCTTTATCATTATGTAATGCCCCTCTTTTATTCTTGTTTCCTGTTAATTTTCCTTGATCTGAAGTGTGTTTTATCTGAAATTAATATAGTTACTCCAGCTTAGCTTTGATAAGATGATATATATTTCTTCATCCGTTTACATATAATTCATTATGTCTTTATATTTAAAATGGGATCTGTAGTTGGATCATCTTTTAAAAATCCATTCTGACAATCTGGGTTTTTTTTAATGCCATCAGATCCAGGCATGATGTTTTAATTGGTATAGACTATTCATATTTAAAAGATTAACTGATATTATTGGATTAATATTGACCATATATGTAACTGTTTTCTGTTCATTGCCTTTCTTCTTTGGTTTTTGCTTTTATTTTACTTTTTCTTCAATCTTTTTCTTCCTTCTCTGGCTTTAATTAAACAGTTTATATTATTTTGTTTTTTCTAATCATTTAACTTTCCAATTATACTTTTCAATTTTTAAGTGGTTGCCATAGAGTTTGCATTATACATTTATAGGCAGTCTAATTCCACTTTAATATAACACTGTTACTGCTTCATGAGAGTGGTGCACATAACAGTATTCCCAATTCATTCCCCCTATCACTTACACACTGCTGTGATTCATTTCACCTATTTATAAGCTTTAATTACCCAATACATTGTTGCTGTTATTATTTTGAAGAAACTTACCTGTTAGATCAATTAAGAATAAAAATAAATTATTTTATTTTACACTAATTTCTTCTCTAACATTGCTTCCCTATTAAATGTAAATCTGAGATTTTGACCAATGTCATTTCCATTCTCTCTGGAAAACTTTTTTTAAAAACAGTTCTTGCAAGATCCATGTACTAGCAACAAATTTCCTCAATTTTTGCTTTTGTAGAGAGTATATATTTTTCCCTCACTTGTAAAGGACAGTTTCACTAGGTGCAGAATTCTAGGTTGGTGGATTGTTTTTTTCAACAGTTTAAATATTTCACTCCACTCTGTTCTTGCTTGCATTCACTGCTATTTTTATTCTTGTTCCTTTATAGGGGATTCCCCTGGCTTCTTTTAAGATTATTTTTGTCTTTGATTTTTGTAGTTTGAATATGATATGCCAGGCTGTACCTTTTGGGAGTTTTTTGTTGTTGTTGTGTTTTATTTGTTTTGTTTTGTTTTGTTTTTTTCTACTTGGTGTTCTCTAAGCTTTCCTGGATCTGTGGTTTGGTGTTGTCGTTAATTTTAGAAAATTCTTAGCCTTTATTATTTCAATTATTTTTTCTGTTCCTTTTCCCTTTTCCTTGTGGTATGTTACACCTTTTGTAATTCTCCCATATTTCTTGTATATTCTTTTCCATTTTAAATTCATTTTGTTCTTTACTTTTCACTTTGTGAAGTTTTCACTGACATACGTCTTCAGGCTCACTGATTCTTTTCTATTTTGTGTCCTGTCTACTGATGAGCCTATCAAAGACATTCGTCATTTCCGTTAGAGTGTTTTTGATTTCTTGCATAACCTTTTGATTATTTCTTAGAGATTCCCCTCTCTTTGTTTATATTACCCATCTTTTCTTGCATGCTGTCTGCTTTTTCCATTAGAGCCTTTGGCATTTTAAATTCCTCGTCTTATAATTCTAAAATCTCTGCCGTATGTGAGTCTGGTTCCAATGTTTACTTTGTCTGTTTAGATTCTTCTTTGCCTTTTGGCATGCCTTGTGATTTTTTTGAAAGCTAGACAATGCATTAGGTAAAATGTACTGAGGTAAATATGCTTTAATGTGAGATTTTATGTTTATCTGGCTAGGAGTTGGCTGTCTTTAATGTTAGTTGTAGCTGTAGGTGTCAGAGGCTAGAATTTCCTCTAGAACCTGCTAAACGGGGCCAGACAAATTTTAGGGGATAAGGCCATATCAACAAAAAATTTTAATGAATCAGGTTCACATATCATGTAACTTCTACTAGTTACGTTGAGGTTGTTCATTAAATATCAGTGTGATTTACTTTTCCCCTCTAAATGTTTTATCTGCTAGAGGATTTAGATAAGAGGATTTATCTCTTAGATTAGATTAGTGGTGTTGAGACTACAAGTCAATTGCTCTTTCATATTCTTTAATTTGCTTTCGGTTCTGTGTGCTTCAGCCATGAAATAAGGTAAAACAAGTTTGTTTTACGGATATTATGATCTCTAGCTTTTAGATGTCTGTTATTTAAAATGACAATGACATATAGTCCCTTTCTGTGTCATAGCTTTGTCATGCTTATACTTTCAAACTATTAGGTAAAAACAACAGATTACTTACAAATATTACATTATGTAACAGTCTTGCATATGGAGTCTTCTGTGTGTCTGTTATTCATATAGATTAGTCATAACTCTTGCTTTACTTTCTCAGAATCCATATTCAGCTATGATGCAAGGATTGGATTAAATAGGCTGTTTTCTGTTGAGGTTACTCTTTGATGCCCAGAGCAAACTTTATATACAAGCCAGAATTATTTTGGTGATGCAGTGGAAATCTTTAATGACATTTCCTTTATTGCCTAGGCCTAATTTTCATGAATTAATAATGTATATAATATAAAATAATTTCTATTTGATCAACTTACATAACTGCTTTGTTGTTGTTTGATATTTTTCCTTTAATGAGAATAGAAACTTCAGTTCTGTGAGGATTCTACCACTACCCTGATAATCTTTACAAATTGTCTGAGTACCCTTAATGCAGGCAAACCCCAAAATTGGGGCTTAGCCTGGGAGGGTTCTTGGCTTCGTGCAGGAAAGAATTCAAGAGTGAGCTGACAGCAAAGTGAAAGCAAGGTTATTAGAGCAACAGAGTACAGAAAAATGGTTGCTCCATAGACAGAGTAGCAGCAGCAGCCCTTGTGGATTTCTGGTTAGCTATATGGCTATTCCTTGATTAGTTGTGAAATAAGGGGTGGGTTATTCATGAATTTCCTGGAAAAGGGATGAGGAGTTCCTGGAACTAAGGATTCCTCCTCCTTTTAAGCCATATAAAGCAACTTCCAGGAGTTGCCATGGCATTTGTAAATTGTGATGGTGCTGGTGGGAATTGCTTTTAGCATGATAATGCATTGTAATTAGTGTGTAATGAACAATGAGGGCAACTAGAGGTCGTTTTAGTCACCATCTTGGTTCTAGCTGGTTTTGGCTGGTTTCTTTGCTGCATTCTGTTTTGCTCAGATCCTGTTTGTTTGGTGGGGCCTCGTGACCAGTGCTTGGAAAATAATTCATGCCGATCTACTACCTTACCTTGACCAGTTTTCTCTTATCTTTGTCTTGCCTTGCTAGTCAAATCCCTCTTTAGTGCTCTTGGTCTTTATTTTTTTCTCTCCTGATTCTTTTGTGAATAGAGAAGCAATTAAAGGAACAAAATGCTTTTTTACTTGTTTAGATATATTGGGGACTTCTTGGCAGCACTGCTCATAAAGCCCTTAGTTAACAGAGTCCACTCTGAAAGAGGTAAATTTTTTGAGGAGTTTAGATATTAAAAAGTCTGAAAGAATTGGGTTCCTCAGATGACTAGTCATAATCATAATGGGAAAAGTGATAATTAAATCTGGAACTTGAGGTCCTCAGCAAACTGACTATATTGACCAGTAATTTTGGCACCATGTAGATACAGCATACTTTCGGTAGTCCTTTATGGCAATTTTACTTTTTACTTAACACTGTTCTTCAATTACTATCCCAAATTGTATAGTTTTGTGCTAAAAATTAAATGAATACCATTTTGTAATGATATACCAGTCTCTGATAATTCAAGAGCCTAGCAGATTATTTATATGATTTAAATTTTTGATCTAAGAAAGAAAAATGTTTTATAAGTTCCTGAGGCTGGGCATGGTGGCTTATGCCTGTAATCTCAGCTCTTTGGGAGGCCGAGGCAGGCAGATCACTTGAGGCCAGGAGTTTGAGACCTGCCTGGCCAACATGGTGAAACCCCATCTCTACTAAAAATACAAAAATTAGCTTGACATGGTGGTGCGTGCCTGTAGTCCCAGCTACTTGGGAGGCTGAGGCACGAGAATCACTTGAACATGGGAGGCGGTACTTGCATTTAGCTGAGATCACCCCACTGCACTCCAGCCTAGGTGACAGAGGTGATTCCATCTCAAAAAATATAAATAAATAAATTAAAAGTTCCTTTATTTCTCGTGTACTTAGTGTGCACATTGCAGTCAGATTAAATATACCTTTTGTCACAAGATTACAATCTTGTAAATATAACCAGTTTTTTAATTTTTAAAAAGTAACAGGGTATGAAACTTCATATTGGGTTGATTTTTATTGAAATACACTGTGATTCAGCCTTATTTTTAGACATTTCCTGCCCCCAGACGAGCCAGGTCTGTGCTGTGATGCTGGCTTTATTTCTTTTAATTTTAATGTACATTCAATGAAATGCACTCTTTTTAGTATACAGTTCCATAATTTTTAACACGTGTATATTCACATAATTACCACCACAGTCAGAATACAGACAAGTGCTATCACCCCAAAAATCTCCCTTGTGTTACCTCTTTTTAGTCATACCCTATCCAGACCTTTAGCTGCTGGGAAACATTGATTTGTCCTCTATCACTATAGTTTTCTCATTTTGAGTATGCCATATAAATGGAATCATGTAGTATATAACCTTTTGAGCTGATTTCTCACACTCAGCATGACGTCTTGGTCATTCATCCATGTTACTGGATATACCAGTTTGTTTCTTTTCATTGTCAAGTAGTATTCCATGGTATGGATAAAACAGAGTTTGTCCATTCACCCATTCAACAACATTGGGTTCTTTCCACTTTTTAGTGATTATAGATTATAACTAGAGCTGCTTTAAACATTCAGACACAGGTTTTTGTGTGAACCTGAGTTTCCATACTTCTAGAATAAACACTTAAGAGTGGAATGCTAGGTCATACTAAACACATGTTCAACTCAATAAGAAACTGCCAAGCTGTTTTCCAGAGTGGTTCTCTTTGTATTCCCACCAGCAGTGTATGAAAGAGTTCCTATTGCTTTGCTTCTTTGTCAACACTAGGTATTGTCAGGTGAATGGTGGTATCTTGTGGTTTTAATTTACATTTCTCTTAAGGCCTGAGATATTAAGCAGCTTTGTGTGTATTTAGTTTACATTTGTGGTTCTTCCTTTTGTGAAGTGTCTGTTTAAGCATTTTGTCCATTTTTTAATTGGGCTGTTTGTTTTTCCTCTCAACTTTAGTGAATTCTTTATATATTTTGATATGAAACCTTTATCAGATACATGATTTGCAGATATATTCTCCCAGTCTGTAGCTTGTTTTTTAATCCCCTTAGTAGTATTTTATGTAGAACAAATGTTTTTAATTTTGATGAATTTCAGTTTATTATTTTTTTCCTTTATGGATTATGCTTTTGTTGTCATGTCTAATAACTATTTGCCTAACTAAAGTTCATTAAGATTTTCTCTTTTGTTTTCCTCTAAATGTTTTTATATATTTTTCTCTTTTACATTTAGATCTGTGCCATGTTTTTTAAAAAATAAGTATGTACTGAACTAAAGTGCTACATTTTGAATTCCTGTATGAGGTTTAGGTAGAAATTAAATTTTTTTCCAATTGTTCCAACACCAAGGCTATCCTTTCCCCATTCAGTTTGCTTTGTATCCTATTACTGCTATAACAGATTATCGCAAACATAGTAGCTGAAAACACTGCAAATTTGTTATGTTACATTTCTGGAGGTCAGAAATCCAAAATTAGGTTTCACTGGATCGAAATAAAGATATTTGGCATGGTTGTGCTCCCTCCAGAAACTCTTGAGGAAAATCTATTTCCTTGCCTTTTCCTGCTTCTAGAGTTCACCTACATTCCTTGGCTCAGGGCCTCTTACTCCATCTTCAGCATCAACAGCATGTTCAGTCTCTCTCTGACTCTGACCCTTTTGCTTCCCTTCGTCTTATCTTCTCTCAACTTTGACTCTCCTGCCTCTCTCTTATAAGTACTCCTATAATTAGATTTGGCCCACCCAAATAATCGAAGATAAAGAACATAATCATGTTCTTCAGCTTAATCACATCTGCAAAGTTCATTTTGCTATGTAAGGTATCATCTTTATAGGTTCTGGAAATTGGTACATGAGTATCTTTGGGGAGCCATTATTCTTTCTCCATAATGATTATATATGGGATGTTTTTCTGGAATCTATTCTGTTTCATTGATGTTTGTGTTTCTGCATTCACCAGTACCACACTATTTTCATATTTGATATATATATATATATATATATATATCATATATATATAAAATATATGTATATATTTTTTAGTTTTATAGTAAGTTTTAAAGCCAGGTAGGATGATTCTTCCAACTTTCTTCCCTTCTTTTCAAATTTGTTTTTTGCTATTCCAGTTTTTTTTGACTCTGCATATAAATTTTAGAATAAACTTTTCTATAGCTATTAAAGCTCTTCTATCAAAGAAGCCTGATGATATTTTAAATGAAATTTTATTAAAAATGTAGACCAATTTGGGTAGAATTGACCTCCTTACTAGGTCGTGTCTTCCATTGGATGAATGTAGTATGTTTCTCCATTTATTTAGCTTTTATTTGATTTATTTCATCAGCATTGATAGCTTTCAGCATACAGACCTGACACATGTTTGATTATCCCAGTGGTTCCCACCCAGGGGTGATTTTGACCCCAAGAGGACATTACGCAATGTCTAGAGACATTTTTATAGGTCACAACTAGAGGGGGTGGGGTATGCTACTGGCATGTATTGGGTAGAGGTTAAGGACACTGTGAAACATCGTACAATGCACAGAATAGCTCTTCCCGCAAGAAAGAATTATGGAACCCAAACTGTCAGTAGTGCTGTAGGTTAAGACCTTGAGTTAGATTTATACTTAAGAATTTTTTTTATTTGATGAGGACAATGTGAGTAATTTTCTTTTTTAAATTTTGGTTTCTAACTGTTCATTGCTAATATGTTGATATATTAGTAATTATTGATTTTTGTTGATCATTGTAATATATTGATAATAATATTGGTATCATTTATATATTTGGATTTCAGTCTACCATTTTATTATTTGTTTTCTGATAAATTTATTTTGTTACTTGGTTTTACCTTTACTGTCACCTTTTATGTTATTTGAACAGATTTTACTATCCCATTTTAATTTATCTACTATGTGTTTTAGTTTATCTCTTTATATAATTTTGTAGTGGTTACTCTAGAAATTATAGTATGCATAAGTAACTTTTCACAGTCTGCTTAGAGTCAGTATTTTACTACTTCAAATGAAATGTAAAAACTTACTACTCTGTAAGTTCCCTTACCTTCCCCCTTTATATTTACCATTGTTTCATATATCTTTAATACTGTAAACCCCATCAGTCAGTGATCTTTTTTCTTATTCTGTGGAATCTTTCTGGACAAATGTAAATTTTGCTTTTAACTATCAAACATATTTTTAAGGAACTTAAGAATAGGTTATTATATTTACACAGATATTTGCCATTTCCATTGCTCATCCTTCATTCCTGATATTCCAGGTTTCCTTCTGCTTTCATTTCTTGTTTTATGAAGAATTTTCTGTAGCAATTCTTTTAAAGCAGGCCTTCTGGTAACTAATTCTCTTAGTGCTCCTTAATCTGAAAATGTCTTGATATTCCCTTCATTCGCAAAGATTAATTTTGCCCAGTGTACCATACTAGGTTGACAGTTCTTTTCTTTTACCACTTGAAAAATGTTGTCCCACTTACTGCTGGCCTCTGTGGAAATCTGCTGTCTTAATATTGTTTTTCCCTTATACATAACGTTTTTATCTAGCTGATTTTAAGATATTTTTCTCTGTCTTTAGCTTTCATAAGTTTAATTATGATGTGTCTTGGTGTGAATTTCTTTGGGTTTATCCACATTTGGGTTGCTCAGCTTCTTGAAATTATAGGTTTATGTCTTTTGCCAAATTTGGGAAATTTTCAGCCATTATTTCGTTGGTACTTTTTTGTGCCCCACACTCTTCTGCTATCCTTCTGGGATTCAATAAAGGATGATAAGTGTTTTGTTACAGCTCCATAGGTCCCTGAGACTCGGTTTTGGCTTTTTTTTTTCTTTAGTCTATTTTCTCCCCGTTGTTAAGCTTAGGTAGCATCCCAACATCTGCTGTGTATTTTAATGATATTGTTGACTACTAGAACATCTGCTTGGTTGCTAAGACTCTTGTATACCTTACCTTGAAATCTTGATTGGTAAGACTTACATAGCTTCTATCAGTTGTAGCTAAACTTAACAAATATGGATGGCATAATAATGGAACATTAAGAAGAGCTGGGATTTCAGTGTTTTTGTTAAGCCTGATAGAATTGTTTTCACATATTATTAATGTGCATCAATTTAGTTTCTTCAGAAAAACTTTGGCAGTCTGACAAACTTCCTGTTCCTAAGTAACGGTTGATGTTTTTCATGCTATAATTGCAGAAAATGTAGAATATGAATGATTAAACATTTGCCTTGACTATATGAAAGCATTGTACTCCTAATTATTGTTCTATCTTCAGGTTCATTAATACTTGCCTCTGTCTTCTCCATTTTGCCCTGGAGCCCATCCATTGAGTTTTTATATGTTAGTTATTCTATTTTTCAGTTCTGTATTTTTTATTTGGTTCTTTATATCCTTTATTTCCTGAGACTTCTATTTTTTCACTTATTTCAAGCATGTTCATAAATATTCCTTGAAGCACTTTTATGATGGCTACTCTGAAATCTTTCAGATAGTTGTAATGTTTGTATCATCCTGATGTTAGTGTCTATTGATTGTATTGTCTTAATCAAATTGATATCTTATTGGTTCTTGATATGATTTTTTAAATCGAAACCTGGACATGTAGAGTATTATTAGACTCTGAATCTTATGTATATCTTCTGTTTAGCAGGCCTCCTGTGACACCACTTCACTGGAGCAGGGGTGCTGCCTCATTACTGTGGGTGGAGATGAGAATCTGGGTTCCTACTTGGACCTCTATTGACTCCTGGCAGAAGGGATTTCTCATTGCTGCTGAATGGAGTGAGAAGTTAGACTCCTGAGTAGAATAAAAGGCAGTAGACTGGGCAAAAATATTTGCAAACCACATATCCAACAAAGGCCTTATACTTAGAATATATAAAGAACCCTTAAAACTCAACAGCAGAAAAACAAACAATCCAATTATAAAATGCACAAAAGGCATGAACAGATATTTCACCAAAGAGAAGATATAGATTGCAAATAAGCACATTAAAAAGTGTTCAACATCAATGAGGTAACAATATGCACCTATTGGAACAATTTTGAAATTAAAAAAAAAAATGATAATACCAAATGTTTGTGAGGATGCAGAAGAACCGAGTCACTCATACTTTGTTGGTTATTATAAAATGATACAGCAGGCCAGTTGTGGTGGCTCACACCCATAATCCCAGCACTTTGGGCGGCCAAGGCAGGCAGATCACTTGAGCCCAGGAGTTTGAGACCAGCCTGGGCCAACGTGGTGAAACCCCGTCTCTACCGAAAATACAAAAATTAGCTAGGTGTGGTGGCGTGCACTTGTAGTCCCAGCTACTCAGGAGGCAAAGGCAGAAGAATTGCTTGAACTCGGGAGGTGGAGGTTGCACTGAGATGAGATCATGCCACTGCACTCCATCCTGGGCAACAGAGTGAGACTCTGTCTCAGAAATGTAAAATAGAATGATACAGCAACTCTAGAAAGAGTGTGGCAGTTTCTTAGTAAGGTCAGCATGGAGATGCCATATGACTTAGCAATTGGACTCTTGGGTCTTTTCCCAGATGAATGGAAACTTATATCCACCTGTATGAGAATGTTGATAACATCTTTACTCATAGTAGCCTTAAGCTAGAAACAACCAAAATATCCTTCGGGGTGACTGGTTGAATAAATTCTTGTACATCCATGGGATAATCCTTAGTAATAGCAAATGATGAGCTATTGATATGTGCAACAGTCTTGATAAACTTTGAGCACATTATGCTGAATAAAACAAAAGCTGATCTTAAAAGGTTATATACTATATGATTCCATTTCTAGAATATTCTCAAGATGAGTAAACTGTAGAGATCAAGAGCAAATTAGTGGTTGCCAGGGTAAAGGGACTGGGGTGAGGCAGGTAGAACGGGGGTGAATACAAAGTGGTGGCATAATGGATTTCTCTTGTGGTGATGGAATAGTTTTGTATCTTGATTGTGGTGCTGGTTACAGATCTGAATGTGCGATAAAATTGCATAGAACCACACAAACAGACACATACATACTACACACACATACACATGAATACAGGCTAAAAGATGGTAAAAACTGAATGAGGTCTCTAGTCCAGTAGTTAACAGTAGTGTGCTGATGTTAACCTTCTGGTTTTGATATTGAACTACAGCAAAATACAATGTCATTAGGAGATGCTGGGTGAAGGGTACCTGGGTCTCTTTGTACTACATACTACTTTTGCAGCTTTCTATGAGTATAATTATTTCAAAATAAAAAAGTTTTTTTTTTTTTTTAAAAAGATTCTCATTTGCCTGGAATGGTTTAAATCTAGTTCTGCTAAAGGCAGCATACTGGAGAAAACCACTGTTTGCTACTCCCACCTCCAAAATATCACAAGGCAAATAAAACTCACACTATATATTAATAAAAACATCTACATGTAATATCCTTCTTATTTCTTTGGTGTATTTCTTTCCTTTTTAACATATATGGCATATTTCTTACCTTTTTAAAATTACTTGTATGGGAAAACTGACAGTATTCAGTTGTTATTAGAGGTAGTGCCATGTTTTTTGCATGTGCTAACTGCCCTTTTTCTGCCACTAACAACACAGTGCAGATGACACTCACATGTCCTGAACACTTACAAGGATGTTCTCTAGTTTGACCAAATCCAAAAACATTTCCAAGGAAGTAAAATTGCACAACTTTATCGGTGATACATTAGTTTTAGGCATCATTCACTACAGCTTTGGAAAAGGTATAATGGGCTGTGAGTTATGAGAATTGCATGCTAGCTGTGACTATCACTTTTTCTCCTACTGAGGAAAGTGTATTGGATTGCAGGTGAGGGAATGTATCCTTAAATGGAAAACCTGGAATCTGCTCAAATTTATTTAAATTACTTTTGATATACTTCACAACTATAGCTGGTTTAAACAGTGCCTTTGAGAGCATCCATTTTAGGGTGCAAAAGAAGTGAAATATATTGTCCCTGCCTTATAAGCTGCTATGGTATACTGGAAACAATTCTAACTTCAAGTGTCAGACCTGGATTTTAATCTTAGCTCTGCTGCTTACCAGACAAGTCATTAAACCTCATGGAACCTGAGTTTCCTCAACTATAGAGATAAAATCTATTTTGTAAAATTGTTATTCCTTTCATCCCTCACATTTGTGAAAGGTACCTACCTTCACCATATATGATTCATCTAGCTGTTGTTCAGTAAATGTTAGTTTTGTCACAAAAGGTTTGTACATTATTTGGGTGATAGATACACTAAAAGCCCAGACCTCACCAGTACGCAATATATCCATGTAACAGAACTGCAGTTGTACCTCTTAAATTTATACAAAAAAAGATGGAAATATATCCATGCATATATACATACAAAATGAATCAGAAATATATCATAAAAGTGATAAATATTGTGGTATAAACTATAACAAAAAGATAGAAAATGGAGAGTGCCAAATTGGCTGCATATTTCAGAGAAGGCATTATGATAGAAATGGTATAAAAATTGGGCTTTGAAGGGTGATGAGGTAGATAGGGGAGAGGAGACCATTTCAAGAAGAAGCAAGACCTGTAATCTCAGCACTTCGGGAGGCCGGGAGGCCGAGGCAAGCGGATCACAAGGTCAGGAGTTTGAGACCAGCCTGACCAACATGGTGAAACCCCGTCTCTACTAAAAATACAAAAATTAGCTGGGCATGGTGGTGCATGCCTATAATCTCAGCTACTCAGGAGGCTGAGGCAGGAGAATCGCTTGAACCCAGGAGGTGGAGGTCGCAGTGAGCCGAGATTTCACCACTGCACTCCAGCCTGGACAACAGAGCGAGATCTCAAAAAAAAAAAAAAAAAAAAAAGCAGCAGCAAGAAACCTGAGGTTATATGGCTACAAGGGAATCAGAATTGAGAAATTTACACTATTTGAGACCTGCCCTATTTTCTATTAGATTTTGGAAGTCAGAAAGCTTAATGTTTAAGTAGTTTATTTCATAATGTTACATTCTTAAAAGCATCCCAACATGTGCTGTGTATTTTAATGATATTGTTGAATACTAGAATGCCTGCTTGGTTGGTAAGACTCTTGTATACCTTACCTTGGAATCTTGGTAAGACTTACATAGCTTCTATCAGTTATACCTAAGCTTTGAAAGATAGATGGCATAATAATGGAGCATTAACAAGATCTGGGATTTCAGTGTTTTTATTAAGGCTTATAGAATTGTTTTCACATGTTATTAATGTGTATCTCTTCAAAGAAACTTTGGGAATCTGACAAACTTTCTGTTCCTAAATGATGGTTGATGTTTTGGATACTATAACTGCAGAAAATATAGAATGTGAATGATGAAACATTTGCCTTGAATATATGAAAACATCATACTCCTAATTTTCTTTTTAAGTTTTATTTTGATGTATTCTCATGGAGAAATAGGTGCATTATTGAAAGCTTAGTTTTGATAATAATTGGGCTTTGTTTTATATGGTATTGGAGCAAAGAAACTTTCTGTAGGACAAATGGATTTATCAGTGTTTTTTTCCAAAGGTGAATCAGCCACATATACTTGTAATTCATCTGCTTTTGTGATCCGGTTTGCTGTGTAATTTAGTTTACCATTATTTTGGTGACCAAATTATTTTTAAAATATTTATTGAATGCCTGTGGTATAAGAGCATTATATTCAGCATGGGTGGGACAAAAAGTAAAATGGCACAGACCCTCAGCGATCCAGTAGGAAAGGGAAATACATACACAAATAACTACAGTGTAAGACAGTTTGCCATAGTGTCATGAGCTTTGTAGGATTTTAGATAATGGAGACAGCATTTTTCAGTGGCAGACCTGGGATGATTTCATGGAAGCAGAAGCATTTGACTAATTCACATAGCTTATAAATGAATATTAACATGGCAGTGTGAAGTATGAAGCCTGAAATGACAGCTCTCCCAATGTCAAAGATACTGTCTTTATGAATGGGGAAAATCACTCTAATACCAGTAAGTGGTAAATATGTAAACATTATCTTAAGTACTAATTTAAGGTAAATATTTGTACTTTTATAAATAAGTATTTGATATATAATGGGTGATTGATGTTTTTATGTTTTTAGGCCATGAATATTGTGGTTCCCTTCATGTTTAAATATGCTGTAGACAGCCTCAACCAGATGTCGGGAAACATGCTGAACCTGAGTGATGCACCAAATACAGTTGCAACCATGGCAACAGCAGTTCTGATTGGCTGTATGTGTGATTCTTTAATCTGTCTAAAGGTGTTGACTTTCTTCAAGGAGGTTTCATCATATTTGAGCAGATGACCTTTTCAGTACAAACACAGCTTAGCATTTTGGATGTTTGTTGTTTTATGTGAGATGTTTTGTATGTGTTTTTAAAAACTGTTCTGTATGATACACTTTCAAAAAATTCCATGATAACATTAGGATTTTTACAAGTTCTAGAAAACAATAGTATGAAATAAGACATTAAATTCATAACAACCACTTCTAGGAGTTAGGCTTTTTGTAACATCCATTTCCACAAAGGTCAATTATTTTCTTGCTGGCATTGTTAGCTATTAAATAGGAAATAGCTAAATAACAATATATATGTACATAAATGCTTTATTAAAATGTATTCATTAGTAATAACACAAATCTACATTTTGAAAAGAACAGAATATAAATGCTGTGTGTCCCATGCATTAGAAAGGACACTATGAGATTTGGGAGACATTAGTAAGGGTATGCCTTTAGTCAAGGCACTTGATTTTTCAGGATCTCAATTTTATCACTTGTTATTTAGGAAGATTAAATTAGATAAAAATCCTCAACAGATACGCACATTTATCCACAATAATGCCATGTGGGCTATTATTTAAGTATTTTATTTGGAAAAAAATATTTTAACATTTGAAACCTAGAGGAAATAACACTGAAGGGATTCATAGTAGTAGAAAAGTTAATACTCATTAGGCTAGATTATTTCTAGGTTTCTTTTATTGTAAATACTCTGTGATATATTCATTCACTGAATTATTCATTGTACAAACATTTTCTGCACGCTTGTCATTTCTATACTCCTTTGATTCTAATATTGTTACATCCTATTTTTTCTTTTGAATGTATTGTTAGATGGTGTATCAAGAGCCGGAGCTGCTTTTTTTAACGAAGTTCGAAATGCAGTATTTGGCAAGGTAGCCCAAAATTCAATCCGAAGAATAGCCAAAAATGTCTTTCTTCATCTTCACAACCTGGATCTGGGTTTTCACCTGAGCAGACAGACGGGAGCTTTATCTAAGGCTATTGACAGAGGAACAAGGGGTATCAGTTTTGTCCTGAGTGCTTTGGTATTTAATCTTCTTCCCATCATGTTTGAAGTGATGCTTGTCAGTGGTGTTTTGGTAAGTTAAACATTTTTTCATAACAAGCTTTTATCTTAAATTCATATTAGTAGCAATTGAATATTTGAAGCTATTGTACTGTTGCATGCCTATGGGTTTGAAAGCAAAATTCTGTGATGCCAGAAACATTATGCAGTTTAATTATTTTACCACAAGCTTCAATGGACTGCTTAAATTCTTTATCATGTTGTTATTGTAAATAACTATTCAGTTCTACACATAGATTAGTCATCAACTAGTACTTACAAGGTTTTTTTTTAAGCAGGGATTTTTATGTATGGCATTGGACTGATATGCTCAGAATATCTAGGTTTCTCATCACCATTCATAACATTTTAGGCAATTTCACCTTTTATTTTTTTTTTTCTCTGTTTCAACTTTTAGGTTCAGGGGGTACCTGTGCAAGTTTGTTACATGGGTAAATTATGTGTCACTGGGGTTTGGTGTACAAATGATTTCATCACCAGGTAGTGAGCATAGTACCTAAAAGGTAGTTTTTTGACCCTCACCCATCTGCCACCCTCCACCCTCAATAGGCCCCAGTGTCTATTTCCCTCGTTGTGTCCGTGTGTACCCCACTTATAAGTGAGAACGTGGTATTTGATTTTCTGTTCCTGAGTTAATTTGATTAGGATAATGGTCTCCAGATGCATCCATGTTGCTGCAAAGGACATGATTTTGTTTTTTATGGCTACATAGTATTCCATGGTGTACATGGGCCACATTTTCTTTATTTAGTCCACCATTGATTGCCATCCATGTCTTTGCTGTTGTGAATAGTGCTGCAGTGAACATATGCATTTATATGTTTTTATGGCAGAATAATTTATGTTCTTTTGAATATATGTACCCAGTAATGGGATTGCTGATCAAATAGTAATTCTGTTTTAAGTTCTTTGAGAAATGTCCAAACTGCTTCCCATAATGGCTGAACTAATTTCCATTCCTACTAGCAGCGTATAAGTGTTCCCTTTTCTCCATAACCTTGACAACAAACATCTGTTATTTTTTGACTTTTTAATAATAGCCATTCTGACTCATCTGAGATGATATCTCATTGTGGTTTTGATTTGCATTTCTCTAATGATTAGCAATTTCACCTTTTATAGTTAAAAATATATGTATGTATTTTTTATTCCTCTTTAGGCTTATTGTACTATCTTCCTATTAGTATTTGATGGTACTGTTGATGTAGCAAGTGCAGTTTGACTTTCTACCCTTGTTGCCTAAAGTAGATTTTCTAAAGTATTTGATTTTTCACCCATCGTTCACATACATAACTTCCCGCCACCATATTTTTGTTAAAATCTTTTGACTGAGATTTGCTGTTGTGTATTACAAACTGTTTGGCAAGAACAATAACTATTTCACATTTCTTCTTTGGACTTCCTTTTCTAGTATTACAAATGCGGTGCTCAGTTTGCTTTGGTAACCCTCGGAACACTTGGTACATACACAGCATTCACAGTTGCAGTCACACGGTGGAGGTAATTTATTCCCTAGAAGCCACATAAAATTTATAAATTGTTATGCTTTTATAACAGGTATTTCATGCCTATGCAAATCTTTGTCTTACAGAACTAGATTTAGAATAGAAATGAACAAAGCAGATAATGATGCAGGTAATGCTGCTATAGACTCACTGCTGAATTATGAAACTGTGAAGGTAATATGTTTAATTAT
Organism: Macaca mulatta; assembly: GCF_049350105.2. Lineage (NCBI taxonomy): Eukaryota > Metazoa > Chordata > Mammalia > Primates > Cercopithecidae > Macaca > Macaca mulatta. Next base: position 81,632,087 of record NC_133426.1, on the reverse strand, counting down.
ACTTTCCTCTGCCTCTCACACTGCTCTAAGATTTGATCTACCATTTAATTTAATAGGTACTGTAAGTTAGAGCTTTGGGTTAGGATATGATCTCGAGGTGTGATGGAATAATACTATTTTATTGTTTGTCTTTTGTTTAGAAACTGTCCTCTTTTCCTTCTCAGTTTTTGTTTGGTACTATCAGATTTTTACCTTCTGAATTAATTTATAAGTGATCATAAATACAGTCATGCACTGTATAATGATGTTTTGGCATCTATGATGTTGGTCCCATAAGATAATAATGGAACTAAAAGGTTCCTGTCAGCAAGTGACATTGTAGCCATTGTAATGTTGTAGCACAATTCGTTACTCTATTACTCGTGTGTTTCTGGTAATGCTGGTGGAAACAAACCTACTGCGCTACCCATCATTTAATATTTGATAATGATAAACTAGTATGTTAACTAGTATATGTATTTTCTACTTTTAATCATTATTTTAGAGTGTACGCCTTCTACTTCTAAAAACAAAGTTAACTGTAAAATAGCCTCAGGTAAGTCCTTCAGGAAGTATTCCAGAAGAAGGCATTGTTGTCATGGGAGATAACAGCTCCATGCATGTTATTGCCCCTGAAGACCTTCCAGTAAAAGGAGATGTGGAGGTAGAAGACAGTGATATTTGACCCTGACCCTATGTAGGTCTAGGCTAATGTGTGTGATTATGTCTTAGTTTTTAACAAAAAAGTTTAAAAAGTAAAAACAAAAAACAAAAAACCTTAAATAGAAAATAGCCTATAGAATAAGGATATGAAGAAAGAAAATACTTTTGTACAGCTGTACAATGTGTTTGCGTTTTAAGCTAAGTTATTAAAAAGAGTAAAAAAGTTTTTAAAAATTTGTTTGTAAAGTTACAGTAAGCTAATTTTATTATTGAAGAAATAAAATATTAAATAAATTTAGTGTAGCCTGAGTGTACAGTGTTTATAAAGTCTACAGTAGTGTACGGTAATGCCCTAGGCATTCATATTCACTCACCACTTCCTCACTGACTCACCTAGAGCAATTTTCAGTCCTGCAAGATCCATTCATGCTAAGTGCTCTATACAGATATACCATTGCAAATCTTCTTTACCATACTTTTACTGTACCGTTTCTTTGTTTAGATATACAAATACCATTGTGTTACAGTTTTCTACAATATTCAATACAGTAATGTGCTGTACAGGTTTGTAGCCTAGGAGCAATAGGCTATACCATATAGTCTAGGTGAGTGGTAGTCTATACCATCTAGGTTTATGTAAGTACACTCTATGATGATTGCACAGTCAAAATTACCTAAAGTATGCATTTCTCAGAACATATCTCCGTTGTTAAGTGATGCATGACTATATACCGTTAGCATCTTGATTCAGAATGAACAGTAAGCTAATCAAATTGACATGTAAATTCTTGACTCTCTTCTATCCCTCAGAGTGCCTAGTATAGTGCTTCCCATTAATTCTTTCATTTATTTGTTCATTTTTCCATTTAACAAATAGTTACTGAATGCCTCTTATGTGTTCTAAGTGGTTTCACAGGGGAGGGTGGTAAAAAAAAGATTACTTTCTAATCCCTGCTATCCCAGAATTTTATACTGTACTGAAAGAACTTAAGTATGCAGGTGACTAGATAAGAAGGCATAATGTTGTGAGGGTAGTGGGAATTGTCAATTCAGAGTCTCAGGGGAAGGCTTTGTGAAGGAAGTGTCATTGAAGATTTTGTTTTAGATCTGGGTTGGAATTAGCTAAGCATTCAGTAAATGTTCATTGGGTGAATTTTGTGGACTTTTCAAATACAATTCATTATGGAAAGCTGCAGGGATATCATAGTACAATATATTGAAAGTCAATTTTTAAAATGGAATCTACAGTACAAAATTGTATTCATACTTGAAGTCTGATGAAAAGTATACTGATCACTTAAGAGAATAAATTTTAATTATACTTGCCCATAGTTATTTTTATATATTTTGTAGTATTTTAATAATGAAAGATATGAAGCACAGAGATATGATGGATTTTTGAAGACGTATGAGACTGCTTCATTGAAAAGTACCTCTACTCTGGCTATGCTGAACTTTGGTCAAAGTGCTATTTTCAGTGTCGGTTTAACAGCTATAATGGTGCTCGCCAGTCAGGGAATTGTGGCAGGTAATGGGTCTGTGGCTATCACATTTACAGGCTGTTCAACTTTTATAAAGATTAATGAAAGGAATGTGTATGCGTATCTCTTAATTATAAAGGATGTTAAAGTGCTTTAACATCCTTGGAGTACTTTTCTCTTTGTATCAGAATGTATTTGCTTGATTGTTTGATAATGGTTTTTTAACTTCCTTTTGTTTAGTGCTGGCTCACTCATTGATTGGGATTACTGTTTGTAACTACCTGATCTTTTAAGAACAACTTTTTTTTTAGCATCTAGTTTTTCTAATTTTTCTTGTAGACTTGTAGAGCAATGTAATTAATTTAGTGTTTAGTTCAAAGGACTAAACTGCAAACACTCTTTTTTTAAGAATTACCAGGAACCTTTTAATCTTTCTACTCCTTTTTTTACTTGCAAAACACTTCAAAAGTAAATGTCTGCTCCTCCTTTCTGTAAACTCCCCCCACCCCCACTCAGTTAGTATTCATTCATTCACTGTGACCTAAATATGTTTTCCACATATTTAGGTCACAACAACATTTTGTTGTTGTTGTTGTTTCATTTTGTTTCCTTTAACTTGATGTACATCAGAATGGTTTATCATCCTTAATCGTGATGTCTATTTTCTCCAATTTATAATGTATACTAATTTTTAAATTTCTATGTTACACTACAAAGAAACCGTTACTAGTGTCTTAGGGAAAAAAGAGAAACTTTTTAGCCTTCCATTTCTATCCTCACTTAAACCATTCTTTTTTGTGTATTATATATAGTGTATAGGTGGGCCTTTCCCATTCCTCTTAACATATACTAAGTTCCCTGTATTACCTAAATCATGGATTAATGCTTTGAAATTGAGTTGACATAAGAGTTGTTGCTGATTAAGAATATTTTGTTCTGTGATAATAGACTATAAACCTCTCTATCTTAAATTGGGAAAGTATGTAACATTTATCTAAAATACCCTTTTTTTTCTTCTGCCAATTGCATATTAAGGCACCCTTACTGTTGGAGATCTAGTGATGGTGAATGGACTGCTTTTTCAACTTTCATTACCCCTGAACTTTCTGGGAACTGTATATAGAGAGACTAGACAAGCACTCATAGATATGAACACCTTGTTTACTCTACTCAAGGTAGACACCCGAATTAAAGTAAGTAATCCATATAGCACCTTTTCAAAAGTATGTGAACATCATCCCATTAGTAGGATTATTCTAGGAATATTCCTACATCACCACGTTAGCAAGCCCAATTTCTTTTACTTGCAGGAATTGGCAGGGGAGTGGGGTGCTATCACCTGTATTAAGAGGTTGTTAGAGCTTTCACTTCTGTGTTTAAAAACCTAGCCATGCATGGTGGCTCACGCCTGTAATCCCAGCATTTTGGGAGGCCGAGGCGGGCGGATCACCTCAGGTCAAGAGTTCTAGACCAGCCTGACCAACATGAAGAAACCCCGTCTCTACCAAAAATACAAAATTAGCTGGTTGTGGTGGCACATGCCTGTAATCCCAGCTACTCGGGAGGCTGAGCCAGGAGAATCACTTGAACCTGGGAAGTGGAGGTTGCGGTGAGCCGAGATCGTGCCATTGCACTCCAGCATGGGTAACAAGAGCGAACTCCGTCTCAGCATAAATAAATTAAATAAATAAATAATAAAAATCTTACAATGTTAATGAAGACTTATACTAGAAAGTAAATTTTGTTAAGTTGAATTATTTGTACTTACACTGAATTTAGTTATCTAATAATGACACAGAATGTATGATTGCCTCTCCTCGCATCCTCAACCCCTTTCCTCCCCTGCCCATCATCCCTTCTCCCTCCCCACTCCCCCCGCTCAAAAAAAGTTGCTCAGAAACCAAAACATTCAGGGTTTGTTTTACCTTGGCCATGAAGCATGAGAAAACAAATCTTTAATTGCATGCTTGGAAGTGGTCTAAGTCCACTTATAAACCTCCTTCTTTTCCATAATTTCCTTTTTCTTTCTGTGAATTAGAAAAGTGTCTTCATAGCTGTACTCTAGGCAGTGTGTAAAGTGGCTTTTTTTTCTCTTCCCTGCTAGGACAAAGTGATGGCATCTCCCCTTCAGATCACACCACAGACAGCTACCGTGGCCTTTGATAATGTGCATTTTGAATACATTGAGAGCCAGAAAGTCCTTAGTGGAATATCCTTTGAAGTCCCTGCAGGAAAGAAAGTGGCCATTGTAGGAGGTAGTGGGTCAGGGTGGGTAATTTAGTTATTTGTAAAATTCTGTATTATAGACTGATGATTCCCAATGTAATATTTTTTTCTTTATTATAATGAAAATGATTACTGTGGTTTAAAACTGGGTTTTCCTAACATTAATAGGAGCTAAATAACCTTTCTTCATCTCCAATTTCAGGAAAAGCACAATAGTGAGGCTGTTGTTTCGCTTCTATGAGCCTCAAAAGGGTAGCATTTATCTTGCTGGTCAAAATATACAAGATGTGAGCCTGGAAAGCCTTCGGAGGGCAGTGGGAGTGGTACCTCAGGTATTTAAAAACAGAAAAAACCAAATTTTTGGAAGATTTATTGGGTTGATCAATCTGTAACTAGAACAATTTGAATCAAGGGATCAACATATGCTACTGAACTAGTCAATATTAGACCCTACCAGTGAAGTTCTGGTACCAAAAGGGATTTTTTAAAAAAGGAAAGGAAAAAAACTTGAAGGGAAAATCTGCATGATAGGAAGCCCTGGAATGATAGCATAATAGAATAGAAAGAGCACAGACCTGGATGCTAACCCCATCTCTAACCGTCATTAGTTCTGTGGCCTGGGGCCTCCGTTTTCTCATCTGTAAAATAAGGACGCCATTTATCTTTTAGGATAGAATTATTATAATTATTGTTATGGATTAGAGATAATAAATGTAAAATACCAAATCTATCACATAATTGTTCAGAAAATGAAAACTACTATTGTAATTTGGAACAGTTTTCAACATAGTGGATTTATAATAATTACAAAGTAGCTTGACTGCCAACCTCAATTTTGTATGCCTTGTTAACCACTTTGCCTTCAGTACCAAGCACAGTGCCTAACCCATGTTAAACATTTAATAAACATTTCTTGTGTTACTTTGGAGGGAAAATAAATTCAAAGTAAGGTCTGAGAAGTTAAGAAGTAGATAACCTTTATAGGATGTGAGCTTTTCTATGATGAAAGCTTATAGAGAGACGTGGGAATTAGTTATAGCCAGTATGTATTATAAAGTTGATTTCTGGAGCCAGAATCAAATCCCTGGGAGAGTAGATCAAAATATGGGTAGAGGAAGAACTGTAAGAGAGTTATTGGACAGAGATATGTGGCTTGCAAAATGTCCCCCAAATGATCCCACACATGGACTCTTCTCTGTCCTCTTTTTCACTGAAAATTCCACATGTTAGCATGAGTCATTTAGAGAAATTATTGGGTAACTATGTGAGATGATGGAGATGTTAATTTGTTCATTATAGTAATCATTTTACTATATGTATCTCATAACATCATGTTCTATACCTTAAATATATACAATACCATTTATAAATTTTAAAAAATCATATCATTTAAATTGGATTAGATAATCTAATTTAATAATTCCAGTTCTTTCTCACATACCCCAGTTACGATTTTGGAGGACTATGTGGGGCCCAGAAACCTGCCTTTTTGAAAACGCCTCCTAGGTTATTCTGTTAGAGATGTTTCATAGATTGTATGTTAAGTAACACTAATCTAGCCCGGGCACAGTGGCTCACGCCTGTAATCCCAGCACTTTGGGAGGCCGAGGCAGGCAGATCGCCTGAGGTCGGGAGTTCAAGACCAGCCTGGCCAGCATGATGAAACCGCATCTCTAGTAAAAATACAAAAACTAGCTGAGCATGATGGCAGGCGCCTGTAATACCAGCTACTTGGGAAGCTGAGGCAGGAGAATTGCTTGAATCCAGGAGGCAGAGGTTGTAGTGAACCGAGATTATGCCATTGCACTCCAGCATGGGCAACAGAGCGAGGCTCAGTCTCAAAAATAAAAAAGAAAAAAAGAAAGAAAAAGAAACACTAATCTAAACTGTGTGTCAAGTGAATTGGATTCTGAGCTGTGACTACTTAGGATTCAGTGTCCTCATCCATGTAAATAGATTCCTGCCATTCTCTTGGGCTTTGTAACAATTATCCTCATCCTTTTGAGAAGTAGCACATTCACAAAGGGAAAATATACATGATCAATAAACAAAAGACTCTCATCCTCATTGGAGGCCTTAGCAATATAAATTAAGTCAACAACAGGATATGTGTCATTTTTTCACCTATCAGATTGGCAAGGATTTTGAAATTCCTAATATTCAGTTTGGGCAAGACTGTGTAAAATGGACAATCTCTTGTTTTGCTGGTGGAAGTATACAGCTTTCCTGACAAGCAAATTGGCAATGTGTATCAAGTGCCTGAAAAATATTCATACCCTTTATTCCAATAATTCTGCCTGTAGGAAATTTTAGTAAGGAAATAAACAGAGATGTGAACAAGTCTTTATATGCAAAGATGTTCATTACAGCATTATTTATAGTAGCATCAGTTGGAAACAATGTAAATGTCCAACAGTAAGTAGATGGTTACATTATTATCATAGGATCAGAGTCATGCAGCCATTCATAAATATTGTGTTTTTAAAGAATATTGTCATGAAAAATATGCAAATACAAAGTATTAAAAAGGAGGATAGGAAGCAAAATATAGTATCCTGGTTTTATAATACTAGATGAATACATTTCAGTAGAGAAAAAAGATAGGAGAGAATATCAAAATGTAATAGTAGATCTTGCTACATGATGGGAATATGGATTATTTAAGTTTTAATTTATTACATGTATATATTTAAGATATCTCACATGATGTTATGAGATACATATAATTAGGTTACTGTAGAGAAGCAAATTAACATGTCCATCATCTCACAGTTACCCATGTTTTTGTGGCTAGAGCAGCTAAAATCTACCCATTTAGCAGAAATTACACAAAAAAATCAGTATTTATTTTATGTTAGTTTTTATATTTTCAAAATTTCCACCTAGCATATTTAGCTTTTTCCTAAATATAAATTATTTAAAAATAAGCAGTTTCTGTTTATACAATGAGCTTATTGAGTTTAAGTATAATCTCAATATGAGAAATTTTATTAATAATAGGTATATAAATGATTTAAATACTGTTTAAAGCAATATATGAAATTCTTGATCTGATTATGATGTTCAGGAAGATGGGTATCCTGGTTAATATGAACTAATGGAGTCATTTTATTTCACCTAACCATAGCCTTCCAACCATTTAGAGATTGAAAGAAAAATAGGGGATGGATGCTCACTTGAAGAAAATTAACTTTAGTGTGCCATGTGAGAATAAGTTGAAATATCAAATGAATGCTTGAAGTAAACTTTCTCCAAAAATATATATAGTGCATAAATTCTTTGTTTTCTGTTTTAATACCAATGTCAACGCTTCTTAGAAAATAGGAAAACATATTCAAACCTCATTAGTAATTAGGGAAATGCTAATTTGAACAAAAAGCACATTTTTCCCCTAAGAGTAGCAACAACTAAAAATTATTAATATCCAGTGTTTCTGAATATATGCGGAACTGGCACCCTCATATGCCATTGGTAGTGTGTACTTATACATTATTGGTTGCTGGTAGGGCCATATTTGGAAGACATTTGGGCAATAATATCAAAGGATAAATGTATGCTTAACTTTTAACTCATCAGTCTACTTCTAGGGATTCTTCTTACAGAAACACACAGGTGTACAAAGTCATATACATAGTTTTATTCCAACATTGTAGTAGCAACAATTTGGAAATCACATTAATATCCATCAGTAGGAGAATATATACATAAATTATGATGTTTCCATAGTATGGAATATACAACTGTTAAAAAGAATGAGTTAGTTTTCTGTTATTGACATGGACAATCTCCAGGATACGTTAAGTGAGAAAAGCAATTGCAAAATAATATGTGTAGAATGACCACACTTGCGTTGGGGGGAAAAAACATATGTTTATATATATAAATTCGCAGGAACAAGTCTGGAATGATACACACTAAATTGTTTATGATGACTACCCCTGGGAAGGGAATGGGATTTCGCAGATGAGGGATGATGAAAGGGACTGTCATGTTTTACCCTTTATGCCTTTGTCTCTTTACTGTTTGAGTTTTTAATAATGAACATATATAGAGAGAGATATATAGATATAGATATAGATATATATTCATTCAGTATATCTGCTTCAGGATGCTGTCCTCTTCCATAATACTATTTATTACAACCTCTTATATGGAAACATCAGTGCTTCACCTGAGGAAGTGTATGCGGTGGCAAAATTAGCTGGACTTCATGATGCAATTCTTCGAATGCCACATGGATACAACACCCAAGTAGGGGAACGAGGACTCAAGCTTTCAGGTGATCAGAGATTTTAGACCTGCCCCCTTCTTGTATACTTCTTTCAAACTCTAATTGTCAGAGCCATGTTTTAGAAAATGTGATGAGAGACTTCAAAATGTAGTGTTCATTGAGTCACATTTGATTGGGTTACTAATCTTCTAGCCCTCACTGTAACCAATTCAACATACTAGTAACTATTCTCAAGTCATGCAAGTCTTTTTTTTTTTTTCACTTGCAGCTACAAACACTGTAGGTGTTTGATATTAAGTTATCAAAATATGCTCAGATCATTACTAACTTGTTATCTATAGTCTTCGTGATAAAGCAAAAACAGTATCATTCTTTACCTGGGAAAGTAGTGAGGGTAGGGAGAAGTAATTTGATAATGAATAGTGTATATCTCTCATCATAACTTCCTAGATCATTAGATGTTTTCAGTACTTTAGACCTCTTTATATTTGATCTTGTTACCTGCTATATTTTCCTTACAGCCAACTTCATTTTCATGTCCTTTGTTCTGTGGCCAAGGATATTTTGAGGCTTATACATTTCTTGTTAAATGTTTAATTATGAGATTGCTAGGTTTAAGAATGAATTACCCTAAAATGACTGATTTTTTTTGGAGGACACAGAAAAATGTTTCTTTACCCCCAAATTATTTGAATTTCAAAAGTATAGCAATGTCTAGTTTAGTTTGGGGAGGAAATGTATCCATTATAGATAGAGGTAAGGCAAAAATAGAATGAGAAATACTCTATGTGAATTTTAACGAATCCCCATTCCTCTTCATTACAAACTGGCTTCATTTATTAGATACATACTATGTGCAAGCTACTATGCTAAATGATTTGAAAGTTTAAAAAATGAAGCATAAACAGGTCTGTTTCCCAGGAATTGGCAGTCTGTTAGAAAGTTTTGGGCTAGGTTTAGAAAATTTTAAGCAAAGATTACTTTCAAGTTAAGTTGGTTGGGTCATTACCTGGTAGTATAAGATGCCGGTATCATTCCAGTCCACATTTGCACTTTATTACTGCTTTTAATAGGAGTAATTTCCAGTTATCTGGCCCACCCCCAAATTATGTGTCCATTTGGCTAATTCTGGCGATCCCTAATTTATCATGTAATATGAACTAGCCCTCTTAATGCATGACTTTGCCTCAGCCAGCTATGCTGTGTTCTGTTTTGTAATCTTATTTTTCCTTTCTGCATGCCTGTGGGGGATAGGAGTAGCTAAAGAAATTTTATTCTTACCTATTTCCCATTTCCTTACAACCATACCTCTCAAAATGAGCAATTTATTATTTAGCATCTATGCTAATAATTATGTTAGAGAATAAACAGACATTTCTTCTCCGAGTTCCAAAATACTATTGAATAGAATTACAATTTAGTTGGTTTCCACTTGAAATTTGAGAGGCACTTCAAAACTAGTCCTTCCTCTGAATATCTACTTCTTTGAGGAACTTTCTGCTACTGGGTTGATAGGTAGGCAGGAAGATAGTACTTATGGTACCTGCCTTGTTAGGAGAATTTTGATCTTGTGAGGTGGGGAAGCATATGGCTAGCATAAATATAAACTTACTAATATTAAAAATAAGGAGCCCCTTTATAGGCCAAAGAGAATAATTGTAGAACAAGTAAAAATAAAAATATTTAATGTACCAGATAATGGTTAGAGCTTATTTCTTAAAGAGGTTACTTAAGCTGAAAAATATGTTTTTTCAGACATTGATAATGTATAATAGACAAGAAAAGAAGCTAAAAGGGACATAGTCAGCAGAGTACCATCTTCTGTACTTCCAACTATAGTTCTATATAAGATTGATGACCTTAGACCTACAGTAGTCCCAGTAATAAAAGAAAGTTTTCTATACATTTCACTGCATATTTTCCCTATTTATTTAAGAAATACTTTCAAAATATTTATTCTTGTGTTTAGGAATAAATGTGGGCTTACACATTGTGATAAGAAGAGCATTGGACTGGAATGGGTCTAGTCCAGGTTCTTGCTCAGTGACCGTGAGCAAATCACTTAACTTTTCTGGGCCTGTATCCTTTCTATTTTAAAAATTTGATATGCTAGAGACCTATAATAAATACCTAAATAAAGGAAGAGATATCTAGTATATGCCTTTAACTTTGAAGAATGCTGTGAAAATAATAGCTTTCTGTCAAAAAACAATCCTTGAGAATACTGGCTGAATGCTACTTTTTTATCTTAAGAGACGAATTCAGTTATTCATAGTTTAATGTCTTCAGGTTTCAGATATTGATTTTTTTGGCATTGTCAATTCTGTCATTGAAATTTTCTGAGATTGCTGTTCATTGAGAATTATCTGTAATATAAAGTAACACATAATGAGCATATTTCTGGTAGAATAATAATAGTAGAATCAAAGTTGTTACCTTCCTGCCTCATTCTCATTCTTCCCACCTGCTATGAAGTCAGAATTCAGTAGTGCATTCATGTTTAAGGGAATGTAATTTGTCAAAAGATATTATATATGAACTTCAACTCTACAACTCAGTAAAATGAACTGTGATCAGGAGAATAGGGAAATGTTCAATGTATTACTTGGTGGTTGTAATCAATGGAAACACTAGAAACATAAAATATGCATGCACTATGCTTCCTTAAAGTAAACTTTTCCTTTACCAGGAGGAGAAAAGCAAAGAGTAGCAATTGCAAGAGCCATTTTGAAGGACCCCCCAGTCATACTCTATGATGAAGCTACTTCATCGTTAGATTCGATTACTGAAGAAGTAAGTTATGATTAAAATATAAAACTCTTTATTTTTTTATTTTTATTTTTTGATACTTTAAGTTCTAGGGTACATGTGCATAACGTGCAGGTTTGTTACATATGTATACTTGTGCCATGTTGGTGTGCTGCACCCATCAACTCGTCAGCACCCATCAACTCGTCATTTACATCAGGTATAACTCCCAATGCAGTCCCTCCCCCCTCCCCGCCCCGTGATAGGCCCCGGTGTGTGATGTTCCCCTTCCCGAGTCCAAGTGATCTCATTGTTCAGTTCCCACCTATGAGTGAGAACATGCGGTGTTTGGTTTTCTGTTCTTGCAATAGTTTGCTGAGAATGATGGTTTCCAGCTACATCCATGTCCCTACAAAGGACACAAACTCATCCTTTTTTATGGCTGCATAGTATTCCATGGTGTATATGTGCCACATTTTCTTAATCCAGTCTGTCACTGATGGACATTTGGGTTGATTCCAAGTCTTTGCTATTGTGAATAGTGCCTCAATAAACATACGTGTGCATGTGTCTTTATAGCAGCATGATTTATAATCCTTTGGGTATAAATTTACAAGAAAAAACAAACAACCCCATCAAAAAGTGGGCAAAGGATATGAATAGACATTTCTCAAAAGAGGACATTCATACAGCCAACAAACACATGAAAAAATGCTCATCATCACTGGCCATCAGAGAAATGCAAATCAAAACCACAATGAGATACCATCTCACACCAGTTAGAATGGCGATCATTAAAAAGTCAGGAAACAACAGGTGCTGGAGAGGATGTGAAGAAATAGGAACACTTTTACACTGTTGGTGGGATTGTAAACTAGTTCAACCATTATGGAAAACAGTATGTCGATTCCTCAAGGATCTAGAACTAGAAGTACCATATGACCCAGCCATCCCATTACTAGCTCTTCAATATTTAATACTTGGAAGTTTCAGTAAAATGGCTGCATTACTTTGTATTTTAAATAAACTTCAATAGTAAGTGCTATAGAGTAAAATGCCTATCTCCCCTTTTCCATATGGCAAGTGTTGATGGTAAGAATGCCAGGTTGCATTGAACTAGAAATACCACAGTGTTAAGTCCATTTGCAAATGTGTCTCCTTTTGGAACTATGTGATAACTTATGCTGTTGTTGCATTGCCCCTGCATCTTATAAAGCTGTAGGAATCACCTGATATGCTGACAAAGGAAGAAAGTTTCAGTCTCTCTCCTATTGCCACTTAATACTCATTAAAATAGTCATGGAAGTGATTGTGAAACCTGTGACATAGTACATACCAGATAGTCTTTCACTTATCATGGAGCAACTCATGAGATGCAAGTCAGGCATACACAAGCTGCAGTGTTGGTATCAATTTGTATTCATTTCACTGGAAGTGTTATGAAACACCAAGATGTGACACTGATGTCATGACATTGCCCCACAGCTGCGTTAGATTTCATAGCAACATCTTTACATTACATACAAAAGTCTCAACAACAATGGTAATTTCATTATCATATCCCCTTAATCTAGAACTGAAGATAGACAGATGCATTTGTCAATTGCCTTCATTCAACTACCTTTTAATTCAATACATAGTGTAAACCTAGTGTTGAAGGATAGGCCTAATTCAGCTTTGCAGGCTGTGTGACATAATATTTGCATACAGAGTTAAGTTTCAGGGCCCATTGTTTGATCTGCAGCATATTTAAAGCAATTGAATTTTGAAGTGAATTGGTTAGCCTGGGGATTTGTTATATTTAAAGTGAACCATAAGCAGGACCAGACCCCATTCATAGGAAAAGTAGGAACATGCTTATAAGAACTTTTTACCTAAAAATGTGTCATACTACCACAAACTAAAAGACCTACCAACAGTCATTATTTGAATCATACAGCTTTATTATGTCAGAGAGCATAACCCATTAAGAGCCAACAGACAACCCCCCAAGGGGAGGAGTTATTGGAAGATTTGGTAAATTTTAATGGGCCTTTTAAAAAAGTCCAGTGTCTTCAGTAGGATGTCAGAGTTTAAGTTGTTAAAGGTTAAAAAAGGAGTCCTCACAAACATAACAGGCTTTCTTAGTATTGGCCTTGTACCTTATTATCAGTCTGCCCTAGTAAAATATAAGATCTTTTCCTGGGTAACCATTTGCTCTTGATAATTTTATTCCTTTAATAAATAAAATGTTCAGAAATATTCATAGGAAATTTGGGTATATCCCTATTCCCCACACTGCTGTTTCCATCTAGCTTGCTATACTTAGACCCAGGTTTCCAAGTATAGCTGAATATATACACAACTCTTATACTTTACAGGGAATAAACAAAAATATATTTCCGGGATGCATTAGGAAGTCAGAATGCTTTTGAAAAAGAGGTTTCTGCAGTTAAAAATATACAGTTATCATTGTTTCCCCTTCTGTCCTCTGAGTTTGAACTAAGGAAAAGCAAATGTTCCTATAGTCTTTGAATCTCCCTATCTTTGGATTATTTTGAATTTCTCTCTGTCCTATCACTTAAGTCTCTCCTCATTTTAGTTTTGTTCTCATTGGTAAACATTATATGTGGCTATGTTCCTGTTATCACGAGAGTTGATATGTTTACTACTTATAATGTTTACTACTTTCTCCCAGATTTTGTAATTTTGAGAAATGTTGCCTATCTTAAAGAATTTTTTTCTATGATAATGTGATCATATTTGCCTTCTCTTTTTGCTTTCTCCCCTTCCTTTTAGCAATTAGATTAGGTGTAATATTTGGTATCAGTATAAAATTTACATAATAAAAGATTAACTGGCATTTTTTGTGTTCCTTTAGGAAATGTATGATTATTTTAATTTACATTTGCCTAATGCATAGTTCTTTTTATTTTCTCCTGTTCTTCATATTACCAAACTTGCAGACTATTCTTGGTGCCATGAAGGATGTGGTCAAACACAGAACTTCTATTTTCATTGCACACAGATTGTCAACAGTGGTTGATGCAGATGAAATCATTGTCTTGGACCAGGTAAGAGATTTAACTTTGAAGTTTAGTATTTGAGGAACACTGGAAATTGTTATAGATACAAGAAGCTTAAATATTGTTTCTTACATTATTTGGTTGAGATTGAATCCTGATAAGATTCTGTTTTTAGCCCATTTTGATTGGAAATAATGCATGTCACTTCCAAGAAGGAATAAACTATATTAACTCACTCTCTATTAAAGTATTACAAACAAAAGTTTAATCAGGAAAGCATTAAATCTTCACAATAGAAGCAGGTTTTCAATGGTGCATATATAAAATAACTTTTCTGCATTCATTTTTGCTCTGAATAGACTATTTGCTCAGTGTCTTTGCTGTATTATATATTTTTATTTTTCTAATACCTGCACATACCCTTGATGGTTAAAAGAAAATTACCATAAAATAAAGTGGTCATTTTCAAACATGGTCATTTTTATTTTATGTTTTTCCTTCTCGGGAAAGTAAGAAAAATATAGCCTGCTTTATCTCTTCTAAGGAAATTACTATACGAGTATACTGTAAAAGTCTAGACAAATCAGAGTACCACTATTGTGATGGGTAGATTTGAAAATTGCAATAATTTTTATTTTCTCCTTCCTGTAAGGACCTCTTCTCCCCACACCCGCCTAGTACTTGATTATTTCTAACATTATGCAGTTTTCTACCCTGCATTCAGCCTTTTCTGTAATTATTTTTCCCTTCTAATAAATATATCTTCAATTCTTTATCATTTTGGTTTTTTTTTTCTTTTTGAGGCACGGTCTTACTTTGTCACCCAGGAGTACAGTGGCACGATCTCAGCTCACTGCAGCCTCGACCTCCTGGGCTCAAGCAATCCTCACACTTCAGCCCCCCAAGTAGCTGGGACTACAGGCACGTGCCTCACGCCCAGCTAATTTTTTGTAGAGATGGGGTTTCACCATGTTGCCCAGGTTGGTCTCGAACTCCTGAGCTCAAGCGACCTGCCTGCCTCACCCCGACAAAGTACTAGGATTACAGGCATAACCACCACGCCTGGTCACATTTTGAAAACCTGTGTAATAAGAGTTTAGAGAGAAGCATTCTCATGTACTATCTGTATATTGAACTATTTAAAGGGACTTTTTCACTCCACTAAAATTTCTTATAGGGTATTCAGTGTTGTGGTTTGTATACTATTACCTTCATAAGTTGCTTGCATGCTTGTGACCCTAGGCCTTTCTGTTGGTTTGTTCTTAAATATTTACATTCATTACCAAACTGATTTTTCCGGTATGGTTGTACCAGAATGTCTTAAATGGGAAATTTTGTAAATATACCTTATTATATCATTGATGTTCAAGAATATTAAATAAAATCTGCTACTTTTTTATAAGCTTTCTGATTCTATGCAGCCATTTAGTGAGAGCCTTTTTTTACAAATAGAAGTTGTTAAAATATGTTAGCAGGCATGTGATCACCTGCCTCATGCCATGTAATTCATAGTATCTATACACTTATTTTATACCATTGCCACTTGGATTTTGGGTTGTAATTGGACCTAATTTATTACTGATCATTAGCAACTGTGTCTAAAGAAGAATCTCTTTATTATTCATAATTTGATGATTCTGTAGTTGTCTGATTATGAACATAACAGATTTTCATTTTCTAGTGAAACTAATATGACCTTAACTTTGACTAATAATCTGTCACCTCTGTGTTCTGTCAGCAATTTCTTATAGTAGTGTTAATGTTAAGACGGCATATCTAGGGAACTTCTAGTTAAACGTGGAAGGTTGGATACATTTGTTTATCTCTTCTTCCCCTAACCATACTAAAATGAAAGTTAATAAATAAGTATAATAAGTACAAAGCCATAAGGACAAAATAATAGGAGAGGAAATAACAGTGGACAAGAGATATCAGCAAATTGGGGAAACTGGTAAGTAGATAGATTAGCAGAGCTAAAAAGTTCAATACTGTGTATGAAAAAGAGAGAAACATCAATTTTTTAAAAAAAGCAAATTGATTCATGTTGTAGACCCCTGAAAAGGCTCAGGAATTGAAGGCACCAGGTATGATGAAAAGTGGTGATAAGCATGAGGTTGAAAGTAACAATTAAGTGTAAGACTGCATAAGAAATAAAGTTCCTTAGCACAAGTCTGGAGATTTACTTATCAGGAAATTACTGGCTTTGGACACAAGCAGACCACCAGGCACATTAACAATGAAGGGAGAGATTAACTGAAAATCAAAACATACCAAAGGATAGGACCACAGGCCCTCTTGTGCCACTGGCTCCAAGAACTTTGCCAACCAGTTGTTTATTTTACCATCACTACTCCTTTCCTCATCAGCAAATAATTGGAGGATTCTTCTCTGGAGAAACAAAAGCAGCCCCAGGAAAAAAAAAAAAAGATACTTGTATTTGGGAACCCCAACAAAATGTCCAGATATCTACATAATCATCCTACCATGAAGTCCACTGGTTTAGAAGGCATCGTAATGCACACAGAGCTTCCGGTCAGCCTTTCAATGCTCTATTCTTAAATGTCAGTGGATAGACCTCCAAAACAGAAAAAAAGGAACTCAATGGAAAATGTAGACTTTCTTAATATGCTCAGAGATCGTGGAAAATATAGTATTTCTAAAATAAGGACAGAAGAAAAAAAAGTAACCTGTAATCCCAGCTACTTGGGAGGCTGAGGTGAGAGGATGACTTGAGCCCAGGAGGTGGAGACCAGCCTGGACAACATAGCGAGACTCTGTCTCCAAAAATTAAAAACAACAACAACAAAAAAAGTAAAGGAAACTTATATGGCCTGATCTGTAGGATATATTAGTAAGTGGAAAAAAAAAAGTAGATATAAAAGAGAATATAGCATGCTACCTTTTGCAAAGAAGATAGGGAAAAAAAGAATATATGTATATCTGCTTATTTTTGCAAAAACAAACTCAAAGGGTAAACTAGAAACTAAAGCAATTGGCTGCCTATGGGATGCGAGTACAAAGGGTTAGATACAGAAAAGAGAATGAAGTTTTAATATTTTACTTTTGAACCATGCTTAGTATTTTTATACCTTCAAAAATAAAATTAAATCAACAAGGGGAAAAATAAAAATTAAATACAAACAGAAAGAAGTAAAACTAATTGCATATAAAATTACTAACATAACCACCCAGAAGAAAAATAGAATTAAGCCAAGTAACTTTTGAACATATTACTTTGATTATATACCCTTCGTGGAATATATTTTAAAGACAAAAATAACCCAAAGGAAATTCGAACTTAGTGTATTGTTGGTAGTAGTGGGGGGGTAACCATTTTGAGACTATTTTTGTGTATAGTGTAAGATTGAGCTTATGAGTAAATACATTGATGTTGGGAAACAGATCTCTTGGGAGAAGAAAGATACAAATATGGAATTGGCAAAGAAGAGGAGACCCTTGCGATATATTGGAATAGAATTATCAGTCTGAATTTATGATTTTTAAAAAATGTCCTAACTCTGTTCACTGAAGAGGCCTAGAAGCAGTGAAAACCCAGTAGTAATGAGTATACTTGGCAACCAGATCTTGGGCACTAAATACTGTTCCTCACTAAAAGCAACCAACACTCTTTGGAGAAGTAGTTGATTCCTGATCTGGGTCAGGGAAACTAACAAACACAAGTCATGAGGACACAGGAACCATTTTGAATGAGCTCCCACTAGCCAATTGGGGCATAAAAAGAATAATGACACTAATTAATTATAATACATTGAATAAAAAACATCTATGCATCCATGATGATACTGCTAAAACAAAAATTATCAAGGGGAAAGGGACAGTTCCCCTTTAGGAAGAAAGCCAACTAACACATGAAATGTAAAAGGAATTACAAATTTAGAAAATCACATTTTACAGCCACCATTGTAATAATTGATTCAGGTAAGGGTCCTCACTCGTTGCTGAAACCATGTGGTGTAAAGCTATTGAGGCTAGAATATTTGCACGGTTTGAAATTACCATAGATTACTTACTAATTAGAGAAAAAAATACCTTGAAAATAGAGAAATAGAGAAACTGGTAGATGTCACCTTAACCAAATGATCAAACCTAATATCAGTAATGGAGCAAAATTGAACTCATGTACCTCCTGATGTAATGCACTGAAGATATATTATCTTTTCTTTCTACCCAAAATGTTTAACCTGGGCTGGGCGTGGTGGCTCATGCGGGTAATAACAGCACTTTGGGAAGCAGAGGTGGGAGGATTACCTGAGCCCAGAAGTTCGAGACCAGCCTGGGCAATATAGCAAGATCCCATCTCAAAAAAACAAAAGTTTAGCCTGGATCTAATAATCAGAAACAACTAGACAAATACAAATTGAAGGGCAGTCTTTTAAAAGCAGGACTGGACATTTTAGAAATATCAACGTCACAAACACACACACACAGACTAGAACAAAGCTGTTATAAATTCAATGCGTTGATCCTGATTGGATCCTAGATGGGAAAAAAGCATAACGGACATTATTGGTACAATCGATGAAGTCTGAATATGGGCTGTATGTTAAATAAGAATATCATATCATTGTTCAGTTTTTTTTGTTGGGTTTTTTGTTTTTTGTTTTTTTTTGGTAGAGATGGGCGGGGGCAGGTATCTCCTCATGTTGCCCAGGCTGGTCTCAAACTCCTGGGCTCAAGCAATCCTCTCATCTCAGCCTCCCAAAGAACTGAGATTACAGGCATGAGCCACCATGGCCAGCCATTGTTAAATTTCCTGAGTGTGATATAGTTGTATTTAAGTCATATAGGAGAATGTCTTTGTTTTTAGGGGATACATGCTAATGAAATATTTAGGGGTGAAATGTAATGATGTCTGCAGCTCATTCTCAGATGGTGTAGCAAAAAAATAATGTATATATAGAGAGAAGGTGAGGTGGAGAAAGCAAATGTAAGAAAAAATAACGGTTGCCAAACTAGGAGAAGCATATAGTGTTGTTCATTGTATCACTCTTGAAATATTTCAACATTTTAAAATGGGTTTGGTAAATAAATAAATAAAGGAACGACCTGAGAACAAGATTTTAGAAATGAGAAATGTCTTTGCTGAAATAAAGTCGAGAAAATGAAAGGAAAAATAAAGCTATATCAGGGCACATTATCATACAACTTCAGAATTGAGGATGTAGAAAACAACCTAAAAGCTCTGAAGGAAATATCTCTGGGTGGTGGGGGGAAATAAACTAATAGATTACCTAATGTAGTTGATTATGAGGAAAATACTGTTGAAAAGGGTTTTGTAATTCTGTAATAAACTTTAGAGAGATTTCCAATAGTGACATAGAAAACTAAGCAAATGAAAAAGAAACAAGCAAGTTACTAAGTCTAGCAGGATTAAAAGACTGTATAAGAAAATGTATATATAATCCTAGTACCTACTTAGCTAAGCAGGGAATACTTACATAGTTGTAATAAGGTAAACACTGAATCAAAATTTGTGATGTAACTGATGTTATTAGGAGAGTAAATGATGGAGTAGTGGGAATGTGGGATAGTATGAGTGTTGAATCTCCGTATTCCATAATAGGGAGTTAGTAGATAATGCCAGAAATGAATAAATCAAGAAACAGCAGTATAACCTTACATGTAAATACTTAAAAGTAGGCACAGACAAATTTCAGTTATTTTACTTAAGGGTTTATTGTAAAAGTCCTGTTCCCAGGAATACCAGTAAAAGTGACAGAGTTCCTTTTGTCTCTCAGCATGGTTAACCATAGCTATCAAGAAACAAATTAATTGTAGATCAGAGTTTGGAATCTATACCACCAAATCTTTGCAGTGTTAAGTTTAATAACCATTGTTAACAAAAACAGCTACTGGAAGAAGTAAGCTTTTCATTTTCATTAAATCTTTTTATTTTATGAAATCTTTTTTATTTCAAAGTACACATAAGGATTTAAGGATATTATTTTTAAATCTTTTAAGTGCCTGTGTAAATAGCAGTGCTTTTGATTTGAATATTTTCTGATTACGGAAAATATCACCTTTTTACATTTTAACCTTCCCTTCAAAATGACAAATGAAACATTACAATTTTATTTCCTTTAAGTAAAATGGTGTTTATGGTATTAGAAATTTTATAGCCTTTTGTTTGTTCACTGGCACTGGATAGCTCAACAGGAAGGAAAGCATTCCTACCTAAATTTTTTTTCATTTATACTGTGTATGAGGAATTGGGAGAAGTATTTTAATGAATGCAAATCCTTCAAAATCCTTAGTTAGAAAGTATTTGGTATTTTCAGTTATTATGCTAGTTAAATGACCTTTCTCCGTGTTTCTCATGTGTTTGCTTTTTAGGGTAAGGTAGCCGAACGTGGTACCCACCATGGTTTGCTTGCTAACCCTCATAGTATCTATTCAGAAATGTGGCATACACAGAGCAGCCGTGTGCAGAACCATGATAACCCCAAATGGGAAGCAAAGAAAGAAAATATATCCAAAGAGGAGGAAAGAAAGAAACTACAAGAAGAAATTGTCAATAGTGTGAAAGGCTGTGGAAACTGTTCGTGCTAAGTCACATAAGACATTTTCTTTTTTTGTTGTTTTGGACTACATATTTGCACTGAAGCAGAATTGTTTTATTAAAAAAAATCATACATTCCCATTTTCTATAATCCTTCTTTTAGATAAGATTTATTTAAAAGGGGATTTGAGTTTTACATCTTTCACAATCTATTTAATGCAGCATCTGTAATTATCCCCAAATTATTTTCTTGTCACTGTCCTGGTTGTGCTCAATGCATAATTTTTGCTACCTGTTTGATATTACCACATTACCCTCTTGAAGCCTGACATTCATTTGATATCTATAGCCAGATGAATCAGATTGGTTTCCCAATTTTTGTAGTTTTTAAAACCTCCTTTATGCTGACAATTTAGAGGGAAAGTGTCTGTTTCTTAAAATGAAAATAAAAGAGGATAGTGTAAGTTTATTGTTTCTTCTCCCTCCTCCCTCCAATTGAAATTGATGTGAAAATGAATTTATAAACTTTTAAAATTAGAATGTATCAGAAATAGACATGCATTTATAGTTTGATGTCTTACTCAATAGATTACTTACTTTTTTTTGTTTTTAGACAGATTCTGACTCTGTCACCCAGGCTGGAGTTCAGTGGCACATCTCGGCTCTCTGCAACCTCTATCTCCTGGGTTCAAGCAATTATCATGCCTCAGCCTCCCAAGTAGCTGGAATTAGCATGTGCCACCACACCTGGCTAATTTTTCTATTTTTAGTAGAGACAGCGTTTTGCCATGTTGGCCAGGCTGGTCTTGAACTTCTGACCTCACATGATCCGCCCACCTTGGCCTCCCAAAGTGCTGGGATTACAGGCATGAGCCACCATGCCCGGCCTATACTTAGAATTTTTGAAGTATTTGCAAATATGTACTTTTTGAAGGAAAAAAACCTTCATTCTCCTTTTGCTATTTAGAATATTCTTCATCATTAAGCAGCACCATAACTATCATCTAGTGATTAGAATTTTATTTTTCCACAAAAAATGAGGCATTGTTTTTGTTTTGGACCAAACTACACAATTTTCTTTAAAGATTTACAAATTCCTATGTAATTTGAAAGTCGCTATACTGGGAGTAATCTGAAAAGCTTAGAAAGTACATTTATTTTCTATTGCCATCTTAAATGTGCTGCTTTTTCTATTCGAAGTTTACTAAGAAACAAGTAAATGGGATGTCGTGCATACATACACAAGCTCACATGTGTATAAATCAGTGTCCATTTAAAAAATATTAACATTTAGGTAAATAGAGTATTACATATTATTCTCTTTAGATGATCAAGACTCTAATCTGTGTTGACACTTCAGAATTTCTTTATTACAAGATCTTCCCTTACTTTTCAGTAATTTAATTAGTTTCTTTAAGCCTGACATAACAAGGAAGAACCCAAACAACATAATCAAGTTTTACCTGCTAGAATTAATAAAATACTGGTATACATTCACTTAGAAAGTTCTCTTTTCCAGTATGAACTCGCTTTCATTTGTTTGGTAGTAATCATTCAATTCGAAAACATAAGCACCTCATGAATGGCCATATAACTATGTAATAAGGTTTTATTTCTCAGAAAAGGTCCTAATATACTTACTTTAGTGGTTTATAGTTTTAAGAAAATTTTCATGATAATTTGATATGGGAGAGATTAGTATTGTTGACATTGGTGGGTGGATAGCTGATCTTATCTAACTTAGGTGCCCACTCTTGTTATATAAAGGTAATTTGGTAAGTAACATGAAACCAGTATTTCATAGTCTTTGCTACCAGAGTAAGTGATGCAAGATCTTCTTTTTAAAGCTAGAGTTAATACTGAGATGCATAATCAACTGAAAAATGGATTCGGGTTTTTTTTTGTTATTTTTTTCCTTTTCAGCATTTCTTACTCTGAAACCATAGTTGTTACTGCTCTTCTGGCAGCGGGGAGCACTTTTAATGAATCCGTTGCATTACTGGAAATGTGGTTAAAGTCTCAATATAAATGTTGCTTCTCTGTTAATTCCCTCTATACATTTCCAGTGATGCTGATGGAAAAGATTTTGCTTAACCACATAAACAAACACATAATATTGAAGTAACTGTCAGTAATAATTCATTTTGAGGTGTGAATAGTGTTCAAAGTAAGTTATTTTATGATATGGGAAAACTGTAGTCCAAGAAGTTTAGGAGTGTTTCCAAGGTGTGGATAATTTTCCCACTAAGAGATATGAAGCTATTTTGTTTTCATATGATTGCAAGTGGTCCCTAGTCCATTGTGGTCATTAACCATTATTTTCAACTAACAAAATCTTAAATTACTTGAAAAGCAGTTATTGTAGGGTCCATAACTAAGTCTTAAAGGCATTTCTTTTAACCACTTCATATTAAGGTGGTTCTATACAGGGAAATAATAGACAAATGGAGATGAAAGAAAAGCTTCCTAGGATGATTCATTCAGAGGAAATGCCAAGAAAAAGGGCATTTAATTATAGTGTACTAATTTTACATTATAATATTATGTACTCACACAAAAGGATAAAGTGTATAAATCTCTAAATCAGTGTTGCAACATAATGTTTTTTAATATATTGGGATGAATAAGGTACAGTTTTAGAATATGTAATCTGAAAACGGAGCAAGATGATAAGGTTTTATTTTTTATATCTCTTTATTTTAAAGATTGAAAATTTTACTTTCTTCCTAAGGGACTTCCAGTTTACAAAAATTAAGTTGAAACCAAGGTAATTTGGGATTATACAAACTGGGCCAGATGCCTTACTGAAGGTTCTTAACATAGAAATATCTTGGTGAGCAGATGGCCTCATTTGGAAATTTTTAACAGCTAAAGTCTGAGGGTCACTTTTGCAAATCAGAAAGAGACCTTAGCATTTGGACATGAACAAGCTCAAGATATGCGTTTGTTTTTCCTCTACAGAGATTTGCACCTTTTATAAACCTTAAGATAAATATTGTGTCATTCCTTTAGATGGTGACAAAGTAGTTTGTGAAGATGGCCGGTTTTAAAATTTTTTTTTGCTTTAAAGGCAAGATATTTAAAGATTGTATGATTCCTTATTTCTGGATGTCTTTGTCCATACTGCCATCTTGCTCTTATCCTTCCTACTTGCTGAATGTGTCACTGAGTAGCAACTTTTGCCAGTGTATATTCATAGTTATCTTACCTTGTATCTTTATTACTAGACAGTCTGTCATGAATTAATAGTTGAAAGCATTTAAATATGTTTGCAATTGCAGTTTTCTTAAATTGTAAACAAATCCCTTTGAATATATAGATTTTTTAATGTAAATTGCATAGTAAATGACAATACCAAATCAAATAGGTTAAAATTGGTTAGTTAAGACAAAATAACTCAAGAGAGGCCCTTTACCTCACTGTTACTGTTTATAGCAATCTGTGTAGATAAACATTACTAAATAAACGTTATATTTGTGACTAGAAATGGGTATCCCATTGAAGCAACTCTTCTCTGCAATGTCCAGGGAAAACTGATATTTTGTCATTCACATACTGAGAATAAATACAGATAATTAAGAGACACTCTGAGGGTATGACCTTACAGCCTTACGCAGAAGGTAAAAACTTGGAATTGTTTCTAAGAGAAAGTAATTGTGAAACTCATAATGTGGGTAAAATGGCAGCAAATTATAGTGTGCTTTCAGTTAACATTAAGCTGTCGTACCAATCAGTTCTAATGATTAGGAAGTAAACTTTTGGGTATAGAAATGTCTTGACTGCAAATCGTGTGATAAACTAGCAATTTTATTAACTAGGTAGAGTTGGAAATGAAATGCATGTTCTAATTAAAAACAAGTTGGAGCATTTTTTGGTTAAAAAAAGGTCAGTGGATTGTTTCCATACTTCCTGTTCTTACACAGCTACAGTAGTTTCAGTTTCATAAAATCATGAGATTTTAAAGTTAGAAGGAGTTTAGAGGTCATTTAATACAATCCCCTCACTCTACAAATGAAGAAACTGAGGCCAAGTTGGGATGAAAACCCTGGCTCCTGACACCTAGTCTGTTCTTCCTTCTACTACACCACATTTCCACTCAAGTTACATTTTAAAATAAATTGGAAGCTTTGCACAGTGGTGGTATCATAACCAATGAAGTATATCCGAGGCACAGTTATTGCTAATTGAAAATTTTTTCCAATACCTGGCCATTATGACTTGAAATATAGTTGGTATTGGTGAAATAAATAAATTGGAGAGTAGGACTTCCATAATGGCAAAGTAGGAGCTCAATAGACCCTCTCCCCAGCAAAACAACATTTTTACTGGTAAAATTGTTTTTTAAAAAGCAATCATTTAAAATTTCTGAAAATTGTCTTAAGGGCCTACAGGAAATAGAGAAACATCCATTCAAGAAAATCTGTTGAATCTTATTAACAACAGCAAGAGTTTGTGGTCTTTGAGGAACAACCTGTTCCATATGTCCCCCACCCCCATCCAAGTGTTACCTGAGTGTTCTACCCTGGATGCTCCATTCAGGGTGTGTATGGTGAAGATGATGGGGGTAGGTGGGGCTCACTCTTCTCTCAGCTCCCATTCTGGGGCTAGAGTTTCACCCTGTCAGGGCCAACTGTTTACATTTCTTATCCCACCCCTCAACCCCATACAAACACACTTAAACCTGTGTTGCAGAAACTCTATGCCAGCAGACAAAGCCAAAAGGACTAGAGATGCCTTCTGCCACCCAGCCCTACCCCCAACCCCTTAAGAGTAGAAATTCTATTCTATGCAAAGACTGAGAATAAGGGGGCCCTGATTTTCTCTATCCCAGCTTGCTCATAACATTGGAGGCATCACCCAAAGAAGGAAACTGGCAAATACTGGGGACTTCCACCCCACCCCATCACCCGTGAGTAAAATGATTTGAGGAAAAATGAGCCCCACCCTCAGCTTCAGTTCAGTGGTGCAGAGGTTCTGCCCACGGGGAAAGGCATGCAATAAAAACAGTTCCATAGCTCTGCCTGTGGAAACTGACTTCATTTGGAACAGAGCATGAAGAACTTCATCCCTAAAGATGTTGTCAAAAACAGTGGATGGAGATCTTGGTGGAGATCAATTAAGGGAAGGTTGCACATGCAAAGCAGCCAGAAGTTTAATAGAAACATGAAAGAGAAAGCCAAGAAGAGCCGTCCTGACAGTGCAGTCAACTATGGGGGTTGAAAAGTCTGTGTGCATGTGCTGGGCTGCACCCACTCACAACAATCAGAGCAGAACATGGGACATACTTGAAAGCATTTCAATACATGCAGACCCATCAACACAAGGTGCAATCTTTACTGGCACAAGGAGTTTGAAAACAACCTTTGACCAAACACTGCAATAAGCTACTTTGACCCAGAAGTGACTCCCAGGAACAAGGATTAAAAATAAAATTATACTCATCCCTGGCAATCTGAAAGACTGTGTGTATGTTGAAGGCTGTGCCTTCTTAGGATGATCACAGAGGGATCCTCCAAGCTTCTAGTCCCTGATGAACATGGGTGAAAATAAATTTCCTGAACTATTTATAACAGCCTCCAAACATGCACACATCCAGTCATAAAGAGTAAAAATCCTGTTGGCTAGTAAGTGCCTTGTGCTAACCTGGGGGCAACCCCTAGGTATTAATAGCTGAACTAAAAAATAGAGCTAACATCAGGCTGCACACTGTGGAGGAAACAAAAACTAAAATCCCCCAGGAAAGGAGGACCAATATCCAAGATTGCTGTAAGATACTATCTAAAATGTCTAATTTACAACGAAAAATTACAAGGCATGGAAAGAAACAGGAATGTGCAACCCATACACGGGGGGAAAGCAGGTGATAAACACTGCCTTAGAAGTGGCCCAGATGACTTTTGTAGCAGACAAAAGATTTGTCAACAAAGAGAAGTGTGTGTGTGTGTGTCTACAAATGGAAATTCTGGAGTTGAAAAGTACAATAACTGAGTTCAGTAGTATATTTGAGCTGGCAGAAAATAATCTGAACTTGAAGGAAGATCAATAGAGATTATGCAGTCTAAAAACAGAGAAAAAAGAATGGGGAAAAATAAGAGAAATATGTACCAACATATGCACAGTACCAGGAGGAGAGAGTGGGACTAAAAACTAAAACTCACAAGAACACTTAAATTTGATGCAAAACATTACGCATCAAAGGAGCTCAACAAATGTCAAGTAGGGTAAACTAAGAGACACATCAAATGAGAGCAAAAATGAGAAAATTTCGAAAGCAGTAAGAGAAAAATAGCTCATCACCTACAAAGAAACCCCAATATGGTTAACAAGTGAAGTTTCATCAGGAACACTGAAGGCCAGAAGACATAATGATGACATGTTCAAATTGTTGAAATTAAACAAAACCACCCAACTGAGAATATTATATTTAGCAAAACTCATTCAGAAATGAAGGTGAAATAAGATGTTCCCAGACAAGCAAAAGGAAAACTCAATAGTAGTGATTTGCATTATAAGAAATACAAAGGTAATTTTTCAGTCAAAAAGCAAGTGACACTAGACAGTGATTCAAATCAATGTGAAAAAAAATAGGAAGCACCAATAATGGCAATCACGTGAGTACTTTAAAAAGACAGTATAATTGCATGTTTCTTTTCCTTTCTTCTCTTAACTGACTTATAAAGCAACTGTATAAAACAATGTGTATATTATTCTTTTATTGGGTATGGAAACAAAGCCTATATAAGGAATGATACCAGGTGATATCTTGAATCCACAGGCATGAATGACGACAGCCAGAAATGGTATCTAAGGAGGCTAATATCACAAACTCTGCATATATGTGTGTCGTTCTCTCAGCTTTTTAAAAAGACATAAGGTCCTATAAAGATGATGATAATGTATTATTGGTTTGTAACATATATAGACATAATATGAATAACAATAGCACAAAACTGGGATGGAAAGAAGCTATATAGTAGTAAAATTTCTGTATTTCACTGCAACTAATCAGTACAAATATGAAGTAAATTCTCATAAGTTACAATGTATATTGTAATCCCTAGAACAATCACTAAGAAAGTTACTTTTAAAAATATACTTTTTGTCCACATTTGTTTTGGGTACATGTGGAGGTTTATTACAAAGGTATATTGTGTGCTGCTAAGGTTTGGAGTACAAGTGAATTTGTCACCCAGGTAGTCAGCATAGTACTCAATAGGTAGTCCTTTTTAACCTTCACCCCTTCTCCCTCCCTCCCTTCTCTTGTATTCTCCAGCATCTGTTCCCATTTTTATAACCACATATACCCCAATATTTAGCTCCCACTTATGAGAAGATATGATATTTGGTTTGAAGTTTCTGCATTAGTTCAGTTAGAGTAATGGTTTCCAGCTGCATCTGTGTTGCTGTGAAGGACATGATTTTGTTCTTTTTTATGGCTGCATAGTATTCCATGGTATATATTTACACTTTCTTAATCCAGTCCACCATTGATGGCTACCTGGGTAGATTCCATGTTTCTGCTATGTGAATAGCACAGCAATAAACATACAAGTGCATGTGCCTTTTTCGTATAATGATCTATTTTTCTTTGGGTATATACCCAGCAATGGGATCACTGATTCAAATGGCAATTCTGTTTTAAGTTTAAACTGCTTTCCACAGAGCCCAAATTAATTTGCATTCCCACCAGCAGTTTATAAGCATTCGCTTTTCTCTGCAGCCTCGCCAGCATCTGTTGTTTCTTGACTTTAGTCAAAAAACAGCCATTCTGACTAGTGTGAGATGGTATCTCATTGTGGTTTTGATTTGCATTTTTCTAATGATTAGTGATGATGAGCCTTTTTCACGTTTGTTGGCTGCTTATGTGTCTTCCTTTGATAAGTGTCTGTTCATGTCCTTTGCCCATGTTTAATGGAGTTATTTGTTTTTTGCTTGCTGAACTGTTTGTATTCCTTATAGATTCTGGATAATAGGCCTTTTTCAGGTGCATACTTCGTGAATATTTTCTGCCATTTTGTACATAGTCTTTTTACTTGCTTGATAGTTTATCTTGCTTTACAGAAGCTCTGTAGTTTAATAAGGTCCCACTTGTCACTTTTTGTTTGGCTGTAATTGCTTTTGAGGACTTAGCCACAAATTCTTTGCCAAGGTTGATGTTGAGAAAGGCATTTCCTAGGTTTTCTTCTAGGATTTTTGTAGTTTGAGGTCTTAATCCATCTTCAGTTAATTTTTGTATACAATGCTAGGTATGGGTCCAGTTTCAGTCTTCTTTCTGCATATGGTTAGCCAGTTATCCCAGCACCATTTATTGAATGGGGTGTTCTTTTCCCATTTGCTTATTTTTGTCAACCATGTTGAAGCATAGATGATTGTAGGTATGCAGCTTTGTCTAGGTTCTTGATTATGTTCCATTGGTCTGTGTGTCTTTTTTTGTTTGTTTTTGGGTTTTTTTTGTATCAGTACCATGCTCTTTTGGTTACTATAACCTTGTAGTATAGTTTGAAGTCAGGTAATGTAATACCTCTGGCTTTGGTTTTTTTTTTTTTTTTTCTTTTCTTTTTCTTTCTTTTTTGGATTGCTTTGGCTATTTGAGCCTTTTTTTGTTGTTGTTGTTCCATATGAATTTTAGAATAGTTTTTTTCTTATTTTGTAAAAAATTACATTGGTGGTTTGATAGAAATAGCATTGAATCTGTAAATTGCATTGGGCACTATGGCCATTTTAATGATGTTGATTTTTCCAATCCATGGGCATGGAATATCTTCCACTTATTTGTGTCATCTCTGATTTCCTTTAGCAGTGTTTTGTAATTATCCTTATAGGTGTCCTTTACCTCTTTGGTTAGCTGTGTTCCTAGGTGTTTTATTCTTTAAAAAAAAAAAAATCCTTAGAACATCATTAATAGAATCAAAATGTTACACTGCAAAATGTCCGTGCATCAACTGTCCATGTATCAAATGACGCTATGCATCAACTAGACCTAACAGACATCTATAGAACACTCCACCCAAAATCAGAATACATATTCTTCATGTTCTTCAGGTGGGCCATAAAACAAGCCTCAATAAATTTAAAGTGATTGAAATGATACAAAGAATGTTCTCTGACCACAATAAGAATGAAATAAATTATTAGTGGAGGGAAACTTGGAGACATCATAAATATATGGAAATTTAAAAAATAATTTAAATATAGGATAAAGAAGAAATCACAAGGGAATTTAGAAAGTACTCTGAGATGAATGAAAATGAAAACACAAGAAAAACATGTGGAATGCAGCAAAAGCTGTGGCTAGGGGGAAGTTTATAGTCGTAAATACCTATATTTAAAAAGAAGGAATATCTCAAAATAATCACAGCCTTTCACATTAAGAAACTAGAAAATAAAGAGCAAACTAAATGCAAAGGAAGCAAAAGAAAACAAATAAATATTAGAGCACAAATTAATGGAGGATAGAAAATCAGTAAATAAAATTAATACAACTATGAATTGTTTTTTGAAATATAACAAAGTCTTTTAACTACACTGACAAGTAACAAAATACTTAAGACTCACGTGATTGAAATGGTGAAAGAGGAGACATCACTACGAATCCACAGAGGTAAAAAAGTATTTTAGAAGAGTACTATATATAAATGCCAACAAATTAGGAAACATAGATGAAATGGACAATATCATAGAAGGACACAAAACTGACTTAAGAAATACTATGAATAGATCTATAACAAGTAAAGAGAATAAATTACTAATAAAAAACTACCCACAAAGACAAGCCCAGGCCTAGATGGCTTCCTCAGTGAATTCTGCAAAATGTTAAAAGAGGCATTGATACCAACACTTCACAAACTTTTTTGAGATATACAAGAGGAGAGAACTTTTCTCAGTTCATTCTATGAGGCCAGTATTATCTTAATACCGTAACAAAAGACATCACAAGAAAACTCCAGATCAATTTTTCTTAGATATATAAATGCAGAAATCCTCAATGAAATACAAGCAAAGCGAGTCCAACAACATTTGTAAAAAATCATATGGGAGAGGGAGGCAGAGCAACATGCCTGAATAGAGGCTTCCCACAATCATCCCCTTCCCGCTCCTACAGGAACACCAAACCGAACAACTATCCACATGATAAAGCACCTCAATAAGAACCAAAAATCATGTGACCAATCACAGTATCTGGTTTTAAAATCATATTATGGAAGGAGGCACTGAAGAGGGTAGGAAAGACAATCTTGAATTGCCAACACCACCCCTCCCCCATCCCTGTGCAGCAGCAGGGGCCATGTGGCATAGAGGGAGAATCCTTGTGCTTTGGGGAGAGAGAGAGAGCAGTGATAATGGGACTTTGCATTTGAACTCAGTGTTGCACTGTCACAGGAGAAGGCAACACTGGACAGAACTCAGCCAGTATCCACACAGGGAGCATGTAGACCAGCCCTAGCCAGAGGTAAATTGTCCATTCCAGCAGTGGGAACCTGAGTTCTGGCAAGCCCTGCCAATGTGGGCCAGAGTGCTCTGGGGTTCTAAGTAAACTCGAAAGGCAATCTAGGCCACAAGGACTGCAATTCCTGGGCAAGTCCTGGTGCTGTGCTGAACTCAAGGTCAGTAGATTTTAAGTTGATCTAGTGAGACATCAGCCAGGGCTGTCAAGGGAGTGCTTACATCCCAGCTCCCCGACCCCAGACAGCACAGCTTGCAACTCTAGGAGAGACTCCTTTTTCTCTGCTTGAGAAGAGGAGAGTAAAGAGAACTTAGTCTTGCAACATGGATACCAGCTCATACACAATAGGATAGGACACCAGGCAGAGTTCTGAGGCCCCCATTCCAGCCTCTACCTCCCGGATGACATTTCTAGACACACCCTGGGCCCGAATGGAACCCACTGCCTTGAAGGGAAGGACCCAGTCCTGGAAGAATTCACACCTTCTGACAAAAGAGCACTGGGACCCTGAATAATCGGCAGTAGGAGCCAGGCATTACTCACCAAAGGCTTGAGTGAGACTCAGAGTTGTGTCAGCGAGTGTGACCCAGCATAATCCCAGCTGTGGTGGTTATAGGGAGAGACTCAGAATTGTGTCAGTGAGTGTGACCCAGCATAATCCCAGCTGTGGTGGTTATAGGGAGAGACTCCTTCTGTTTGAGGAAAATACAGCAAAGAGTAAAGGGAACATTGTCTTACACCTTGGGTACCAGCCAGCCACAGTGCGAGCGCCAAGTGAGCTCTTGTGCTCCCCTGACTACAAGCCTTGGCTCTTGGATGGCATTTCTGGACCTGCCTTGGGCCAGAGGGGAGGATACTGCACTGAAGGGACAGACCCAGGCTGGCACCATTCAACACAACCTGACTGAAGAGTGCTTGGGCTTTGAGTGAACATAAGTGGCTGCCTGGCATTACTCCCTGCAGGCCTGGGGTGGTGATGGCCATGGAGAGCCTGAGGAAATGGGAGGGAAGAGTAGGAAAGATTTTGTCTTGTGGCTTGAGTGTCAACTCACCCACATTAGAGTAGAGCAAGAGATATAGATTCCTAACATTTTGAACTCTAGGACCTGGTTCCTGGAAGGCATTTCTGGACCCAGCCAGGGCTTGGGGTAATTCATTGCCCTGAAGGAAAGGACACAAGGCTGACTGGATTTTCTACCTTCTGACTGAAGAGCCCTTGGTCCTTGAGTGAACATTAGTAGTGGCCAGGCAGTGGTCCCTGTGGGCCCTCAGTGAGACCCAATGATGTGCTGCCATCAAGTCTGACTTAGTGCAGTCTTAGTAGTAGTGGCCCCAGGGATACTGGTGTCACCCCTTTCCCAGCTCCAGGCAGTTCAGCACAGAGAGAGAGAGAGAGAGAGAGAGAGACTCCATTTGTTTGCAGAAAAGGAAACAGAACAAAAGCCTCTGCCTGGTAGTCCAAGGAATGCTCCCAGATCTTACACAAAACACCAAGATGGTGGTACCTCCACAAGTCTGCAAGAGCCACAGTGTTACTGGAATTGGGGTGCCCCCTAATGCAGATATGACTTCAGTAACCAAATGCTTAGATCACAATACCCAAGACCCTTTGGATGCTTAGAAAGTCTTCCCAAGAAGGATGGATACAAAGAAGCCCAGACTGCAAAGACTACAATAAATACCTAAATCACCAAAGCCCAGACATGGATGAACATGCACAAGTATCAAGACCATGTGGGAACACATAACTGCACCAAACAAAATAAATAAGGCACCAGTGACTAATCTCAGAGAGACAGAGATATGAGACCTTTCAGACACAGCATACAAAGCATTTGTTTTGATGAAGCTGAATGAAATTCAAGATAACACAGAAATGAAATTTCAATGGAAAGAAACAAAAAGAATCAAGCAGAAATTCTGGAAGTGAAAATTTTATTTGACATACTGAGAAATGCATCACAGCCTCTTAATAGCAGAACTGATCAACCAGAGGAAAGAATTAGCTTAAAGACAGGCTATTTGAAAACACACAGTCAGAGGAGACAAACGAACAAACAAAAAACAATAAAAAAGAAGGAAGCATGCCTACAAGACCTAGAAAATAGCCTCAAAAGGGCAAATCTAAGACATAATGGCCCTGAAGAAGTAGAGATAGAAATAGGGGAAGAAAGTTTATTCAAAGTGATAATAACAGAGAACTCCCCAAACCTAGAGAAAGATACCAACATTCAACTACAAGAAGGTTATACAAGATAAAGCAAATTTAACCCAAAGACTACCTCAAGGCATTTCATAATCCAACTACCAAAGCTCAAGGATAAAATGGATCCTAAAAGCAGCAAGAGAAAAGCAACAACATATCACAGAGCTTCAATATGTCTGGCAGCACATTTCTCAGTGAAAACCTCATAGGCCTGGAGAGAGTGGCATGACATATTTAACATACTGAAGGACAAAAACTTTTACCCTAGAAAATAATATATCTGTCAAAAATATCCTTTAGGCATGAAAGAAATAAAGACCTTCCCAGACAATGAAAAGCTGAGGGATTTCATCAACACCAGACCTGTCCTACAAGAAATGCTAAAGGGGGTACTTCAGTCAGAAATAAAAGGATGTTTATGAGCAAAAGTAAATCATCTGAAGGCACAAAACTCACTGATAATAGTAAATACACAGAAAAACACAGACTATTATAACATTGTAATTGGAGTGTGTAAATGTAACTTAAGTAGAAAGACTAAAGGATGAACCAATAAAAAATAATAACTACAACAAAGTTAAAATGTAGAGTTTTTGATACTTGTCTTTTTGTTTGTTTATGACATCAGTAGTAAGTTGTCATCAGTTTAAAATAATGTCTTATAGTATTTGCAAGCCTCATGGTAACCTCAAATCAAAAAACATACAGCACATACACAAAGAAAAAGCAAGAAATTAAAACATATCACCAGAGAAAATCACCTTTACTAAAATGAAGACAGGAAAGAAGGAAGAGAAGACCACAAAGGAACCAGAAAACACATAACAAAATGGCAGGAGCAAGTCCTTGCTTATCAATACTAGCATTGAATGTAAATGGATGAAATTCTCCAATCAAAAGACATAGAGTTGGCTGAATGGATATACCCATAAGACCCAATACTCTTGCCTACAAAGAGCACACTTCACCTATAAAGACATATATAGACTGAAAATAAAGGGATGAACAAAGATATTGCATTCAAATGGAAACCCCCAAAAAAAGAGCAGAAGTAACTATACTTATATCAGGAAAAAATAGATCACAAGACAAAACCTATAAAATAGAAAAGAAAGGTTATTATGGAAGGTCATTATGGATGGACCATTATAGTAATAAAGAGGTCAATTCAGCTAAAGGATATAACAAATATAAATATGTAAATATAAATATGTAACCAACAGTAGAGCACCCAGATATATAAAGAAAATATTACTAGAGCTAAAGAGTGGTAGACCACAATGCAATAATAGCTGGAGACTTCAACACCTCACTTTCAGCATTGGATAGATTATCCACACAGAAAATCAACAAGGAGGGGGTTGCTGGCAAGATGGCCGAATAGGAACAGCTCTGGTCTGCAGCTCCCAGTGAGATCAACATAGAAGGCGGGTGATTTCTGCATTTCCAACTGAGGAGACACCTCCCAGTAGGGGCCGACAGGCACCTCATACAGGAGAGCTCTAGCTGGCATCTGGCAGGTGCCCCTCTGGGATGAAGCTTCCAGAGGAAGGAACAGGCAGCAGTCTTTGCTGCTCTGCAGCTTCTGCTGGTGATACCCAGGCAAACAGGGTCTGGAGCGGACATCCAGGAAACTCCAGCACACCTGCAGGAGGGGGGCCTGACTGTTAGAAGGAAAAGTAACAAAAGGAAAGGAATAGATAGTATCAACATCAACAAAAAGGACGTCCACTCAGGAGACCCCATCTGAAGGTCACTGACTTCAAAGACCAAAGGTACATAAATCCATGAAGATGGGGAGAAACAAGTGAAAAAAGGGCAAAAATTCCAAAAACCAGAACACCTCTTCTCCGGCAAAGAATCACAATTCGCCAGCAAGGGGACAAAACTGGACAGCGAATGAGTTTGACAAATTGACAGAAGTAGGCCTCAGAAGGTGGGTAATAACAAACTCCTCTGAGCTACAGGAGCATGTTCTCACCCAATGCAAGGAAGCTAAGAACATTGAAAAAAGGGTAGACAAATTACTAACTAGAATAACCAGTTTAGAGAAGAGCATAAATGACCTGATGGAGCTGAAAAACACAGCATGAGAACTTCATGAAGAATACACAAGTATCAATACCCAAAGCGATCAAGCAGAAAAACGGATATCAGACATTGAAGATGAACTCAGTGAAATAAAGTGAGCAAACAAGATTAGAGAAAAAAGAGTGAAAAGAAATGAACAAAGCCTACAAGAAATATAGGACTATGTGAAAAGACAAAACCTATGTTTGATTGGTGTACCTGAAAATGACGGGGAGAATGGAACCAAGTTGGAAAACACTCTTCAGGATAGTATCCAGAACTTCCCCAAAATAGCAAGGCAGGCCAACATTCAAATTCAGGTAATACAAAGAACACCACAAAGATACTCGAGAAGAGCAACCCCAAAACATAATCATCAGATTCACCAAGGTTGAAATCAAGGAAAAAATGTTAAGGGCATCCAGAGAGAAAGATTGGGTTACCCACAAAGGGAAGCCCATCAGACTAACAGTGGATCTCTCAGCAGCAACCCTACAAGCCAGAAGAGAGTGGGGGCCAATATCCAACATTCTTAAAGAAAAGAGTTTTCAACCCAAAATTTCATATCCAGCCAAACTAAGCTTTGTAAGCAAAGGAGAAATAAAATCCTTTACAGAGAAGGAAATGCTGAGAGATTTTGTCACCACCAGGCCTGCCCTACAGTAGTTCCTGAAGGAAGCACTAAACATGGAAATGAACAAGTGGTACCACCCACTGCAAAAACATGCCAAATTGTAAAGACCATCGACACTATGAAGAAACTGCATCAACTAATGGACAAAATAACCAGCTAGCATCATAAAGACAGGATCAAATTCAGACATAACAATATTAACCTTAAATGTAAATGGGCTAAATGCGCTATGAAAAGACACAGACTGGCAAATTGGATAAAGAATCAAGACCCATCAGTGTGCTGTATTTAGGAGACCCATCTCACATGTGGAGACACACATAGGCTCAAAATAAAGGGATGGAGGAATATTTACCAAGCAAATGGAAAGCAAAAAATAGAGCAGGGGTTGCAATCCTAGTCTCTGATAAAACAGACTTTAAACCAACAAAGATCAAAAGAGACAAAGAAGGCCATTACATAATGGTAAAAGGATCAATTCAACAAGAAGAGCTAACTATCCGAAATATATATGCACCCAATACAGGAGCACCCAGGTTCATAAAGCAAGTCTTTAGAGACCTACAAAGAGACTTAGACTCCCACACACTAATGATGGGAGACTATAACACCCCACTGTCAATATTAGACAGATCAATGAGACAGAAAGTTAACAAGGATATCCAGGACTTGAACTCAGCTCTGGACCAAGTGCACCTAATAGCCATCTATAGAACTGTCCACCCCAAATCAACAGAATGTACATTCTTCTCTGCACCTCATCACACTTATTCTGAAATTGACCACATTATTGGAAGTAAAACACTCCTCAGCAAATGAAGAACAGAAATCAGAATAAACAGCCTCTCAGACCACAGTGCAATCAAATTAGAATTCAGGATTAAGAAACTACTCAAAACTGCACAACTACATGGAAACTGAACAACCTGCTCCTGAATGACTACTGGGTAAATAATGAAATGAAGGCAGAAATAAAGATGTTCTTTGAAACCAATGAGAACAAATACACACGTACCAGAATCACTGGGACACATTTAAAGCAGTGTGTAGAGGGAAATTTATAGCACTAAATGCATGCGAGAGAAAGCAGGAAAGATCTAAAATTGACACCCTAACATCACAACTAAAAGAACTAGTTGAGAAGCAAGAGCAAACAAATTCAAAATCTAGCAGCCAAAACCTCCTTAAGCTGCTAAGCAAGTTCAGCAAAGTCTCAGGATACAAAATCAATGTGCAAATATCACAAGCATTCCTATACACCAATAACAAACACAGAGCCAAATCATGAGTGAAGTCCCATTCACAATTGCTACTAAGAGAATAAAATACCTAAGAATCCAACATACAAGGGATTTGAAGGACCTCTTCAA
The DNA here is from genome assembly GCF_049350105.2 of Macaca mulatta. NCBI lineage: Eukaryota > Metazoa > Chordata > Mammalia > Primates > Cercopithecidae > Macaca > Macaca mulatta. The sequence continues at coordinate 81,594,510 of NC_133426.1, read as the reverse complement.
AGAGAACTACAAACCACTGCTCAATGAAATAAAGGAGGACACAAACAAATGGAGAAACATTCGATGCTCATGGATAGGAAGAATCAATATCGTGGAAATGGCCATACTGCCCAAGGTAATTCATAGATTCAATGCCATCCCCATCAAGCTACCAATGACTTTCTTGACAGAATTGGAAAAAACTAAAGTTCATATGGAACCAAGGAGCCCGCATTGCCAAGACAATCCTAAGCCAACAGAACAAAGCTGGAGGCATCACGCTACCTGACTTCAAACTCTACTACAAGGCTACAGTAACCAAAACAGCATGGTACTGGTACCAAAACAGAGATATAGACCAAAGGAACAGAACAGGGGCCTCAGAAATAACACCACACATCTACAACTATCTGATCTTTGACAAACCTGACAAAAACAAGAAATGGGGAAAGGATTCCCTATTTAATAAATGGTGTTGGGAAAACTGGCTAGCCATATGCAGAAAGCTGAAACTGGATCCCTTCCTTACACCTTATACAAAAATTAATTCAAGATGGATTAAAGACTTAAATGTTAGGCCTAAAACCATAAAATCCCTGGAAGAAAACCTAGGCAATACCATTCAGGACATAGGCATGGGCAAGGACTTCATGACTAAAACACCAAAAGCAATGGCAACAAAAGTCAAAATAGACAAATGGGATCTAATTAAACTAAAGAGCTTCTGCACAGCAAAAGAAACTACCATCTGAGTGAACAGGCAACCTATAGAATGGGAGAAAATTTTTGCAATCTACCCATCTGACAAAGGGCTAATATCCAGAATCTATAAAGAACTGAAACAAATTTACAAGAAAAAAAAAACTCCATCAAAAAGTGGGCAAAGTATATGAACAGACACTTCTCAAAAGAAGACATCTGTGCAGCCAACAGACACATGAAAAAATGCTTATCACCACTGGCCATCAGAGAAATGCAAATCAAAACCACAATGAGATACCATCTCACACTAGTTAGAATGGCAATCATTAAAATGTCAGGAAACAGCAAATGCTGGAGAGGATGTGGAGAAATAGGAACACTTTTTTTTTTTTTTTTCTTTTTTGAGATGGAGTCTCACTCTGTCACCCAGGCTGGAGTTCAGTGGCCAGATCTCAGCTCACTGCAAGCTCCGCCTCCTGGGTTTACACCATTTTCCTGCCTCAGCCTCCCGAGTAGCTGGGACTACAGGTGCCCGCCACCTCACCCGGCTAGTTTTTTGTATTTTTTAGTAGAGACAGGGTTTCACTCTGTTAGCCAGGATGGTCTCAATCTCCTGACCTCGTGATCCGCCCGTCTCAGCCTCCGAAAGTGCTGGGATTACAGGCTTGAGCCACCGCGCCCAGCCAAAATAGGAACACTTTTATACTGTTGGTGGGAGTGTAAACTAATTCAACCATTGTGGAAGACAGTGTGGTGATTCCTCAAGGATCTAGAACTAGAAATACCATTTGATCCAGCAATCCAATTACTGGGTGTATACCCAAAGGATTATAAATCATGCTACTATAAAGACACATGCACACATATGTTTATTGTGGCACTATTCACAATAGCCAAGAGTTGTAACCAACCAAAGTGTCCATCAATGATAGACAGGGTTAAGAAAATGTGGCACATATACACCATGGAATACTATGCAGGATGAGTTCATGTCCTTTGCAGGGACATGGATGAAGTTGGAAACCATCATTCTGAGCAAACTATCACAAGGAGAGAAAACCAAACACCACATGTTCTCACTTACAGGTGGGAATTGAACAATGAGAACACTAGGACACAGAGTGGGGAACATCACACACCGGGGCCTGTTGGGGGATGGGGCGCTGGGGTAGGGATAGCATTAGGAGAAATACATAATGTAAATGACGAGTTATTGGGTGCAGGAAACCAACATGGTACAAGTATACCTATGTAACAAACCTGCACATTGTGCACATTTACCCTAGAACTTAAAGTATAAAAAAAAAAAAAAGCAAAAACAAAAGAAAGTGAATTCTCCCTTAGAATGGGAGAAAATATTTTGTAAATCATATATCTGATAGGATACTGTATACAGAAAATATAAAAATATATAAATATAATTCAATAATAAAAAGCCTAATAACCCCATTAAAAGATAGAATCCAGGCACAGTTGCAGATGCCTGTGGTCTCAGCTGCTCAATAGGCTGGGGAATGTGCTCGGCTTGAGCCCATGAGTTTGAATCCAGCTTGGGAAACTTATGAGGAAAAAAAAAGAAGAAAAGAAAGAAACCAGGAAGATCTGAATAGAAATTCCTCAAAGAAGATAAACAATTGGCTGATAAGCACATGACAAGATGCTCAATATGATTAGCTGTTAGGGAAATGCAAGTCAAATCTATAGTGAGATACCACTTTGCACTCCCTAGGATGGCTATAATAAAGACATAATAAACACTTTGGCAAGAATGTGGAGAAACTGGAACGCTCATGTATTGCTGGTGCAAATGAAAAATGGTGCAATTACTTTGGAAAACAGTGAATGACTGTTCCTCAGAAAAATTCAACATAGCATTACTATATGACCCAGAAGTTCCATTCCTAGATGTTGACATACATACAAGAGAACTGAAAACAGGTCTACACAAAAACTTATACCTGAACACTTATAGTAATATCATTCACAATAGCCCAAAAATGTAAAGAACCCATGAGTTCACCAACTGATGAATGTATGAATAAAATCTCATATCCTCAGCCGGGTGCAGTGGCTCATGTCTGTAATCCCAGCACTTTGGGAGGCTGAGGCAGGTGGATTATGAGGTCAGGAGTTTGAGACCATCCTGGCTAACATGGTGAAACCCTGTCTCTACTAAAAACACATAAAATCGGCCAGGCATGGTGGCAGGCGCCTGTAGTCCCAGCTACTCGGGTGGTTGAGGCAGGAGAATGGTGTGAACCCAGGAGGTGGAGCTTGCAGTAAGCCAAGATCGTGCCACTGCACTCCAGCCTGGGCGACAGAGCGAGACTCCATCTAAAAAAAAAAAAAAAAAAAAAAAAGACTCATATCCTCATACTATAGAATATCATTTGACAATAGAAAATAAAGAAGCACCAGCAGATGCTACAGCATTGATTAACCTTGTAAACATGCTATTTCAAAGAAGCAAGTCACAAAAGTCCACATATTGTATTGTATGGTTCCCTTTCATAACTTGCAAATCTATAGAGGCAGAAGGTAGACTAGTGGTTGTATAGCACTTGGAGGAGCGTGAGAGTTTGTTGTGGGGGAATGGAAATTGTTATTAATGGGTTATAGTTAAGTATATTGACTATAGCCTGTGTTGTCATGTGATTCATGACATAAAATGTATTTTGTACATATCCTGACATTGTAGTATGTTGCAAGTATTTTACTTCCACATTTCAATAAGTCGTGCCATTTAAGTAAGAAATTGGGATCCTTAAGCAGTTTTTCTTCTGACTTTAATTATAGGAGTTACATGGTTTAGCTCTGTGTCCCCACCCAAATCTCATCTTGAATTGTACTTCCATAATTCCCATGCGTTGTGAGATGGACCCAGTGGAAAATAAGTGAATCATGGGGGCAGTTTCCCGCACACTGTTCTCATGGTAGTGAATAAGTCTCACAAGATCTGATGGTTTCATAAGGGGAAACTCATTTTGCTTGGCTCTCATTCTTTTTGCCTGCTGCCATCCACAGAAGATGTGACTTGCTCCTCCTTGCCTTCCACCATGACTGTGAGGCCTCCCCGGCCATGTGGAACTGTAAGTCAAATTTAACTTCTTTCTTTTGTAAATTGCCCAGTCTCAGGTATGTCTTTATCAGCAGCATGATAATGGACTAATACAGTAAATTGGTACCAGTACAATGAGGCATTGCTGAAAAGATACCCAAAAATGTGGAAGCGACTTTGGAACTGGGTAACAGGCAGAGGGTGGAACAGTTTGGAGGTCTCTGAAGAAGACAGGCAAATGTGGGAAAGTTTGGAACTTTCTAGAGACTTGTTGAACAGCTTTGACCAAAAGCTTGATAGCAATATGAACAATAATGTCCAGGCTTAGGTGGTCTCAGATGGAGATAAGAAACTTTTTGGGAACTGGAGCAAAGGTGACTCTTGTTATGTTTTAGCAAAAAGACTGGTGGCATTTTGCCCTTACCCTAGAGATTTGTAGAACTTTGAACTTGAGAAAGATAATATAGGGTATCTGGTGGAAGAAATTTCTAAACAGCAAAGCATTCGAGAGGCTACTTGGGTGCTATTAAAGGCATTTAGTTTTATAAGGGAAGCAGAGCATAAAGTTTTGAAAAATTTGCAGACTGATATGTGATAGAAAAGGAAAAACCCATTTTCTGAGGAGAAATTCAAGCTGGCTGCAGAAATTTACATAAGTAATGAAGAGCTGAATGTTAATCTCCAAGACAATGGAGAAAATGTCTCCAGGGCATGTCAGAAGTCTTCACGGCAGCCCCTCCCATCACAGGCCCTGAGGCCTAGGAGAAAATGATTTTGTGGGCCATGCCCAGGTTCTCTGTGCTATATGTGCAGTCTACGGACTTGGTGCTCTGTGTCCCATCCACTCCAGCTGTGGCTGAAAGGGGCCAACACAGACCTTTGGCTGTGGCTTCAGAGGCTGTAAGCCCCAAACCTTGGCAGCTTCCATGTGGTGTTGATCCTGTGGGTGCACAAAAGTCAAGATTTGAGGTTTGGGAACCTCTGCCTGGATTTCAGAGGATATATGGAAAGGCCTGGATGGCTAGGCAGAAGTTTGCTGCAGGGGTGGGGCTCTTATGGAGAACCTCTGCTAGGGCATTGCAGAAAGGAAAGGTGGGGTCAGAGCCCCCACACAGACTCCCTACTGGGGCATCACCTAGTGGAACTGTGAGAAGAGGGCCACCATCCTCCAGAACCCAGAATGGTAGTTCCACCAACAGCTTGCATTGTACACCTGGGAAAGCTGCAGACAACCAATGCCAACTCGTGAAAGCATCCAGGAGAGAGGCTCTACCCTACAAAGCCACAGAGGTGGAGCTGCTCAAGACCGTGGGAACCCACTTCTTGCCTCAGTGTGACCTGGATAGGAGATACGGAGTCAAAAAATATCATTTTGGAGCTTTAAGACTTGACTGCCCTGCTGGATTTCAGACTTGCGTGGGGCTGGTAGCCCCTTTGTTTTGGCCAATTCCTCCCATTTGGAATGGCTGTATTTACCCAATGCCTGTGCCCCCATTGTATCTAGGAAATAACTAACTTGCTTTTTATTTTACAGGCTCATAGGTGGAAGGGACTTGCCTTGTCTCAGATGAGACTTTGGACTGTGGACTTTTGAATTAATGCTGAAATCCATTAAGACTTTGGGGAACTGTTGGAAGGCATGATTGGTTGTGAGATGTGAGGACGTGAAATTTGGGAGGGGTCAGGGTCCGAATGATATGGTTTGGCTTTGTGTCCCCACCCAAATCTAATCTTAAATTGTACTACTATAATTCCCATGTGTTGTGGGATGGACCTGGTGGGAGATAATTGAATCATGCGGGCAGTTTCCCCCATACTGTTCTCGTGGTAGTGAATAAGTCTCACAAGATCTGATGGCTTGATAAAGGGAAACTCATTTCACTTGGCTCTCATTCTCTCTTTTTGCCTGCTGCCATCCACATAAGATGTGACTTGCTCCTCCTTGCCTTCCACCATGATTGTGAGGCCTACCCAGCCATATGGAACTGTAACTCCAATTAAACCTCTTTCTTTTATAAATTGCCCAGTCTTGGGCATGTCTTTATCAGCAGCATGAAAATGGACTAATATAAGGAGTCTCCAGCTGCTACTTCTAAAAGTTCATTTACCATGCTTAAAATATTTTTAATAATGATGATTTAAAACAAAAAACTTATGCCAGGTGCAGGGGCTCGCACCTGTAATCCCAGCACTTTGGGAGGCTGAGACAAGTGGATCACCTGAGGTCAGGAGTTCGAAACCAGCCTGACCAACATGGTGAAACCCCATCTCTACTAAACATACAAAAATTAACCAGGCATGGTAGTGCATGCCTGTAGTCCCAGGTACTCGAGAGGCTGAGGCAGGAGAATTGCTTGAACCTGCGAGGAGGAGGTTGCAGTGAGCCAAGATCATGCCATTACACTCCAGCCTGGGTGACAACAGCAAAACTCCATCTAAACAATAAAAAACAAACAAACCTCTACACATGCTGCCCTTGACTTTAGTCATTAAAAAAAACCTTTCTTCTAGTAATATTAGATGCCAAGTTGTCTATAAGGAAGAGCCACTGCGTAAAATAGAAACTGCAAGTTTTTACATAGGATGCAGCTGTAAAAACTGTAATCATTTTATAGTTGTCTAGAATATTATAGTAGGAAGAAAACTAAGATGATTTCGTCTGTGGATTAGCAAATATTTTTAGTAAAGGCCAGATAGTCAATATTGTGGCTTTAATGGTCAAATGGTCTTTGTGACAACTACTGGACTCTGCCTTTGCAATGCAAATACAGCCACAGACAAAACCAAATGAATGAGAGTCACTGTGTTCCAAAAAAACTTTATTTATAAAATCACCTTCAGAAGCTAGCCAGATTTTGCCAACCTCTTATTTATTCCAAACCCCTTATTTCTCTGTTTAAGGAATTGAGAGAATAAAGGGGATGTGTCTACCTCAGCCAAGTTTATTAAGTAGTTCAAAGGCAGAGCTAGGACTAGAATTCAATTCAGCTCTCTTTTTCACTGTGCCATGTTTAAGCAGTGAGGCTACAGGTGACTGCTTTGTCACCAATAATCTGATCATATTTTCCCTGATTTGAATTTATCAAATAATTGGAATGTATAATTAACTTTTTTGTTTACATTCTATTGAGTCTTAGAAATTGATGGATATTAAAAGCAAGGTACAAAAGTGACAGGCATTCCTAGACACCAACAACAGACAAGCAGAGAGCCAAATTATGAATAAACTCCCATTCACAATTGCTACAAGGAGAACAAAATACCTAGGAATACAGTTAACAACAGAAGTGAAGGACCTCTTTAAGGAGAGCTACAAACCACTGCTCAAGGAAGTCAGAGAGGACACAAACAAATAGAAAAACATTCCCTGTTCATGGATAGGAAGAATCAATATCATGAAAATGGCCAAACTGCCCAAAGTAATTTATAAATTCGATGCTATTCCCATCAAACTACTATTGACTTTCTTCAAAGAATTAGAAAAAAACTACTTTAAATTTCATATGGAACAAAAACCTTTTTTTCATATGGAACAAAAACCCTGTATAGCCAAGACAGTCCTAAGCAAAAAGAAGAAAGCTGGAGGCATCATGCTACCTGTCTTCAAATTATACTATAAGGCTACAATAACCAAAACAGCACGGTACTAGTACCAAAACAGATATAAAGACCAGTGAAACAGAACAGAGGCCTCAGAAATAACACCACATATGTACAACCTTCTGATCTTTGACAAACCTGACAAAAACAAGCAATGGGGAAAGGATTCCCTATTTAATAAATGCTGCAGGGAAAAACTGGATATCCATATGGAGAAAATTGAAACTGGACCCCTTCCTTACACCTTATACAAAAACTAACTCAAGATGAATTAAAGACTTAAATGTAAAACACAAAACTAGAAAAACCCTAGAAGAAAATCCAGGCAATACTGTTCATGACATAGGCACAGGCAAAGTGTGTGACAAAACAACCAAAAGCAATTGCAACAAAAGCAAATATTGACAAATGAGATCTAATGAAACTAAAGAGTTTCTGCATAGCAAAAGAAACAATAATCAGAGTGAACAGGCAAGTTACAGAGTGGGAGAAAATTTTTGCAATCTATCCATGTGACAAAGGCATAATATCCAGAATCTGTAAGGAACTTAAATTTACAAGAAGAAAATGAACAATCCCATTAAAATGTGGGCAAAAGACATGAACAGACACTTCTCAAAAGAAGACATTTATGTGACCAACAAACATGGAAAAAAAGCTTAATATCACTGATCATTAGAGAAATGCAAATCAAAAACCACAATGAGATACCATCTCACTCTAGTCAGAATGGCGATCAAAAAGTCAAGAAACAACAGATGCTTACAAGGTTGCAGAGAAATAGGAATGCTTTTACACTGTTGTTGGGAATGTCAATTAGTTCAACTATTGTGGAAGATGGTGTGGCAATTCCTCAAAGATCTAGAACCAGAAATACCATTTGACCCAGCAATCCCATTACTGGGCATATACTCAAAAGAATATAAATCATTCTATTACAAAGATACATACATGCATATGTTCATTGCAGTACTATTTGCAACAGCAAAGAAATGGAATCAATCCAAATGCCCATCAATGATAGATGGATAAAGAAAGTGTGGTACATATACACCATGGAATACTATGCAGCCATAAAAAGGAATGAGATTATATCCTTTGCACAGACATGGATGGAACTGGAACCCATTATCCTCAGCAAACTAACGCAGGGACAGGAAACCAAACACCACATGTTCTCACTTATAAGTGAGAGCTGAAGAATGAGAACACATGGACCCAGGGAGGTGAACAACACACACTGGGGCTTGTCAGAGGGTGGGTTGGAGGGAGGGAGAATGTTAGGAACAATAGTTAATGCATGCTGGGCTTAATACCAAGGTGATGGGTTGACAGGTGCCACAAACCACCATGGCACGCATTTACATATGTAACAATCTTGCACATCTTGCACATGTACCCCAGAACTTAATAAAAATTAAACTTAAAAAGGAAAAATATTGATGTATATTGAGTTAGTAGTATAAGAGTATATAGTGTTATATTTTAGGCTTTTAGGGCACATATTTAAGGAATGAATATAGTATTCATCTCTCAGGGAATGTAGTACAATAGGGAGTGTATATAGTATTATATTTTAGGCTTTTAGGACACATATTTAAGGAATGAATATAGTATTCATTTCTCAGAGAATATAGTACAATAGGGAGTGTACAATAGTACATTATGCTATATTTCTCAGGGAATATAGTACAATAGGGAGTGTTTAAACTATAAACTGTTTTTTTAAACCAGAATGGAACAAGTCCAGACAACCAACACATGCATAAAAAAGCAAATGGTTTTGTAATTCAAAGATATATCTTAGAACGATAGCTCTTCCACTGGAATTTTCACAGAATTCTGGTGAGGTCTAAATGAGATAATGAATGTGATTATTTGCATGTGGTGATGCATACGAAAAGACTAATTGTTTCATAGCCAACAAGGAAACAGAGGCCTAATTTTCTGCTATCTCTACCCTACCTCATAGCTTTAAGAGCTAGGCAGAGGTATATGCTTACAGATACTTTTCTGAGTTGACACCAATTAATGGAGATACTAACAGAAGAAGTGTTCAGTTTGAGTTTAATTATGGAATTAATAGTGGACCAGTGTGCTAGAAACTGGAAAATACACAAAATAGGTGCTGTAGATTTATAGGCTAATAGTAGCAATTGGTTTAGCAAGGATGTTAATTCTTTCAGCCAAAGTTAAGCTGTTTGACCCCTCCTAGATGATATTTTTTAAAAGTCTGAATTTTTCTGAGTATAGCAGCTAAAATTTTTAGGAGTTGAGAGCCATGGGATATAATTACTTCTGACTTTATTGTGTCCAAAAGAAGATTTAGAAGAAAGCACATTGGGCTTTTGTAATAAAAGAAAAAGTGATGTATTCCTGCTATCCTTTCATATGTTGAACCTTGTCAGAGCTTAGGAAGATAGCAGCCTCCAGGTATTCCCAGGTACCGCTTAAGTGGGATCAAATTAATACAACTTAGACATCCAATTTTTATTTACCTATTTATTGTAAATGTACCCATTATAGTGCCACTAAATGTCGCTTATACACAACACTGAAGATCTTAAAATACCTAAGAAGCCTAATGTTCCCCCTCTTTTACTTTATTGAACTTAGCTTCTGAAGGTATAATAGTTTTCTGGTCTTCATCTAATTCTTTATTCTCAGAACTTATCAATTGAAATGGGTAATCTGTCTTACTTTGGGCTTTATTACATTTAATATTTTGAGACAATCACTTGCCTGTACAGTTTAGGTATCCGAAGATAGTAAAGCTAAAAACAAGCAAAGGAAAAACCCTGGCCTTTCAGATGCTAGTTTAAATCTGTTTTCACAACTTCTCTTACTAAGGTCACATGGGAACTACTTCGTATCTCACCTCAAGAATTACAATAGAGATTCATGACACTACGTATTTGTGGAGGATAAGAAATTTATAGAAGATTTATATTCCTAATTAGCCCAATTCTAATTGGCTTCTTCTGTGTTCAGGTTTGAATATGCCTTTGCTAACCAAGCCTGTGGGGCTTGCTTCTAGGACTTAGGGGAGAGTTCCCTGGCAGTGCTTAGCAAATCAGGAGCCAGAAGAACAAAATTAAATTATGAAAAATTAAAACTGTTGAAAGTGCAATATATTTGCTTTCATCAATATCCTGAGTAAGAAATAACAGATTTTCAAAGACTTTACGTTTCTATTCTTTACTTTTGACCTATGCTCTACTTGTGGATTGGTAACAATGCTTCTTTTTTTTTTTTTTTATTATACTTTAAGTTCTAGGGTACATGTGCATAACGTGCAGGTTTGTTACATATGTATACTTGTGCCATGTTGCTGTGCTGCACCCATCAACTCGTCAGTACCCATCAACTCGTCATTTACATCAGGTATAACTCCCAGTGCAATCCCTCCCCCCTCCCCCCTCCCCATGATAGGCCCCAGTGTGTGATGTTCCCCTTCCCAAGTCCAAGTGATCTCATTGTTCAGTTCCCACCTATGAGTGAGAACATGCGGTGTTTGGTTTTCTGTTCTTGTGATAGTTTGCTAAGAATGATGGTTTCCAGCTGCATCCATGTCCCTACAAAGGACACAAACTCATCCTTTTTTATGGCTGCATAGTATTCCATGGTGTATATGTGCCACATTTTCTTAATCCAGTCTGCCACTGATGGACATTTGGGTAGATTCCAAGTCTTTGCTATTGTGAATAGTGCCGCAATAAACATACGTGTGCATGTGTCTTTATAGCAGCATGATTTATAATCCTTTGGGTATATACCCAGTAATGGGATGACTGGGTCATATGGTACATCTAGTTCTAGATCCTTGAGGAATCACCATACGGCAACAATGCTTCTAAAAAGATTTTTATTATTGGAAAAACATCGACAGTATTAAGGAATGTTATATGTCTCATGGCTCCCCATTGACTAGAAACAACTTATTTCTACTGAGAAGTCATTAGGCTAAAAAAAACCTGAAGAAGAGCAATGCAAATCCCAATATATTGACAAATTAAGAAATATTAAAGGAAGTGACAAAAATGCCATTGCATGAAACAGTAATGTACTTTTACAAAACTTACTAACTATATACTTTCTTACCCATAGAAAAAATAGTCATTCTTATAAAGGTCAACATGTGGCAGTGTCCAAATATGGATGAATGGAGGAGGGCAGAGCAAGATGGTGGAATTGAAAGCTCCACCAATTATCCTCCCCTGCAAGGATGCCAAGTTAGCAACTATCTACACAGACAAAACACTTTCATGAAAACCAATAATCAGGAACCAGCATGGACACAGAAGAGTGAAAGCCAAGCAGCTTCCTGGGGTCCCCAATTTCTGGACTTGATTCTTCAATGGCATTTCTGGACCTGCCCTGGGCCAGAGAGGAGCCCAATGCCCTGAAGGGTGAGTCCCAGGCCAGGCAGGATTTATGACAAGCTGACTTAAGAGACCTTAGGTCTTAAGGGAACATCCTCAGTAGTCTAGTAGTACTCCTTGTGGCCTGGGGTGGTGGTGACTACAGGGTGAGGCTCCTCTGCCTTTGGAAATGGGAGAGAAGAGTGGGAAGGGCTGTGTTCTGTGGTTTGAGAGCCAACTCAGCTGCAATACAATAGAACAGGGAGACATCTAAGGTTTTTTACTGTAGTCTCTGAATCTCAGACAACACTTCTGGACCCACCTGGGGCTTGGGGAGGGGGGGCCTTGACACACTGAAGGAAAGGACACAGGCCTGGCTGGGTTTGACACCTGCAGATTGTAGAACCCAAGGGCCTTGAGTGAACACAGGCAGTAGCTAGGGAGTAGTTGCAGTAGGTCTTTGGGCAACACTCAGCACGGTGTTGGCTTCAGGTCTGACCCAATGCATCAATAGTCGTGATGGGCAAAGGGTGCTTGTGTCACTCTATGTCTAGTTTTAAGTGGCTCAGAATAAAGGAAGAGAGACTCTATAAGTTCAGAAGAAAAGGAAAAAGAACAGGAGTTTCTGCCTGGTAATCCAGAGAATTCTCCTGGATTTTGTCCAAGACCATCTATGAGTCTGCAAGAGCCACAGTGTGACAGGACTCAGAGTGCATTCTAAAGAAAATATAGCTTAGGGCACAACACCCAAGTCCATTCAAATATCTGAAAAAGCCTTTCCAAGAAGAATAGCTACAAATAAGCCCAGACAGAGAAGACTACAATAAATACCTAACCCTTCAATACCCAGACACCAAAGAACATCTACTGGTATCAACACCATCCAGGAAAACATGACCTCATGAAATGAGCTAATAAGCCATCGGGGCCAATCCTGGAGAAACAGATATGTGACCTTTCAGACAGAGAATGCAAAATAGCTGCATTTTAAAAACTCAAAGAAATTCAAGATAACAAAAACCAAAGGTTCAGAATCCTATCAGATAAATTTAACAAAGATTAAAATAATTAAAAAAGAATCAGCTGAAGAATGCATCAGAGTCCTTTAACAGCAGAACTGATTGAGCAGAAAAAATAATTAGGTAACTTGAAGACAGGCTATTTGAAAGTACGCAAAGGCGACAAAAGAAAAAAATAAATGACAATGAAGCATGCCTACAGGATCTAGAAAATAGCTCAAAAGGGCAAATCTAAGTGTTATTGGCCTTAAAGAGGATGTAGAGAAAGAGATAGGGGTAGAAAGTTAATGCAAAGGGATGACAGAGAACTTCCCAAACCTAGAGAAAGAAATCAATATCCAAGTACCAGAAGGTTATAGAACACCAAGCATATTTAATGCAAAAAAGACTCAAAACATTTAATAATCAAACTCCTAAAGTTCAAGGATAAAGAAAGGACCCTAAAAAGCATCAAGAGAAAAGATACAAATAACATACAGTGGAACTCCAATATGTCTGGTAGCAGAATCTTCAGTTGAAACCTTACAGGTCAGGAGAGAGTGGTATGACATATTTGAAGAGCTGAAGAAAAAAATAAGATGTTTACCCTTGAATAGTATATATAGCAAAAATATCCTTCAAACATGAAGGAGAAATAAAGACTTTTCCAGACAAAGAAAGGCTGAGGGATTTCATCAATACCAGACCTATGCTGCAAAAAAATGCTAAAGGGAGTACTTCAATCAGAAAGAAAAGGAAATTAATGAGAAACAAATAGTCACCTGAGGGAACAAAACTCACGAGTAATAGTAAGTACACAGAAAAACAGAATATTATATCACTAACTGTGGTGTGTATACTACTCATCCTAAGGAAAAAGACCAAACAGTAGACCAATAAAAAATAATAACTACAAGAACTTTTTCAGATGTAGTCAATACAATAGATATAAATAGAAATCACAAAAAGTTAAAAAGCAGGGGGAATGAAATTAGGGTTTAGAGTTTTTACTAGTTTTCCTTTTGCTTGTTTGTTTATCCAAATAATGTTAAGTTGTTATCAGGTTAAAATAATGGGTTATAAGATAGTATTTGCAAGCCTCATGGTCATCTCAAGCCAAAAAAAATACAATGAATACACAAAAAATAGAAAGAAAATGAATTATATTACTAAAGAAAATCACCTTCACTAGTGGAAAACCGGAAGGAAAGAAATAAGGAAAAGAAGACCACAAAAAAACCAGAAAACAAATAAGAAAATGTCAGGAGTAAGTTCTTGTGAATAATAACATTGAATATAAATGGACTAAACCCACCAATCAAAAGATATAGACTGGTTGAATGGATGAAAAAAACAAGACCCATTGATTTGTTGCCTAAAAGAGACACACTCCACCTATAAAGACAAAAATAGACTGAAAATAAAGCAATGGAAGAAGATATTCCACATAAATGGAAACCAAAAAAGAGGAGGACTTGCTGTGCGTGTATCAGACAAAACATATTTCAGGACAAAAACTATTAGAAGAGACAAAGAATGTCACTACATAATGATAAAGGGGTCACTTTAGCAAGAGGATTTAATGATTTAAATATATATGCACCCAACACTGGAGCACCCACATATATATAAAGGAAATAATATTAGAGCTTAAGAGAGAAATAGGCCATAATAAAATAACAGCTGGAGACTTAAACACCCCAATTTCAGCATTGCACATATGTTCCACACAGAAACTCAGCAAACAAACATCAGACTTAATCTGCACTATAGACCAAATGGACCTAATGGATATTTATAGACCATTTTATCCAAGGGCCACAGATTACACTTTTTTTTCTTCAGCACATGGGTTTTTCTCAAGGATAGACCGTACATGAGGTCAAAAAACAACTCTTAAAACATTCAAAAAAATTTAAATAATATTGAACGTCTTCTCTAACCACAATGAAATAAAACTAGAAATTAATAAGAGGAATTTTGGAAACAATACAAATACATAAAAATAAAACAATATGCTCCTGACTGGCCAGTGAGTAAATGAAGAAATTAAGAAGGAAACTTAAACATTTATTTAAACAAATGACAATGGAAACACAACATAAGAAAATTTATGGGATACAGCAAAAGCAGCACTCAGAGGGAAGTTTACAGCTATCGGTGCCTACATCAGAAAAAATGAAAATCTTCAAATAAACAATCTCACAATGCATCTTAAAGAACTAAAAAAGCAAGAGCAAACCAAACCTAAAGAGTAGAAAAAAAGAAATCATAAAGATCAGAGCAGAAATAAATGAAATTGAAATAAAAAATACAAAAGATCAATGAAACAAAAAGTTGTTTTTTTTTAAGTTAACAAAACTGACAAACATTTAGCCAGCCTAAGAAAAAGAAAATATCCAGATAAATAAAATCAGAACTGAAAAAAGAGACATTACAACTGATACTGCAGAAATTCAAAGGATCATTAGAGGCTACTATCAGCAACTATATACCAATAAATTGGACAATCTGGATAAATGAACGAATTTCTTGTTACATACAACCTACCCAGATTGAATCAGGAAGAAATCCAAACCTTGAACAGACCAATAACAAGTAATGAGATTGAAGTTGTAATAAAAACTCTTCCAGTAAAGAAAAGTGTGAGGCCTAATAGCTTCACTGCTGAATTCTACCGAACATTTAAAGAACTAATGCCAATCCTGCTCTGTTTCGAAAAATGAAAGAGGAGGAAATACTTCCCTACTCATTCTATGAAGCTAGTATCACCCTGATACCAAGGACAGACAAAGACACATCACAAAAAGAAAACTACTGGCCAATATCTCTCATGAATATTGATGCAAAAATCCTCAATAAAATACTATTAGGGTGGTGCAAAAGTAATTGTGGTTTTTGTCATTAGTAGCAAACCAAATTCAACAATACATTAGAAAGATCATTCATCATGACCAAATGGGACTTTCCCTAGGATGCAAGGATGATTCAATGTATTCAAATCAATCAACATGAGACATCATATCAGCAGAATGAAGAATAAAAACTGTAGGATCATTTCAATTGATGCTAAAACACATTTAATAATATTCAACATTCTTTCATGATAAAACTCTCAAAAATGGGAGATAAAAGGAACATATCTCAACAAAATAAAAGCCATATATGACAGATCCACAGCTAGTATCATACTGAATGGCAAAGAAATGAAAATCTTTCCACTAAGATCTGGAACACAACAAGGATGCCCACTGTCACCAGTTATTCAACATAGTACTGGCAGTCCTAGCTAGAGCAATCAAAAAAAGAAAGATATAAAGGGGACCTATATTGGAAAGAAAGAATTCAAATTATCTTTGTTTGCTGATGATATGATCTTATATTTTGTAAAACCTAAAGACTTCACAAGAAAAATAACAGAATGATAAACAAATTAATGAAGTTTCAAGATACAAAATTAGCACACAAAAACCAGTAGCGTTTCTATATGCCAACAGTGAACAAAGTGAAAAAGAAAGAAAAAAGTAATCCCATTTACAGTAGCCACACATAAATGCCTAGGAATTAATTAAAGAAGTGAAAGATCTCTATAATGAAAACTATAAAACACTGATGAAGGAAACTGAAAAGGACACCAAAAAATTAAAAGATATTTTATGTTCATGAATTGGAAGCATCAATATTGTTAAAATGTTCATACTGCCTAAAGTAATTTACAGATTCACTGCAATGCCTATCAAAATACCCATGACATACTTTACAGAAATAGAAAAAGCAGTCTTCAAATGTTTATGGAACTGCAAAAGACCCAGAATAGCCAAAGCTATCCTAAGCAAAAAGAACAAAACTGGAGGAATCACATTACCTGACTTCAAATTATACTACCAATTTTATATAGTAACCAAAAGAGCATGGTACTGGCCTAAAGCAGACATATGGACCAATAGACAGAATAGAGAATGCAGGAACAAATCTACACCCTAACAGTTAAGTCATTTTTGACAAAGTTGCCAAGGACATACACTAGGGATATAGCCAAAAGAAAGAAAATGAGTATATTAAAGAGATATCGGCATTCCTATGTTTGTTACTGAACTGTTTACAATAGCTAAGATTTTGAAGCAACGTAAGTGTCTATCAACAGATAAATGGATAAAGAAAATGTGGTAGTATACAAAATGGAGTACTCTTCAGCCATAAAAAAATAAGATCCAGTCATTTTCAACTTCATGGATAGAACTGGAGATCATTGTGTTAAGTGAAATAAGTCAAGCACATAAAGACAAACATTGCATATTCTCACTTATTTGTGGGATCTAAAAATCAAATCAATTGAACTCATGAAAATAGGGAATAGAAGGATAACTTCCAGAGGCTAGGAAGGGTATTGGGGAGTTGGGCGGGAGGTAGGAATAATTAATGCCCACCAAAAACAATAGAATCAATAAGATCTACTTCTTGATAGCATAGTAGGATGACTATAGTCAATAATAGATTAATTGTATATCTTTAAATTATATGTAATTTAATGTAACTGGATTGTTTGTAACTCAAAGGATAAATGCTTGAGAGGATGGATACCTCATTCTCCATGATGTGTTTACTTCACATTGCATATTTTCATCAAAACATCTTATGTACCCTTAAATATATACACCCCTATGTGCCCACAAAAACTTTTCAAAATAATTAAAAATTTTTTAAATTAAAAAACTGGTGAATGGTAAATGAGAAAGCATTAAAATGAGTTATATTAACAATAAGAAAAAGTCCCAGCAAGTAGGGGTGCTGAGGCAGGACAATCACTTGAGCCCAAGAGTTCAAGACCAGCCTGGGCAACATAGTGAGATCCCATCTCTAAAAAAAAATTAATTTAATGATAAGAGACGATCAGGAAATAAAATCAGTACTCAAAATTAGTTTCTTACCTAAAGAGTTTTTCAATTAATTATATTTTGAGACTTCTTTATCATATATCATGGGAGTTTTCATTCTTATAAACTAATAATAATCTCCAGAATGATGTTTTCAAAAAAGTGGTAGAATCTGTTTCTAGAGATTTGGACTGACATTCATCTCTCTTAGGTATTTTAGGTAATTTTACTACAACAAAGACTTTTATGAATTGACTTCTTGAATTTAGTCAATGTTAGAAATTTAAACTAGAGGATATGTGGTAAAGTCAATTAAAGCTTACCAAGCTTTTTGGGTTTTTTGTTTTTGTTTTTTATTTTTTTGTTTGTTTGCTTGTTTGTTTGTTTAGAGACAGTCTCATTCTCTTACCCAGGCTGGAGCACAGTGTTGCAATCACAGTTCACTGTAGCCTGAAACTCCTGGGCTCAAGTGATTGTCACACCTCAGCCTCCTAAGCAGCTAAAACTACAGGTGTATGCCTCCATGCCCAGCATTTTTTTCTATTTTTTTAAGAGAAAGGGTCTCAGTATGGTGTCCAAGCTGTTTTCAAACTCCTGGCCTCAAGCAGTCTTTCCACCTTGGCCTCACAAAGTGCTGGGCTTATAGTCATGAGCCATTGTGCCCAGTTAAGTTTGTAGTGTTTTTTAATGTGAGGACTGATCCACTCCTGGGAGAGGAAATACAATTCTTCTGAAGGCAAACTTATCCTTAGGGTGGTCATAGAAGGACATTATCAGTTATCAGAAAGAATTTTTTTGTTTGTTTATTTTACAAATGCTATGCTTTGGATACGGTTTGTTTGGCCCCATCAAGTCTCATTATGAAATTTGATCCCCAGTTATGGAGGTGTGGCCTGGTAGGAAGTGTTTGAGTTGTGGAGGCTGATCCATCATGAATCGCTTGATGCCATTCTCACAGGAGTGAGTTCTCACTCTTAGTTCCATAAGAACTGGTTGTTGAAAAGAGCCTGGCACCTCCCTCTCTCTCTCTCTCTCTCTTGCTTCCTGTCTCAGCATGTGATCTCTGCACACTCCAGTTCCCCTTTGCCTTCAACCATAAGTGAAAACATCCTGAAACTCTCACCAGAAGCAGATCTGGTGCTATGCTTTATGTACAGCTTATAGAATTGTGAGGCAAATAAACCTCTTTTCTTTATGCATTATCCAGGCTCCAGTTTTTCTTTATAACAACACAAACAGGCAAAAACAGAAAATGACCCCTCCAAAACAGTTTATGACAAAAGACATCCTAGTAAGTCAGTTATATGGATGTTTGTGTGTAGGAATACTTTAATTCCAGGTTTCTCACATGACAGAAGGGACATTCTTTGACTTTTTTTAAAGACTTAGTTTGCTAATGTTTTTACACCAGATATTGCTTTTGTTAGTTACAGTGTACTGCCATTAGCAATAGAAATGTTAATTGTTCATGGCACTTAAGAACATTTTTCTGTGGATTATTTTTTTCTCTTCTAGAAAGTAACTTGGCAGGTAAAAAGGAGGGAAGGACTGAGGACTCTTTGTGTTGCTTTGGGGGAGAAAATATACAGGCTAGTTTTTCTGTGCTCTCAGTGGTAAATCACTTTTTTTTCCTTTTTTGAGACAATATCTCGCTCTGTCACCCAGGCTGGAGTGTGCTGGCATGAACGTGGCTCACTGCAGCCTCATCCTATGAGGCTCAAGCAATACTCCCACCACAGCCTCCTGAGTAGCTGGGACCACAGACGCATGCCACTACTCCCAGCTAATTTTTCCATTTTTTTTGTAGAAATGGGGTCTCTCCATGTTGCCCAGGATGTTCTCAAACTCCTAGGCTCAAGTGATCCTCCTGCCTTGGCATCCCAAAGTGTTGGGGCTACAGGCATGAGTTCACTTTTAAGTTGAAGCTGGAAATGTTACATCACCAAATTGCAACTGATTCAGAAGCAAGCTCTAATGGGAAATAAGAGTAAATAAATGTAGGGAGGTGGATGAAAATTATGGTGTTAATTATTCACCTTCCTGAGATTTCTAAGCAATTTCAAGTGACCCAGTCTAATTCTCCTTCATTTTTACCAATGTGAAAACATGTAGAAATTGATGAAGTGAGTGACTCCATGTCATACTGGAAAGTACAGAGTTTAGATCAGAGGTTGTCAGAGTATGGTCTGGGGGCTCCTAAGACCCTTTCAGAGCCTGTGAGTTCCATATGGTTTTCATAATAATACCAAAATGTTATTTGGATTTTTCACTCTCATTCTCTCACAAGTTACGGCATTTTCCAGAGGCTACATGATATATGATGACATCATTGTTCTGAAAGTTAGCATGTGTGTTCTTCTGTTTTCAAAAATTTTCCGAGATAGTAGGTTTAGGGTATTAACATGAGCACATGCACACACACCTCTCCATTTGTACTCGGTACTTCTACTGTTTTCTTACTAGCTATCTATGCTTATACCTGTCATAATCTTTTGATCTCCTTATTATTCACTAAGTCACTATTTTAAAATTCTGTCGTTTCCCTCATACCTATGTGGAGACACAAGAAGTAAGTACACTTTGTCTTGATTTGCAGTAATATTTTTTATTTTTCAAAAATTGGTTTATATGTTGTCTAAAATATTTTAGAATTTAGTATTTTATACTAACAAAATTTTATTTATAAATGTTTTTCCTCATATTTTGATATGCATTATTGGCTTACAATGGAAACTAGAAAACTCACTGTCCCAACCCACAACTACACCATCCATCTCTAAACATGCTGAAAATCATTTTCATCTTAAAACTGACATATCCTAATAAAGTTCTTTGACTCAATGAAGGGAAGAATATACTCCAAATAAACTGTATAATGCTGTAAATTAAAACATGATACATTATTATTTCAGCTTTATAGATTTTAATAATTTACCCTATTGTGTCTTATGGAGCTGAACATATTCAGATAGTATTGTTGATGCCAGTTAAATCGCATCATTTTGAGGTTAATTATTCTTCATTTATAGAAAAAGAAGTTGAATATTTTAAACATAGATGAGAAAAGCTGTTTAAAGCCAAAAATTGTTTGTTACACCTTTACAAACTAGAAATAAAGCCACCAAAGCAACTTATGGGTAAATTGTCATAAACTGGCTAGAGGAATACACACACTAACTAAGAGACTAATTAAGCCTTGTACAGTTGGCACTGCTGAATGAATGCCTATTGAATGAAAAGTCAATAAAAGGAATTGTGGCACTGCCATCTTCCAATGATACAATAACTCACCTATTTATTTAGCTACAAATATGAAGAATGACATCATCTGCAGAATTATACATTTGCCTTTCAAACGTAAAAATCTACAAATATTGCTGAAGTTGCTGTGAATGCTTAGAAACAAACACAAGTGTTGCTGAAATATGCAAAGTGTAGAATAACTTTTTTGAATCTCATGGTATATCCTGGAACAACTGTGTTGACAAGGGCCAAACTGTACTACTAGTTATTGTATTCTTTATCATCATGTACTTAAGTAAAAATTTTTTTATGATAATTTTATTTAAAAACATCTTTGACAAAACAGCAAAAGCATTCTGTGGTGTGAAATGGGAAGTATACATAAAGCACTTCCACTACACACTGCAATATGATGGTTTTCTCATGGAAAGGTACTTGTTCAGTTGCTTGAGTTGAGGACTGAACTAGTCACTTTTGTCATGAAACACCATTTTCACTTGAGTGGAGGATTGACAGAATTATGACTATTCAGATTCGAATATCTGACACACTTTCTCAAAAATTAATAAAGCGAGCATGTCACTTCAAACAAAACAATAGACAGTATTTGTTGCCAATGGTAAAATTTGAACTCTCAGAAAATAAATTAGAATTTTGCAAAACTTATATCCACTACTGTGAGCCTGACAGCTTTCCAATACTTATGACTTTTCTGAAGAGATCAGTGGTGATATTAACAAATTTAATAGTTTAGATATTTTATGAGAATATGTCAACATTTGGAAGACCTGCATAAATCCGTAAACCAATATTTTTAATATAACCAATGCATGATGTTACAAAATCATGTATGGGTAAAAGATCCACTCAAAGTGTAAGATAGACCAGTAGATTTTAAGGCAACAAAGTCTGAAAAGTTCACTGATACGCTGTCAGATTCCACATTGCAAACTAAGAAACTACACTTGTCAAGTTTGTTGTAGAGTCAAAAAAAATCCACAATAATTGGAAAAAGCTATTAAAATATTCCTCTCTTCCCAACTATATATCCATTTAAGGCCAAATTTTCTTCAACTAAAACAGCATATCACAGAAGATTGAATGCAGAAGCAGATATGAGAATCCAGCTATCTTCTGTTAAGTCAGACATTAAAGAGATTTGTAATTATAAGACAGTGCCTCTTTTCTCACTAATTCTTTATAAAATATTATTCTTCATAAAAAACATCATATTTATGTTTTGTGATATGTTTACTATTTTAAAACATGTTTTCTCAAATGTAATTTTCAATACAGTAAATATTGATAAATATAACCCATATATTTAACAAAAGCTATTTAAGGTCTTTAATAATTCTTAAAAGTATAAAAGGAGACCAACATTTGAGAAATGTTCCTGGGACCAAACCTTTGAGAAATGTTCTTTATGTAGGATATGGATCCATGACTTGAAGTTCCAAGCCTTGTTGGAAATGTAGCATCTTGTCAAACAAGGAAAGTGGTTTCTGAGCAGTGAAGAAGTCATTGTCTCCACTGTGACTTCTAGTGAGCTATATAAACTCTGTGCAAATTAAGTGTATTAATCCTAGAAAATAAGTGTGGAAAAACATATGGTATGTGTTATGTTTGGACAACCTAGCATTATATTCTACATTTTTCACACCTATTATCTCTTTTCTTCAAGATTAAGAGTTTTTGATAGGCAGAGAAAGATGGCTGAATAGAAGGCTTCACAAGTCATCACACCACCCACCCTGCCCTGAAAGGAACACCAAGTTTAACAACTGTCTATACAGAAAATCACTTTCATAAGAACCCCAAATCAGGTGAGCACTCAGTACCTGGTTTCAACCTAATGTCATTAAAAGAAGCACTGAAGAGGGTAAGAAAGTCAATCTTAAATTGCTGATGCCACCACTCCCACATCCCACAGCAGCAGTTGTATGTCATGGAGAGAGAACCTCTGTTGTTGGGAGAGGGAGAGAGAAGAAATTGTCAGACTTTCCATTGAACTCGATGCTGGCTGTGACAGCAGAAAGCAAGGCTGAACTCAGCTAACACCCACCCAAAGAGGGAGCATATAGGCCTGCCCTTGCTATAAGGGAATCACACATCACAGTGGTTGGAATTTGAGTTCCAGCAAGCCTCTCCACCACAGGCTAACGTCCTATGGGTCCCTAAATAAACCTTAAAAGCAGACTAGACCACAAGAACTGCAACTCCTAGGCAAGCCCTAGTGCTCAGGTGGGCTCAGAGCCAGTGGACATGTGGGGCATGAAACACACTGAGACACGAGCCAGGGCAGCTAACAGAGTGCTTGCACTACCCCTTCCCGAATTCCAGGTGCCACAGCTCATGGCTCCAAGGAATCCCTTCCTTCCACTTGAGGAGAGGAGAGGGAGGAGTTAAAAGGATTTTGTCTTGCACCTCAGATACCAGCACAGGCACAGTAGAATAGGGCACTGGTTGCAGTCATGAGGCCCCCATTCAAGGCCGTAGCTTTCGGGTTACATTTCTAGACACACCCTAAGTCAAAAAGAAACCAACTTCATTGAAGGGAAGGACCCAGTCCTGGCAGGACCCATCACCTGCTGACTAAACAGCCCTTGGGCCCTGAATAACCAGCAGTAATAACCAGGTAGTATGCCATGGGCCTTGGGTGAGATTCTCAGACATGTTGGCTTAAGGGGATTTTGTCTTGCACTTTAGGTACCAGCTTGGCTACAGGGGTGTAGAGCACCAAGCAGGCTCTTAGAGTTTGTGATTCCAGACCTTGGCTCTTTGATGGAATTTCTGGACCTGCCCTGGGCCAGAGGGGAGCCTGCTTCCATGAATGGTGAGTCCCAGGCCTGGCATTATTCACCACAAGCTGACTGAAGAGCACTTGGGCCTCAAGTGAACATCAGAAGTAGCCTGGCAGTATCTCTGCTGGCCTCTGTCAGTGGAGACCATGGAGTAAGGCTCCTCTGCCTGTAGAAAAAGAAGGAAAGAGTGGGAAGAATGGCATCTCATGGCTTGAGTGCCAGCTCAGCTTCAGCACAATAGAAAACCAGGACGATTTCTAAGGTTTTTGACTCCAGTCATTGGATCCCAGTTGGAATCTCTGAACCCACCCAGGGTCTAGGGAAAGTCACCACCCTGAAGGAAAGGACAAAAGCCTGGCTGGCTTTACTATCTGCTGATTGTAGAGCTCTAGGGCCCAGAGGGAACATGGGTGATAGCCAGGTAGTGGGTACAGTGGGCCTTGAGTGAAATCCAATGCTGTGCTGGCTTCAGGTCTGACCCAGTGCAGTCCCAGTGGTGGTGGCCACAGGGGTGCTTGTGTCACTCCACCCACAGCTCCAGACAGCTCAGCAGAGACAGTAACTCTGGAGAAAGGTAAAGAAAGAGAACAAGAGTCTCTGTCTGGTAATCCAGATAATTCTTCCATATCTTATCCAAGAATATCAAGGCAATACCTCTACATGTCTTCAAGAACCACAGCATTACTGGAGTACCCCCTGGTGCAGATATGCAATACGTGGAAAGCCTTCCAAAGAAGGACAAGTACAAATAAGCTGAGACTGCTTTTATGAGACTAAAATAAATACCCAATTCTTCAATGCCCAGACAATGACAAACATCCACAGGAATCAAGACCATTTAGGAAAACATGCCTTCACCAAGCAAACTAAATAAGGAACTAAAGACCAATCATGGAGAAATAGAAATATGTAGCCTTTCAGAGAGTTCAAAATAGCTGTTTTGAGAAAACGCAAAGAAATTCAAGATGACACAGACAAAAACTCAGAATGCTATAAAATAAAATTAACAAAGAGATTGAAATAATTGAAAAGAATCAAGCAAAAATTCTAGACTTGAAAATCGCAAAAGACACACTAAAGAATGCATGACAGTCTTTTAATTGATCAAGCGGAATTAATCAAGCAAAAGAAAGAATAGTGAGCATGAAAACAGGTTATATATAAAAATACACAGTCGGGGGAGATGATGAAAAAAAAAACAATAAAAAAGAATGAAGCATGGCTACTTGATTGACAAAATGGCCTGAAAAGGACAAATCTAAGAGCATTGGCCTTAAAGAGGAGGTAGAGCCAGATATAGGGATAGAAAGTTTACTCAAAGATACACAGAACTTTCCATACTTAGAGCAAAATACCAATATATGAGTAAGAGAAGGTTATAGAAGATAAAACAGATTTAACCCAAAGAAGACTACCTCAAAACATTAATCACCAAATTCCCAAAGGTCAAGGATTTTAAAAAAGGATCTTAAAAGGATCAAGAGAAAAGAAATAACATACAATGGAGCTCCAACATGTCTGGCAGCAGACTTCTCAGTGGAAACTTATAGACTGGGAGAGAGTGGCATTACATATTTAAAGTGCTGAAGGAAAGAAACTTTTACCCTAGAATAGTATCCACTGTGAAAATATCCTTCAAGTGTGAAGGAGAAATAAGGACATTCCCAGACAAGAAAAGGCTGAGAGATTTCATCAACACTAGACTTGTCCAGCAAGAAATGCTAAAAAGAGTACTGCATTCAGAAAAAAAAAAAGGTGAATGCCACAAAACAACCAGAAAACAAACAACAAAATGGCAAGAGTAAGTTCTTACTTATTGATAAAAACATCCGATGTAAATGAACTAAATTCTTCAATCAAAAAGCAGTGGCTTATTGGAGTTTAAAACAAAACAAAAAACCCAATGATCTGTTGCATACAAGAAACACACTTAACCTATAAAGATACACATAGATTTAAAATAAAAATGTGGAACATCATATTCCATGCCAATGGAAACCAGAAAAGAGCAGGAGTAGCTATACTTACATATCAGAAATATATATTTCAAGACAAAAACAATAAGACACAAAGAAGGTCACTATATAATGATAAAGTGATCAATTTAGCAAGAGGACATAACAATTATAAACATATATGTACCCAACACTGGAGCACCCAGATATATAAATCAAATATTATTATACCTAAAGAGAGAGACCCCAATACAATAATAGCTGGATACTTCAACATCCCACTTTCAACATTGGACAGATCTTCTAGACAGATAATCAACAAGGAAACACCAGACAATCTGCAAGATGGAAAAAATGGGCCTAATAGATGTTTACAGAACATTTCAACCAACATCTGCAGAATACACATTCTTCTCCTCAGCACATGGATCACTCTCAAGAACAGACCATATGTTAGGTCACAAAACAAGTCTTAAAATATTCAAAAATTTTGAAATAATATTGAGCATCTTCACTGACCACAATGGAATAATACTACAAATCAATAACAAGAGGAATATTGGAAATGATAAAAATACATAAAAATTAAATGATATGCTCCTGAATGACCAGTGGGTCAAAGAAAAAATTAAGAAAAAATTGACAATTGTATTAAAAAATGATAGTGAAAACACAACAAAGCAAAACCTTTGGGATACAGTGAAAGCATTACTAACAGGGAAATTTATAAGTGCCTACATAAAAAAAACAAAGAACAACTTCAAATGACCAAATGATGCATCTTAAAGAATTAGAAAAGCAAGAGCAAACCAAACCCAAAATTAGTAGAAGGAAAGAAATAATAAGGATCAGAATAGAAATAAAGGAAATTGAAATGAAAAAAATACAAAAGATGAATGAAACCTCACCTTGATTTTTGAGAAGATAAAATTGACAGTCAGATTAACTAAAACAGGGAGTGAGAGGGGGAGACAGAGAAATCCAAATAAATAAAATTGGAGATGATGAAGGAGACATTACAACTGATACTGAAATTTAAAGGATCATTAGTGGATACTATCAGCAACTACATGCCAATAAATTGGAAAATCTAGAAAAAAATGAATAAATTCTTAGACACATACAACCTACTGAACAAATCATTAACAAGTAATGAGATTAAAGCTGTAATAAAATTATCCCAGTAAAGAAAAGCCCAGAACTCAATGACTTCACTGCTGAATTCTACCAAACATTTAATTTTTAGTTTTAGTTTCAATTTTTGTGTGTACATAGTAAATGTATATATTTAGGAGATATATGGATATTTTGATATAGGCATGCAATGTGAAATAAGCACATAATAGAGAATGGGGTATCTATCTCCTCAAGCATTTATCTTTTGAGTTACAAACAATCCAAATATACTCTTCATTTTAAAATGTTCAATTATTATTCACTATAGACAACCTAATACACTATTAAATAGTAGGTCATTTTCATTCTTTTAAACTATTTTTATTATATCCATTAACCATCTCCACATCCTTCCTGAGTCCCCCACTATTCTTCCCAGCTTCTAGTAACCATCTTTCTGCTCTCTATCTGCATGAATTCTATTGTCTTAATTTTTATATCCCAAGAATAAGTGAGAAGATGTGATGTTTGTCTCTTTGTGCCTGGCTTTTTACACATAGCATAAATCTTCCATCCATGTTGCTGCAAATAACAGGATCCCATTTTGTTAATTGCTGATTAGTGCTCCATTGTGTATATATACCGCATTTTCTTTATTCATCTGTTGATGGACCCTTAAGTTGCTTCCAATTCTTTGCTATTGTAAACAGTGTGGCAACAAACATAGGAGTACAGAAATCTCTTTGATATATTGATTTCTTTTCTATTGGGTACACACTCAGCAGTGGGATTGCTGAATAATATGGTAATGGCTCAATTTTTAGCTTTTTGAGGAACCTCTAAACTGTTCTCCTTAGTGGTTGTGTGAATTTACATTCCCACCAACAGTGTACAAGGGTTATTTTTTTTCCACATCCTTGCCAGCATTTGTTATTGCCTGTCTTTTGGATGTAAGTCATTGTAACCAAGGTGAGATGATATCCCATTGTAGTTTTAATTTGCATTTCTCTGATAATCACTGATGTTGAGCACCTTTTCATATCCCTGTTTGCCTTTTATATGCTTTTTAAGAAATATCTATATAAATATTTTGCCCATTTTTTTTTCTTTTTTATTATTATTATTATACTTTAAGTTCTAGGATACATGTGCATAACGTGCAGGTTTGTTACATATGTATACTTGTGCCATGTTGCTGTGCTGCACCCATCAACTCGTCAGTACCCATCAACTCGTCATTTACATCAGGTATAACTCCCAATGCAATCCCTCTCCCCTCCCCCCTCCCCATGATAGGCCCCGGTGTGTGATGTTCCCCTTCCCAAGTCCAAGTGATCTCATTGTTCAGTTCCCACCTATGAGTGAGAACATGCGGTGTTTGGTTTTCTGTTCTTGTGATAGTTTGCTGAGAATGATGGTTTCCAGCTGCATCCATGTCCCTACAAAGGACACAAACTCATCCTTTTTTATGGCTGCATAGTATTTCATGGTGTATATGTGCCACATTTTCTTAATCCAGTCTGCCACTGATGGACATTTGGGTTGACTCCAAGTCTTTGCTATTGTGAATAGTACCGCAATAAACATACGTGTGCATGTGTCTTTATAGCAGCATGATTTATAATCCTTTGGGTATATACCCAGTAATGGGATGACTGGGTCATATGGTACTTCTCGTTCTAGATCCTTGAGGAATCGCCATACTGTTTTCCATAATGGTTGAACTAGTTTACAATCCCACCAACAGTGTAAAAGTGTTCCTATTTCTCCACATCCTCTCCAGCACCTGTTGTTTCCTGACTTTTTAATGATCGCCATTCTAACTGGTGTGAGATGGTATCTCATTGTGGTTTTGATTTGCATTTCTCTGATGGCCAGTGATGATGAGCATTTTTTCATGTGTCTGTTGGCTGTATGAATGTCTTCTTTTGAGAAATGTCTGTTCATATCCTTTGCCCACTTTTTGATGGGGTTTTTTGTTTTTTTCTTGTAAATTTGTTTGAGTTCTTTGTAGGTTCTGGATATTAGCCCTTTGTCAGATGAGTAGATTGCAAAAATTTTCTCCCATTCTGTAGGTTGCCTGTTCACTCTGATGGTAGTTTCTTTTGCTGTGCAGAAGCTCTTTAGTTTAATGAGATCCCATTTGTCAATTTTGGCTTTTGCTGCCGTTGCTTTTGGTGTTTTAGACATGAAGTCTTTGCCCATGCCTATGTCCTGAATGGTACTACCTAGGTTTTCCTCTAGGGTTTTTATGGTATTAGGTCTAACATTTAAGTCTCTAATCCATCTTGAATTAATTTTCGTATAAGGAGTAAGGAAAGGATCCAGTTTCAGCTTTCTACTTATGGCTAGCCAATTTTCCCAGCACCATTTATTAAATAGGGAATCCTTTCCCCATTTCTTGTTTCTCTCAGGTTTGTCAAAGATCAGATGGCTGTAGATGTGTGGTATTATTTCTGAGGACTCTGTTCTGTTCCATTGGTCTATATCTCTGTTTTGGTACCAGTACCATGCTGTTTTGGTTACTGTAGCCTTGCAGTATAGTTTGAAGTCAGGTAGCGTGATGCCTCCAGCTTTGTTCTTTTGACTTAGGATTGTCTTGGAGATGCGGGCTCTTTTTTGGTTCCATATGAACTTTAAAGCAGTTTTTTCCAATTCTGTGAAGAAACTCATTGGTAGCTTGATGGGGATGACATTGAATCTATAAATAACCTTGGGCAGTATGGCCATTTTCACGATATTGATTCTTCCTATCCATGAGCATGGTATGTTCTTCCATTTGTTTGTGTCTTCTTTTATTTCACTGAGCAGTGGTTTGTAGTTCTCCTTGAAGAGGTCCTTTACATCCCTTGTCAGTTGGATTCCAAGGTATTTCATTCTCTTTGAAGCAATTGTGAATGGAAGTTCATTCCTGATTTGGCTCTCTGTTTGTCTGTTACTGGTGTATAAGAATGCTTGTGATTTTTGCACATTAATTTTGTATCCTGAGACTTTGCTGAAGTTGCTTATTAGCTTAAGGAGATTTTGGGCTGTGACAATGGGGTTTTCTAAATATACTATCATGTCATCTGCAAACAGGGACAATTTGACTTCTTCTTTTCCTAACTGAATACCCTTGATTTCTTTCTCTTGCCTGATTGCCCTAGCCAGAACTTCCAACACTATGTTGAATAGGAGTGGTGAGAGAGGGCATCCCTGTCTTGTGCCAGTTTCCTTCTGTGTATTTTCAAATAGCATGTCTTTAAGCTCACTCTTTCCTCCTTCTGCTTCATCAATTCTGCTATTAAAGATGCTGACACATTCTTTAGTATGCCAATTGCATTTTTCAGCTCCAGAATCTCTGCTTGATTTCTTTTTATTATGTCAATATCTTTGTTAAATTTATTTGATAAAACTCTGAATGACTTCTCTGTGTTACCACAAATTTCTTTGAGTATCCTCAACATAGCTAATTTGAATCTCTGTCTAAAAGGCCACATATCTCTGTTGCTCCAGGATTGGTCCCTGATGCCTTATTTAGTTCATGTCGTGAGCTCATGTTTTCCTGGGTGGTGTTAATGCTAGTAGACGTTCTTCAGTGTCTGGGAATTGAAGAGTTAGGTATGTATTATAGTCTTCACCATCTGGGCTTATTTGTAGTCGTCTTTCTTGGGAAGGCCTTCCAGATATTTGCAAGGACTTGGGTGTTTTGATATAAGCTGTATCTGCTTTAGGGGGCACCCTCACACTGTGCTTCTTGCAGACTCTTAGAGGTATTGCCTTGATGGTCTTTGACAACATCCAGGAGAATACTCTGAATTACCAGGCAGAAACTCTGGTTCTCTTTCCTTACTTTCTTCTAAACATACAGAGTCTCTCTCTCTCTTTGAGTTTCTTGTATTTGGAGGTCTAGATCTCTAGCAAGACCAGAGAAATTTTCCTTGATTATTCCCTAAAATAAGCTTTTGAAACTTTTAGATTTCTCTTCTTCCTCAGGAACACAAATGCCTGGTCATTTGACGTAATCTCAAATTTTTTGGAGGCTTTGTTCTTTTTTTATTCTTTTTTCTTTCCCTTTGTTGTAGTGGGTTAATTTGAAGCCTTGTCTTTTAGCTCTGTTCTTCCTTCTATTTGTTTCATTCTGTTGTTGAAACTTTCCAGTGTATTTTGCATTTATTTAAGTGTGTCTTTAATTTCCACTAGTTGTAAATGTCTTTTCTTTATGATATCTATTTCTCTGGAGACTTTGTCACCCATATTCTGTATTTTTTAGAATTTCTTTAAGTTGGTTTTTACCTTTCTATAGTGCCCCCTTGAGTAGCTTAATAACCCTCTGAATTCTTTTTCTGGCAATTCAGTTATTTCTTCTTGGTTTGAATCCATTGCCAGAGAGCTAGTGTGATCTTTTGGGGGTGCTATAGAACCTTATTTTGTCATATTACCAGAATTACTTTTCTGATTCCTTCTCATTTGAATAGACTGTTTCAGTGGAAAGATCTGGAACTCAAGGGCTGCTGTTCAGATTCTTTTGTCCCACAGGGTGATCCCTTGATGTGGTGCTCTCCCTCTTCCTCAAGGGATAATGTTTCCTGAGAGCTGGATGGCAGTGATTGTTATTGCCCTTCTTGGTCTAGCCACTAAGCAGGACTACCAGGCTTCAGGCTGGTGCTGGAGAATGTCTGCAAAGAGTCCTGTGATGTGATCCCATCTTTAGGTCTCCCAGTTGTGGATACTAGCACCTGCTTGGAGGTGACAAGGGAGTGAAGTGGACTCTGTGGAAGTCCTTGGTTGTAGTTTTGTTTAGTGTCCTGGTTTTCTCAAATGCTCGTTATGCTAGGAGTGAAGTTGTCATGTGGACAGACTCAGGACCTCTGGTTAGCCAGGGTGTTGCAGGCCGTTGAATTAGCTTTCGTTTTCTCCTTCTTTGAAGCAGGGTTGTTCTGTTATGAGTTGCTGTAATGGCATAAGTTTGTTGGCCTCTAGCCAGGAGGTGACGCTTTCAAGAGAGTGCCAGCTGCAGTAGTACAAGGGGAATATAATCTTGCCCTACATTGGCCAAGATGACTACTCGGGTTTCTTAGGTGATGGATGCTGCCATAGAGCTCCGAAGAGATTATGTCTTTTATCTTCAGGTACCAGGGCAGGTAGAGAAAAACCGTCAGGTGGGGACAGGGTTGGGCGGGTACAAGCTCAGGCAGGGCTTACTGTGGACACTATAGGGGATGGGGGAGATGGTTGTGAGGCCAGTGGAGTTATGTTCCCAGGGGGGTTATGGCTGCCTGTGCTGTGTCGTACACATTGCCAGGGAAGTGGGGAAAAGCCAGCAATGACATGCCTCTCCCAGCTCCCACAAAACCAGCAAAGCCAGTCTCACGCCAGCTGTGCCTCCCCAACTGCACTGAGTTGATATCCAGGCAGCGAGTGAGCAGGGCTGAGATCTTGCCCCAGGCTACAAGCCTCCTGGCTGAGAAAGCAAGCAGGGTTCTCAGGCCTTACCTCCCCACTGCCTGCACTTTTAGCTGTAGTTCTGTGCTTGTATCTGTATTTGTCATTTGCCCCCTCCCCTGATTCTGCTAGGAAAGTTCATGCTCAGTTGAAATCATTACAAAGTTCAGCTACGAGCTTCTTTCACCCTGCGGCCCCAAAGTCTTTTAAGTCAGCTTGTCATGAATGCTGCCTGACCTGTGACTCACCCTTCAGGGCAGCAGGATTTCCTCTCTGGCCCAGGTCAGGACTAAAAATGCCATCTAAGTGTCAAGTCCTAGATTTGGGGACCCCAAGAGCCTACTTGGTGTTTCATACCCCTGGGGCCATGCTGGTACCTATGGTGCAAGACAAACTACCCTTTACTTTGCTCTCTGCTTTTCTGAAGGAGAAGGGATTTTTCCCCATAGCCACCACAGCTGGTAATGTACTGAGTCTCACCTGAAGCCAGCAAGTCTCAGATGCTCACCCAAGTCCCTAGATGTGGTACCTGGCTATCACTGTTCATTATTCAGGGCCCAAGGACTCTTCAGTTAGCAGGTGATGAATGTTGCCAGGACTGGGTCCTTTTCTTCAAGGCAGTGGGTTCCTTTCTGGCATATGGTTGTCTAGAAATGTCATCCAGGATTTATGACCCAAAACTAGGGCCTCATGACTGACCAGTTCCATATCCTGCTGTGACTGAGCTGGTATCCTACATGCAAGACAAAATCCTCCCTACTCTTCCATCTCCTTCTCTCAAGTGGAAGAAAAGGTCTGTTGTGGCCTGGGGTTGAGGGAGGAGTGATGCTAGCACTCCCTTGGCTGCCCCAGCTGATATCTCAGTATGTTGCGTTCCAACGACCCCCACCCCCCAACCACCCACCCAGGTTCACTGTCCTAGTTCAGTACTAGGACTCACCTAGAAGTTGCAGTCCTTATGACCTAGACCATATTTCAAGTTTACTTGGAGACACAGAGTGCTGTGGCCCTTGGTGGTAAGGTTTTCAAGCACTCAAGTTCAGACCACTGAAATTGACCCTTCTTCTCTGGCTGGTTTAAATGTTCCCTCTATCAGCAGGTGTCAGCTCAGTTTGGTCCAGTTTTACTTTTCTGTTCTAACAGGACAGCACTGAGTTCAATGTCTCACAAGTGCTGTGTTCTCCCTCCCCCAGGGCCCACAGAAGCTCTCTGCACCAAGCTGCTGCTGGGGGTGGCAAAGGGATGGCATTGGTGATTCTGTACTGTTTATTTAAATCTCTTCAGTGTCTCTTACAGTGATGTGAAGTTAAATCCAGGTACTATGAGTGCTCACCTAATTTTTTGTTCTTCTGAAAGTGTTTTCTTCTGTGTAGATATCTGTTAACTTGGTGTCCTTGTTGGGGGTCAATCAGTGGAGATTTCTCTTCTACCATTTTGCTCCATATCATGAATTCTACCAAACATTTAAAGAAGAACTAATACCAATCCTACTCCAACTATTCCCCAAAATATAGGAGGAAATACTTTCAAACTCATTCTACAAGAGCAGTATTACCCTTACACCAAAATGAGACAAAGACACACCAAAAACAAACAAACAAAAAAACTATAGGATAGCATAACTGATGAATATAGATGCAAAACTCTTAAAGTAATAGCAAAGCAAATTCAACAATACATTAAAAAGATTACCATCATGATCAAGTAGGATTAATCATAGGGATGTATGGATGGTTCAACATATGGAAATCAACCAATGTGATACATCTCATCAACAAAATGAAGGACAAAAACCGTATGATCATTTTAATTGATGCTGAAACAGCATTTGATAGAGTTCAACATTGTGCTTCGTAATAAAATCCACAAAAATCTGGGGCTAGGGGAAACATATCTTAGCATAATAATAGCTATATAGGACAGACCCACAGCTAGTATCATAGTAAGTGGAGAAAAACTGAAAGTCTTTTCTCTAAGATCTGGAGCCTTAAAACGATGCCCGCTGTCATCACTGTTATTCAACTTAGTACTGGAAGTCCTAGCTAGAGCAATCAGACAAGAGAAAGATATAAAGGGCATTCAAATTAGGAAGAACGAAGTCAAATTATCCTGGTTTGCTGATGGTATAATCTTATGTTTGGAAAAACGTAAGACTCCACAAGAAAACTATTGTAACTGATAAACAAATTCACTAAAGTTTCAGGATACAAATTCAACATACAAAAATCAGTAGCATTTCTATATGCCAACAATGAACAACTGAAAAAGAAATTTTAAAAGTAATCCCATTTACAATAGTGACACATGAAATTAAATACTCAGAAATTAACCTAACCAAAGAAGTAAAAGATCTCTGTAATGAAAAGTATAAAACACTGAAGAAATGACTTGACAAAAACATCAAAAAATGGAAAGGAATTCCATGTTTATGGATTGGAAGAATCAATATTGTTAAAGTGTCTATGCTACCCAAAGCAATCTACCAGTTTAATGCAATCCTTATCAAAATGCCAATGACATTATTCACAGCAATGGAAAAAAAAACAGTCCTAAAATTTATATGAAACCACAAAAGACCCAGATTAGCCAATGCTATCTTAAGCAAAAAGAACAAAACTGGAGTAATCATATTATTTGATTTCAAGTTATACTACAGAGCTATAGTAACCAATACAGCATGGTACTGGCATAAAAACTGATACATAGACCAGTGGAACAGAATAAAGAATCCAGAAATAAATATATGCATCTACAGTAAACTCTTTTTTGACAAAGGTGCCAAGGACATATAATGGGGAAAGGACAGTCTTGTCAATAAATTGTGCTGGGGAAACTAGATATGTATATGAAACAGAATGAATCTAGACCCTTATCTCTCATCATATACAAAAATAAAATCGAAATGAATTAAAGCTGATATATTAAGATGGCAGATAGGAGGCAGGACTAGCTCACAGCTCCTGGACAGAAAGAGCAGCATGTGGAGACTCATATCATAAACTTTTGTTCCAAGAACTACCAGAGGAACACATGAGGAAACCTGAGAGAATTCACAGACCCTTTGAGGAACTGGATTGCCGCTGCAAGTTCCCTGAGTTGCCAAAAAACTGTAAGTCAGCTCCCTTTCTCGGCAGAGAGGCTGGTGGTCTGGGACAAGTTCTCAGCCCTGGTCACCGGCTGCCTGGAAATAGACTCAGTGCTGCATGGGAGTGGGGTAAGGCCTGTGACTGCCGGCTTTCACCTGCTTCCCTGAAGACCTGTATGACTTAGCAGAGGTAGCCATAATCCCCCTGGGAACATAACTCCATTGGCCTGGGAACCACACCCCCATGCCCCACAGCAGCCATAGCAAGCCCCACCCAAGGAGAGTCTGAGCTCAGACATGCCTATACCTGCCCCCACCTGGTGGTCTTTCTCTACCTGCCCTGGTTGCCAAAGACAAAGTACATAATATCTTAGGAGTTTTATGGTCCTGTTCACCACCCGAGAAGCCTGAATACTTAACCAGGCAACACTAGGACAAGTTGACATCCTCCATATAGTACCACAGCTGATGTACTCTTGAAAGTGCCACCTCCTGGCTGGAGGCCAAGCAACACAAAAACACTAACAGAAATACAACCAAGGACCTTCTCAGAGTCCACTTCACTCCCCTGCTACCTCCACTGAAGCAGGTACTGGTATCCACAGCTGAAAGACCTAAAGATGAATCACATTGCAGGACTCTTTGCAGACCCTTTCCAGTACCAGCCTGGAGCTCAGTAGCTCTGCTTGTGGCTAGACCCAGAAGAGCAAAAACAATCACTGTGATTCAGCTCTCAGGAGGCCCCATCCCTAGGGGAAGTGGGAGAACACCACATCAAGGGAGCACCTTGTGGGACAAAAGAATCTGAACAGCACCCTTGAGTCCCAGATCTTCCCTCTGACGCAGTTTACCCAAATGAGAAGGAACCAGAAAAAACAATTATGGTAATATGAAAAAACAAGGTTCTTTAACATCCGCAAAAGATTACACCAGCTCACCATTAATGGATCTAAACCAAGATGAAATCTCTGAAATGCCAGAAAAAGAATCCAAGTTGATTATTAAGCTAATCATGGAGGACCAGAGAAAGGTGAAGTCCAACTTAACGAAATATAAAAAACATGATACAAGATATGAAAGGAAAAATCTTCAATGAAATAGGTAGCATAAATAAAAAACAATCACAATTTCTGGAAATCAAGGACACTTACAGAAATACAAAATGCACTGGAAATTCTCAACAATAGATCAAACGCACAGAAGAAAGAACTTCAGAGCTTGAAGACAAGAATTTTGAATTAACCCAATTCATCAAAGGCAACAAAAGAAGAATTTTTAAAACTGAACAAAGCTTCCAAGAAGTCTGGGACTATGTTAAGCATCCAAACCTAAAAATAATTGGTGTTCTCAAGGAAGAACAGTAATCTAAAATTTTTTAAAACTTATTTGAGAGAATAATTGAGGAAAACTTCCCCAGCCATGCTAGAGATCTAGACATCCAAATACAAGAAGCTCAAAGAACACCTGGGAAATTCATCACAAGAAGATCATTGCCTAGGCACATAATCATCAGGTTATCTAACATCAAGATGAAGGAAAGTATCTTAAAAGCTGTGAGGCAAAAGCATCAGGTAACCTATAAAGGAAAACCTATCAGATTAACAGCAGATTTATCAGGAGAAACCCTACAAGCCAGAAAGGATTGAGGTCCTATTTTTAGCCTCCTTAAACAAAACCATTATCAGCCAAGAATTTTATATCCAGTGAAACAGCTTCATAAATAAAGGAAAGATAGTCTTTTTCAGACAAACAAATGCTGAAACAATTCACCACTACCAAGTCACCACTACAAGAACTGCTAAAAGGAGCTCTAAGTCTTAAAATAAATCTTGGAAATACACCAAAACAGAACCTCCTTAAAGCACAAATCTCATAGGACCTGTATAACAATAACACAATGAAAAAAAAAAAGAAAAAACCCAAGGTATTCAGGCAATAAATAGCATGATGAATAGAATAATACCTGACATCTCAATACTAACATTGAATGCAAATGACCTAAATGCACCACTTAAAAGATACAGAATGGCAGAATGCATAAGAATTCACCAAGTTTCTGCTGTCTTCAGGAAACTCATCTAACACATAAGGACTCAGATAAACTTAAGGTAAAGGAGTGCAAAAAGATTTCCATGCAAATAGACACCAAAAGCGAGCTGGAGTAGCTATGCTTATATCAGACAAAACAAACTTTAAAGCAACAGCAGTTTAAAAAGACAAAGAGGGACATTATATAATGATAAAAGGATTAGTCCAATGGGAAAATATCACAGTTCTAAACATATATGCACCTAATATTAAAGCTCCCAAATTTATAAAACAATTACTACCAAACCTAAGAAATGAGATAGACAGCAACATGATATCCACATACAAGGGATATACCTCAGTGTAATACAAGTCATCTATGACAAATCCACAGCCAACATAATACTGAACTGAGAAATGTTGAAAGCATTCCCTCTGAGAACTGGAACAAGACAAGTATGCCTACTTTCACCACTTCTATTCAATACAGTACTGGAAGTCCTAGCCGGAGCAATCAGACAAGAGAAACAAATCAAGGGCATCCAAATCAGTAAAGAGGAAGCCAAAGTGTTGCTGTTTGCTGATAATATTATTGTATACCTAGAAAACCCTAGTGACTCATCCAAAAAGCTCCTAGAACTGATAAGTAAAGTAAGCAGAGTTTCAGGATACAAAATTATTGTACACAAATCCACCAACAATGACCAAGCTGAGAATCAAACCAAGAACTCAACCTGTTTTACAATTGTTGCAAAAAAATAAAATACTTAGGAGTATACTTTACCAAGGAGGTAAAAGATCTCTACAAGGAAAACTGCTGAAAGAAATCATAGACAAACAAATGGAAACACATCCTATGCTCATGGATGGGTAGAATCAATATTCTGAAAATGACCATACTGCCAAAAGCAATCTATACATTCAACGCAATTCCCATCAAAATACCACGATCATTCTTCACAGAACTAGAAGAAACAATCCTAAAATTCATATGAAACCAAAAAAGAGCCTGCATAGACAAAGCAAGACTAAGCAAAAAGAACAAATCTGGAGCCATCACATTACCTGATTTCAAACTATACTATTAGGCCATAGTCACAAAAACAGTATAGTACTGGTATAAAAATAGGCACATAGACCAAAGGACTAGAATAAAGAACCCAGAAATAAAGTCAAATACTTACAGCCAGCTGATCTTCGACAAAGCAAACTGAAACAAAGTAGGGAGGCCGGGCATGGTGGCTCACGCCTGCAACCCCAGCACTTTGGGAGGCTGAGACAGGCAGATCACGAGTTCAAGAGATTGAGACCATCCTAGCCAACATGGTGAAACCTCATCTCTACTTAAAAAAATTTAAAAATTAGCCAGACATGGTGGTGTGCGCCTGTAGTCCCAGCTACTTAGGAGGCTGAGGCAGGAGAATCACTTGAACCCAGGAGGCGGAGGTTGCAGTGAGCCGAGATTGCACCACTGCACTCCAGCCTGGTGACAGAGTGAGATTCCATCTCACAAAAATAAATAAATAAATAAATAAATAAATAAATAAATAAATAAATATAAATAAATAAAACAAAGTAGGGAAAGGACACCCTATTCAACACTTGGTGCTGGGATAATTGGCAAGCCCCATGTAGAAGAATGAAACTGGATCCTCATCTTTCACCTTGTACAAAAGTCAATTCAAGATGGATCAAAGACTTAAATCTAAGACCTGAAATTATAAAAATTATAGAGGATAACATCTGAAGAACCCTTCTAGACATTGGCTTAAGCAAAGACTTTATGACTAAGAACCCAAGGTAAATGCAACCAAAACAAAGATAAATATATGAGAATTAATTAAACTAAAAAGCTTCTGCACAGCAAAAGAAATAATCAGCAGAGTTAACAGATAACCCACAGAATGGAAGAAAATCTTCACAATCTATACATCTAATAAAGGACTAATGCCCAGAATCTACAAAGAACTTAAACAAATTAGCAAGAAAAAGACAAACAATCCCATCAAAAAGTGGGCTAAGGACATGCATAGACAATTCTTAAAAGAAGATAAACAAATGGCCAGCAAGCATATGGAAAAATGCTCAACATCACTAATTATCAGGGAAATGCAAATCAAAACCACAAGGCAATACTACCTTACTTCTGCAAGAATCCCATAATAAAAAAAAAATCAAAAAATAATAGATGTTGGCATGGATGTGGTGAAAAGGGGACAATTTTATACTGTTGGTGGGAATGTAAACTAGTACAACCACTATGGAAAACAGTGTGGAGATTCCTTAAAGAACTAAAGTAGATCTACCATTCGATCCAGCAATCCCACTACTAGGTATCTACCCAGAGGAAAAAGAAGTCATTATACATAAAGAATACTTGCACAGGCATGTTTATAGTAGCACAATTTGCAATTGCAAAAATATGGAACCAGCCCAAATGCCCATCAATCAACGAGTGGATAAAGAAAATGTGGTATATATCTATATAGATAGATAGATAGAGAGAGAGAGATGTGTGTGTGTGTGTGTGTGTGTGTGTGTGTGTATACACACACACCATGGAATACTACTCAGCCATAAAAAAAAACAATGAAATGATGGCATTCACAGCAACCTGTATAGAATTGGAGACTATTATTCTAAGTGAAGTAACTCAGGAATGGAAAACCAAACATCATATGTTCTCATTTATAAGTGGGAACTAAGGCTGGGTGTGGTGGCTCATGCCTGTAATCTTAGTACTTTGGGAGGCTGAGGCGGGTGGATCACTTGAGGTTAGGAGTTCAAGATCAGCCTAGCCAACATGGCAAGACCCCATCTCTACTAAAAATACAAAAATTAGCTGGGCGTGGTGGTGGGCACCTGTATTCTCAGCTACTCGGGAGGCTGAGGCAGGAGAATCGCTTGAACCTGAGAGGCAGAGGTTGTGGTGAGCTGAGATCATGCCACTGCACTCCAGCCTGGGCAACAGAGCAAGTCTCTGTTTCAAAACAAAACAAAGTGGGAGCTAAGCTATGAGGACACAAAGGCATAAGAATGATACAATGGACTTTGGAGACTCAGGAGAAAGGGTGGGAAGGGAGTGAGGGATAAAAGACTACACTTTGGGTAAAGTGTACACTGCTTGGGTGACAGATGCACCGAAATCTCAAAAATCACCACTAAAGAACTTATTCGTGTAACCAAACACCACCTTTTCCCCAAAAATCTACTGAAAAAAAAAAGTCCCTGTAGATGCTTTAAAATAAAAAAAAAATAAATAAACACACAAAATGAATTAAAGACTTAACTCTAAGACCTCAATCTATGAAACTACTAAAAGAAACCATTAGGAAAACTCTCCAGGACTTTGGATTTGGCAAATATTTCTTGAGCAATACCCGACAAGTAAAGACAACCAAAGCAAAAATGGACAAATGGGATCGCATGAAGTTAAAAACCTTCTGCACAGCAAAGGAAACAATCAACAAAATGAAGACACAACTGACAGAATGGGAGTAAATATTTCAAACTACCCATCTAGCAAGGAATTAATAACCAGAATATATAAGAAGCTCAATCAACTCCACTGGAAAAAAAAAAACAACTAATGATTCAATTTTTCAAAAAGGGCAAAAGATCCGAATATACATTTATCAAAAGAAGACATACAAATGGCAAACAGGTACGTGAAAAGGTGTTCAACATCATTGATCATCAGAGAACTGCAAATCAATTCTACAGTGAGACATCATCTCTCCGCAGTTAAAGTAGTTTTCACCCGGAAGACATGCAACAACAAATGCTAGCAAGTATATAGAGAAAAGGGAACCCTTGTATACTGTTAATGGGAATGTAAATTATTACAACCACTACGGAGAACAGTTTGGAAGTTCCTCAGAAAATTAAAAAGAGATCTATTATATAATCCAGCAATCCTACTACTAGGTATATATCCAAAAGAAAGGAAATCAATATACTAAAAACATGTCTACACTCCCATGTTTGTTATAGCACTTTTTTTTTTTTTAGCAGCATTACTCTACAATTTATTTTCTTTTTTCAACTTTTATTTTAGGTTTAGGAGTACATGTGCAGGTTTTTTATACAGGTAAAGTGCATGTAATTGGGGTTTGGTGTAGAGATTTTTTCATCACCCCGGTAATAAGCATAGTTCCTGATAGGCAGTCTTTTATCCTCTCCCTTCTGCCACTCTCCACCCTCAATTAGGCCCTTGTGGCTGTTGTTCCCCTCCTTATGTCCGTGTGCTTTCACTGTTTAGGTCCCACTTATAAGTGAGAACATGTGGTATTTGGTTTTATGTTTTTGCATTAGTTCACTTAGGATAAGGGTCCCCAGCTTCATCCATGTTGCTGCAAAAGACAAGATCTCATTATTTTTTATGGCCACATAGTATTCTATGATGTATATGCACAACATTTTCTTTATCCATTCTACTGTTAATAGGCATTTAGGTTGATTCCATGTTTCTGCTATTGTGAATAGGTATTGCAGTACTATTCACAATAGCCACGATATGGAAGCAACCTAAGTGTCCATCAACAGATTATTGGGTAAAGAAAATGTAGTACATGTACATAATGTAGTACTATTGAGCCATAGAAATAATGAGATCCTGTCATTTGTAACAACATAGATGGACAGGGGGTCATTATATTAAATGAAATAGGCCAGACACAGAATGACAAACTTCACATGTTCCCACTTATTTGTGGGAGCTAAAAATTAAAATGATTGAATCATGGAGATAGAGAGTAGAAAGATGGCTACCATAGGATGTAAAGGGTATTGTGGGGGTAGGGGTGGAAGTGGAAATGGTTAGTGGGTACAAAACATACTTAGAAAAATGAATAAGACCTAGTATTTGCTAGCACAACAGGGTGAGTATAGTAAAAAAATAATTTAATTGTAATTTTAAAATAATGAAGAGTATAATTGGATTGTTCATAACACAAAGGACAAATGCTTGAGGGGATGGATACCCCATTTGCCCTGATGTGACTATTATGCATTGCACGTCTGTATCAGAATATCTCTGTGCCCCATAAATATATACACCTATTATGCATCCACAAAAATTTTAAAAAATTAAAAAGATTAGAAATGTTTTTAAAGATAAATACCCATACTTTTTGTTACAGATGAGAAATTTCAGGCTCAAGAAGAGAGATGATTTATCTAAAGTCTATTGTTAATGGGCATTTAGGTTGATTCCTAAATAATAATGTTCACTGCATCCACGGTAACTAACACTATGTAGAGACTCAATATCTATTTGAGGTGTGTGTATCTAAATGAGTAAGTGAATCAATAAATCAATGACAGAGCTTGGAGAAACCAGGACTCCCTATTCTGAGTCCTGTATTCTCATACTCTTACACAGCCTCCTTATATTAACATAGAAAAAGAGTAAACGTGCTTCAATTACAGTAGCAGGAATGATTTAGATTATTCATAATAAAGAAGCTTTTGGTAATTTAAGGCTAATTCTAGGCTTTTATCTTAAGATATAGAGTGTGCCCCCACCTCTTTTAAGAATAGGAGAAAACCACTGGAAAAGTTATACTGTATCCTCCTAGTAACCCTATTGATCTTTCTTACTGGGACTTTCAGATTTTCAAGAAGAGGTACAGCTTCATTGAGTTCAGGGTCTTTTTCCACCCGGGTCATAGCAGTAAAATCCCTCTTCATCAGAAACTACATTTCAAATGTACTTTTATAGGTATATATATATAGAAGTGTATACATATATGCACACACAGACACACACATAAATGAATTGTAATTATCCACACACCACATTCAAGAACTTACAGCCTAAAGAAAGGGTCAGTGTCTAGTAACCCATATATAGGTTCCCAATTACTTTCTTTTTATAGGTATCCTGGTCCAGTTATTATAAGAAAGGGTAAAATTCTAATTTATGCCATGCCCAGGATGTAATAGGAGCTCACTTTGTTGCTTGAATGACTAATCTTATAGGAATATTAACAAAGGCATCTGGATGTAATACTTCCCTGTATAAAATGGGCTCCAATTTTTAAAGGAAAGCAGATACCAAGGTTACTTTTTGACCCACCCTTTGATGAATTTACAGGGAATATCACACACTTCAGACTTCTTTTAAAAGTCCTTGTTAATGGTCGAGCTTATTGGGAAGTCAGTCTACAGTCTTCGTAAAGTCTTCCAAGGCTCAAGAACCCATCTCTAGTAAATTCCAATGCAATGTCTTTTTAATGTTTCCAGGAACTAAGATTTGGAATGAATAAAAATGCTACAGGCTGGGCGCGGTGGCTCATGCCTGTAATCCCAGCACTTTGGGAGGCCGAGGTGGACAGATCACCTGAGGTCAGGAGTTTGAGACCAGCCTGACCAATATGGTGAAACCTCGTCTCTACTAAAAATACAAAAAAATTAGCCAGGTGTAGTGGCGTGTGCCTGTAGTCCCAGACAGTCGGGAGGCTGAGACAGGAGAATTGCTTGAACCCGGGAGGTGGAAATTGCAGTGAGCCGAGAGCTGAGATTGCGCCAATGCACTCCAGCCTGGGCAACAGAGCGAGACTCCATTAAAAAAAAAAAAAAAAGAAAGAAAAGTTATAAACAAATTAGAGTTGACAGTTCCTAATGTAGAGGATTTTACTTAACTTTTTAAAAAGGTATTATCTTGGGAAGGAGTGGAGTTTAAACTATTGGGGTTTAATGTGGGAGTTAGGAAACCTACATTCAAGTCCTGGCTCTGCCATTGATTGTTGTTGAGGGACCCTGGAGAGATGACTTGCTGCATACTCTGGATAATTTCTGTCTCCCTGTGCTTCACAGGAATTATATAACAGAGTGAGAATGTATGTGAAAACATATTGAGCTCCTTAATATAAAAATTAAATGCCACAGCTAGACTTAAGAATAAAGTTATCTTCTATTTTCCCATCCAAAATGCTCCATTTCCACTCCTTTACACGCTTTAAGGGCTGTTACAATAATCAAAGTGTAATGTTTAACACATGTAATAAACCATAGATTCTGACCAAAAATAAACCAAAAAAAAAAAAAAAAAAGCAGGTGGTCCAATATAAAAAGAAATGCGCTTTTTCCCCCCCTTACTTCTATTATGGCACCAGCCACCCTTCCAGTTAGTTACCCAGGCTTGTAATCATTGTGTGTGTGTGTGTGTTTTTTTTTTCTTTCTTCTTGTCTATGGCACACTAAACTGTAAGCTTCTGGAAAGCAAGAACCATTCGTTCACGTTTGTAGCTCCGACAGTATCTAGTAAGGCCCTTGCTCATGGGATTCGGTAAATGTGTGTTTGGTGAATAGACTCTCA
This sequence comes from Macaca mulatta, assembly GCF_049350105.2. Lineage (NCBI taxonomy): Eukaryota > Metazoa > Chordata > Mammalia > Primates > Cercopithecidae > Macaca > Macaca mulatta. The sequence continues at coordinate 81,549,962 of NC_133426.1, read as the reverse complement.
GCGTGTGGTTGCTTGTAGAGCTTCTTACCTTTTAATTCTTCTGGCCTCCCTACCTCCAGTGAACAAATAAGGCTCAGGATTACTTGTTCTTTCCTATAATTCTATTTCCAGCTTGTTCTCTCTATTACTTTTTGCAAGTTTAAAATGTCATCTGGCTTTTACTATCATAAATTGAACTAAGAAGCCGTTCTAAAATGATATTTGACCTTTGTAGGAAAAAGCTCTGTGTGCAACTCTAAGATGAAAGGTTCAAGAGAAACCTAAGAAATGCCTGACTTACTCTAGTGTGAAGCTTGCTTTATTTTAAACTCTAGCATCTACTTTTCCGCCACTGATGGCCTGAAGGCCAACTTAGAACATATCTTGAACTCACAAAGGAACACTTTGTATCAGATATGTGAATAATTCACAAGACAGCTCCTTCTCTTCTTTTTTATCTTGATTAAAGTCACTCTGTTGTCCTAGTCTCCTACTGATATCTTCAGAATCCCTCAAAAAGCAACATTTTGTCAAAGTCCATTAGTTTACTCTTGCTAATTCATTCAAACAGACGTTTGCTCCTGAGATATCTCCAGTTTGCTTCATTCTCATTGCACCTCCCTAGTTTAGGCTCTTATTACTTGAAATCACCAGGCCCATTTATTACTTGCAAATGGAAAATTTTCATGTGCAAGCCATTCCTTCCCCATTCCTTTTCCAGTCTATTCTTTTCTAGTCCATTCCCTCCCCATGTCCCCAGGGCCATCAGAGTTATCTTCCTAAAAACACATATCTAAGCTTGAGCTCACTTCTTAATAAAATCCTAACTGTTCAGCCTGGCATCCAAGATCCTCCAAAATAAGCCCCAGTTTAGAGTGCCCAGTATCATCTTCCATTTCAGATTTGAAAGCACAAATCTTACATGTACATTATTTTATCACCATCACCCATTTTTTTTTACTTTTACCTCTGACCCCTTGTTTAAGTTATTACTTTTGCATAGAGTGCTCTACTCCCCCATAACTGAAAGATTTATCCATTCTTCAAAGAAGGTTCAACTAAAATCCTATACCCTTCACAAAACTCATATTTCCCAAATCCAACCCCAGTTTAAATTCATCTTTCCTGACTGTATACTTCCTTCACACTTTAGACTTGTGGACATAAGTATTTGTGTCACTCTTTACTTTACTGTAACCTTCTTAAGAAATTTTCTTACTGAATTATTCCCCCACAGCACCACCCAGCACAATATTTGCACTGAATATGCTTGGTATCATTCAGTAAATGTTGAATAAAGTTTGGGTCAGAAAAATTGGAGTACCAGTCTAGAAGTTCTTGCTCATCAACACTGGGCTTTTATTGGTCAAGGCGATACTATGCCAAGCAAATGGATAATCCTTGCTACTTCGTGTTTTTTTGGGAAGGTTAAAAGGCTTAAAACACACATTTTGAGGGAGTACTATGAAAGTCATTAGGCATATATGGGTCTCTAAAGAGCATGTGTTTTTCTGTTTGTAATTATTAAAGTATAGAATCTTCAACAGTGTCTCCTTCTCAGTGTTTCCTGGTCCTAACACATGTGTTAGTAGAACTTGACTTGTGATATGCTGAATTATACTTTACCCATATCTCCAATTTTTCCCACAGATAGGGATGAGGCTTACCTATGGACTTCATTCAGGTTAATTCTTCCACCTTATCACTCAGCATTCCAATTTCCTCCTTAATAGGATGATGCCCAGATTCCACCCATCTCACCTGAGTTATTAATATTAGTCTAAAGGTTTGCATTCATAGACTCCTTTTTCACTCTTTTTCCTTCTGGAATCAAGCAGCTCATCAGTAAATAATCATGGCTGGATAACACTGCAAATTTTTAGATATTCAAAAGTATCAATTAAGTACTTATGAAATATCTGATCCTATTGTAGGTAATGGGAAATTACAGTGCCAGATAAGATAGACATAACATTTGCAGGGGAGTGAGGAGAATATATTACTTATTAGAGAGGCAGATAACAAGGTGCAGCTAAAAGAAGCCAGGCAGATTCTTGCCTTTTAGAAAGAAACAATTATGTTGGCTGTTTTCAAACAAAACTTACTCAGAACCCAAGTGTCTACAATGAACTCAAGTGTAGAGCAGCCAGTGGGGAACTTAGCTACTAGTACAACAGTTCTTGTGGCTTCCTTAACAGTAATAAAAACAAAGAGGCCATTAGGCAGCAGAATAGCCAATAATAATTACATTCAATGGGGAGATATGGACAAAAATACAGGAAATTTCAATATTATGAAATCAGGGTAGTCAAAGTTCAGGAGTGAGGAGCAGTGGGCATTGGTCAGAGAAGGCTTTCTGGAAGAGACAGTTAACTGAAGCATGAGTAAGAATTGCTCATGGGGAAGGAATTATAACACACACAAAGCCCAAAAAATGAAAATTAGAGTGGAAAAGAGCAAGCAGTTGAGTTTATGGTTGGAGCGTAGAGTGAGAAAGATGGAGGTGAATATTGAGAACTAGGGGCAAATCTTTGGCAAGTCCTATAAGCCATGGTACAGTACTTGGATTTTATTTATTTTAAGCATCAGAAAGCCACTGAAGGAGATTTTTTAGATGAGAATTATTTTAGAATGATTACTCTGATTTGGGGAAATAGTTTGTAGGAGATTAAGACTGCAAACACTGAGACGATTTTTCAGGCTTTGGGTGAAAATGATGGGGAGTGAGTGTCTTATGGACAGCGAATAGTTGGATCATATTTCTTCATTCATCTACCAATCTCTGCCTTTTAACTGAAGAGTTTCCTTACTTTTAAAATACTGATAAGGAAGACTTCAATTCAGCCATTTTGCTATTTGTTTCCTGTATGTCTTACATGCTTTTTATTCCTCAATTTCAACATAACTGCCTTCTTTTGTGTTCAGTTGACTTTTTTGTATTGTACTTTCTCTTTTCCTTTTCTGTATATTTTTAGTTATTTTCTTAGTGGTTACAATCAATATCTTAAACTTATAATGATCTAGTTTGAATTAATACCAACTTTGCTTCAATCATACACAAGAACTCTCCTTCTATACAAGTTTCCTCCCTTCCCATTTATGTTGTTATCACAAATTACATTTTATACATTATGTGTGCCCATCAACACAGATTTATAAATATTGTTTTATGCATTTTTCTTTCAAATCATATAGAGAAAAATCCATTTCAATGAAAATATAATGCCCATTCCACACACAAATTTTGGGTAGCATGTCTGTATATATTCTAAATAGCACTTTGCACATTCAAATATCACAGTGACCTTGTCAGAATAGAAAGACATCAGATCTGAGTTCTGAGCACATTTCACATTGTCCTGAATAGCTTGTTTTGATTTTCCTGAAGCACTAAAGTTATGTTCCTGAACTTTTTCATATCAAGCATAGATAGAAAGTTCTAATATTTGCACAGATTTCTGGGATATGTGACCAAGGTAGCTCACAACTTGAGTCCATTGGGCTTAGGGGCTCATGTCACCATAGGCTCTGACTCATCTTCCTAATAGTTGAAGGAATCAATAACCGGTCTTACTTGTTACCTGTTCTTGGCACATCAATTGAGAACCTATGCTATTTTTCATCCAGCCTTTATTCTGGATGGAGAAGCAATCACTGAAGGGATTTGCTTAAAAAGGAAAAACAATGTTTCATGTTGTAGGCAAAATATATGGTGTCGCATCCCCCAGTATTTCCCTTTCCCTGGTGTGCATTCCCTGAATAATCCCCAAGGCTGTGAAGATGATGCATTTTACTCCTGTGATTAGGTTATATCATGTAGCACAGCTGATTTTAAGACAGAGAGATTATCTAGTGGACCTGTCCTAATCACATAAGTGCTTTAGAAATAGAGTTTTCTCCAACTGGGAGCAGAAGAGTAAGTCAGAGAGAGGTGCTCCATCAGGCCTGGAATAAAGCAAACACCCCTAGTGTGAACTGCCAATGGAGAGGGGTAGCCTCTGGAGCTGAGAGCATTGCATTCCCTAGCCAAAAAATAGCAGAAAAATAGGGACCTCTGTCCTACAGCTGGAAGGAAATAAATTCTCCAACAACCTGAATGAGGTTCGAATTAAATTATTCCTTAGAGTTTCCAGAAAGGAATGCAACCCAGCCAACACCCTGATTTTAGTTCAGTGAAACCCTGAGCAGAGAAATGCAGCTATAGCATTCCTCAACTTCCATAGAACTGTGAGGTAATAAATGAGTGGTTTTTTTTTTCAGCAGGTAAGTTTGTGATGATTTATTACATTGCCCTAAAAAACTAATATAGTCCCTTTCTCTGATGAGTTCAGATTTATAGAGACCCTCTTAGAGATAAACCTATGATAACAAGGCTAAGCGGTTACTTTACGGGAGTCTAATGAAAAGACCTTAACAAGACTTTATGTAACTACTATATTACTATATTACTACTGTCAGAGTCTCACCTAAAAGATGAGAATATTAGTTGTGTCAGTCACTAATCAATTATGGATAAAATGTCATACAGGAAGTCATCACTGAGTGGATGGCCATTTAGGGTTAGGGGTGTGGTTACTTGATGGAAGAAGAAAAGGAAGGAATAGCTATCTTATAAGTAATAGGAAATACATTGATACCTGCCATATGGAGACTTGGAGAATGGGTAAGTCAAGATGCCTAGGAAGTGGTATTGGCCAGTACCCGGGGGCTAAAGCACAAGTAGCTAAGGAGACAGAATAAGGCATGGGACATGGCTTAAGAGTCCTGTAAGCCAGTTAACTAGTGTGGAATTGGAAAAAAATTCTTCGGAAGCTTGGTTTTCTTGTGTGTGTCTTGTACTTCTTTGTTTTCTTTGTGTTCTTCATTCACATTTTTTCAAGTCTTTAAAAAATTTCAACCTTTTACAGCTGTGCTATGGGAAACCAAGCAATGAGGAAATTGTTCACACTCATGCCAGAGATTTAATACAAAAATAGTGTTCCTCTGGAGGTCAGACATGATGGTTTAAGCTGGAAGAAAGGCTTCAGGAAAGTATTTCCTGTTAGGGGCCACTTCAGATAGGTTTAAAGTTAGTTAATCTTAAACACCCCTAGTGTGACTGATTTTTAATAAAAGGGTGGCATGAGGAAGCTTCTTTCTGGTAATGGAACAGTTTTGTATCCTGATGGTGGTGGTAGTTACATGTGATGAAATTTCATTTGAAATACCTCCAAAATTGAATGCATATAAAACTTGATAACATCTGAATCAGGTCTATAGTTTGGCTAATAGCATTGTACCAATGTTAATTTCCTGGTTTTCATAATGTTCTATGGTTACATAAGATGTTTCTACTGGGGAAATCTGGATGAGGGGTACACAGGAACTCTCTACTGTTTTGCAACTTCTTATCAGTCTTAACTTATTTCAAAATTAAAAATGTTTAACTGAAAAAAACTGAACACCCCTAGACTTCTGATACCATCCCAAACATTGCTTTCTGAAGTTGATCCAGACTAGGAATTACGTGAAAAGTATTTTTACAGAAAGTTTTAACAACTAGGAAACACCCACTAAACCCCAGCCCTATGACAGAATCACAGAGCACCTGGATATGAGAGGCTCTACCTCCGGCTTCTATGTTAATATCAGGGCTGTAAACACATTCTGAAGAAATATTAACAATATCTCTCAATCCTCTAATTCTCCCTTCACTTTCTACCCCTAAACCAGTCAACTCTCCTATGGGAACTTACACCCAGAAGTGAGAAGCAGAGGATGGTAAGGAAAGGTCAACAGCATTATTACTGAGGTAATTACAAGACAAAGCCCTCAGGCCTTTGACTTACTGTCCTGCTGATACATGTTATACACCACAAAGCTTTGCTTATTGTCATCTGTCTTCTAATCATCTGTGAGACTTGATAATATGAGGCACTGTCCCAAAGCCTAGTGCATGATGTAGAAACAATGAGAGATCCATGTAGCAGAAGGTTCTGTCTGCACTGAGCAGCTGTTTATCAGGATTATCTCCCTCCACTGAAAGAATGCAGGCACCCAACATACCAACATATCAGCTTCCTGTTTTACCATGCAAGCACTCCAGTCTTTTTTTTTTTTTTTTTTTTGCAGGAGTACACATTTTCTTTCTCCCTATCTCCTTTTGTGTCAAAAAAAAAAAAAAAAAAAAAACACAAAAAAACAAAACAAACAAACAAAAAAAAACAGTCTTGCTCTTCATCAAAATCCAGGCTCCAAGAGCCCCAACAACCATGTCACTCACCCCTGGTTTAAAACAAAGAAAAATGAAAATGTATTTTAGAGAAGGACAGGGGTGATATACGTAAGAACCTTTTGCCTAGGCTAGTATTGTTGTAAGGTCGTTTTTAGAAACAGCTTGAGTTCTAAACTTAACCAGATGGAAATGTGCCTGCTGAGAGTTGGACCTAATTCAGAAAAGATTGTTAGCCAATAGATGAGGTATTTAGACCAGCATATGCCAAAAATGGTCAATCAAGTTGTCCCAAGTGTGACTCCCCCATAGCAGATGTCACTGTCTCTTTAAAGGCTTTTGAGTGTCATCCTTTAGCATGGAGGTGGGTTTTATACATGCACACATAGACATAAATAAAACCTGGGCCTGTAGCCACCCTTCATTTTATAGCACTATGGCCTTATCACTCTATCAGTAAAGAGCATAAGCCTGCTCTTAGGGCTTTTAAATGAACACAGATTTTGCAAATCAAACAAAAGCTATGAGCATACACAATTAATTCCAAGCAACTATCCTTGCTTTTCTCATCTTTTCATGTTCCTCTATTATAAAAGCAACAGAAATGTAATACCATAATTGTCCACATTCTCATCACCTAATAAAAGTCAGTATTTGTATTTGTCCATGTTACCTTTTATTACTTGCCCTTTTTCTTATTCAACTTTTGACATTTTCAAAAATATAGATCAGAAATGGAACTTTGCCCTCCTAAAAATAGGCATACCCTGAAAAGACACTGTTTTCCCAAACCTGGAAAAGTAAAGAGATACTCCAAATGCAATGATGACCATTACAGTGCTCTACAGTTCAAAAGCCCTTTTATATCCATTTTCTCATTACATCCTTATGACAAGCTTATAAGGCAGGCAGGGCTCTAGGAAACTGACAAAAGTATAGGTTCTCTTACCATCCCCTCTCTCTAGCTAAACCAGAATAAAAGCCCTTCCTGGGCAGAAGGTCAGTTTGAAGAGCTTCAGATGCACAGAGGAGGCTGAAGATTCTTCTAAGTGAACTGAATGACATTTGAACTGGATCTTAAAGAATGGGCAACATTTGGACTTGTAGAGATAGCAAGAGAAGAAACAGAAGGTATCACACCCAAGACAACACATGAGGAAAGCATGTGGCATATTAAGCAAACTGTTTTCTTGAATGCAAGATACATGAATATGAATTGTAAGAAACAAGACTGAGAGATAGGCTGGTATCAGATCATGGAAGGTCTTAAATGTCATATTTAAAAGTTTAAATTGTGTGACCTCTAATTATGTGACCTTGAGCAAGTTAACCTCCCTGTGTTCCAGTTTTCTCATCTGTAAAATGGGTATTATAGTACCTACTCTAGAGTATTATTGTGGGTATTAAATGAGATAATGCATGTCAAGCACTTAGGACAGTGCCTGGCACACAGTAGGCAACTTGTAAATGCTAGCTGTTGTTATTCTTATCTTAATTTACCTCCATTGTCAGGCTCTGTTTCCTAAACTGTAAAATGAGAAAGCTGGACTATATCAATTTACTTCCTAAATTCCCTAGACATCTTCAACACTATTTATCATCACCATCTTCTTGCTCCCTCCTGTACTATGCTATCCCCAAACCCAACCTCTAAGCTAGTGGAAATTTTATCATTTTGTAAAAAGAGAGTGAGGTTAGAAGAGGTGATTACAAGAACCTTGAATATTTCATCCAGATGATATAACTAAAAGTCTTTAGCTAAGAATCTGCAAGCTTCCTTTAGCATAATCACAATCCCAATTTGTTAAAGAATACAATCAATTTGGATAACAACAGACCCCAACAATATTTACAAACTATACATACATACATACATCTGATAAGGGGTTAATATCTAAAATTTGTGAGGCACACAAAGAACTCAATAGGAAGAAAACAGGCCAATTTAAAAATGGGAAAAGGACCTGCATATATATTTCTCAAAAGAAGACATATAAATGGCAACAGGTATATGAAAAAATGGTCAACGTCACTAATCATCAAAGGAAGTGCAAATTAAAATCACAATGAGCATGGACACAGGGAGGGAAACAACACACACTGGGGCCTGTCATGGGGGCCAGGGAGATGGAGAGCATCAGGATAAATAGCTAATGCATGCCAGGCTTAATACCTAGGTGATGGGTTGAAAGGTGCAGCAAACCACCTTGGCACATGTTTACCTATGTAACAAACCTGTATGTCCTGCACATGTATCCCAGAACATAAGATAAAATGAAATTAAATTTAAAAGAAAACACAATAAACTATCACCTCATACCTGTTAGGATGGCTATTGTCAAAAAGATGAACTATAACAAGTGTTGGTGAGGATGTAGAGAAAAGGAAACACTTGCATTCTTTTGGTAGGAATGTAAATTAATACAGCCACTATTGACAATGGTATGAAGGTTCCTCAAAAACTTAAAAATGGAATTACCACATGATCCAGCAATCCCACTCACGGGATTATAGCCAAAGGAAATGAAATCAGTATGTTGAAGAGATATCTGCACTCCCACATTCATTGCAACATTATTCACAATAGCCAAGATATGGAATCAACCTAAGTGTCCATCAGTTGTGTGTGTGTGTGTGTGTGTGTGTGTGTGTGTGTGTGTGTGTGTGTATAATGAAACATTATTCAACCTTAAAAATAAATTCTGTCATTTGCAACAACATGGATGAACCTGGAGGACATTATGCAACGTGAAATAAGCCAGGCACAGAAAGACAAATACTGCATGATCTCAGTTATATGTGGAATCTAAAAAAGCAGAACTCATACAAGCAGAGAGTAGAATGATAGTTCCCAGGAGCTGGGGGAGCGAGGGAATGGGGAGATGTTGGTCAAACGGTGCAAAATTTTAATTTAACAGGATAAATAAGTTCTAGAGATCTAATGTACTGCATGGTGACTATAGTTAATGATGCATACTTAATAATTGCAAAGAACATAGATCTTAAATGTTCTCATCACACCAAAAAAAATGGGATAGATGAGAAAATGAAGGCATAGAGAGGAAAACGTCTTTTAAGGTCACATAGCTTGTTAGTGATAGAACCAATACTCGAACCCAGGTTTCCAATACAGTCCTTGTCCTTACCACCACAAATCACCACCATGATTACATCACTTAGAGCAGTGGTCTCCAACGTTTTTGGCACCAGGGACTGGTTTCATGGAAGACAATTTTTCCATGGACGGTGGCGGGGGATTGGGGGAATGGATTCAGGATGAAACTGTTTCACCTCAGATCATCAGACATTAGATTCTCATAAGAAGTATGCAACCTACATGACTCACATGTGCAATTCACAATAGGGTTCTTGCTCCTGTGAGAATCTAATGCCACCACTAATCTAACAGGAGGCAGAGCTCACTCTCCCACTGCTCACTTCCTGCTGCATGGCCCAGTTTCTAACAAGCCACACATCTGTACCCTTCTGTGGCCTGGGAGTTGGGGACTCCTGATTTAGAGAGCTAGAAACCTGTTAATCTGCCCAGTTTCATTCAAAGAGGCAGACAGAAAATTGACAGCCCATTTGGCTCTCTGTAGAAATAATAATACGAAACAATAGAACGTTGTGGGAAACCAGTTAAAACCATAACAAAAAGTGAGACCTTACCTTATGTGAGGACATTCTGCCCTTCCCAATTTGCATGGAAAACTAAAGATAGAGCTGAGCTGTTTTTGTTGCAAATGAGTAAGAGGTAGAAAGATTCTGAATCTTTAGTTAAGATATATGGATTAATATTTTAAATGACTAAAGAATCTTTGCTACATCCAGAAAATGTTTCAAGACATTAGGAAAAACTGATCACACTTTGTGCTAATCTATTTGCACTCAGCACATTAGGCCTTGCACTAAAGTTGTGTTTTTTTTTTTTAATCTCACAGATTACTGCACTATAAGCTCCTTGAGGGCAAACAGAACATTTTTCTCATTTGAGTCCTCTTTGGGGTGAATTTGCCTTGGCCTTTGCACATAATAAACACTGGATTAATAACCACTTTTTCTGTGAATTAATCAGCTTTTATTTGTTATAACTTAAACCAATGATTTTCATTGTTTTTCCTATTTTTGTTAAGTGAAATGGGAAGGCCATATTGCCCCCTCCTATAGTAAAAAATCATAGAGTAAAATTAAGTTTGTAAGTCTAAGTGGACAGTTAAAATCTCTAGCAACCCTCATTGGATGACATTTGTGACCTTTAAAAGTCTCTGCCCTTCATATACGCCATGGAATACTATGCAGCCATAAAAAAGAATGAGTTCACATCCTTTGCCGGGACATGGATGAAGCTGGAAACCACCATTCTCAGAAAACTAACAAAGAACAGAAAACCAAACACCGCATGTTCTCACTCATAAGTGGGAGTTGAACACTGAGAATACATGGACACAGGGAGGGGAACATCACACCCCAGGGCCTGTTGGAGGGTGGAGGGCAAGAGAAGAGAGAGCATTAGGACAAGACCTAATGCATGCGGGGCTTAAAACATAGATGACAGGTTGACGGGTGCAGCAAATGTATACCATTATACATGTATACTTATGGCACATGTATACCTATGTAATGCACCTGCACGTTCTGCACATGTATCCCAGAACTTAAAGTATGATAAAAATAAAATCTCTGTCCCTTTCCGTTTATCTCTTTATGTAAGAACAAGAAACAAAGTTATATGGAAAAGTTCTTTTAATGAATATTTTTAATTGAAAGAGCTCTACCTGGTAACAATTTCAAGTAGTCCAAATGTTAATGATCATTTTTGGTGTTCACCTTAATAATAACAATTATTTATCACATTATTTGAAAAAAGTTGTTTCATGTAATCCTTATTACAATCCATTTTATAGCTGGTGAAACAGTTTCGGTTACTTTAAGGAGCTTGTCTAAGGTCATGAGTGATCTGAATCCCCAAGACTAACTGATAACAGAGCCAGTAACCTTCACTAACTATGTTATATTCCTCTCAAAGCCTTGTTTGAGGTTTTCTATACCTGAGGGAAAGCCACCATGTGGGGAAATTGGCCCTGAAAGAAATCATAAGGAATAATTTTTAAGGAAAACTTCATCCTCATTGTATTAAAAGGGATTGTAGCTTTAAATTATAAACAGTTCAAAAATCCTTGATTACATAAAAAGAGACCAATAGTTTTTTGTTCCAAAAGGATATTTACTAGAGATACTTAGTTTCTGATCTCATGCTCATTTTTCCAACACAGGGTACTCTTTGTACTTTTTGATTTGTACTGAGAATTGTTATTAATACTTTATCAGAAAATGACCTGTTTTTCCCCTGTAACTCTGTCATTCTAAATGAGTTCCTGCATTATTAAGTGTGTGTTTTAAAATTTGTCATTTGGTCCCAATTCTTCCTATTAGAGAAGCCATTTCTGGTTTTGTAATGAAAGGCATTGAAAATGTGATTTGATTAACAAATGTGCTTCATGGTAAGGCAGGTTTTATTTAAAGTAAATATATTCAAATCACAGGTTAGGAAGACTTGATTTCATAGAACCATAAAATATTGGCATTGAAAGGGAAATTAGAGGTCATTGAGACCGACCCTCCATCTCAGATTATTAACTACATCCCTGACATTTTTCTTGGAAAAGTGCTTTCTTCTTGTTTGCTGTAGCCTTAATGCAGGTTATTCAACTCAGCAGTAGATTTAGGCTTCATTTTAGAAGGTACATAATAGTACAATTTAAAGCAATAACTCACTTTTTTACTCTTCAGATTAATTTTGCATCTACGTAAGGAAACTAAGTAATGGTTTCTTAAAATTTGCCAGAGCTAATTGAAGTAGATACTTGTGAGGTCATGGGAGACATGTCATTTACTATTCAGTTGGCTAGTCATGAATATTGGTGAGTTATTTTTCACCAGACTGTATTTAAAAAGAGAATGAAGGTATTTTATGTTAACAAAAATGACCAACTTATTCTGGAAAGTTTTCCTTTGCTAAAACATATATAATTATTTTAAAAAGACATGAATATGAACTTTTGAAGTGTTTATTTACTGATAAGTATATGTGTAGTAACCATAATTTTAAATAAAAATCAAATCCCTTTTCATCAAAAAGCTAAAAGTATTTTACTTAAAGAAGTGAGATTTCATCTTTAGTTTCCCATTTATTTGTACATTTGAAGAGAAAGACTAATATTATATTTTATATATTTTAAAATTCTTCTCAACTCAAAATGAATTTGTCTAATGGGAGAAAACATTTCCCCTTTATCTGTACAAGAAGGTGTCTTGTATTAAAGCCAAGATCCATCACTGTGGGTATCTGAATCCATGTGTTTATAAGGTTTCTATTCATTTGCAGTGTCACTTTGCTGACAAGCTCAATAGCAAGACTGTATTGTTGAAGGATTGATCATTGACAAATATTTTCAGAATGCCTGCTTTGTATCAAGTGCTTTGCAAGGGGTTGGGGATATAAAGATTATTCCACCCCAGAACTAGTCCCTAACCTTAAGTTTACTGGGGGAGCCAGAGATGTTTAAATGAAAGCAATAATAGTACAATATACAGAACGTAGAGCACAAATTGACTACCCCTGCCTTAGGAAGTCAGAGATATCTTCACAAAGGAACTGACTTATGAATTAGACTAATGGATAAATAGGAGCTTACCAGTCAGAGAGTGTAGAAACACATTCCAAGCAAAGAGAATAAAATGTGCAAAGATGTAAGTGTATGACTGAGTATGGCCTATTCAGGATATTTTAAGAAGGTTAGTGTGATTAGAGGGCACATGTGTGGAAATTAAGTGGAAGGAGATGAGGCTGAAAGAATGGATCAGAGAAGATGCTTTCCCTGTAGATTTTGAGATGCCATTAATGTTTTCTTAGCAAGAGAATAATAGGATCAGTTTTGTATTTTTTAAAGATCACAACAGCTGTGCTATGAAAGATTAAATAGAGTCAACAAGACTGAAAGTAGAGAAACTGGTGAGGCTTCTACAATGGTAGAGAATGAGGGTTTGACCTAGAGTAGAGGAAGTAGGAACAAAAGGGAGAAGGGTATACTCATGCGAGATATTTTACATAAAGTAGACTTGGATGAGGGAGATGAGAGATGCAAGGGTGACTCAGATTTCCACGGAACAGAATGGAATTGCATGGAAGGTAAAAAGTTCAGTTTGAAGTGCCTGTACAATAGCTGGGTAGAGAGAGCATATTGGCATATTTATTTGGTTTGGAAATATGTTCCAGGTAGTGTTATGTCAAGATGCTTGTGGACATTTATGTCAGATTCTGTCTTTCAGCTTTGACTAGAATCAACTGTTGAAAAATCTCCCAGAGAAAGACAGAGCTACATGCTCCAGTGTGAAAGTACTTTGTAAACCTTTGAGACCTGTTGATCTGATCTGCTGAGAACACTTTTCCAAGATGTTTTCCCCTAGGTAATTAGGAACTATCATTTATATACCACATGAGTCTCAGAAAGCATTCAATGCACATACATTGATTCCCAGGTAGTTATCAAATAAGTGCCTTCTTTCTAGGCTAGGAACTGTGTTAGATGTTGAGGTATCAAAGTTTAGTCTCATTCCTCTAAAATGATCAGGGCCTAGTGAGAAGTATACAGAGACCTTTCTAAGATCTCTCAAATACTGAAGTCATCTCCCTATTCTCCCAGAGTTTAACTCAGATTTAGGAGGAGACTGAGTAAGTTTTGAAAAGCAGAGATCACTGTCTTTCTAACTTAAGGTTATGCCAAGATGAAATTCTCACACACAGACTTCAGCTTTATAAGCCATTGTTTTACAATTTCATTGTAAGAAATGGACTATTGGTATTAATTTAGAAATGCTTGTGTCATATAGACTTTGCCTTCATTTTGGGAGAATGGAATTCTACTTATAGTAGCTAAAGTACCAGGGTCATTAGTGTGCTTAATATTCCCCCATACTGATTATACCTTTTTCTGCTTTTTAAAAAACTTTTCTTATTTTTCTTTTATGTGTAAGTGATAGAAGGTCTCAAAGCAAGAATGTGTCTGCTGAAAGAGTGACCTAGGCTGTTGTGCTTGCTCTTAGAGCAAGTAGTGTCTCTTTTTCTTTTCTTTGAAAAAACATTTTCTTCTATTTCTGGAGTTTTTATTTCATCTCAGTTGATGAAGGGAAGGCATTTGACAAAAATCTAACACCATCTCTCCATGAAAATACTCAATAAACTAGGAATAGAAGGCAACTTCTTCAACATTAATAAAGGCCACATATGAAAAACCCACAGCTAACATCATACTCAATGGTACAACTGTGAAAGTTTTTCCCATAAGATCAGGAACAAAACAAAGATGTTTGCTTTCATCACTTCTATTCAACATTGTAATGGAAGTTCTAGCCATACCAATTAAGCAAGAAAAATAAATAAAAGCATCCAAATTGGAAAGCAAGAAGTAACACTACCTCTGTTCACAAATGACATGATCTTACATTCCAGAAACCCAAAAGAATCCACACCTAAGGCCACGGTGTGGTAGCCCACGCCTGTAATCCTAACACTTTGGGAGGTCAAGGTGGGAGGATAACTTCAGCCCAGGAGTTCAAGGCTGCAGTGAGCTATGATTGTGCCACTGCACTCCAGCCTGGGTAACAGAATGAGACCCTGTATCTAATGAAAAAAAGAATACCCTCCCCCAATAAAAACCACTATTAGAGCTAATGAACAAATTCAACAACATCATAGGATACAATATCAAAAAGAAAAAAATCACTGGTATTTTTACATGCTGGCAATGAGAAGTCCAAAAATGAAATTAAACAACTCCATTTATATTAGCACCAAAAATAGTAAAATATTTAGGAAGAAATTTAACAAAAGAATTGTGAAACTTATATTCTAAAATTGTTATAAAATATGAAAGAAGACTTAAATAAATGAAAATACATCCCATGTTCATGGATCATGGGATTGCTAAGGTGGCAATACTCCTCAAATTGATCTATAGACCCCATCAAAATTCCAACTGAATTCATTACATAAATTGAACTGATCATAAAATTTATAAGAAAATTCAAGCATCCAAAACATTCTTGAAAAGAAAAATGTTGGAGGATGCACACTTCCTGATTTCAAAATTTACTACAAAGATGCAGTAATCAAGACAGTGTGGTACTGGTTTTAAAATAGAAATATAAATCAGTGGAATGTAATTGAGAGTCATTTGCTTTTCAATAAGAGTACCAGGACAATCTGATGGAGGAACAAGTCGTGTTCTCAACACGTGGTACTGGGACAACTGGATAGTCATCTGCAAAATAATGTGGCTGGATGCCTACCTCACCCGACGTAAAAACATTAAGTCAAATTGATCATAGACTTACATGTAAGTGCTAAAGCTGTAAAACTCTTAAAAGAAAACATATAAATAAATCTTCATGACCTTGGATTAGACAATAGTTTCTGAGATGTGACATCAATAGCACAAGGGGAGAAAGCAGAAATAGATAAATTGGACTTCATAAAAATTAAGGTCTTTTGTGTGTTGTCAAGAAAGTAAAATGAGAACCTAAAGAATAGGAGAAAATATTGGGAAATTACATTTTTGCCAAAAGAATTTAATGTAGAATGTATAAGAACTCTTACAGCTCAACAATAAGAAGACATAAGTCAATTAAAATGCAAAAAGAATCTGAATAAACATTTTTCCAAAGAATATATACAAATAGCCAATAAATACATAAAAAGATGCTCAACATCGTTATCCACTAGGGAAATGAAAATTAGAACCACAGTGATGTACCATTTCACACCCACTAGGATGTCTATAATAAAAAAAGGCAGAGGGGAGGGGCCAAGATGGCAGACTAGAAGCAGTTCCTGTACACTGCTCTCATAGAGAGGAAACAATAGGGCTAGTGAACACTGACACTGCAGGACAATCATCTCAGACACCACATTGGGATCCATCAAGGCAGCAGGGGGACACAGAGAGCAGAGAGGAGTAAAGCTTGGCACCAGCCTTTCTGGGCTCAGCATGGGGCCAGGAGAACCTCTCCAACACGTGAAAGGGTGAGTGAGTGACATACCCCTGGGGATTCATGCTCACCACAGGGACCTGTGCAAGACTGAGAATGGGAAAATTTCCCTCATCCCCTGCACCTCTCCCCACTGCACTTCTAGACTGAGCCAGAGAGCCAAATAGACATTTTGCAGGGGCAACTCCTGAGTTCAGGGGGAGCTCTATAATCCTTGGACCCTGGAGCAGACCAGCACCAGTGCCATAGCCCCAGTAGAAGCTGCACTTGCAGTGCTGGGAACAGAAAGATTGTTCCATACCCCCTCACCAGATGGGGCTCAGCACCAGCTTCTGACCCAGTGGTTCCACTTCTGCCTGAACTCATCTAGCAATTCTTGTTGTCTTGGGATGCACCCAAATGCCACAGTGGGTGACCCCACCCAACTCCGCCACCGGTAGCTAAGCATGCAATGCCTGCTAAAGCTTCTGTCCCAGCACTCCCACTTGTCTGTGAACTCAGCTGGTGGATGCAGCCTCCTGCTGTCACAGGAAGCACCTGGACAGCAGGGCATGTGCTGTCACTCACCCCCACCACTGGTAGCCAGACAGGTAATGTCTGCTAGACCTTTTAGCCCAGCAATCTCTCTCCTGCCTAAAGCCAGCTAGTATGCTCAGCCTCCTGTTATCCTGGTTAACACCCAGACAGCAGGGCAGATGACCCCATCCATCCCCACTGCTGGTAGACAGGAAGGAAATGCTGGCTAGTGCTTCCAGCCCAGCAGTCTCAATTCTATCTGAATGTAGCTGGTGGGCACAGCCTCCTGTTGTCCTGGGAAACACCTGGACAGCAGGGTGGGTGACTCCACCCACCCTTGCTTCTCATAGCCAGGTGAGGCATGCCTGTTAGAGATTCCGGCCTAGAGGTCCTACCTCTGCCTGAATTTGCTGAGGGGCACTACCTCCTGTTTTCCTGGAAACACTCAGGTGACATCTCAGGCAACTCAACCTACTCCTGCCTCTTGTAACCAGATGGACCACACCTAAAAGAGCTTCCAGTCCAACGTTTCCCCTTCTGTCTGAACTCTGCAAGCAGGCACAAGCCCATGTCCCCCTGCAGGAAGCACTCAGGCAGCAAATCAGCACTGCCTTGGCAAGGATATAGTGTGTCTGCTAACAGCAGGTCCTACCAAAAGGAGCACTGTGGACCAGAACACCCAACAAAAGAAACATGGGCATGCAGACAGTAATTGAAGGGGGCTCCTCCAAGATCCAGGAGCACACTAAAATCAAAGCCAGTTGACTGAACCCAGTTTATATGGCAATCAAACACTCAAGGGCATCAAAGAAATTAAAAGAAAAAAACCCATCCAAAGGACAACTTCAAAGATTGAAGGAACATCAGCCCACACAGATGAGGAAAATATAAAGCAACCACACAAACAAGTCTGCATAATAACCAGCTAACAATATGATGTCAGGATTAAATTCATATTTATCAATATTAATACTAGCCTTGAATGTAAATTGACTAAATGCCCAAGTAACAGAGTGGCAAGTTGGATAAAGAAACAAAACCCAATGATATGCTGTCTTCAAGAGGCCCATCTCACACACAGTGAAACCTACAGCCTCAAAGTAAAGGGATGGAGAAAAATCCACCAAGCAAATGGAAAACAGAAAAAAGCAGGGTTCATTATTCTAATTTCGGGAAAAAAGCAGACTTAAAACCAACAACCATCAAAAAAGACAAAGAAGGGCATTACATAACAGTTAAGGGCTCAATTCAACAAGAAGACCTAAATACCCTAAATATATATGCACCCAACACAGGAGCACCCAGATTCATAAAACAAGTTCGTAGAGAACTACAAAGAGACTTAGATAACCACATAATAATATTAGAAGGCTTCAACACTCCGTTGACAGTATTAGATCATCACGGCAGAAAAACTACCAAAGCTATTTGGGACCTGAACTCAACATTTGACCAAATGGGCCCAATAGACATCTATAGATCTCTCCACACAAAACAACAGAATATACATCCTTCTTATCTGCACATGCCACATACTCTAAAATCAACTACACAATCAGCCATTTTAAAAAATCCTCAGAAAATTTCAAAAAAATCAAAATCATACCAAGCATACTCTCCAACCACAGTGCAATACAAATAGAAACCAACATGGCATGGCCGGGCGCGGTGGCTCAAGCCTGTAATCCCAGCACTTTGGGAGGCCGAGGCGGGTGGATCACGAGGTCAGGAGATCGAGACTATCCTGGCTAACATGGTGAAACCCCGTCTCTACTAAAAATACAAAAAACTAGCCGGGCGTGGTGGCGGGCACCTGTAGTCTCAGCTACTTGGGAGGCTGAGGCGGGAGAATGGCGTGAACCCGGGAGGCGGAGCTTGCAGTGAGCCGAGATCACGCCACTGCACTCCAGCCTGGGAGACACAGCGAGACTCTGTCTCAAAAAAAAAAAAAAAAAAAAAGAAACCAACATGGCACATGTATACATATTTAACAAACCTGCATGTTGTGCATGTACCCTAGAACTTAAAGTATAATAATAAAAAATAAATAAAAATAAATTGCTCAGTGTATTTTTAAAAAAATAGAAATCAATACTAAGAAAAATCACACAACACCATACAATTACATGGAAATTAAACAATCTACTAACAAATGACTTTTGGGTAAACAAGGAAATTAAGGCAAAAATCAAGAAATTCTTTGAAACTAATGAGAACAATGAGGCTTCATACCAGAATCTCTAGGACACAGCTAAGGCACTGTTAAGAGGGAAGTTTATAGTGCTAAATACCTACATCAAAAAGTTAGAAAGATTTCAAATTGACAACCTAACATCATACCTAGAGGAACTAGAGAAATAATAGCAAATCAACCACAAAGCTAGCAGAAGACAGGAAATAACCAGAATCAGAGCTTAACTGAAGGAAACTGAAATGCAAACAATCATACAAGAGATCAATGAATCCAGGAGTTTGTTTTTTGAAAGAATAAATAAGATTGATAGATGGATAGCTAGACTAATAACACCAAAGAGAGAAGCTCCAAATAAACACAATCAGAAACAACAAAGGGGACATTACCACCGACCCTACAGAAATACAACAAACTCTTGGAGACTATTATTATGAACATCTCTATGCACACAAACTAAAACATCTAGAAGAAATGGTTAAATTCCTGGAAACATACAACATCCTAAGATTGAACAAGGTAGATATTGAAGCCTTGAATAGACCAGTAACAAGTTCCAAAATTGAATCGGAATAAAAACCCTACAAACCAGAAAAAAAGCCCTGGACTAGATAGATTCAGAGCCAAATTCTACTAGATATATAAAGAAGAATTGGAACCATTCCTGCTGAAACTATTCCCAAAAATTGAGGAGGAGGGACTCTTCCCTAACTCATTCTATGAGGCCAGCATCATCTTGATATCAAAGTCTGGCAGAGATGCACAAAAACAAAACAAACAAACAAAAAAAAAGAAAACTTCAGGCAGATATCCTTGATGAACGTAGATGAAAAAATCCTCAATGAAATACTAGCAAACCAAATCCAAATCCAGTAGCACATCAAAGAGTTAATCCACCATGATTAAGTAGGCTTTATCCCTGGGATGCAAGGTTGGTTCAACATGTGGAAATCAATATATATTGTTCACCACATAAACAGAACAAAAAACAAAAAAACACATGATCATCTCTATAGATGCGGAAAAGGCTTCTGATAAATTACAACATCTTTTCTTGTTAAAACCCTCAACAAACTATGCATTGAAGGAACATACCTCAAAATAATAAGAGCCATTTATGACAAACCCACAGCCAACTTCATACCAAATGGGAAAAGGCTGGAAGCATTGCCCTTGAGAATGGGAACAAGACAAGGATGCCCACTTTCACTATTCTTATTCCACATAGTAATGGAAGTTCTAGCCAAAGCAACCAGGCAAAAGAAATAAATAATGGCATCCAAATAGAAAGAAAGGAATTAAAACTATCCCTGTTTGCAGATGATATAATTCTATAACTAGAAAACCCCATAGTTTCTGCCCAAGAAGTCCGAGATCTGAAAAACAACTTCAACAAGATTCTGAATACAATAATGAATGTACGAAAATCAGTAGCATTCCTATACATCAACAACGTGCAACCTGAGAGCCAAATCAAGAATGCAGTCCTATTCACAATAGCCACAAAAAGAATACTGCTAACCAGGGAGGTGAAAGATAACTACAACAAGAATTACAAAACACTGCTCAAAGAAATCAGAGATGATACAAACAAATGGAAAAACATTCCATGCTTATGGATAGGAAGAATCAGTATATTAAAAATTGCCATGCTGCCCAAAGAAATTTACAGATTAAATGCTATTCCTATGAAACTATCAATGACATTCTTCAAAGAATTAGAAAAATCTATTTTAAAATTGATATGGAACCAAAAAAGAGCCAGAATAGCCCAGGCAATCCTAAGTAAAAAGAATGAAGCTGGAGGTATCACATTATCTAACTTCAAACTATACTACAATGCTGTAGTTACCAAAACAGAATGATACTGGTACAAAAACAGACACACAGACCAATGAAACAGAATAGAGAACCCAGAAATAAAGCCACACACCTACAACCATCTGATCTTTGACACAGCAGACAAAACCAGACAATGGGGAAAGGATGCTCTATTCAATAAATCGTGCTGAGATAACTGGCTAGCCATATGCAAAGGATTGAAGCTGGATCTCTTTCTCACACCACACAAAGAAATAAACTAAAGATGGATTAAAGACTTAAATGTAAAACCTACAAGTATAAAAACCCTGGAATATGACCTAGGAAATACCATTCTTGACGTAGGATCTGGCAAAGATTTCATGTGGAAGATGCCAAAAGCAATTGCAACAAAAACAAAATTTGACAAATGGGATCTAGTTAAACTGAAGAATTTCTGCATAGCAAAAGAAACTATCAACAGATTAAACAGACAACCTACAGAATGGAAGAAAATATTTGCAAACTATGCATGTGACAAAGGTCTAATATCCTATCCAGAATCTGTAATGAACTTAAATTTGCAGGCAAAGACCAAACAACCACATTAAAAGATAGGCAAAGGACATGAACAAACACTTTCCAAAAGAAGACATACACACAGCTAACATGCATATGAAATAATGTTCAACATCACTAATTATTAAAGAACTGCAGATCAAAACCACAATGAGATACCATCTCACACCAGTCAGAATGGCTATTAATAAAAAGTTGAAAAATAACAGATGCTGGCTAGGTTGCTTATACAATGCTGGTGGGAATGTAAATTAGTTCAGCCATTGTGGAAAGCAGTTTGGCAATTTCCCAAAGAACTTAAAACAGAAATATCATTCAACTCAGCAATCCCATTATTGGGTATATACCCAAAGGAATATAAATATTCTCCATAAAGACACACACAAGCATATGTTCATTGCAGCACTATTCACAATAGCAAATTCATGAAATCAACCTAAATGCCCATAATCCTAAAAGCCCTCAACATTAGTTCCAGTAGACTTGATAAAGAAAATGTGGCACCTATACCATGATATTATATCCTTTGCAGCAACATAGATGGAGCTGGAGGCCATTATCCCAAGTGAATTAACACAGGAATAGAAAACCAAATACCACATGATCTCACTTATAACTGTGAGCTAAACATTGAGTACACATGGACACAAAGAAGGAAACAATGGACATCAGGGTCTACTTAAGGGTGGAGGGTGAGAGGAGAGAGAGGATCAATAAACTACCTATTTGGTATTATGGTTATTACCTGGATGATGAAGTATCTGTACACCAATCCCCATGACATGAAATTTACCTATAGAACAAGCCTGCACATGTACCCCTCAACCTAAAATAAAAGTTAAAAAAAAAAGAAAAGAAAACAGATAACAACAAGTGTTGATGAGTATGTGGAGAAACTAGAATCCTAATACATTACTGTTAAGAATGTAAAATGGTGCAGCTTCTATGGAAAACAGTCTGACAGTTACTCCCAAAGTGTAAAATAGAGTTTCTGTATGACCCAGAAATTCCACTCCCAGGTATATACACAAGAGAACTGAAAAACAAAAACTTGTATGCCAGTGTTTATAGCAGCATTATTTATAGCAGCTAAGAAGTGCACAGGGCCCAAATGTCCACCAAATGATGAATAAATAAAATGCAGTATATCTGTACAATGGAATATTATTCATTAGTAAAAAGGAGTGAAGTTCTGATACATGGTACAACATGGATGAACCTTGAAAGCATTATGGCAAGTAATAAAAGAAGACAGTCACAATCATGTATAATCCATTTATATGATATATCCAGAATAGACAAATCTATAGATTCAGAAAGTAAATTATTAGTTGCCTAGGCTTGGAGAGGGAATGTTGGGAATAAATGGAAAGTTACCGCTAGTGGGTACTGGGCTTTTTGTTTCTTTTGGGGGTGATGACAGTGTTCTAAAATTGATTGTAGTAATCGTTGTGAAACTGTGCATGTACTAAAAAGCATTGAATTATATACTTTAAAATGGTGTCTTGTTTGGTAGGCAAATTACATCTCAATAAATCTGTTATATTTAACTAAAAGTAACATAACCAATTGGAAGTATGGAGAGAAAGACAGATGTGCATGTTGATGAAAATTGCTGCAGTGACCATGGCACTGAGGTTAGGTGATCCTTTTGATTACAGAAGGAGAGAGAATATATTAGAGTTGGCGAAGTTCTATTCTACAAAGTAAATTGCTGGACAAAGATTAGAATACCATAATCTAATTCTTTCCAAGCATTTGCTAGGAAACATGTTCACAAGCACAGCTCTCTCAGCTGAAGTTTGTCTTCCATTTTCTTCTTCCCTGTAGTGCTTAGGTGCCAGCCTCTGGTTTTCCAGAGATGCTGCTGCCACTGCCCTGGCCACTGTCACCACCACCAAAGATGGTGCTGCCACCGGGAACTAATGTTGAGGGCTTTATTGTCTGCATCGTGGGTCTTCTTTGAGCCAGGCTATGCCTTCATTTTTAGGCTATATTTAACAAGAAAGCTCCCAAAGCAGGTCTGCCTCATATTTCTTATATCTGCTCTTTTTGGTAGAAGAGATTTCCTTGTTTTTCCTCCTGTCACACTGTCTTTAAAACTCAGGCTTGAGTGACCCAAGATCTGGGCCAAGAAAAAGCTGAGTAATAGGCACTGCAACCAGTGCCCTGTTGAGTTTTATCTTTCTCTTTCATGCTTTTCACTGCTGTACTGCTGTTGATCCAACCTTGTGAGCCTCCACTCTTTTTTTTTTTTCTTTTTCTAACTGGATTCTTTCCCAGAAGGCTTCTCAATCCTTCATCTAAATAGATCCCTTAAAAGACCATCCTATCAGTCCTCTAAACATGTCTGAATCTTATGCTAACCAGTATGTGCTCAAGCTCAGACCACCCTCCCGCCTGAGCTCCATCTCATAACTGACACAATCTTTATTCGTCAATTCATACCTTATTTACTAAGCACTTGTCATGTGCCAGGCCCTATTCTAGGCACTGTGAGCCCAATGCAATCCCTGCCCTCGTGGAGTTTCTGTCTTGAAGGGGGTAGACAACAAGAAATTGCATGACTTATTATTTAATTGTGCTCTATAGGAAAAACGTATAGGCTGCTGTTACAAGATATGATAGGAGGATCCAACCAAGGCTAGGGTAACAGGAAAGTGTCCTTGAGGAAGTCGTATTTCAGCTGCATTCCAGAGGCTGTGAAGGGGTTAACCAGGTGGAGGAGGTTGAGGCAGAGAAATGAGTTTTACAGGCAGAGCAAACAACCTCCATTCATTCATTCCTTCATTCATTCTACAAGTATTTACTGAGCATCTACGATATATTAGGCATTGTTCCAAGTGATGAGGATACAGTTGTGAAAAACAAACAAAATTCATATTCTCATGTTGCTTACATTTTAATGGACGAAAGGGCCAAAAATGAACAATAAATATGTAAAATAATTGATATGCTAGGTGGTGTTTAGTGCTATGGAGGTTTTTTTTTTTTAAATCAACAAAGGGTGATAGGGAGGGCTGATGATAGGTGTGGGGAGGGGGTGTGGAGTGCAGTTTGCAAAGATCTAAGGTAGGGTGACTTCTAATACTTTCCAGATGATGAAAGTAGGCAAGCATGGCTGTGGGACCAAGAGTGGATCCTTGTCCTGCTGCTTCTATTAGTACTATCTTCAATTTATATAGCACTTTGTTTTCATATACAGTATTTCATACACTGCCCAGTCTTGCCCAATCCTTTCCAGCACAGAATAGACGACCCTTCTTCACCAAAAGCTTTTGATTCAGCGTGTTGTGGGGACAGTTTCCATGGGAACACGCCTGCAACTTTACAATGAAAGTCAATAGAGAATTAGAGAATTAGGATTCTCTTTACAGAAATGTGTTTTTAGCCAACTTTGCTGGGTCAAAAATGTGTTTGTGGGAATTAATATCTTAGAGCTTTAAATTCTAGCTAATTAAGTCAGACAAAGGGGAAAAGCATTTTGCCAGAATGACCAAATGTGCAAAGGAAGAACTCTGATTCCGAGAAAAGGCAATGTTAAGTGACCTGCAAAGCAGGGAATGATGGATCTGGCTTTCATAAGAGGTGATATGTAGCTGAGTGTTCAGAAGCAAGTGTTCAGAAGAACAAGTAGGCAATTCAAAGCCCATCTAGCATGTTTGCTGAGAATGAGGCTATACTGCATTTTTAGAATGAGTTCCTGACACACCTGACACATTGCATGACATTCAAGGAAAAGCAATGAGAAATAGTCTAGGTATCGGGTTTAAAGAGGAGAAGAAGAGAGAGATATTGCATATAGTTATTGAGCAAACACCTTTTATTCTGGCCCTGTCAATTGCTACCTATATGAACTTGAACAAGTCTAAGCCTCAGTTTCCTCATCTATAAAATGAGAATGAGAATATACATTTTACAGGTTATTGTAAGAAATAAATGAAACAATGAATTTGGAAAGTATTTCAGGATACTGAAAGAGCTGATTTTTATTGAGGTCTTACCATCTTCCAGATACACATTTAAGCATTATAGTTTTAAGTATAAAATAACTCATTTAATCTTCACAACAACTCTAGGGAACTGATACTATTATTATCCTCCCACTTTACAGTTGGGGAAACAGGCTCAGAAATGTCGGATAACTTATTCATCGTCACACAGTAAATGAAAGAGCCAGGGTTAAAACTTTAGAGATCATGCTCTTACACTACACTGCCTAGGTAACAATTCTAAGGGTAGGGGAGCTAATTTCTCAGAAGCTGGGTATGAAATCTAACTAGTAAATAGCAGAAATAGAATTCAAATGAAATCTGACTCCAAAGTCCGTTTTTATTAACTATGCAGCATTCCAAGCACAGTAATAATAGTAGCTATCATTTGTTGACTGCCTATTTACTAAACACTTTATGTACAGTACCACTAATCTTCATAAGATAGATAACCTTACAAGGTAAATATTATTTTCATTTGACAGGAAAGGAAAATAAGCCTCAGAGAGTTGTTCTTTGATCAAAGGCACACCACTCAGGTTTTGAATCCACATCTGCCTCATACCAGACCCTGTGTCTACTACACCTTGCTACCATTCTTGTGGAAAGTAAAGGGTACAGATGTTTGTTTTTGATATCATATGGGTCAGAGTGTGTGACCATAAGCATCAGCTATATGCCTGTGGAAACTCAGTGATATGATTTTACATGAAAATGATACCAATTAGCTGTCATCTTCCAACTCCTACAATGTCTCCCATCTGATTTAAGGTGGCATGTCTGCCTCTTTCTGCTGTCCCCTCCCTTTTAGCTCTTTCTCGCCTTCCCATCTCTCCCTCCTCATTTCCTTTTTCCATTCTTCTCTACTCTCTTTTTTTTTCTCTTCTTGTTTATCTTGCAAATGTCTCTCCACTCTAGAACCATCTGAGTTCAGTCAGGGGGACATGAGGGCATCTTCAGGTTTCTTCAGGGTCACAACAATCCTAGAACTGAATGAACCTCTTGCAGAGATAGTGGTCCTGGTCAGGTTCATCTCATAATGGATGAGAAGCCTGGCAACTGACCTAACCTCATCCAGATTTTGATAAATATGTGGACCAAGCCAGTCTCAAGAAAGACCCCACTGTTCTCTGAAGACATGTCTTAGGAGCACGCATCTTTGGGGCCATAGCTGGTGTAAGAGTGTGCATGAAATCTCCAGCTCATTCATTTATTAAGACATTTGATTCTTCAAATGTAAGTGCCTGGCACTACCTGAAGAATGAAAAGATAAAGAGAAGGCAGCAAGATCCCTACCCTCCAAGAGCTAGAAATTCTCAGTCCAATGTGGAGAGACACATGGCCAAGTACATGTAATACACAAAGATAAGTGCTTTAATGGAGACTTATGCAAGAGGCATAAGAGACCAGAAGAAATAGCCACTCATTCTTCTTGGGAGGGTAGGAAGTCAAGGAAGACTTCAGTGAGGATGTGGCATTCAAGCGAGGCCTTGGCAGGTGAGGGACAGATCACCAGAGGAGGAAAGGACATTCTAGTCAGAACAAAGAACTTGTGCAAAGGAACAGAGGCATGAGAAAACATACAGCTTCTGAAGACAGCAAGTAGTTTAGTATTTCCAGTAAAGGCTTAACTCCATCACTTACCAACTTTGTGACTGAGGCCAAGTCACTTGCCCCTCTTGCCTTGCTTTCTCCTCTGTTAAATGGTTAGTATACTAATGATAATTTTATCCACACATGTATCTCACTAAGATTGTATGAGGAGGAAATGAAATGGTTAACATGGAATCCCAGCATCACTTGAGGGTGTGGATTTAGCCATTCTTTCTAACCTTTAAAGGCTATATGAGAGTAATAATTTTATAAACTGTAAAGCATCATACACGTGTGCTTTGGTAATGTTGTAAGTCTCATGGGCTAAAACCACATCCCCACAGGGAAGCTTGAGTTAACTTTTTAGCCATAGTTTTTAGCCACTGGGCTGCAACCCCTCACCACCTAGTTTGGTTCTGGGACTTCCCACTCCATCCCTTCAACCCCATGATGGCTTTTCATCAGTTTATGTAGGATGATATGTAGGCAAGACTATTTCTCTGCACCTGCCTACTCAGCCTGTTCTTACCTTTTTATCTTTCTGTCTCTGGGCCCCAAATGGGGACATATATCCTTCAATTCTCCCTTCCTCACTCCAACCTCCCTCACTTTAGTCTGAGAGTTTCAGGCAGTCTGTCATTCTCCTTTATTCAGGCATCTTAATTTCAGCATATGGAACCCTAATTGTCAGTTACAAAGTTCTCTTCACAGTATTTTCTAGGGTTTGGAGTGGGGTGGTGTATGTATCAGGGAGACATTATGCAAACAAACCTCCTGGAAATCTGCCTTAACTTCTCAGGATTTCAGTATAGAATAAAGAGTTGGGTTGCTCTTGTGCAGGAAGTGTTAGTGATAGAATTTGGTAAAGAGGCATGTTTTATTCTGATCCATGAAATGGGCAGAGAATATGTGCTCTGAGTAATTACTGTTGTATCACAGGAAACCCAAAGAACATGGATGTTTCAGAAGAGAAACATGGCAGGCTTTCCTGGCCAAGTTCATGGTTCTAAGTTCTATTGAGCCAATAGGCTTTCTAACTTATTCTAACTTATCCAGTAGTCCATCAGTTGCGCCTACTGGCAGATGATCATATCTGGCCCCATAATTGTCATGTGTATATGCTTTTTCCTTTTGGATAACCTTAGCTTGTAAATGACAATATCTATTCCTTATGGATTTATGTATCTATTTATGCCTAGCCTAGTGTTTGGCATATAGGGGCTCAGTTAAATGAATTATAGACACTTGAGTAAATCAGTAAATAAGCTTGGAAGACATGATGGCTTGATTTGGGGTTCTCAAGAAACCACTGCTGCTTGGAATATAATACTATAGGCAGTTACAATTGCCTCCTGTTAATAGGGTAAGTGATACTTTCCCAGGGGCAGGCACTTATTCTAAATCATAACTCTGATGGTTAGGTAGTACATTGTTGCTTCCAGCCTACCTTTCACAGCCATTTCCCTCTGTCCTGGAATTGGAAGGTAAATCAGCCATTCAAATATTTTGACAATAATTAATTGAACACCTTCTATATGTTAAGCACTGGGATAAGCAATAAGTTTCACAGAAATGAATAAGACATAGTTCTTGCTCCTGAACAGCTTGTCCTCTGGTCAGAGAGAAAGACTTGTATTCACACACGTATAATATAGAAGGGAGAATAAAGCCGTGCTCTTATGAACAAAAGTATGTGCTGTGTAATATCAAGAGAAGGATATATTAATTTAATCTGGATGGATGTAGTGGGTTGAATGGTGACTCCCAAAAAGAAGTGTCCAAGTCCCAACCTCTGCTATCCGTGGATATAACCTTATTTGAAAAGATGTCTTGTCAGTGTAATTAAGTGAGAGATATTGAGATGAAATTATCCTAGATTAACACAGTAGGACCTAAATCCAATGACAAGTGCCTACATAACAAGATGAGAAATACAGAGACAGAGGGAAGAACGTCATGCGAAGATTGAGGTAGAGATTGTAGTTATGCTTCCACAAGCCAAGAAATGCCAGAAACCACCAGAATCTGGAAGAGGTAAGGCAGGATTCTCCTATAGAGCCCTTGGAAGGAGTATGGCCCTGCTGACACCTTGATTTCAGACTTCTGGCCTCTAAAACTTTGAAATAATACATTTATGTTGTTTTAAGCCACCAAGTTTGTAGTAATTTGTTGCAGCAGTCCTGGGAAAATAACACAGGGGGATTAAAGAAAGACCTTAGAAAGACTATGACATTTCAACTAGACCTTAAAGGAAGAGAAGGATCTTGATTATGGAGGCACACATAGAGCTTTCCATGCGGGGGGAACATCCTGAGAAAAGACATGGGGATATAAAATAGAGAGTGTCCATGTGTTATTTAGCAAAGTTGAAGACACACATGGACTCTTCTGAACAGACAGTCACACTGGATGTATGTTGTCTCTAAATTTTCTAGATGCCAATGGATTGGTTTGTATGTAGCCAAGAAAGATGCTC
Organism: Macaca mulatta; assembly: GCF_049350105.2. Taxonomy (NCBI): domain Eukaryota; kingdom Metazoa; phylum Chordata; class Mammalia; order Primates; family Cercopithecidae; genus Macaca; species Macaca mulatta. The sequence goes on along the minus strand of NC_133426.1, from coordinate 81,520,578 downwards.
AGGAAGCATTTGTTTTAGATGAATGGAAACATCTCTTTTCTTAGCTTGTTATGCATTCACTTTTGAAACACACCCCCCAATTCAAGGTAGAAGCTTCTTAGGATGCCTTTTGCTGAAGAATCTTTGGTGCAATGTTTTTAGGGATTTGGCATGAATGCCTATGTAGATGGACCCAAAGAGGTTAGTTCAGGGAAGATCAGACCTCCAAACAAATCAGAGCTTCTGTTTCCTTCCTAAAGTACTCTTCTTCTCTCACTCTCTTTTACCCATATTATGTATTCTATGGTCTCAGCCAGTCATTGTTATCCACATTATACTATCACTATCACCATCACTGTCAACATCAGCAGGAACAGCAGTTATTTAACAGGGTAAAAGGAGAATATCATAGGAACCGCTAGTATTGATAGAAGGAAACATACCTCCATCAATGAATTAAGAAAGCCTTCTTGCAGGATGGGAGATCTTAGGAGCTTCTGGAATATATGCATGAATAGACACATTTATTATATACCTCTATATATAAGCCTTTTGCAGGTGTTTTCATACACCTTAACTCATGAACTGCTCACATGTTCTCTGTAAGATAGAAATTATTATCATTGGCCCCCTTTTTTTTACAGATTAGAATACTATGGATTTATTTATTTTTTATTTTTATGATATGGGGTCTCACTATGCTGCCCAGTCTGGTCTCAAACCTCTGGCCTCAAGCGATCCTTCTACCTCAGCCTCTCAAAGTGCTGAGATCTCAGGCATGAGCCACTGCACCCAGGATCACATTAGTAAAGGGTAGAGCCCCATTGTATTTAATTCCACTTCTAGTGTTTTTCTACTATAATAGAGCTCAATCCTCCTCCCCTTTACCTGGCTTGTTGGGGATGGGGGAGTGAGGTATACTCTGAGATACTGGATTTCACATGAACAGGAGTTCTTTGAGGTCATTTTCTTAAGGGAGCAGAGATTACCATGTCCAAGAAACCCTGGACCAGATGATTCCGGAGCTAAGTGAGCTTAGTCTGTGCCTCTTCCTGAAACCATGAGACTACATTAAAATTTTCAACAGTGCACATTTGGCACTACTAATACTTCCCAAAGTGAATAAGGCCTGTAAGTCTGTGCTTGACAGAGAGAGCTCACACTGTACAGGGTGCTCTGGTGGTATTCAACTCTGAGAAGCCCAAAACCCACATCACACACTCCATATACTGCAGTGTCACCCAGGCATGCAGCTGCATGATGGAGGGCTGCACTTCACTGTGGGAACCAGTTAAAGATGCCTGCTGATCTCTGTCCATGGTCCTGTCCTAAGGCTGGACACATTTCCTTACTACACCCACCACAGCTCCCACCTTGCTCAGTGCTGCCAAAGCCACAAACATCTTTGGCTTGTGGCTAGAACTGTGTAACAAGTCCTTGTGTGTTGAGCTGTTTGAACTGGCTTCATCTGGGGCTTCTCCAATGGCTGTTGGCAACTAAAGATGGAAGTGGTTTTCTCCAGATCTCAGTTCCCTAACTTTGAGTCACTCAACCCTGTCCCAGCATGTTTCAAAGGCTCACCCCAAGAGGAGAAGTACTCAAGTGGCAGGAGCTGTCCTTGTCTAGGCTAGCTTTGAACACAGCAGCCAAGGCACCTGAGTATGTTGGACAAATGGGGGCAGGACACCCCAGACACTCTGGGAACCAGCACTTTGCTCATCTGGGCTCTATGTGTGAGCCCTACTATTTACCTCCTCTCTCAACAACTCAGATCCACCTCCATAGGACAATGAGTGCAATCAACAGGTTATGTTTGTTTGTTTGTTATAAGGCTTCAAGAAAGTAGGAGGAAAGGGAGTATCTGCTATAGGGCACTTTGTTTGAATAAATTGTCATGAACAGAAGACATAATGTGTGTGAAAGTATATCATAAATCATAAATGTTCAATATTGCCTATCGTCTGAACTCCAAGGGTAACTTCCTCAGACCTCTACCTATCCACCGTGTGACCATGACCTCTTCCACATTTATAAAGTAGGGAGTGAGAATTTAAGGTTAATATACCCTAGAGTTCCCAAGCCTTTCATGTGTGGCCCCATCCAACCCCTCCAAATTTTGCTTGCTCCACTGAACAAGCCCTTGGCTCCAGACATGCTGTACATGTCAACCGACTCCCAAATACGTTGCTTATCATCCTGCCTCAGCACTTCCTCAGCTCATGCTCTTCCTCATGCTCGATATGCTCTTCTCCTTACTGCCTAGTATAGACATACTTCTCTTCCCGGGCATGCTTAGGGACCCCCAAACTCCTTTGGTACCCTAAAGCCCTTTTTCTCACCTCTCTTTCAGTCCTGAATCTGCACAACCTGAGAGTGTTGCCTTCCTGTGTTTCCATTTCCCCTTCTAGACTTTTAAGTCCTTTGAGGCAAAAAAAAAAAAAAAAAAAAAAGTGTCTTTAATTGTCTCTGTTTTCTTCTCCAGGGCCTAAATCAAACACTAGCTGAATAACTCATAGAATAGGGATCCCCTTGCCCCTCCAAGGGCTGCTGTAAGGGGAAAAAATGAGACATCTGTCTATTGTCAGGAGAGCTATAGTTTTCTAATACTGTTTAGGACAAAACAGAATTATTGAGCCAGCTTGTCAGTTCCACTGTATTTAAATGGAGCCCTGGGTGCTGCCCCTCAAACAAGAGGAACAGCCGATGCTGGTTTTGATTCATTGACCTCTCAGTTCTGTAACCCCCCTTCAGTTCCTTTGGGCCATTCTTTGAAATTCACCAGGGAAAGGGACCATAAAGTCCCAGCCAGAGGCCATTAGTGTAATTACTATACAGTATCTGGGCACAATAGTGGTACATTATATGAAAAGTAATATGGTAGTTTCTTTCATAAGTAATATGCTAGTTTTTGTATATACATATGATACCATAATAATGTTATTTCTGTTATTCACCTTCTTTTATCCTTCTGGGCTAAAAACATACATTTGGGCTGAAAGACATCCCATGTCTGGCCTCAGCATGATAGAAAGAAACTTTCTGGGTCCATCTCCAGAATGTCAACATCTCTTATGCCCCAGAAATATACAGACACTGTAGCTCCCTTCACTGGGAGCAGGCTGAGTTGTGGAGCCGACAGGGAGGTAATACGGCAGGCCAAAACCACAACACCCTTGGCTTTTGGCTGGCATCTGAAAGAATGTAGCCATTTTGTGATACCAGTTCCAGAGGCTGAGAATCTTGCAGGCATGTAACATGGAAGTAATGGAGGAATGAAATGTTTTCCCAAAGAGAAACTCCAGTAAATTCTCTTTAATCTTAATCTATCAGCCAGTGGAGAGATTATGTTCTCCATACCCCCTATGGAAAAACTATGGTTCAGAGAGGTTTGGTAATTTTCTAAACATCATACAGTTTGTTTATGGCTGAATTAAGGTTAACACCCAAGATTATAGGTTCTGGTCTCCTACTTCATTACCCCACTTTGGTCTAATGGATATGCTACCATTCACTGTTAAATAGCAGAGACCATTATTTCCAAATGGCACCTTCTTGCACTGAAGTCTCACAGTGATTCTCTTCTTTAGATCTGCCTTACAGGGAGGACCACTCTATTTGAGATTCTCTGTTACGTTTTTAGACAATAAAACCCCAGGGAAAGAGATGATGGAGGCTAAGATAGGCCTGACTTGAGTTCCACTCTAGAAAAAGCAAAGAATGTACTGAAAATCCGATCAGTGTTTTTATATTGAGTGCCTCTGTTGTTCTGGGCACTGTGCTCAGACATGGACATCAAAGTTGAAAGTATCTGCTCTACTCTTCATAAATGAACAGTCTAGAAAGGGAAGAAAACACATAAGCAGACAGTGTCAGTATCATATACTAAGTGTAATGATTATGGTAAACACAAATGTATGGGAGCACAAAGAGGATGCCCAGGCTAGTCTAAAGGTAGGGATGGGCCCTCAAAAGTTTTCATGGAGTAACTACAATTAATATCTGTGCCTGGCCCTTTGAAAACATTCAGTAAAAGTTAGCTATTATCACCATGCCAGTACACGTTGTCCCTGCCTTCAAGGAGCTCATGGTCTAGCAAAGGAAAAAGTACCAATATATAACTATAATAATATGCAATTTAAGCTGTATGGTTTGTTGGAGAAAACAGACATGGATAATAACTCACATTCAGTGAAGGCTGCCTATGTGCCAAGCACTGTTCTGAGGACATTATATTTATTCCTTCATTTAGTTCCCACAACAACCCTATGGTTAACACAATTTTTTCTCAATTATTAATATAAATGAGGAAACTGAAGCACAGACAAGTAAAGTAACTTGCCCAAAGCCACACAACTAATGGACAGTGTTAAGTAGTCACACACCTGTGTTAAAGAAGAAGAAAAGCCATCTGGAAGATGACCTGGCACTCACAGGTAGGCCATGGCTGGTCTCCTGATGGACATAAACACTCTCACAAAATACTGACATTGGACAGTGTTACACTGAGAACATGACAAAATGAAACAAAACAAGTCCCCTTCATAATTTTGTCTAAGCACAGATAAAAAACCCACAAAAGCCTTATCTCCACTTTACCTCCCAATAGATAAGATTTATTAAGATGCCCAGTCATAGAATTGCCTTTGCTTTCTGAGAGCATTCAATGTAGAATTAATTCCCACTTTCTTAAACCCTCCCCCAATTACCCAACCAAAACCCAAATCCTATAATAAGTCCTTTCTACCACCTTTTGTCTGAGACACCCTATGGTTTCCTGTTTTATTAGTTTGCTCTGGCTGCCATAGCAAAATATTACAGACTGAGTGATTAAAACAACTGAGATTTATTTTCTCACAGTTCTGGAGGTTAAAAGTCCATGATCAAGGTTTCAGTAGGTCTCGTTTCTTCTGAGATCACCATCTCCTTGGCTTGCAGGTGGCCTTTTTGTGTTATCTGTGTCCCAATTTTCTCTTCCTATAAGGACCTCAGTCATATTAGATTAGGGCCCATCCTCAATGCCTTATTTTAACTTAGTCTCCTCCGCAAAGGCCAGATCTCCAAACACGGTCACATTCTGGGGGTACTGGGAATAGTCAGAGCTTCAACATATGAATTTTGGGGGAAATGCAAATCAGCCCATAACACCCATGGTGTGTGTTCTCCCTCACTCTAACAAGTAGTAAACCCAAATTGTTCAACTACAGTTGTGTTTCTGGTAGTTTTTGGCTGGAGGGCATTGACAAAAATTATAAGTGGTACCTAATAAGCAACTAACTTTATAAAGGAAGAATAGCATATGTAGTTAATACAGGTGAAACCAACGTGCTTTCTGACAGCGGAAAAAGAGCAGTTCATTCTGGACATTGGGATCCAGCCAATAGATGGGTGGCATTTTACGTGTTTAATCTTTTTTGTTTGTTTGTTTTTGCTTTTGAGAGCAGAGGCCAAATTTTACTTGTCTTCTTATTTATTCCAGTGCCTGAAAGATGCAAATATATTTGCACAGTGTCTCACAAATGCAAGATAAATAAGATATCATCCCTATCCTCAGGACACATACCTAACTTCCTTGTGACTCGATTTTCTCATTTGTAAAATGGAGATAGTAAAATTGTGTTTGCTGTGAAGATTAAATAATTCATGTAAATTGCTTAGCACAGTGTCTGGCACATAGTAAGGACTCAATAAGTATAATTATTTCAGGATGAGCTATTATTTATGGATGACTTTCATAGATATAAAATGAGAGGGAGAAATAATAAGAGTGTTTCAAGCGGCCGGGCGCGGTGGCTCAAGCCTGTAATCCCAGCACTTTGGGAGGCCGAGGCGGGTGGATCACAAGGTCAGGAGATCGAGACCACAGTGAAACCCCGTCTCTACTAAAAATACAAAAAAATTAGCCGGGCGCGGTGGCGGGCGCCTGTAGTCCCAGCTACTCAGGAGGCTGAGGCAGGAGAATGGCGGGAACCCGGGAGGCGGAGCTTGCAGTGAGCCGAGATCGCGCCACTGCACTCCAGCCTGGGCAACAGCGTGAGACTCCGTCTCAAAAAAAAAAAAAAAAAAAAAAAAAAAAGAGTGTTTCAAGCAAGTGGGGTGACAGAAAGGCACAGAGATGAGGAGTTGTAAAAGCCATACAGACACTTTATGGTCCAGGAATGAAAGACCCATGGTAGAGCGCCTCAAACTTGGTAAAGTGACACAGACATTATTGTCAATGGGATATCTGAAACATTTGTCTCCTGTACTTTGCCAGGGAAAAGAAAATATACCCCCACCCCCACTTCTGTGATGTTTCTGGGGAGGGGTTGTGTGACAGGTGATGGTGAGAAGTTGCACACATCAGATCTCAAAGCCTGAGCCCTGGCAGCAAAATGAGGCTGTAGCTGTGGCAGCAAAGAACTCTGAAATTGGGCCCTGCCTGACTGGAGAAGCTGTGCTTTGGCAATGATGTTGGAGCAAGTGCACACAAAGTAGCTACTTTTACCCCTTCTGTTCTAGTACCAACCTTTTCATCTCTTGCCTTGGCTCCTAGTGGTGACAACTCCCGAGGCTCAGGCCCCAACCTTGCACCCAGGACTCCAGAAGTACTAAATGGTCCCTCCTGAGTTGCTCTCCAATCGTTTTGCTGTTTCCTGTTGAGTTTCCAGGACGTCTGAAGGAAAATGACCACCAAAGAGATTTTTAAATGACAGCCATCAGGCAGATCTGTTTTCCTTCCTGGCCATATTCAGCTTCCCTTCTTTCCTTTATTCCCCAAACATCCCTCCCCAATTGTCTGCCTTCATCCAACCCTTCAAACAGGACCCACCTTCCCGGGGGCCCAGGCCCTGAAGTTAAGACTAGGTAAAGGTTGAATGGTTAGATGCTTGGTGGATGAAACCATTCAAATATTCTTCCCCAAACTTCAGAGTTCCCCTCTCCGCACACACAACTGCCCTAAAAGACGTGGGAGAGTGGTGTCCAGTTGCGTGTCTGCCAGGGGAAGAACGCACCAGTGGCGTGGTGGACTGGAAGGGCAGCAGGAACGCGAGTGGGGGGCGGGGTGGGAATGGGGAAGGGGGGTGCGCGCCCTTTATGACAGGTGGCCGCGCAGTGCGCGCTCCCGGGCGCCCGAGGGGAGGGAGGGACAGACGGACAGAGTTGGGGGGGCACAGAAGGAAGGGACCGTAGAGAGGGTAAGGAGAGCGGGAGGGAAAGGGAAAGGGAAAGGGAGGCCTGTGGTGGGGAAGAAGGGTAGAGGGGGGAAAGCGTCCAGCAAGAACAGCCGTGTTGGAGGAAACAATGGCAGGGGCAATAGCGATGGTGGCAGCAGAGGCGGCCCCACTCTGTGCACCTTTCTGAATGGGCAGAGACAGCTCCGGGAGAAGAAGGGACCAGGCAGTGCCTGCAGAGGCTCTGAGAAAAGCGGCAGAGGGAGGAGAAGAGGGAGGAGGAGGAGAAGGAGGAGGAGGAGTAGGAGGAGGAGGAGGAGGAAGGGGGAGGAGGGGGGACGAGGCAGGGGAAGAACCTGGGAAGGAAAACCAGTAGCATCAGCAGCAGCAGCAGCAGCAGCAGCAGCCGCCGCCGCCGCCGCCGCCGCCGCCGCCGCCGCCACCGCCGCCGCCGCCGCCACAGCAGTAGCATTAGCGGCAGTAGCAGCATTTAGCAATAGCTTTAACAGCTATAGCGACAGTAGCAGCCGCCCTCCTCTCTCCCTCTCGCGGACGGCCGCAGCCACCGCACAGAGCGGGCTCCAGGCGCCGAGCGCGCAGCCCGCTCGCTAGGTAGCTCCAGCCGGGGCTAGCGATAGTACAGGCGAAGCACGGACCCTTGGAGCAGCCGGGCAGCCGCTGAAGCTCTGAGTTTCAGGGCCAGAGCCCGACAGCTCTGACTCCATCTAGCGCGGCGGCGGCAGAGCCTGAGGGAGCGAGCGAGGAGAGAGGCGCGTCCACCTGGCGGGCCCAGCGCATGGAGCTAAGGCAGAGGCGGCGGCGGCGGCGGCAGCAGTAGCAGTAGCAGCGGCGGTGGCGGCGAAGGCAGCTTGAACAGCTGCGGCGACGGCGACAGCCCAGCCTTGACTGCGACCGCGCTAGCTACAGCGCCTGCTGCCTGAGCCCGCCAGCGACGTGCGCCTCGGGAGTCGGCCTGTGAGGTGAGTATGAGCGCTGCCATACAGCTCCCTGGCCTTCTCGCCGGCTCCCCGGCTGGCTCGGGGTGGCGGCGGCGGGGGGTGGAACGAATTGGGGTAAGTCGAGCGAGAAGAGAAAGAAGGGAAAACGGAAGGGAGGACGTGTGTGTGCAAATGTGTGTGTCTGTGTACGAGGGAGCGAGGCCGCTAGGGCGAGAGATCCCAGCTCGCCCTGACAGGCACTGCAATCTAGGAAAGGCCTCTGTGCTTGCGCCGTAGGAAGGGGGTTGCGGGGGGAGGGGAAGCGAGCGGACCCGAGCCGCCGCGCTTACACGCACACCGCCCGGCAGAGTGCCGCCTCCTTTCGGATTGGTGCAGGGTAGAGCCTGGCCAGGGAATGGGGCATGGGCATGGCACGCTTCGGCGAGAGCGGGAAAACCCACGCGGCGGCCGAGGCTGGGCGCTCGGACCAAAGCCGCAAAGGTGCGAAGCCGGGCGGCCGTGGCTACCACAGAGCGCCCCCAGGACATGCGACCCTTGGCTGAGGCTGCGGACAGGTTTAAGTTGGGGGCCAGACCGAGCCTCGCCCAGCTCGTCTCCTTTGCGGAAATTGGCTTGTGGCCCCTTCGCGCTCTCGGTGGCGGTCGAATTGAAGCTTTTCTGTGTGGCTTCTGGCGCTTCTCTTCTGCCGCGCCCCGCAGCACACGTCGGCTCGCGTCTTGTACACCCTGTAGGGCGGGAAGGCCGTGAGCCGGCGCGGGGAGCGGAGTCCCGCTCCGGGAAAGTGTGGAAACCGCGCTGCTGAGTTGGCGCCGTTCCGCTGAGGAATTCAGCGATTTCAGCATGACTGCTTCTGTCTGTCTGATTCGTGAGGGACCGAATCACCCGCGCAAGGTTTTCTTTTTCGAAGTTAAAAAAAAAAAATTGGCATCCCCATTTCGACAACAGCACTCTTGATTTTTATCAAGCTTCTGGTTGCATTTTGGAATAAGTGGGTCTCATATTTTGCTTCTGGATTTTGGCTCCCAGCGTATTGTTGAATGCTGTGCACAGCACTACATTTAGCTATGTGGCCTTTTTCTAATGTTGCATTTTCTAGACAGTTATCTGAAAAGACATGATTTGTGTTGTAGGGCTGGCAGGGCTGTTTTTTAAAAATGTCTAAAGCACTTTAATCCCGGGATTTGAATATATCCTTGGTTGTTTTTGGTGGAGGAGTTCCTGGAATATTTTGCTTGGTGAGAAAAGGTGCTGCAATGGTCTTCTCTGAACTCCTTACAACCATTTGTGTTTTGGGGGGGGGGGTGAATCTCCCTTACATCTTTTACACATGAGGTAACATATGACCAAACGTTTTATTTACAGCAGTGACGTTCTTATGGCTGAGGAGAATTTACACTTATTGAAAAAATATTTTTAGAAGGGAACAAAAAAGTCCTAAGTAACTGTCATTTTACATATTAACTGGGAAACCGGCTAATCAAATAAAACTGGCTGAGTGTCTGAAACTCTATCCCAGTGAAATATGTGGCTGTGAATATAATTAACCATCTGTCTAGTGAGCAATTTAAATTTGGGCTGGTACATTTTTATTACAGTGTCTAATTTCTGGAAGACGTACATTTTACCCAGCAGTAACAACAAAAACGTATTTGCTTACTAGGTCAAAAATTTACTTGTGTGGTGGTGGTATTTCTCTTTCTTCCTCCATGTCTTTCATAGTCCCCACACTGCTTTACCTGAGAGGTGAAAATGAGCTCCTTGTTTTTGCAAATAGCGTATTTACAATAGAGGAACTGAAACTAGCCCTGGTGGCTAGTGATTAGACATTTTTGTTTCTTAGAAATACTTTCCAATATTTTACCTCCCCAAAAATCTAGATAGATTGCATGCATGCTAGTTTAAAAATGTAATTTTTTGGTGCACATGGGGTAGGGTGATTGAACAAAATTTGTAAGATTTAAAATTTCTCTATTTACTTTCTCTTATTCTGATGAATTCTCTACCTGGCTCTCCCAACTGGCCCCCCAGACATAAACTCATACAAAAACACATCCTTTTTTCCTTACAGTTTTTAAGGTTAGCAGTATTCAGATCTGTGATTTTAACAATATACTGATAAACTGCTTTTTTTTTTTTTTTGTAAATCTTAAGTGTAAAATATCATGACATAAAAAGACAATGTATATATATTTAAAGTTTTCCCTATGGTGTGATTTTAGCCAGAAATTTATTACTAGGAAAAAAGAGGGATAGAGTTTGAGTAGAGATGAAATGGCTCCGGGAAAATTAGATTTGAGAGACCTTCACCAAATAGCTATTGTTAACATAACATAATTTAAATGAACCACGGATTGATTGTGCAGTAAACTAGAGAAAGTCATTTAAAGTAAAATACTTTTAAAGCAAATATTTGCCTAAATAACAGCTCTGATAAATTGGTAACAATTATGTAAGTACATGGCAGAATTTGACATATGTCAAATCTGTTAAATAAATCAACCTGTTCAGTGAATAAATCTTTGATGCTTCAGTGCTTTTTCACACACACACACACACACACACACACACACACACACACACACGCACACCTGTAACACTCTGTTGCCAAAGTCAAACAACTGCAATACTGCCACTTTCTGTTTTACTTCAAGTCTGTCTCTTTTCCCTCTTTTTCTTTTTTCCACAATCTTCTGATTACTTGTAAGCTACCCGGTGACCAGAGAGAACTAAAGGTGCGGTGGCGTTGCCTGTGTTTAGGAGGTGGGAGAAAAATGAGAAAAGTGCAAAGGGTTGGAGCACACAAAGATGTGCTCATGGATCCTGGACACAGTCACTATGGAGGTCCTGGTTTCACAGACCATCATAGTGTATTTGCATAGGAGAAGGACTGGCCTATCCAGAGAAACATTGGTTGCAGTTTCTCTGTTCCTAAATCCAGTTCTAAATAATATTTTTTTCTTCTGTATATCCCTTAGTAAGGGGAGAAAAATAGATTCTAATTGGCATTCGACTGTTACATTACCTTTAAGCTTTTATCTGATGGTACATATATAAGTGTTCCTGGTAGGAGTAAGCAAAAGGAGAAAAGGGCCAAAGTGGATGAAAGGGAAGGGGAATGATTCACTAAGGAGTAGGTCATTTGGCTTCCTTGTTTTTCCCATCTTAAGAGATTTTAGGTTTGGACATTATTCATTTTTTCTTTTCATTGTTTTTCTTTTACTTCCTCTGAAAAGTTGGCCACCAGCTCCCTAATGGACAGTTTCTCCACCAGAGCACCTTTTCAAACCCAAGGTCATAGGGTCAGACACAAAGCACTTGTTATGTTCTCTATGCCACTTCTCCAGGGCTGCTTGAAAACAAAACAAAGAATATGTACACCTACTACGTACCCATACGAATTAGAAAAACAAAAACAGAAAAAAAACAGAGCACCAAACAAGATTGCATCACTTGGAGCTACCTTTAAGTTCACACCTTTTCTCTTGCCCAGAAAATGTATTTTTAGTCAGAGGTGAACATTCCTCTCTTCTCAAACAACAGTGGCTCTGTTTGTAAGTACATCACAACCTTGAGGAAATCTGGTCTGAGGTGTCATCAGCCGGGAAAGTGGAGGGTTGGGGAAAGCTGCCTTTTAGTGATGATAGGGTCTTTTATGGGCCAGCTACACGTAGGCGTGAGGACCTTCATTGTCTCTGTTCCCTTTAGTCCCTCACTGCCCACAGTTATTCACAGGCCTCTGCTAGGTAATGTGCTCATTTTGGTATTTTTCTTTAGGTAAGTGCTATGATTTGATTTCTTTCCCTACCATCTTCTCTGGTGGAAAAGAAGCTGAAGTCTTCATGACCAACTATTAATACTATGCACACAATTATTACTTTTCCAAAGAGCCCTTCAATATGTCATCTTATTTATCCCCAGTGTGATAATTTTGATGTAAACAATTATCTGCTGTTTTCTCTAGCACCCCCAAGCCCCATTAAAAATTTTTTCAGCTTCTCACCCTCAGTAGCCCATTTTAAGTGTTATACCACTAGCTTAAACAAGAAGTTCTTCCTGATGCTTACTCTGAAGGGGTTTAGAGGTTTGAGACCAAGATAAATTATACCTTGGGCCTGAGTGCTAAAGTAGTGCCAAGTCATCCTCTGTCAAGAACAGGTGTAGAGATTCATTTTATTTGGGGGAAGTTAAAACATTTCCTCTATGGAGGACTATAAGTAGAGTGACCATATGTTGTGGTTTGTGCCTGTTGCTCCAGCATACTTATTTTATCCTCAAAAATGTCCCAGTTTGGAAAAGAATTTTGTGATCACCTTACTATAAGCCACCTTTGAAAGAAACCATGATTCTCAATTTGGGGAAGTGATTGTAAAATTTGAGGGGATAATGAGCTTTGGAGACGTTATAGTCCCCTAACCCAGCTCAACCTATCTTTTTCCTAGCTAAGAGATCTTTTGGAGAAGAACCCCTGAAATGATTCAGACTTTGGGCTCAACAGAATTGGATTATTGGCTCCAAAGGCATCTCTCCAAAATGCCTGTTTGCATTTGCACATACACATGCACATAAAGAGGTGATGTCTGCATGCTGGAAAATGGCTGCTCTAACTTTCATGAAAGACTGGTAAGAATTAAAAAATTTAAACTTTATCAGGAGAAACAGGTTTAGACGCAACATCCTGACCATGGCATTTGTGAGATACAAGGGCATAGCACCAAGAGAAATGTTAATTCTTTTCAGAATAGGTTTGAGAAGTGCACAGGCAACTTTCTGTTTCAAATAGTTTGCATGTGGTCATGACTCTTTTTCAATTTGACTTATCCATAATGGACACGATGATCTTTTCAACTACCTCCCAGTCCTCTCAGTATCCATGACTGGCTTTCATCGATCTAAGGCAGGAATTAAAAGAAACTATGGCCCACAGGCCAAATCTGGCCTGCCATGGAAAAAGAAATAATGCAGACAAGAAAAAAAAAATGGAGCCATTTAGAGTTGCTTCTGCAAACATTTTCAAGCTTCCTCTTCTTAATTGAGCTTCATTTAGTTCAATGTTAGAATGAGTCCACATTTCTTTAGTATATTTCAGCTCATATCTAGTGTTTGGAGATTGTCCAGAGCCTGGTAGAGTGGCAGGGGGTGACCCGAAAAGTGAAATCCACAAATGAATTTTTTTGTTTGAGTCAAAATGTCAATAGCTATTTTTTCTTTCCTGCCTAGGTGAGTAATCCAAATTTTGTTGTGCCACTAAATTCTTTATGCCTTCCTCCCCAATATTTGTCATGTTATTCCAGGCATGCCTGTGATTTATTAACCCAGAGACAAGATCTCAGCAAATTGCTTGAATAGGAACGTGCTTTGTCTTTAGTTAGTAAATAACTGGAACACATCCTGAAGATGTACTGTTTTACTAAGTAGGGGAGTAGAAAAAGTGGGCCATCACCATCTAGCCAATGGTCCCTAACCTTGGCACGTACCCCTGTGAAAATTCAGTGAATGCCAAGGATACTTTCTTCAGAAAAGTGCATATTTACGCATATAACACTTGTATACATTTTCAGGAAGTTCAGCCATATATTGTAGGTTTAAACCTCTGTACTAGCCTTTCCCTAGTTGTTACAGAATGCTCGTTGTATGACTGTCATGGTCATGGTAGCTTGAAATGGAAGCCATTCAATGTCTCTCTCAAAAAACATGTCATTAATGTATTTATGGTCCACAGCCCTCAGCTACTGTACAAGCATTTTTCTGATTAGCCTTCACAGGCATTTTTTATTATGAAGAAGAGCCACTTAGCACTCACTTTTACATTACCATTCTCACCAAAAACAAGTCAAGACTAGTTTCCCCAAATTATTGACTTGTCAACTCTCTGATTCTTCAAAATGCCTGTTCAGCTTTCACACATCCCCCACACAAGTTCATCACTAATATAGAAAATATATTCCATAAAAGCTCACTCACATTTCATCTGCCCCTACCTCTCTCTGTTTCATCTGTTTCTCTCACTCTATGTATTTCTCTTAGCCAAGGGTCTGGCAAATACGGGGAACTCTTTCTAGCCTCAATCATTAGGTATGGTGATGGAGTCAGAGAGGGAGATGGTGTCTAGATACCTTCATGGGGACCTTGAGTCACATGAGCCTTTTGGAGTATTAGACATCTTGGAGAGAATTAATGTATTTCATCCTGGATATCTAACATCATATATTAAAGGCAAAGCTCCTTAAGCTCTGCAAACACGAATATATGCCACATCTGTGCCTTGCAGTTGGGATGGTAGTAATAGGTGGTATATTAGTCTGTTCTCATACTGCTCTAAAGAAATACCTGAAACTGGGTAATTTACAAAGTAAAGAGGTTTAATTGGCTCATGGTCCCACAGGCTGTACAAGAAGCCTGGCTGGGGATGCTTCAGGAAACTTTCAATTATGGCAGAAGTGGAAGCAGGCATGTCTTACATGGCCGCAGCAGGAGGAAGAGAGCAAAGGAGGTGGTGCTACACACTTTTAAACAACCAGAGCTCGTGAGAACTCACTCAGTATCATGAGAACAGCAAGGGGGAAATCTGACCCCCATGACTCAACTACTTCCCACCAGACCTGTCTTCTAACATTGGGGATTACAATTCGACATGGGATTTGGGCAGGGACACAAATCCAAATCATATCAAGTGGTATTCAGATTCATGAATAAATGTTTATTGCTTCTTGTCTTGGTAGTTTAGAATACTGCAGAGCATGTGGGTTAATAGAACCCTAAGACTGGAGGGGTCCATTAATGATAATTGCTGATTCAATTCAGCAAACACTTATTGAACATCTACTTTGTGCTAAGCCCTGAGATACTGGGGACAGATAAAAGAATAAAATGATTTTTCTGTCTCATAGGGAATTACCTTTGCTCCTGGCTGGGTCGTTTTACCATCTGCATGAATTTACCCTACTATTTTCCTAATTCAATGCATTCTTCTGTTGTTTCTACGTTCTACCCCTTGGTAAATGTCTTAGTCTGTTTCCTGTTGCTTATAATGGAATGTCTGAAACTGAGTAATTTATAAAGAAAAGGAATTTATTTCTTAAAGTTATGGAGGCTAAAAAGTTCAAGGTAGAGGGGCTGCATCTGGTGAGGGCCTTCTTGCTGATGAATTCTCTTTAGGGTCCTGAAGTAGTACCATGGCACCACATGGCAAGGGGACTGAATGTGCTAGCTCAGGTCTCTCTTCCTCTTCTTATAAAGCCACCAGTCCCACTCCCATGATAACCCATTTATCCATTAACCTATTAATCCATTAATCCATGAATACAGTCACCTTTTAAGGGCTCCACCTCTCAATACTGCCACATCAGGGATTAAATTTCAAAATGAGTTTTGGAGGAGACAGATATTCAAACCGCAGGGAGTTTCTTGGTAAATATCTCTAGCTGGGTTGAGACAAGATGTCCAGCCCCTATGGCACAAATGCTTCTGTTCTTATCCCTGCATTAGTTTAGCAGGCCCCATTTAATAGGGAATAATGTGATTGTTTCCCTGCGATTCTGAGGCAGCATTTCTATCACTGCTATCATTGGTGATGTGGAATTGCAAATATCATTAGCCATGATGTATTGACTATTGCCTTAAAATTATAGTATGGAGTTGTTGATTCTGACTAGTGAATTGAATGTACTCTGCAAAAAGCCAGCTTTCCATCTTTGAGTGAGTTGGTTTTTAACCCCTATTTGGTAGCTTTATCAGTTTTCTACTATGGTTGCTGTAACAAATTTCCAAAATCTTAGTGGTTTAAAACAACAAATTTATATTTCTACAGCTTTGAAGGTCAGAGATTAAGTGTCTGAACTAGGCATTTGCTAGGCTATAATCAAGGTGTAGGCAGGGCTGTATTTCTTTCTGGGGGCTCTGGGTGGAGACTCCATTTCCTTGCTTTTCTGGCTTCTAGGGGCTGCTGGAATTTTTTAGCTCATGGTCCCTTTACACATTCAAAGCCAGAGATGGGAGATTGTTTCCTCACACTGCATCGCTTAAATCTTGCTTCCATCATTACATTTCCTTCTCTGACTCTCACTCTTCTACCTCCCTCTTCTGTTTATAATGACCCCTATATTTATATTTGGTCTACCTGGATGGATAATCTAGGATAATCTTTCCATCCCAAGATTTGTTGATTTTCAACCATAATTCTATCTGCAATTTTAATTCCTCTTGTGCCATGTAACCTAACATTCACAGGTTCTAGGAGTAGGATGTGGACATCTTTGGAAGGCCATTATTCTGCCTACCACAGTGACTTGACTTTTTGTTGTTACTTTTTATTTTGGAATAATTATAGATTCACGGGAAGTTGCAAGGACAGAGAGGCCCTGTGTATCCTTCTCTCAATTCCCCAGTCGTTACATTTTGCATAATAGTTGTGTGTAGTTCTGTATCACTTTATCACATGTGTATATTTGTGTTTTTTATTTATTTTTATTTTTGTAGAAACGGTTTTACTGTGTTGCCCAGGCTGGTCTTGAACTCCTGGACTCAAGAAATCCTCCTGCCTTGGCCTCCTAGATTGTTTGAATTACAGGTGTAAGCCACCGTGCCCAGCCAGCACACATGTATATTTGTGTATCCACCATCACAATCAAGATAAAATATTATTTCATCACCGCTAGAGATCTCTTTTGTGCTACACCTTTATAGTCTTTGTAGTCACATTCACCCCCACTCCTTTGCCATATCAAACTCCTTGCACTCACCACTATATTTTCCATATCTAAAGTTTTATCATTTCAAGATTTTTATATAAATGAAATCATTGAGTATGTGACTTTTGGGGGTTGGCTTTTTCACTCGGCAGAATGCCCTGAGATCTATTCCAGTTGTTTTGAGCATAAGCAATTCATTTCTTTCTACTGTTGAACAGTATTACATGGTATGAGTGTATCACAGTTTATTTAATCATTCACCTGTAAGGAGAAATTTTGGTTGTCTGGAATTTTTGGTTATTACAAATAAAGCTGCTATGAACATTAGCATACAGGTGTTTTTTGTGTGTGTTTGGTTGGTTGGTTTTTTTTTGTTTTGTTTTGTTTTGTTTTGTTTTTTGGTTTTTTTTTTTTTTTTTTTGGAGTGGGACAGAGACTTTCTCTGTTGCCCAGGCTAGAGTGCAGTGGCACGATCTCAGCCCACTGCAATCTCCACCTCCCAGGTTCAAGTAGTTCTCCTACCTCAGCCTCCTGAGTAGCTGGGACTACAGGTGCATGCCACCATGCCTGGCTAATTTTTCTAATTTTTGTAGTTTTAGTAGAGACAGGTTTCACCATGTTGGCCAGGCTGGTCTTAAACTCCTGACCTCAGGTGATTCACCTGCCTTAGCCTCTGATTACAGAGTTGGAATTACAGTGCTGGGATTACAGGCATGAGCCACTGCACCTGGCCCAGAGTTTTTGTGTGAACATAATTTTTCATTTCTCTGGGAAAAGCTCCCAGGAGTGCAATTGCTGCATTGTATGGTATATGTATGTTTAGTTTTTTAAACTAAAAACTAACTTTGCAGTTTTTCCAGAAACTGAAAATCTATTTTCCAAAGTGTCTGTAAGTACATAACTTATTATAATCTACTAGTATCAACATTTTACCTGTTTGAGTAAATTATAGAAACCTTACCCCTCTTTAAGTTCCTTTAATATTCCCCACTTATAATTGCCTTACTTTCTCTACATATATTTAGAACTACATTAGACAATGCTACAATTTTTTGCTTCAACCCTCAAACATAATTGAGAAACCCAATGGGAGAAGCAAAATCAATTCTATTTACGCTTTTACTCTTTCTGTTGTTATTTGTTTCTTTCTGAGGTTTCTAGATTCCTTCTTTTATATATTTTTTTCTGTTAGAGATCTTTCTTTAGTTATTCTTTTAATGCAGGTTTGCTAGCAACAAATTATCTTAATTTTCCTTCTTCTGAGAATTTCTTGATTTCTCATTCATTCCTGAAGGATATTTTCACCTGATGTAGAAATCCTGGTTGACAGGTTGTTGTTGTTGTTTCCTGAAAGCATTTGAAAAATGTTGTGCCATTACTTTCTGGTCTTCATGGGTTCTGATGAGAAATGTGCTTTCATTTGAATTGTTTTACACTTGTAGTTAAGGTGTCATTTCTCTATTGCTACTTTTAAGGTGTTTTTTTTTTTTCTTTAGTCTTTAGAAGTTTGACTATGATGTGCCTTGGCATAGATTTCTTTGGGTTCATCTGGTTTGGTATATGCTAAGCTTCTTATGTCTGCAGGTTTATGTCTTTTGCCAAGTTTTGGAAGTTTTCAAGTATTATTCCTTCAAATAATGTTTCTTTCCTGTCTTCTGTTCTTCATGGTTTCTTCTGATGACAGAAAACTTAGATCTTGTTTTTGTAGTTCTACAGGTCCCCGAGGCCTGTTCATTTTTCTCAGTCTATTTTTTCTCTGTTGTTCAGACTAGATAGTTTCTATCATTATATCTTCAAGTTAAGTGATTCTTTTCTCCATCTTCTTCATTCTGTGAGAGACCACACATTGAGTTTTTATGTTTTGGTTATTACATTTGTCATTTCTGAAATTTCTACTTGGTTTATCTATATATCCTCTTCTTTTATGAGACTTTCTATTTTTCATTTGTTTCAAGAGTGTTTCTAATTACTTACCGAAATATTTTTGTGATGGCTTGTTTCAAATCTTTTGTCAGATAATTCTAATATCTCTTTCATCCTGGTTTTGCCACCTATTGGTTGCCTTTTTTCATTTAGTTTGAGATCTTTCTGGTCATTGGTATAAGTGATTTTTATAGAAATATGGCCATTTTGTGCTATGTTATGAGACTTTGGATCTTATTTAAATTTTCTGTTTTATCTGGCTTTCTCTGGCACTGCTCTAGCTCCAGGAGCTCCAACTCCTGGGGAAGGGAGTTGCTGTCTTGTTACTGCCAGATGGAAGTAGAAGTCTGGGTTTCCCACTCTTGCTTGTTGACGGTTGGAGGGAAGGACTTCTCATTATTGCTTGTTAGGGGTTGGAATTCGGCCACATTTCAAGTGCTTGATAGCCATGTATGATTAGTGGCTACCATACTGGATAACATATATGTAGAGCATTTCTATCACTGCTCTAGGAAGACTGAGGTTGGGGGAGGGAGCAGTAAAGGAGCTTGGCACTACAGAAATTGGGGTTTGGGGTTACTATGGCACAGATGGAATAAGACAAAGATCTAGTTATTGGATCTGAGGTCCATGGCTAGGGTTTGGTTCCAAAACCTGAGGTGCTGTGAGTTCTGTCTAGAGAAATATGGACACAGAGAACTCATCTGGTTAATATGGATCCACTAGGGCAGAGTTAGTATCCATAGTATTAACCAAGTTTTTTCCTCTCAGCCATTGTAAAAGACATGGAGTGGCATGCTGCAGATCCTAGTACCACTCCATTTGAGTAGAGGGAAAGTCTTCCCTATTAGATGGCAGTTAATTTGCTTATTTGTAGCAACACACTCAACCTCCGTGACTGAGGTAACCACTGATTGAGGAAACATTAACAGAAAAGAGCGAGTTGTGAAAAGGGTATTCATTTAGTTTATAGGATCTAGGGTTTATTTGGCATCTTGATGGCCTTAATGTTCTAATCCTTGAGACTTCCAGCATGCTCAGCCAGGTGGGGAGCATTTATGTAAGAGCTCTGTCCTTCACTGAGTTCTGTGTTGACTTGGCACTTTTTGTCCAAGTCCCAAAGAGTTAGTGGACCCTGTTACACAGCTTCTTTGTACACTGAAATAACTGTTGCCTTCTCAAGTCTCTCTTTGCTTAGATTAGTGGGGGTGTACTCAATGTAGATTCAGTGTTTTCGGTTTCCCCTTGGGGCAGTTCGTTATATTTTCCCTTACTGGCTGTATGTGTGTAGACATCCTAATGTGCTTGTATTTATGGACTGCCTGTGTACTGTGTCTCTTGGCAAGGGAAGAGGAGTACCTAGTGTCTATTGAATATGTATTGTATGTATGGTATATAGGTCACATGGCCTTTTCCCTTAGCAAGACCTATATGTGCAAAGCTGTGGCTTTGGCATGTTAAGATATTTCATAACACAGTCAAATCCACTTGGCTAAATAGGTGAAAGAAAAGGGAACTGAGCCAGGGCTATAATGGGATTTTTCAGATCTATGTGGTTTGACTTAAAATGAAACAAAAATACACACTCATTTGAGAAAGAAGCAGTTTCAGAGTTAGGCTGTAAAGAGAAAATAAACATGCTTTATAACCCAAAGCCAAGGTGTTGGTTTTAAAACCCTAGACTATGGCTCACCCAGATCCTTCCAGTATGTGTATATGTGGGGAGGAGGTGAGTGTTGCTGGTCTACTACTCACAGATATGGAGATGGTATCATGGGAGCAACCCAAATCCCAATTTGTCACTTTGTCTCTTAAGAAGGCTCCAAATATGCCACTTACTTTTTTTTTTTTTTTTTTTTTTTTTGAGAAGGAGTCTTGCTCTGTGCAGTGGCACGATCTCAGCTCACTGCAACCTCCGCTTCCCGGGTTCAAGTGATTCTCCTGCCTCAGTCTCCTGAGCAGCTGGGATTACAGGCACCTGCCACCACCCCTGGCTAATTTTTGTAGTTTTAGTAGAGACAGGATTTCACCATGTTGTCAAGGCTGGTCTTGAACTCCTGGCCTCAGGCAATCTGCCTACCTTGGCCTCCCAAAGTGCTGGGATTACAGGTGTGAGCCACCGCATCCAGCTGCCACTTACTTTTGAAGACAGTGGTCACTAGTTGTGCTGAGGGGCCAAAGGGTCGGGATACTGTTATACAAATTTAGGAAGAGAATATGGATCAGCTTTTCTTGCCATTGATCTTACCATTTTCCTATAAGCCACTGTATTAGTTTGTTTTCACGCTGCTGATAAAGTCATATCCGGGAAGAAAAAGAGGTTTAATTGGACTTACAGTTCCATATGGCTGGGGAGGCCTCAGAATCATGGTGGGAGGTGAAAGGCACTTCTTACATGGTTGCAGCAAGAGAAAATGAGGGAGATGCAAAAGCAGAAACCCTTGATAAAACCATCAGATCTCGTGAGACATATTCACTACCACCACAACAGTACGGGGGAAACAGCCCCCATGATTCAAATTATTTCTCACAAGGTCCCTCCCACAGCATGAGGGAATAATGGGAATACTATTCAAGATGAGATTTGGGTGGGCACACAGAGCCCAAACCATAACATTCCACCCCTGACCCCTGCAAATCTTATGTCCTCACATTTCAAAACCAATCATGCCTTCCCAACAGTCTCCCAAAGTCTTAACTCATTTCAGTATTAACCCAGAAGTGCACAGTCCAAAGTCTCATCTGAGACAAGGCAAGTCCCTTCCACCTATGAGCTTGTAAAATCAAAAGCAAGCTAGTTACTTCCCAGATACAATGGGGGTACAGGTATTGGGTAAATACATCTGTCCCAATGGGAGAAATTGGCCAAAACAAAGAGGTTACAGGGCCCATGCTAGTCCAAAATCCAGCATAGCAGTCAAATTCTAAAGCTCCAAAATGATCTCCTTTGACTCCATATCTCACATCCAGGTCATGCGGACATAAGAGGTAGGTTCCCATAGTCTTGGGCAGCTCCACCTCTGTGGCTTTGCAAGGTATAGCACCCCTCCTGGCTGCTTTCATGGGCTATTGCTAAGTGTCTGTGGCTTTTCCTGGCACACAGTGCAAGATTTTGGTGGATCTACCATTCTGAGTCTGGAGGATGGTGGGCCTCTTCTCACAGCTCCACTAGGCAGTGCCCCAGTAGGGACTCTGTGTAGGAGCTCTAACCCCACATTTTTCTTCTGCACTGCCCTAGCAGAGGTTCTCCATGAGGGCTCCGACCCTGCAGCAAACTTTTGCCTGGGCATCCAGGCATTTTCATGCATCTTCTGAAATCTAGGTGGAGGTTCCCAAACCTCAATTCTTGACACCTGTGTACCCACAGGCTCAACACCATGTGGAAGCTGCCAAGGTTTGGGGCTTGCACCCTCTGAAACCATGGGCCGAGCTGTACCTTGGTCCCTTTTAGCAACAGCTGGAGCAGCTGGGACACAAGGCACCAAGTCCCTAGGCTGCACACAGCATGGGGACCTTGGGCCCAGCCCACAAAACCGTTTTTTCCTCTTCGGCTCCTGGGTATGTGATGGGAGGGGCTGCCAGGAAGACCTGTGATATACCCTGGAGACATTTTCCCCATTGTCTTGGGGATTAACATTTGGCTCCTTGTTACTTATGCAAATTTCTGCAGCTAGCTTGAATTTCTCCTCAAAAAGTGGGGTTTTCTTTTCTACAGCATCGTCAGACTACAAATTTTCTGAACGTTTTTGCTCTGTTTCCCTTTTAAAAGGGAATGCTTTTAACAGCACCCAAGTCACCTTTTGAATGCCTTGCTGCTTAGAAATTTATTCCACCAGATACCCTAAATAATTTTGCTCAAGTTCAAAGTTCCACAAATCTCTAGGGCAGGGGCAAAATGCTGCCAGTCTCTTTGCTAAAACATAACAAGAGTCACCTTTGCTCCAGTTCCTAACAAGTTCCTCATCTCCATCTGAGACCACCTCAGCCTGGACCTTATTGTTCATATCACTATCAGCATTTTTGTCAAAGCCATTCAACAAGTCTCTAGGAGGTTCCGAACTTTCCTACATTTTCCTTTTTCTGAGCCCTCCAAACTGTTCCAACCTCTGCCTGATATCCAGTTACAAAGTCACTTCCACATTTTCAGGTATCTTTTCAGCAACACCCCACTCTACTGGTACCAGTTTACTGAATTGGTCCATTTTAATGCTGCTGATAAAGACATACCCAAGAATGGGAAGAAAAAGTTGTTTAATTGAACTTACAGATCCACATGGCTGGGGAGGCCTCAGAATCATGGCGGGAGGTGAAAGGCACTTCTTACATGGCAGTGGCAAGACAAAATGAGGGAGATTCAAAAGTGGAAACCCTTGATAAAACCATCAGATCTCACGAAACTTATTCACTACCACAACAACAGTATGGGGGAAACTGCCCCCATGATTCAAATTATCTCCCACCGAGTCCCTCCCACAACATGTGGGAATTATGGGAGTATAATTCAAGATGAGATTTGGTGGAGACACAGAGCCAAACTGTATCAGCCACTGTGGGGGGGGGGGTGGTGTGTGTTTGTGTGTGTGTGTGTGTGCATGTGTGCACACGCACGTGCATTTTTTGCCCTAATTCAATAATGCTTTGGTAGCTACACTTATGTGGATTTAGCACCTGAATGAACAGAAAAACCCATTTGTTTATTGTCCAAATAAAGTGGGGATGCCGTGACATTGCTGACTCCCATGATTCATGATTCGTTAAGGCCAGGATACTTCTAGACAATCACTGAAAGATGAAAAGCAGGTAAGTGAATTAATCTCTTCCCTTTGATTTTCACCTTTAATATTATAACCTTAGATATGACTTCAGTATCTTCCAGCACTGAGTACCATTGGTTAAGGGAAGGCCAGAGTGGATGTAGTTAACACCAGGAATGGAATTCCTTTTGTTTTCTTAAAATTCAGTTTATAGTTTATTAGACTGAAGAATCCACAGGCCTGCCTCAAACAACCAGGCCATATACTATACAAGAGCACTCTCAGATTACACTTTGAAATGAAAGCCTATTTTGGCATAATATGCACTGAAAGGAAAAGTGTGCTCCTAGGTATGCTCTTTACTTTGCCTTTTGGACTGTCCTCTTGGGTTATCTCAGCCTTTCTCTGATCTATATGGCTCTGGCCCCACTCCCAATAACCCTCTAGGAGACCCTGTTCCATGTCATCTACTTATGGCACTGAAATACCACGTGTCACATGGTATAAGGTAGTAGTGACCACGAGGGGCCCAGAGGAGGATGTTTGCAGAGGGAAGCAACCTGTTTCCAGATCCTCAGGTAGAGGAAGTGCTCAAGCAGCTGAGACAGCCGGAGATGGGTCAGGCTGAGACAGCCTGAGGTGAGACAGCCTGAGATAGGTCAGAGCTGCCATTTCCATTGGTTGTTGAGATGGCCAGCTGAGGGAGACAGTTGTTTGTTCAGTGGTTCTGAGGAAGTAAAATCATATACTGGTGTTTCTTGATTCAGGAGACAGATTGATGTTAAGGGACCATAGGCATTTAGGCTGCCAATAATAATACCTTATCATCCTATAGCTTCTTTCTTCTAAAGGACTCAAGGGACTCCTATGTTTTATTTCATTTGGCCTCACAAACATCTTCATGGACTTAGGAAAGGTAAATATTGATGGTCATTTAGGACAAGCTTCTCTCTCTCCCTGGGCCTCAGAATTTTCAAATTGTGAAATGGAGGCTTAGTCTAGAGATGATGATCTCTAAGGTCGTTTCCCACAGTAACAGTTTCTATGGTGGCAACGTTTTCCAGGTGGAGGAATTAAGTCTCAGACACTTTAAAGTGAGTTGCACACAACTACACTCTCTATCAGGTACAGAGTGATGATTACAGGCCCAGGCCATGATCTCTTCTCTTAGCTTGCCCTATCAGTGATCTCTTTGAACAGTGAGGTAAGGGGGAGTGGTGCTCTTGCTTCAGAACACGCAAAGGCTTTACTTATCCATTTCATTTAACACTCTCCCCTCACCTGACCACCTTCCCAAACTACCTCCTGTCACTTATCAGCAGGCCCTTCAACTTTTCCCTTGACGTTCCTCGGGATTCATATCTTGTTTGACTGCAGCTGTTTTCCTGGTGTATTGTGTGGCTAGATGCAAAGTCATTGCTACTCTTAGAGAGTAAAGTCTGGAACCAGAACTTCAGTTACATCAGGAAAGAGAGGCTGTGCCTCCTGGGTATGGCAGGGGGTCAAGGTGAGAAGAGCCATTCAAAAACATCATATTATAAGGTGCCCTGAAAAAGCAAGGAGGGTCTATAGATTAGGGCTAGGGAAAAAGGATCGGCCAAAGGTATGATGGTAGAAATCAGACAGTGAGTTGATGAAAGCAAATACATTCAATGATCAATTAGTATGCAGAAAAGAAGCTAGGATGCCTGAGATTTCTTTGGAGTTGGAGGATAAGCATGGCATTTATGACTGTGACAGGGATTTATCATGGGAGAGGGCAACAGGGGAAAAATGAGAAGCTTTATTTTCAGCAAGTTCCGCTTTTGTAGTAAGACATTTAGCTTAAGAAACGCAAGCTAAGTACTGTGAGGGAATAAATTCAGAGAACCATATTCCCCATATGATTCCTGGAAACCAGTAGGAATTTGGCTCAAGAAGGGATGGCAGAAGGTGATTTGTGGTGTTATAACAGCCGCCTTGGAAGCCAAGATGGAAAATTTGTCCCTGAAAGGCTAGGCAGTTGGAGGAGACTCACTGGAAGTTTCTGTCCGGAGAAAATAAATGAAACAGAGAAGAGCTTAAAAACACATGGTGGAGGGTAAAGTCTGGGACACCCAGGAACCCGTATCTTGTAGTAGGTCCACTTGTTAAATTCCTGGCTTATGGTCTAGAACAGGATTTTGTTCGTTTCCCTGGAACAAAAAGGTCCCTAGGCACCCAGAGCCTCTATCTTATCCCAGTCCACAGCCTCTTACCCCTTCTTTCATTTCTCTTTTCTTTTTTTTTTTTTTTTTTAAAGATGGGGTCTTGCTCTGTCACCCAAGCTCGAGTACAATGCCACAAATACAGTTTACTGCAGCCTTGAATTCCTGGGTTCATGGGATCCTCCTGCCTCAGCCTCCCAAGTAGCTGGCATTACAGGCGTATGCCACCATGCCTGGCTAATTAAAAAAAAAAAACATTGTTTAGAGACGGAGTCTTGTCATCTTGCCCAGGCTGGTCTTAAATTCCTAGGCTCAAACAATCCTTCCGCATCAGCCTCCCAAAGTGCTGGGATTACAGGCATGAGCCACCCTGACCAGCCTTTTTTTTTTTTTTTTTTTTTTTTTTCCTATTTCTCTTGTTGTTGTTGTTGTTGTTGTTGTTGTTGTTGTTGCTGTTTGTTTTTGTTTTTTGATTTTTGTGTTTTGAGACGGAGTTTCACTCTTGTTGCCCAGGCTTAAGTGCAATGGCGCGATCTCAGCTCACCACAACCTCCGCCTCCCAGGTTCAAGCAATTCTCCCGCCTCAGCCTCCCAAGTAGCTGGGATTACAGGCATGCACCACCACGGCCTGGCTAATCTTGTATTTTTAGTAGAGACCGGGTTTCTCCATGTTGAGACTGGTCTCAACTCCTGACCTCAGGTGATCCGCCTGCCTCAGCCTCCCAAAGCGCTGGGACTACAGGCGTGAGCCACCATGCCCGGCCCCTCTCTCATTTTTAAGAATAAATTCATTTATCATTTATCAAAATAATCCATGAACATTTCACAAATATTGAAAAATAGAGAAAAGAAATAATTCAACCTTTTGTTTTTAGAAATTATTTCGGTCTTTATTTTTGTTTTTGGTTTTGAGACAGATGGGGTCTCACTCTGTTGCCCAGAGTGGAGTGCAGTGGCACAGTCTCGGATCATTGCAGCCTCCAACTCCTGAGTTCAAGCAATTCTCATGCCTCAACCTCCCAAGTTGCTGGGATTACAGGCACCCGCCATGATGCCTGGCAAATCTTTGTATTTTTGGTAGAGATGGGGTTCTACCATGTTGGCCAGGCTGGTCTCGAACTCCTGATCTCAAGTGATCTGACCGCTTTGGCCTCCCAGAGTGCTAGGATTACAGGTGTGAGCCACTGTGCCCGACCTTCGTCTTTATTTTGAATAATTATAAAAGTATTGAAAAGACTGGGAATATTATAAGAAACACACTTGGATCTCTACTCGGAGAAATAAAACATTACAGACAAGTTAAATTCTGTCCCCTATTTTCAGTCACATTCCTCTCCATTCATTTTCAGAAGCAAGCACTAAGATAAGCTTGGTATGTATTCTTCCATTTTGTTTTATACTTTTGCATGAAATATGCCTCTCCTCTCCCCTCGTCCCATAAATAATATATAGAACTTGTCTGTGTGTTTTTAAAATTTATGTAAACCTTAATGTATGTGTCATTCTGCAACAAGTTTTTTTGTTTTGTTTTGTTTTTACTCAACATCTTGTTTTGGAATTTATTCTATTTTCTTTTTTACATTACCCTTTTCTACTCAAACTGTACCCTGGAGCTGATGACACGTACATTACTTTTTCATGATATTTTTATGATAAAAATAATATATAATCACACTACAGGAAAATTGGAAAATCCAACCAATTGATGGCTCTTAGGACCAGAGAGCTTAGTGTCCTACTGTAGACTTGATTTGCAAAGGTTCTAGGCAGCTGGGCTAGCCTAGTTGTTCTGCCTATAAAATACTGAAGAGCAAAATTGGAAGGGTCTCTAGGGACACTTCCTTGCCTGTCTGTTACCCCATTCCATGTAGTAAAACAGAGGCCCAGAGAAGGAAAATGACTTAACAAGGACACACATTCATTGAATATTGTACTCGAGATTTCTGGCTCCCTGTCTTGTACTTGAAACCTTTCCAAGGAAAAAAGAGAGAGGGGCGGGGAGAGAGAGAGGGAGAGAGGGAAAGGAAACCTAGAACTGCAATTTTTCATCATAAAAATTATCCATTTTAATAAAGCGTGGGAAATACAGAAGAGTAGAAAAATGAAGATATCAAGAATTGTCCATTTTCCTATTTTGAACTTCTGATCTTTTTTCTTGTACAATTTTTGTTTCTCTGATTGTACTTTATCTTGCCTTTTTCCGCTTAACTTTATAATGTCATAATGAACTTTTTTTTTCAGAAAGCAGACTTCTTCATTGAAATCTTGACGGTAAATATTTTTAAGGCACATATTTGCTGTTTAGCCGTTTAAAATGGTATAGGCAGGGACTTGTGTAGAGAGGAAAACAATGGTGTGGTATATTTTCCAGCAAGTTTGTTCCTGTCCTTTGGCTAGATCTTTTTCTTCTAAAACAAAACAACAGTAACAATAAGATCTAAGTAGACATTTCTAGGATTCCTTTTACTAAAGTTTTCATTGAGAGAAGTTTCATTACTCTCTTAAATGGCTTAGGATGTGACCAAGGGTCACTCTAATATACTCCCCTCCACTTACAAGGCAAGGGCAAGTGTTGCCCTTGGGGCCCAAAGGGAGCCAATTCTGGAGCTACCTGGGTCATGGAAGTTGACCCTGAGGAAAAGACTGTGGTAGTTTCTCCAGTCCATGGAGTGAGGTGGGGTGCTCAATTTTTCCAGAGCCTGAGCACAAAGACAGTAACAGTCATTAAAACTTCAGCACTTACTGTGAGAGGCAAGACATCCATTTCCAACAAAGCCACACCACTTCACACACACACACACACACATATACACACACACACACACACACCGATTAGAATTGTTGTCTACAGTTTTGGTTGCATTGTTTAATTGTAATAGCGCAAAAGTGCATTTAACTATGAAGGCCTGCTGGGAGAAAGGAAGGTGATGGTTTATTATTCTAGTCAATCCAACATGTTTGAAACAGTGAAGCAATGAGAGATTAAGCTGCTTTGCTCAAAGCAAAAAAAGTATGATGCTGAGATTAACAAATACAAAATGAAAACACCCTTATTCTTGGTCTTCGGTCTTGAAAGCTGGGCCTTAGCCCGCTGAAGCTCACTGTACTTCTGCTTTAATCAGTTTAATTCGTTGCTAGCTTGCCCTTGCCACCTTTGATTCTCTTTGCATTGGCCAAATACCAATTTGCAGTAGTTGTTCTGAAGTGCTTGACAGTTTCAATTTTTCAATTTCAGGCTCTATTCTTTCTCACAGGGCTAGAAAGCCACAAGTCACATTAGTGGCCAGCTGTGTCTCTGACTCAAACTCGCTCAGGTCTGGGTTGTGTGTGTGTGTATGTGTATGCCTGAAAATCAGTGAGGACTCCAGGACTGGGAATGTTCAAGGTTTTGAATTGAAATAATTGAACAAATTACTCCATAAAGAAACCTTCTCTACTGCCAAAAGATTTTCTTCTTAATGATTTCTGCAGTTGATTAATGTTTAGAAATAGGCAGTGAAGCCTCAGTGAACAGGTATTTCCTAGGCCATAGGGTGCTCTTGCTTCCAGGTTGTAGAAGCCAATGTTGGAACAAGTCCCAGCTGTGTTTACCTGCAGATTCAAGTTTCAATTCAGGGGAGCTCCTTTCCACACCTATTTTCCCTCCTTCCTGCAAAGGCAGCTGAGCTAAAGCTGCCTTTAATAAGGAGTGGCCTTAGGCACTGCAGTAGCATTTACCCTTCAAACTGGGCAGACAACTTCTCTGTGGGGAGTCTGAGCCTGCCACACCTATCACACAGGCTTTGGGAAATGTGAAGTGGCACTTACTGCAATCTAACCTCCAAAGAATTTGCCTGCATGCTGACCAGTTGGGCTATGGGAAATCTTGCCATTTTTTGCCTATCCAAAGGCCCCCACCTAAACAGGTCTGAATGCAAATGCATGGGTGAAAGGGGTAAGCGGAGGGGGGGCACCACAGAAAGCTCACAACTGTCCTCAGACCCCAGGAGGGTGGCAGGCCAAGAAGTCCACTATTCATTTGTTTCCAGTGTCTCAGGTAAGTGAAGATTGCAGTCCTCACTGGAAAAGACAAGAGGGGCAAGGAGATACGTGAGCCCAGAAGAGCTGCAAGGGACCTCAGCCACAGATAAGCTAGATAGGCACTTCCCAGTCTTTCTGTACCCTCCCAAATCCTTCTGTTACCTTTTTTTTGTAAGACCCAACTTTGAAGAGTTGTTTTTTCTCCTGAAAACTGCAGTTATTAAATAATAGCTTTTCTGTGTTCCTATACATATGCATACATAAAAGTGTAGTATATGTACATACACATACATGCATCAGAGCTGATCAGCATGGATAGCCAAGGTTATTCTGCTTGGTTGCTATAATTCCAGGGAAAAGTAAAAACATTTAGCTAACTGACAGCTGTATGAAAAACCTCTCCATTTTCTTTAAAGTTATGAAATATTGAAAATGGTTTGAGGATCCCATTTATTACCTTTTTTGTTAAGATGACCAGGGTCCTCAGGTTGGAAACTACTGATCTAGTTAACTCCTCTTCCCTATTTTTGAGTCAGAATATAAGGCAAATTTTGGCCAAATAGAAAGTTAGCCTTTGAGCTGGGATTAAAACTCATCCCACTGGGAGCCAGTTTGCATCCCTTCACTTGGTTTCCCCTGTGACATTTCTGAGCTATAAATTTGACTCATCCATGATTAAATTTCAAAAGTGTCCTGAATGATACTTTTTGCAGTGGTCTTTAAAATATATTAAAGGCATGTATGGTGATTTGGAACTGCCTTGAGATTTGAGACAGGACTTCAATTTTTGGGAGGGGTATTAAAGGAGCTCTCTCCATTTATTTGGAGCTGTAAGTCATTTGTAGATAAAATGTACTTAAGAAGTGCCTACTAAATGTGAAATGCTATCATAGCTGGGAGAAAGGAAGGGGTAGGAGTAACAATGGAGGGGTGGGTTAGTAAAACAGCCCCCATTTGAGGAAAACTATATTTTATTAGGGAGATATATGTGCACAGGACTATTTCTATGGCAAGACATAAAACAGTGCATGCCTCTGCGAGTAGTAAATTGTACATGTAACACTTTGTTCAGCAGAATTCTCTGGAACTGAAAGATGTATAATGGGATGAAGTAAACCAGCAACTGCACCATTTCTAACTGTGAGGAGAAAACAAGTGGTGAAAGTTGTGCCTCACAGGTGCTTTGTGCAACAAATTACAACAAAATTTAGAAGCACTACCATCCTGGCTATTTGTATATTTATCATTAAACCTCACATTGACATCTTAGCTGCAATTGTTTTCTACCTCCAGGAAACAACCTAGGAGATCATCTAACCCATCCTTATCTGAAACATTAATTAATTTTGTTAGATTACCTTGCCTAGAAATATCCATAGACAGTCAGCTACCTCTAAAGGCAATCCATGCCAGACAGCCCATTCTGTATATTTTCTTTTGCTATTTTTATTGCAGTAAAATACACATAAAATTTACCATCTTAACCACTTTTAAGTGTACAGTTGTGTAAATTAAATTCATTCACATTGTTATGCAACCATCACCACCATCCATCTCCAGAATCTTGTGATACTGAAACTCTGTACCCATTCAACAACAGCTCCCTATTTTCCCCTCTCTCCAGCCCCTGCCAGCCAGCATTCTACTTTCTATCCCTGTGGATTTGATGACTCTAGGTACCTCATGTAAATGGAATCATACAGTATTTATTTGTCTTTTTGCAACTGACTTATTTCATGTAATGTTCTTCACCATAATTTTCTTCAGGTTCATCCATGTTGTAGCATGTGTCAGAATTTACTTCTTTTTTAGGCTGAATAATATTCTGTTGTGCATATATACCACATTTTGTTTATCCATTCATCCATCAATGGACACTTGATTTCCTTTCACCATTTGGCTATTGTGAATGACAATGGGTGTACAAATATCTCTTCAAGACCCTGCCTTCAATAATTTTGAGTATATACCCAGAAGTGGGATTGTTGGGTCATATGATGACTATTTTTAATTTTATGAAGAATTTCCACACTGCTTTCCTTAGTGGTTGCACAATTTTACATTCCCACCAGTAGTGCACAAGGGTTTCCATTTTTTCAGATCCTCACCAACATTTGTTGTTTTCTGTTTTTTTCTTTTTCTTTTTTCTTTTTCTTTTTATTTTTTTTTTGAGATGGAGTCTCACTCTGTCGCCAGGCTGGAGTGCAGTGGCACGATCTCGGCCCACTGCAACCTCCACCTCGTGGGTTGAAGCGATTCCCCTGCCTCAGCCTCCCGAGTAACTGGGACTACAGGCATGCACCACCATGCCTGGCTAATTTTTTGTATTTTAGTAGAGACCGGGTTTTCACCATGTTGGCCAGGATGGACTTGATCTCCTGACCTCGTGATCCACCTGCCTCGGCCTCCCAAAGTGCTGGGATTACAGGTGTGAGCCACTGCGCCTGGCCCTGTTTTTTCAATAGTAGCCATCCTAATGGGTGTGAGGTGGTATCTTATTGTGGTTTTGATATACATTTTCCTAATAACTAGAGGTGTTGAGTATCTGCTCATGTGCTTATTTGCCGTTCATATATCTTCTTTGGAGAAATATCTGTTTGAATCCTTTGCTCATTTTAAAACTTAGGGTGTTAGTTTTTTTGTTATTGAGTTATAGGAACTCTTTATATATTCTGGATATTAATACTTTACCAGATATATGATTTGCAAGTATTTTCTTTCATTTTCTACATTGCCCTTTTACAATGTTATTTCACAATAATGTTATTCAATGCACAGAATTCTTAGATTTTGATATACTCCAATTTATCTGTTTTTTCTTTTGCTGCCTGTGCTTTGTTCTTTCCCCCCAAGATTACTCTGGCTATTCAGGGTCTTTTGTGGTTCCATGTGAGTTTTAGGATTGTATTTTTCTATTTCTGTGAAAAATGTCATTGGCATTTTGGTAGGGATTGCATTAAATCTGTAGATCACTTTGGGTAGTGTGGACATTTTAACATTAATTCTTCTAATCCATGAACATGGGATATCTTCCTATTTATTTGTGTTTTCTTCCATTTGTTTCATCAGTGTTTTATAGTTTTTCATGTATGGATCTTTCACCTCCTTGGTTAGATTTATTCTTAACTTATTTTATTGTTTTTAATGCTATCGTAAACAGAATTGCTTCCTTAAATTCTTTTTTGGGTAGTCCATTATTAGTGTATAGAAATATAACTGGTTTTTGTATGTTGATTTTGTGTCCTGCAGCTTCACTGAATTCATTGATCAGTTCTAACAGGTTTTTTGGGGGGGTGATCCTTAGGGTTTTGTATATATAAGATCATGTCATCAGCAAAGAGAGACAATTTAACTTCTTTCTTTCCTATTTGATGCCTTTTATTTCTTTCTTTTGCCTAATTTTTCTGGCTAGAACTTCCAATACTATGTTGAAAAGAAGTAGTGAGAGTGGGCAACCTTGTCTTGTTCCTGATTGTCGAGGAAAGTATTTCAACTTTTCATAGATGAGTATGATGTTAGCTGTGGGTTTGTCATCACTGGGTTTTTGATAGGGATTGCATTAAATTTGTAAGGTCTCTTTGGTGATATTTACATCTTAACATTAAGTCTTCCAATCCATGAACACAGGATGTCTTTCCATTTATTAGTGTCTTATTTAATTTCTTTCATCAACATTTTGTACTTTTCTGTGTACAAGTCTTTCTTCTCCTTGATTAAGTTTATTCCTAAGTATTCTTTGTGATGGTACTGTAAATGGAATTGATTTCTTCATTTCCTTTTCTGATTGTTTCTTGTTAGTTTATAGAAATGCAACTAATTTTTGCATGCTGATTTTGTATCCTGCAACTTTGCTGAATTTGTAACTAGTTATAACAGCCTTTTGTGGAATCATTAGGAGTTTTCCTATTTTTAAAAAAATAGAACAGTTTATTTTAGAACAGTTTTACATTTACAGAATTATTTTAATGATAATACAGAAAATTCCCACATATGCCACACCATCTTCTCGTATTATTAACATATTCCAAGAGTGTAGTACATTTCTCACAATTAATGAACTGATATTGATATATTATAATTAACTAAAGTCTATATGTTTCTTCAGTTTTCTTCTAATGTCCTTTTTCTATTCCGAGATCCCATCCAGGATACCATATGACATTTAGCTATCATGTCTCCTTAGGCTCCTCTTGACTGTGACAGTTTCTCAGGCTTTCCTTGTTTTTGATGACCTTGATAGCTTTGAGGATTCGTGATGACATATTCTGTAGAATGTCCCTTAATTGGGAGTCACCTGATGTTTTTCTCATGATTAGACTGGGGTAATGTGTTTTGAAGAAGACCACAGGAATAAAGTGCCCTTATCATTACGTTGTATTAAGGATACATGCTATCAACATGACTTAACACTGTTGATGTTGACTGTAATTATCTGGCTGAGGTAGTGTTTATCAGGGTAAAGTTACATTTTTCTCATTTCCATAATGTACTCTCTGGAAAGAATCACTTTGGGCAGTTAGCACTTTAAGACTGGGGAGTTACGTGTCACCTCCTTGAGGATGGAGTATCCACCTACATTATCTGGAATTCTTGTGCACTGGAGATGTATCTATTCCTGCTCATATATTTATTTGTTCGATTATTTATTTATATAAGTATGGACACATGTATATCATGTATATTTATTTTAAACTTTGGATTATAGTCCAATACTACTTTATTTTGTTTCTCAAATTGTTTCAGCTTTGGCCATTGGGAGTTTTTTTGGTTGATTCCTGTGTCCCTTTGACATACCTTCACCATATGGTTTAATTTTTTTTTCTTTTGAGATTGATTTTTGTTTTGCCTTCTGCCATGAAAAACTTAATCTCTCCAGCATGTGACAGCCCTTCAGATTTATAAAAAATCCACCGTTACCCCCTCTAGTGTTCTCCAGACTAAACATTTCCCACTTACTCCTTTACACATTTGTCATGTGACAGATTTATTGATCCCTTACTCATCTAACAGCTTTCTTCTGGAAACATTCCATTTTTGTCAGTTACCTGAAATACCTCCTTTCACTCTCCTTACCCTCCACAACAATTATAAAATTTAAGGGAAACCAAAGGTAGTTCTTCTACTGGAAACTATGTATGATAGTAAATAGTACCCAGGCTGTGTCACTGAATGAAAAAATAATCCCTGTATTAGAATGAAGACCCCTAGAAATTAGAGGAGAAATATATGTTTCCATTTTGTGCAAAGCTTACTATTTTTCAAAGGTATTTAGGAAACTATTAGTTTGACTCTCCTATCCCATTTGTGAGGTAGGTAGGGCAGTTAGTGGTATGCCCAGAAAGCCAAAGCTCAGAGAAGGTGCCTTATCCAAAGTCACCATATGAGTTAGACAGACTGGGTTCTCTTGACTCTTACTCCAGTAACCTTAACATTTGGTTTAAACTTTAACTGTGTAGGCTGATTTTTGTTTGTCAGACCCTCAACCATTAATCAGAATTGCCAATACGGTTTTTCTTTAGCTGAACTTAGCCTCCCAATATAATATGAGATATGAAAGGTAAGTCTGAAATGCAAACACTTAAGAAATGTTTCTAGAAATCAAAATCATTTTTGTATGCTAGTAGATATCAATTGGGTGATCAAGCCAGAACTTAGAAAGCATATGGCTAGCTTTGGGAATAGAAGTGTCGACAGAACAAAAATGAATGTTTTCTAATTGTCCTTGCTTGCTGCGGATATTAGGCAGCTAGCTTTGTGTCTTTTTCACCACTTATCAAACTCTAATGGAAAAGTGCTGAGGTGTAGCTAATCCCAAACAGTGTATAATCCCCAAATAATTTATACAGTAATATCCTGTCACACATACACACTCTATTGCCCAGTCTCTGCTCTTCTACTTTGGAGGTTGCAGAGACTGCACTAGATTTGGCAGATGGCACCAGTTTTTATTCCTGGGCTGTCTCTGTTCATTCACACCTAGGGTAAAGAATTAGTGGGAGACTTTTCATGTATTCCTTTATATCACTCAGCAGGAGCGAAAACAAAGAGCTAGAAAACTTTTCTGTCTTACTACCTGACCACTCTTTCAATCTTAAAACCAGTTCGTGCAAATCAGAAATTGTGGTATGTACAGAGTATTTCAAGTCACAACTTTCTGGGATGAATGGTTTCCATACCCAAAGAGCCTCCTGCCTTTAAGGAGTCATCAGCTGAAAAGAAACAGCCAGATATCTGTGGTACTACCTACTGGCCAGAGTGGGATGGAGAAAGTGGTCTGAAGTTTAGTTAGCAAATGTTGAATTTCAGGGTTGAGGAAGGGGAAATATGGTATCTAGAAAAGGAAGAAGGCAGCAAAGTGACTGAGAGCTTTTCAACTTTGGTGACAAGGATGGGGAGGAGTAAGTGCGAACAGACGCTAACCTTACTTGGAGAGTGATGGTTGTTGAGGAGGAAGGCTTACTGCTTTATATTGAATCTTAGCATTAATATTTTCTGGATCTCTGAGATGAAGAGTTGATAGAAGAACCTAGGAAGCATGACTAAGTAGTTGAATCTGCTATGGAAAAAGGGGAAATGGGGCAGGCTTTTACTTACTTGAACCTATGTACTTTGTTTCTTTGCCACCTAAAAGTTCTGGGGTGAATTGAATGAGGAATATGAATTGAGCGGATAAGATTCCTTTTACTGGAGAAAAACTAAGTCCTTCGGAAACTTGAACTTTTTTACCATTCAAATTCATTTCTAGGCCTTATTCATTCATTCTGACTATGTGTGTGTTTGTTTTTTTTTTCACACAGTAACCACAACCCCCCTCCCCCCGCTTCACAACCCTACCCACTACCCTTCCCAGCCTCTGGTAACTATCCTTCTACTCTCTGTCTTCATGACTTCAGTTGTTTTGATTTTTAAATCCCACAAATAAGTAAGAGCATGTGATGTTTGTCTTTCTGTGCCTGGATTATTTCACTTAACATAATGACTTCCAATTCCATCTATGTTGTTGCAAATGATTGAATCTCATTATTTTTTATGGCTGAATAGTACTCAATTGTGTAAATACCACTTTTTTATCCATTTATTTGTTGATGGACACTTAGGTTGCTTCCAAGTCTTAGCTATTATAAACAGTGCTGCAACAAACATGGGAGTGCAAATATCTCTAAGATATATTGATTTCCTGTGTTTTGGGTATATGATCAGCAGTGGGATTGCTAGATCACATCATAGCTCTATTCAGGAACGTCTAAACGTTCTCCGTAGTGGTAGTACGAATTTATACTCTCTCCAACAATGTGTAAGGGTTCCCTTTTCTCCCCATCCTTTCCAGCATTTGTTATTGCCTGTCTTTTTGATATAAGCCCTTTAAACTGGGGTGAGCAGGTATCTCGTTATAGTTTTGATTTACATTTCTCAGATTATCAGTGATGTTGAGCACCTTTTCATTGGCTGTTTGCTACTTGTATGTCGTCTTTTGAGAAATACCTATTCAGATCTTTTGCCAGTTTTTAAATTGGATTATTAGACTTTTTCCTATAGGGTTGTTTGAGCCTCTTATATACTGTGGTTATCAATCCCTTGTCAAAAGGGTAGTTTGCAAATATTTTCTTCTATTCTGTGGGTTGTTGCTTCACTTTGTTGATCATTTCCTTTGCTGTGAAGAAGCTTTTTAACTTGATGTGATCTCATTTGTCCATTTTTGCTTGGGTTGCCTATGCTTGTGGGGTATTATTCAAGATATTTTTACCCAGACCAATGTCCTAGACAGTTTCACCAATGTTTTCGTGTAATGGTTTCATAGTTTGAGGTCTTAGATTTAAGTCTTTAAGCCATTTTGATTTGATTTTTGTGTATGGCAAGAGTTAGGGGTCTAGTTTGATTCTTCTGAATATTGATATCCAGTTTCCCCAGCACCATTTATTGAAGAGATTTCTTTTCCCCGGTGTATGTTCTTGGCAACTTTGTGGAAAATGAGTTCACTGTAGGTGTGTGGAATTGTTTCTGGGTTTTTTATTCTGTTCTATTGGTCTACGCACCTGTTTTTTTAATGCCAGTACCATGCTCTTTTAGTTACTATAGCTCTGTAGTATAATTTGAAGTCAGGTAATGTGATTCCTCCAGTTTTGCTCTTTTTGCTTAGGATGGTTTTGGCTATTCTGGGTCTTTCATGGTTCCATATACATTTTAGGATTTTTTTCTATTTCTGTGAATAATGTCATTGATATTTTGATAGAGATTGCATTGAATCTGTAGATTGTTTGAGTAGTATGGACATTTTCATACTATTGATTCTTCCAACCCACAAACATGGATTATCTTTCCATTTTTTGGTGTCCATTTCAATTTCTCTTATCAGTGCTTTATATTTTTCATTGTAGAGAACTTTCACTTATTTGGTTAATTCCTTGGTATTTAATTTTATTTGTGGCTGTTGTAATTAGAGCTACTTTTTGATTTCTTTTTCAGATTGTTCACTGTTGGCATATAGAAATGCTATAGGTTTTTGTATGTTGATTTTGTCTCCTGCAACATCACCGAATTTGTTTACTAGTTCTAAAAGTTTTCTTTTGGTTTTTCCAAATATAAGATCATATCATATGCAAACAAGGATAATTTGACTTCTTCCTTTGCAATTTGGATGCCCTTTCTATCTTTCTCCTGTCTGATTGCTCTAGCTAGGGCTACCATTACTATGTTGAATAACAGTGATGACAGTGGGCATCCTTGTTGTGTTCCAGATCTTAGAGGAAAGCCTTTCTGTTTCTCCCAATTCAGTATACTAGCTGTGCATCTGTCATAGATGACTTTTATTATGTTGAGGTATGTTCCTTCTTTGAGGGTTTTTATTATGAAAGAATGTTGAATTTTATCAAATGTTTTTCAGCATCAATTGATATGATCATATTTTTTATCCTTTATTTTGTTGATATGAGGTATCACATTGATTGATTTGTGAATGTTGGACCATCCTTGCATCCCAGGGATAAATCCCACTTGGTCATGATAAATGATCTTTCCAATGTATTGTTGAATTTGGTTTGCTGATATTTTGTTGAGGATTTCTGAATCAATATTTATCAGAGATATTGGCCTGTAGTTTTCTTTTTTTGATGTGTTTTTGTCTGGTTTCAGTATCAGGGCATTACTGACCTCATAGAATAAGTTTGGAAGTATTCCTTCCTCCTTTATTTTTTGAAATAGTCTGAGTAGGATTGATAATAGTTGCTCATAGTAGCTACTAATGATCCTTTGGATTTCTGCAGTATCAGTTGTAATGTCTTCTTTTTCAGTTCTGATTGTATCTCTTTGGATCTTCTCTCTTTTTATTTTATTTTATTTTATTTTTTGACAGAATCTCGCTCTGTCGCCTAGGCTGGAGTACAGTGCTGTGATTGGCTCACTGCAGCCTCCGCCTCCCAGGCTCAAGTGATCCTCTCCCTCAGCCTGCTAAGTCAGTGGGACTACAGGCGTGTGCCACCATGCCCAGCTATTTTTTTTTTTCGTACTTTTAGTAGAGAAGGGGTTTCACTATGTTGCCCAGGCTGGTCTTGAACTCCTGGACTCAAGCGATCTGCCTGCCTCAGCCTCCCAAAGTTCTGGGATTACAGGCATAAGCCACCATAGCCTGGCTCTTTTTATCTCAGTCTGGCTAATGGTTTGTCTATTTTGCTTAACTTTTCAAAAAGTCAACTGTTTTGGAAACTTGAACTTTTTAATTCTCCCTCACCCACAAAAGGATTATTCATTGTAAATTGGATTAACATACTCTTCCCTAGATGGGGTATCTAAGTTAATGGGAGAGCCAGGTCATGACTCCAGGTCCAAATGGCCCTGTCTGGTCCTGGTGGTTGGGCATCTTTGCATAAATTTAGGATGCTATAATTTCTGCAGAGCGTCTTATGAGTCCAAGATTAGACTTTCAGAAAAACCTTCCACATCATCCATGCACTGTGTGTACATGTGTGCTAAATATTTTTTAAATCTTACAACTTGCCTAAATAGAGTTTTTCCATCTCCATCTTGGGTGCTGAATCGCCTCATCTTCTCTTTTATCTCTTCTTTCTCTCCTATATTTGTTGAGTACACAAGGTTAAATATAATAATTTTAACATTGCACACAAAATAAAATGACTTGTTTAGCTGTGACTTTAAGGCCACGGATGAGATAATCTGTACAGGTCTTACCTCCCTCATCAGAAGAACCCTTTGAGTCTTTAGAAAAGGTGAGGATGAAAAACAAGAAAACTTTTTTTTAGGTTTTCAGCTCTCCACTTGCTCTGCAGGATGAGGACTAAGAAGTAGGTGGCAAAGACAGACCGTAAACTAGAAAGAAACAAAACAAGGTCATTTTCCTCCTTGTACCTTAGCTTCTTGAATGATAATTTAAGACACCTTCAATTTTCTGTTATCTGAAGTCATCTGCTTTATGGATTACTTAGACTCTTGTTTCTTCATCTTTTAACTGTTTGGTGTCACTTCTTCCAAAGCTTTTTTTTTTTTTTTGAGACGGAGTCTCGCTCTGTTGCCCAGGCTGGAGTGCAGTGGCGGGATCTCGGCTCACTGCAAGCTCCGCCTCCCGGGTTCCCGCCATTCTCCTGCCTCAGCCTCCCGAGTAGCTGGGACTACAGGCGCCCGTCACCTCACCCGGCTAGTTTTTTTTTTTTTGTATTTTTTTAGTAGAGACGGGGTTTCACCGCTTTAGCCAGGATGGTCTGGATCTCCTGACCTCGTGATCCGCCCGTCTCAGCCTCCCAAAGTGCTGGGATTACAGGCTTGAACCACCGCGCCCGGCCCAAAGCTTTTAAAAATATATTTTCTGGTTCTACTGGAAGAGCAGTCATACGGTGTAGGCATGTCGGAGGAAACAAAATTTTAGGGACAGAAATCAGTCTATTTTCTAGTACTTTAATTCCTTAAGACCTAAGTCAGTATCCTTATTTTTAAAAACTACTGTCTAGCTCCCCATCCTTGCCCATTTATTTTTCTATACATACATATTCTCTCTCTCTCTCTCTCTGTGTGTGTGTGTGTGTGTATATGTGTGTGTGTGTGTGTGTGTGTGTGTGTGTGTGTGTGTGTGTGTCTGTCTGTCTCTGTCTCTGTCTCTCTCTCTCTCCATCCTTTCCTCCTCAGCAAGTCTGGTGGACAGACTAATCTGATGCCTCAAAAATACTCTAATTCGTAGAAAGAAAGTAAATTTCTGCCTCTGACGTTCCATTCCCCCTGTGGTTTTAATTAGGGTAAATTCTCCTATGCTCCTTTGAAACATGCCTTGGGATCTTAGGGAGATGGCAGGCAGATGGGGTATTAATGCAGGGTGTTGTTTCTCACTTCATGGTGCCCATGCAACATTTATTGTCATTAAAATAGTGTCATTCAAATGAGGTGGCTGATGTTGGAAAATGAATGCAAAGTTGATCATTGTTCTGTGGATCTGAGCTTTGATGAAGAGATTGAATTAGAGGTAGCATTTCAACTCTGTTTAGATAATATGTATATATGTATCTGTAACTCAGTAGTGAAACCTTTCAGACTGACAGGAGGGCAAAGCCTCTAAGACTGTATTAGGGTTTATGGGTATAAAATACGTGACTCTCCTGCTTTACCAGGCTGTGGGGAGAATGAGGAAAATAATATCTGTAAAGTGACCTGAGTACCTAGAAAGAAAAATTTAGATGTTTTATTAGACCTGTGTAAGATCTTTGGTTAGTTCCCCAGAGCCCTGTAAAGTCCTGGAAGCCCTGTAACAAATTTCTCTTTTCCCTTGTCAGGTTTTTGTTTTCCCCTGGTGCCCAGGTTAAAGAGAAATTGATTTCTTTCCATCTTGTGTTTAGCTTTTGTCCCTCTGCCTTGAGGCTTTGAATTGAGAATATTTCTTTGGGTCTGTAGGGCTGTCTGATGATAGGCTTAAATATTAAACAACCTTACAGAACTAATTAGGCTTTATTGCCTGTGGCCAAGTCAATGAATTTTGCTTCATAGAATTTCTGAGAGAAAAATCTATATATATTTAGGACTTGGTAAAACTTTTCTTAAAATGTCTCCTTGTAAATGCCAGAGTTGCTGACCCTGTGGAAATATTTTGTAGTAGCCCAGCTTGAGAACATCCCCCACATTTCTCTACTGTATTCTTTATGACTTCCCTCCAGCTTGAGCTGTGAAAAGGTGAGTGGAAAGGAGCCATATTGGAGAAGTAGAAGAGACTGAATCAGATGTCTAGAGAACATAGCTTGATTAATTCAAAACTGAAGCCCTGGCCTCTCCAGTCTCATGTTCCACAGCAATAATTTCTCCTTGGCCAGAGGCCTAAGCATCTGTGTCCAGATCTCATACTCTTTCCTAAATGGATTCATCAACTCAGACCTTGAGTTGGTTGGTTTCTTTTGAACCATCCCCTAATTTAAGTTAAACTTAAAAATGGGAGCCATTAAATAGCAAAACAAACAAATACAACAATAATAACAGGACATTATATCCTGGCCCTCAGAGGTCAATTTAATGTGATTAGCAGCATAAAACTTCACAAAGGCTTTCACTGGAAGATTACCAGAAACAGCATCATTCAGTATGTTGCTATGCACTGCCATTCTTTCACTTTGGCATTATTTATTGATTGTAGCAGAAACACAATATTTGTGTACCTATTAAGCATTTTAGTTTCCTTTAGGCTTTTCTCTAGTAAATGTGGAACTGCATCATTTTGTTAAACTGTTCTGAAGGCTTAAAAAAAAAAAAAAAAAAAAAACCCTCCTGAATATTGTTTACATCCCTGGTTACAAAGGCCAGTACTAAGGCGGAGCTGCTCTGCCTGCTTTGGTTCTTATCAAGGGCAACACTGTGTGTGTGCATATGTATGTGTGTGTGTTCACACAAGAGAGGGTAGTAAATGGAGCAAGAGTTTTAAGGAAGGAGCGGGGCTGGAAGGAAAAAAACTTTCAATGAATTGAAACTGCATAATGAAAAGATTCTGAAATTTAATTACAAAAATGGCTCTGTTTTTTCTCTCACCTCCTCCTCGCTCCCTTTTCTCCTCTCCATCCTCTCCAAAAGCACTGAAGTAAAATGAGACTGTCAGATCAAAGCCACACACCCACTCTAGGTCTGTTTTGAGAAAGGGATTTTTTTCTCCCCTTATTTACTTTGCAGCAGTGGCAGCATGTCTACTGCAAGATGCAGTGACAGTGTGGAGCCTTGTCACTGTTCTGCTTGATCCCCTCCCGTGTGCCACTCCCTGGTCTGGTGAGCGGGGTCAAAGTTTCAAATGATGACTGTGGCCACAGTTCTCACCATCTCTTGTGTTTTCACACTTGGCCATTCAGTATTTAGGCATTGTCCCTCTGACATATGGCCTGAAAGAGTTGGAGATTTAGTTTCCGAGTTTGGAAATGCTCAAGTGTAGCCATGGAGGGTGTATTTACCCCATGTGACTGTGGGTTCTGTTGAGTATTTTTGCAAAAATATTAAAAATGTCTACTTAGGATTTAAGAGTGTATTTGATGATATGTACATAATTTATAATGCCTTTTAGGGTAAACCTGCATTATTTAATATTGGAGTTTCTCTTTTTAAGTTTTTTATTTTTGTCTAGGACTCTTTAGAGTGCCTGTGCCTGGGTACCTTAATATTTTTTCAGACCAGTTGTCAATTTCCAAGTGCCTTAAAATAGAGCTATTGGGTTTTCTTGGCCTTTTCTGGCCCTCATTCTCTTCTAGTTTATGATTTTTCCTCAAAATAAAGTTGTACCTCATTAATAAAGGTATATAGGTATTCAGTTTTAATACTGTCTATAAAGTATACTGTCTATAAAGACTCATACTTTAATACTGTCTATAAAGACTCATACTTTCTCTATTAGGAATGTCTTCCTTACATTGAATGCATATCTCTCCTGTAGTTGGTTGAGAGAGACATTTAGGTCTAGGATCAAAGTCCTAGAACAGGATCAGAGTTATTGGAAATGCAACCAAAATGAGGATAGAGGCTCATGGGACAAGAACCGGCATGTGTGTTGTACTGAGCTGCAGGGAGAAGAAAAACTAAGTACAGATTTGGTGGGGGGAGGGGGGGAGAGAGAGAGAGAGAGAGAGAGAATGAGAGAGAG
This sequence comes from Macaca mulatta, assembly GCF_049350105.2. NCBI lineage: Eukaryota > Metazoa > Chordata > Mammalia > Primates > Cercopithecidae > Macaca > Macaca mulatta. Next base: position 81,476,821 of record NC_133426.1, on the reverse strand, counting down.
AGAGAAAGAGATTAGGTTGGGATTAGGTTAGGAAGGACCTGAAACATCAGACAAAGAGAAGAAAACTAAAGCAGACTCAAGAGCAGTATGTCTTTGATTATGGCTATTCACCGAACCACTCTTATTGCTCTTTCTGTTATTATTAAGCTGTCTCTGAGATGTACACAGTGTATACCTCAGTGTACAACAGATCTACCAGTGTAGATCTTTTAACTCATTCCTTTAATGAATTTTTATCACTTTCAAAGTCCTTATTAGCTCTCTCTTTTTAATGGCTTTTTTGGGCCCATAACTAGATATGCCACCTCAGGAAGAATTTTATCAGTGCTCTGGGAAGATGGATTTACTATTCTGGATTGTATTTGTATACCATGCAACCATGTGTACACTTAGAAACCACCTTAGTGACTCATACTTTCTTTATGGTCCATTCTGATTCCAAAATCCTTAGAGTGTTACATTTCTCAATCTGATTTTAACAAGGATTAAAATAAATAAATAAATAAATAGTGTTCCAAGGTTTGAGAAACAATATTACTGAAATTTAGAAGACCTGAGGCTTTTAAATCAAACAATATTTTCATTATAATTTTGCTTTCCATCCCCATTTGGTCTTGCCACATCTATGCCCCAACAAAAGAAAACCTTTTAGTACCTGATATCGGTACTTGGTGTTCATTCATCTCACTGTGGTTTTCATTTCCAAAGCACAATACATTGCTTTCCCATTCCATTCCATTTGTTTCTACCATTCTACTTTGGCCTTGGAAATTAAATATTGCATCCTGTCCCTCACAGCTTATTTCTGCCTCTCAATTTTGCAGATCTGGGCATTAATGGAAATAATAAGCACTTTATAATTTTATAGTGCTTTATAATTTTCAAGGTATTTTCACATCCACTATCTTGAGTGATCCTCTCCACACCTCACTATATAAGCATGGCATGGATTATTACCCCATTCTAGCTCAATGCCATATAGCTAGCTAAGGGCAGAACCAATAAAGTTTGTAGATGAATTTGTTTCACTACACTTCATTCACCATCAGTTCCATGGCCAAATTTTTTCCTGCTATTTTTTGGAAACTGAGTATATATAGGAATTTTCTTTTTTATATATAAATTTGGGAACAATGGACTATTTGTTTAGGTGGGTAAAAGTGTATGTCTGCATCCATTTGTTTGTGTGAAAATAATATGTTTGCTAAAACATGAAAATGTTTGACATCATTCTTTTTGTTTGTTTGTTTTGTTTATTGTACTTTAGATTCTGGGATACCTGTGCAGAGGGTGCAGGTTTGTTACATAGGTATACACGTGCCATGGTGGTTTGCTGCACCCATCAACCCGTCATCTACATTAGATATTTCTCCTAATGCTATCCCTCCTGTAGCCCCCCACCCACCGACAGGCCCCGGTATGTGATGTTCCCCTCCCTGTGTCCATGTTTTCTCATTGTTCAGCTCCCACTTAGGAGTGAGAACATGCAGTGTTTGGTTTTCTGTTCCTGTGTTAGTTTTCTGAGAATCATGGTTTCCAGCTTCATCCATGTCCCTGCAAGGAACATGAACTCATCCTTTGTATGGCTGCATAGCATTCCATGGTATATATGTGCCACGTTTTCTTTATCCAGTCTATCATTGATGGATATTTGGGTTGGTTCCAAGTCTTTGCTATTCTGAATAGGAATTTTCTTAGCAAATATGAAAATTTGCTGAGAGAGGAAATGTGCAAAATTGTTTGGCAGGAAATCACACATGGAGGGGCCCAACTGGGTCACTTGGTGTTTGAACACTACATGGGAGACTATGTTGAAAAGGAAGCCACGACAATCTTAGATTAGACCATCACAGAAAAGACTCAGTACTAGGTGGCAGAGGCCCTTTCCTGTTGCTCAGAGGGACTTCTAGTCGTGAAAACCTATAACCTCCTCCTTGACTGTGTACTAAAAGGACTGCTAAGTGTAACTGGTTAATTCTGCATCTATTTTTGTAATGTGGTGATTTACGTGCTGATTGGAGCAAGGCTGTGGGAATGTTTTTGGTCTAAGGCCATGGTTCTCAAAGTAGAGAATTTTGTCATTTAGGACATTTGGCAATGCCTGGAGACATTTTTAGTCACAACTGGGTTGGGGGATGCTACTGGCTTCTAATGAGTAGAGGCCACCAAATGTGCTTCCAAACCTCCTAAAATTCATAGGGCAGCCCTTCCCTACACCACACATACAAAAAGAAGTACCTGACCCAAGATGTCAACAGTACCTAGATTGAGAAACACTGGTTTAAGTGAAGAAGATGGGGTCCCAGATAAGTTATTTGTATTTAGTCTCTGCCCTTTTTCCCCTGTACTTGCGCTCTCTCTCTCTCTCTCTGTGTGTGTGTGTGTGTGTGTGTGCGCACACGCGTGCGTGTGTACGTGTGTTGGAATGTATCCATTTAAGTAAATGTAGGAAAGCCCTCAGAGTACCTTAAGAGTATCACTGTGCTGTGAAGAAATGATTGTGCTTTACGGTGAACTTGAGGGGAGATTCACTTGGGGTACCAGGCTCCCTAAAGGTTGTAGGTACAGCAGACATGCCTGAAAACACAGAAACATCTGCTAACGCTCACCTGAGTGTGTCTTTTTGTCTCTACCTTTCTTCTCTTTAGCAATTTCCAAACTTTATAGGCCTCAATTCTTACTTGAGGAGTGAGCAGCAGGGGTTACTGTCAGTTTTAGGCCATACATCTGGCGAGAAGTGCCTCGAAGCTGTCTACAGAAGCGCTTTTGGGGTTTGAGGATGGCGTGGGTTCTTTCTTTTAGATAGGTGGAGCTGAGATGAAGGATGAGGGATGGTGTCCATGATGGTTGTTTAGGCTCTTCTCCAACTGTCATACTTCTTATGTGTCAAAGGATACTGTGACAAACCCAGTCACTGATGTTGGGAATGTGAGGGATCTAAGGAGAGAGCAGTGTGTATGGGAAGAAGTACAGCCATTTGATGTGCAGAAGGAATGTCTGAGCATCTGGGTATGTGTTTGCAGTTTTGTATTTGGGCTCCAATTCAAGCCCCTTTCATTTTGTATGATAAATAATTTCTTTTCTACTCCTAATTTCCATTGACTAATGGTGATTAATCTTCAACTTTGACATTAGAGATAACAAATGATGCCCATTCCATTAGGCTTTACCAAAATGCTGGTATTTGAGTAGAAACCAAGACTGGGATAACAATTGCTTGCATTCATTGTGGCCCTAAAGTAATTGTGAACCCTTGTAAAGCCTCTACTTGTGGTGCACAGAATTGTAAGGTTTGCAATGTAGGAGTGGGGCTCTGGGAGTTACCAAATGTTATAACCAAGGACAAGTGTTGGTAAAGTCCTGGAAAACTGGCCCCAGTTTCCTCCTTCCCTCTTCTCTTAGGCCATCATCATGAAGTCACACGAAATTCATGAGTGGCATAATACTGAGCTATGACTTCCATTGCTGGTGAAAGAGGGTAGTTCAGTCTGTCTGTGGAAGTTATGCTTGATTTCCACCTCTCCTTCTTTGCTCAACCCTCTGAGTTTGTGTGGAGTTTCTCCACTGGGGAGTAGAGAGTGTTTATCCACAATTAGTGTAAGGTAAGGTGATGTGGAAATGAGTAGTCCTCTAATTATAGAGTGACTTACATAAAAACTATGCCACTGGAAATAGATGCATTTAAGTTCCTAAAGGTCAGGAGGTATGGTAGCCTGACCAGCCATTAGCAAATGTGATACAGTTCAATGGTGAGTACTCATGAGTTTATACATGCATACATAATGTTGGGGATGTGTCATTGGCATGTTAATTAGAGAATGTGTTTGAGTGTCCATGTATGATCATTTCCCCGTTATCCATGACAATGGAGAAAAGCAGTAGTACAAATAATCCCAAGCATTAGGTGATTTTAAAATATTTTCTATCAAGTTTCAGAGTGTTTTATTATGATTTTTTTAACTGAGGTTCACCTATATATGTCAAGAGACTATGGAAAGTCATAGTGAGGTTAAAAAAAAAATCAAATAATTATATCAAATAATCCACAAAGGAAAACATTCTGAAAAGCGAATAGTTCAATTATGTGGCCTATAAATGTTAAGACCAGTGTTCAGCAATAGCTCAATATCAGACCCCCATTCCAAATGTCAGTACATTCTTGAAATGGGGGCAATCTTTACTATGTATGTATGCTTTGTACACCTTTCCTGAAATTTGCTTCCAGGTGTTCTCATTTATTAAATACCACAGTCTTGATCTTTAAATGATGACTAATTGTCCAAATGTATTAACTTTTCCCCCTTATTTTTCTCTTTGCTTTATTCTCACTAACCTCTTTTCTCTAATTCTTATATTGTCATATAAATAAAATAATTCCAGATGAATTCATCATAGATATAACGTGTTCAGATGTGGATCTCTTTGAATCTGTCCTACTTGGAGTTCGTTGAGCTCCTTGGATGTGTAGATTAATGTTTGTCATCAAAGTTTGAAAGTTTGGCTATTATTCAATACAGCCACACATCACTTAAAAACAGGGATACTTTCTGAGAAATGTGTTCTTAGGAAATTTAACCCTTGTACCAACATCATAGAGTGTACTTACACAAATGTAGATGATATAGCCTACTACATGCTTAGGCTGTATGGTATAGCCTATTGCTCCTAGGCTACAAACCTCACAGCATGTTACTGTACTGGATACTGTAGAAAATTGTAACACACTGGTATTCGTGTATGCAAACATATCTAAACAGATAAAAAATAATCCATTGCACTACAGCATTATGGCAGCTAGTGTGTCACTAGGTGATGGGTATTTTTCTACTCCATTATAATCTTTTAAAAAATTTGTTTATTTTTAAATTTTTGTTGATACATAGTAGGTGTATATGTTTATTGGTTACATGAGGTATTTTGATACAGGAATGCAATGGGTAATAACCACATCAGGGTAAATGGGCTAGCTATCACCTCAAGCATTTATCCTTTGTGTTATAATTTAATTATACTCTTTTAGTTATTTTTAAAATGTATAATTATGTACATTTAAATATAGTAAATATTGTGACTGTAGTAAATTATGTTTTACTACAGTCACAATATTTACTATATTTACTAAGTGACTGTAGTAAATTACATTTTATTATAGTCAGTCTGATGTGCTAGCAAATACTAGGTCTTATTCATTCTTTCTGATTTTTCATAACCATTAACTGTCCTCATTTTCCCCCACCACCCCCCACCCACACACTACCCCTAATATTCTCTGATAACCATCCTTCTACTGTCTATCTCCATGTGTTAAGTTATTTTGATTTTTAGCTTCCACAAGTGACAGCATGTGAAGTTTGTCTTTCTGTGCCTGGTTTATTTCATTTAATAGAATGACCTCCAGTTCCATCCATGCTGTTGCAAATGACAGGATCTCATTCTTTTTTATGGCCGAGTAGCACTCCATTATGTAAATGTAACACATTTTTGTTGTGGGAAGTCAGGGACCCCGAATGGAGGGACCAGCTGAAGCTGTAGCAGAAGAACATAAATTGTGAAGATTTCATGGACATTTATCAGTTCCCAAAATTAATAATTTTATAATTTCTTATGCCTGTCTTTACTGCAGTCTCTGAACATAAATTGTGAAGATTTCATGGACATTTATCACTTCCCCAGTTAATACTCTTATAATTTCTTATGCCTGTCTTTAATCTCTTAATCACATTATCTTCGTAAGCTGAGGATGTATGTCACCTCAGGACCCTGTGGTGATTGTGTTAACTGTACAGATTGTTTGTAAAACATGTGTGTTTGAACAATATGAAATCTGATTGTAAAACATGGGTGTTTGAACAATATGAAATCAGTGCACCCTGAAAAAGAACAGAATAACAGCGATTTTCAGGGAAAAAGGGAAGATAACCATAAAGTCTGACTGCCTGTGAGGTTGGGCAGAATAGAACCATATTTTTCTCCTCACAGAAAGCCTATAGATGGATGTGTGAGTGGAGAAATATCACTGAATTCTTTTCCCAGGATGGAGTAACCCTGGGGAAGGAATGCATTCCTGGGGGTAGGTCTATAGACAGCTGCTCTGGGAGTGTCTGTCTTATGCTGTTGAGACAGGACTGGAATATACGCCCTGGTCCCCTACAGTGCCCTCAGGCTTACTAGGATTTGGGAAATTCCAGCCTGGTAGATTCTAGGCAGACCAGTTGTCTGCTCTCGAACCCTGTTTCCTGTTAAGATGTTTATCAGGGGGGCGGAGCAAGATGGCCGAATAGGAACAGCTCCAGTCTCCAACTCCCAGCGCGAGCGACACAGAAGACCGGTGATTTCTGCATTTTCAACTGAGGTACTGGGTTCATCTCACTGGGGAGTGCCGGACGATCGGTGCTGGTCAGCTGCTGCAGCCCGACCAGCGAGAGCTGAAGCAGGGCGAGGCATTGCCTCACCTGGGAAGCGCAAGGGGGAAGGGAATCCCTTTTCCTAGCCAGGGGAACTGAGACACACAACACCTGGAAAATCGGGTAACTCCCACCCCAATACTGCGCTTTAAGCAAACAGGCACACCAGGAGATCATATCCCACACCTGGCCGGGAGGGTCCCACACCCACGGAGCCTCCCTCATTGCTAGCACAGCAGTCTGTGATCTACCGGCAAGGCAGCAGTGAGGCTGGGGGAGGGGCGCCCGCCATTGCTGAGGCTTAAGTAGGTAAACAAAGCCGCTGGGAAGCTCGAACTGGGTGGAGCTCACAGCAGCTCAAGGAAACCTGCCTGTCTCTGTAGACTCCACCTCTGGGGACAGGGCAATAACAAACACAGCCGAAACCTCTGCAGACGCAAACGACTCTGTCTGACAGCTTTGAAGAGAGCAGTGGATCTCCCAACACGGAGGTTGAGATCTGAGAAGGGACAGACTGCCTGCTCAAGTGGGTCCCTGACCCCTGAGTAGCCTAACTGGGAGACATCCCCCACTAGGGGCAGTCTGACACCCCACACCTCACAGGGTGGAGTACACCCCTGAGAGGAAGCTTCCAAAGCAAGAATCAGACAGGTACACTCGCTGTTCAGAAATATTCTATCTTCTGCAGCCTCTGCTGCTGATACCCAGGCAAACAGGGTCTGGAGTGGACCTCAAGCAATCTCCAACAGACCTACAGCTGAGGGTCCTGACTGTTAGAAGGAAAACTATCAAACAGGAAGGACACCTACACCAAAACCCCATCAGTACATCACCATCATCAAGACCAGAGGCAGATAAAACCACAAAGATGGGGAAAAAGCAGGGCAGAAAAGCTGGAAATTCAAAAACTAAGAGCGCATCTCCCCCGGCAAAGGAGCGCAGCTCATCGCCAGCAACGGATCAAAGCTGGACAGAGAATGACTTTGACGAGATGAGAGAAGAAGGCTTCAGTCCATCAAATTTCTCAGAGCTAAAGGAGGAATTACGTACCCAGCGCAAAGAAACTAAAAATCTTGAAAAAAAAGTGGAAGAATTGATGGCTAGAGTAATTAATGCAGAGAAGGTCCTAAACGAAATGAAAGAGATGAAAACCATGACACGAGAAATACGTGACAAATGCACAAGCTTCAGTAACCGACTCGATCAACTGGAAGAAAGAGTATCTGTGATTGAGGATCAAATGAATGAAATGAAGCAAGAAGAGAAACCAAAAGAAAAAAGAAGAAAAAGAAATGAACAAAGCCTGCAAGAAGTATGGGATTATGTAAAAAGACCAAATCTATGTCTGATTGGGGTGCCTGAAAGTGACGGGGAAAATGGAACCAAGTTGGAAAACACGCTTCAGGATATCATCCAGGAGAACTTCCCCAACCTAGTAGGGCAGGCCAACATTCAAATCCAGGAAATACAGAGAACGCCACAAAGATACTCATCGAGAAGAGCAACTCCAAGACACATAATTGCCAGATTCATCAAAGTTGAACTGAAGGAAAAAATCTTAAGGGCAGCCAGAGAGAAAGGTCAGGTTACCCACAAAGGGAAGCCCATCAGACTAACAGCAGATCTCTCGGCAGAAACTCTCCAAGCCAGAAGAGAGTGGGGGCCAATATTCAACATTCTTAAAGAAAAGAATTTTAAACCCAGAATTTCATATCCAGCCAAACTAAGTTTCATAAGTGAAGGAGAAATAAAATCCTTTACAGATAAGCAAATGCTTAGAGATTTTGTCACCACTAGGCCTGCCTTACAAGAGACCCTGAAGGAAGCACTAAACATGGAAAGGAACAACCGGTACCAGCCATTGCAAAAACATGCCAAAATGTAAAGACCATTGAGGCTAGGAAGAAACTGCATCAACTAACGAGCAAAATAACCAGTTAATATCATAATGGCAGGATCAAGTTCACACATAACAATCTTAACCTTAAATGCAAATGGCCTAAATGCTCCAATTAAAAGACACAGACTGGCAAACTGGATCAAGAGTCAAGACCCATCAGTCTGCTGTATTCAGGAGACCCATCTCACACGCAGAGACATACATAGGCTCAAAATAAAGGGATGGAGGAAGATTTACCAAGCAAATGGAGAACAAAAAAAAGCGGGGGTTGCAATACTAGTCTCTGATAAAACAGACTTTAAACCATCAAAAATCAAAAGAGACAAAGAAGGCCATTACATAATGGTAAAGGGATCAATTCAACAGGAAGAGCTAACTATCCTAAATATATATGCACCCAATACAGGAGCACCCAGATTCATAAAGCAAGTCCTTAGAGACTTACAAAGAGACTTAGACTCCCATACAATAATAATGGGAGACTTCAACACTCCACTGTCAACATTAGACAGATCAACGAGACAGAAAGTTAACAAGGATATCCAGGAATTGAACTCATCTCTGCAGCAAGCAGACCTAATAGACATCTATAGAACTCTCCACCCCAAATCAACAGAATATACATTCTTCTCAGCACCACATCGTACTTACTCCAAAATCGACCACGTAATTGGAAGTAAAGCACTCCTCAGCAAATGTACAAGAACAGAAATTATAACAAACTGTCTCTCAGACCACAGTGCAATCAAACTAGAACTCAGGACTAAGAAACTCAATCAAAACCGCTCAACTACATGGAAACTGAACAACCTGCTCCTGAATGACTACTGGGTACATAATGAAATGAAGGCAGAAATAAAGATGTTCTTTGAAACCAATGACAACAAAGATACAACATACCAGAATCTCTGGGACACATTTAAAGCAGTGTGTAGAGGGAAATTTATAGCACTAAATGCCCACAAGAGAAAGCAGGAAAGATCTAAAATTGACACTCTAACATCGCAATTAAAAGAACTAGAGAAGCAAGAGCAAACACATTCGAAAGCTAGCAGAAGGCAAGAAATAACTAAGATCAGAGCAGAACTGAAGGAGATAGAGACACAAAAAACCCTCCAAAAAATCAATGAATCCAGGAGTTGGTTTTTTGAAAAGATCAACAAAATTGACAGACCACTAGCAAGACTAATAAAGAAGAAAAGAGAGAAGAATCAAATTGACGCAATTAAAAATGATAAAGGGGATATCACCACCGACCCCACAGAAATACAAACTACCATCAGAGAATACTATAAACACCTCTACGCAAATAAACTGGAAAATCTAGAAGAAATGGATAATTTCCTGGACACTTACACTCTTCCAAGACTAAACCAGGAAGAAGTTGAATCCCTGAATAGACCAATAGTAGGCTCTGAAATTGAGGCAATAATTAATAGCCTACCAACCAAAAAAAGTCCAGGACCAGATGGATTCACAGCTGAATTCTACCAGAGGTACAAGGAGGAGTTGGTACCATTCCTTCTGAAACTATTCCAATCAATAGAAAAAGAGGGAATCCTCCCTAACTCATTTTATGAGGCCAACATCATCCTGATACCAAAGCCTGGCAGAGACACAACAAAAAAAGAGAATTTTAGACCAATATCCCTGATGAACATCGATGCAAAAATCCTCAATAAAATACTGGCAAACCGGATTCAGCAGCACATCAAAAAGCTTATCCACCATGATCAAGTGGGCTTCATCCCTGGGATGCAAGGCTGGTTCAACATTCACAAATCAATAAACATAATCCAGCATATAAACAGAACCAAAGACAAGAACCACATGATTATCTCAATAGATGCAGAAAAGGCTTTTGACAAAATTCAACAGCCCTTCATGCTAAAAACGCTCAATAAATTCGGTATTGATGGAACGTACCTCAAAATAATAAGAGCTATTTATGACAAACCCACAGCCAATATCATACTGAATGGGCAAAAACTGGAAAAATTCCCTTTGAAAACTGGCACAAGACAGGGATGCCCTCTCTCACCACTCCTATTCAACATAGTGCTGGAAGTTCTGGCTAGGGCAATTAGGCAAGAGAAAGAAATCAAGGGTATTCAGTTAGGAAAAGAAGAAGTCAAACTGTCCCTGTTTGCAGATGACATGATTGTATATTTAGAAAACCCCATTGTCTCAGCCCAAAATCTCCTTAAGCTGATAAGCAACTTCAGCAAAGTCTCAGGATACAAAATTAATGTGCAAAAATCACAAGCATTCTTATACATCAGTAACAGACAAACAGAGAGCCAAATCAGGAATGAACTTCCATTCACAATTGCTTCAAAGAGAATGAAATACCTAGGAATCCAACTGACAAGGGATGTAAAGGACCTCTTCAAGGAGAACTACAAACCACTGCTCAGTGAAATAAAAGAGGACACAAACAAATGGAAGAACATACCATGCTCATGGATAGGAAGAATCAATATCGTGAAAATGGCCATACTGCCCAAGGTTATTTATAGATTCAATGTCATCCCCATCAAGCTACCAATGAGTTTCTTCACAGAATTGGAAAAAACTGCTTTAAAGTTCATATGGAACCAAAAAAGAGCCCGCATCTCCAAGACAATCCTAAGTCAAAAGAACAAAGCTGGAGGCATCACACTACCTGACTTCAAACTATACTACAAGGCTACAGTAACCAAAACAGAATGGTACTGGTACCAAAACAGAGATATAGACCAATGGAACAGAACAGAGTCCTCAGAAATAATACCACACATCTACAGCCATCTGATCTTTGACAAACCTGAGAGAAACAAGAAATGGGGAAAGGATTCCCTATTTAATAAATGGTGCTGGGAAAATTGGCTAGCCATAAGTAGAAAGCTGAAACTGGATCCTTTCCTTACTCCTTATACAAAAATTAATTCAAGATGGATTAGAGACTTAAATGTTAGACCTAATACCATAAAAATCCTAGAGGAAAACCTAGGTAGTACCATTCAGGACATAGGCATGGGCAAAGACTTCATGTCTAAAACACCAAAAGCAACGGCAGCAAAAGCCAAAATTGACAAATGGGATCTCATTAAACTAAAGAGCTTCTGCATAGCAAAAGAAACTACCATCAGAGTGAACAGGCAACCTACAGAATGGGAGAAAATTTTTGCAATCTACTCATCTGACAAAGGGCTAATATCCAGAACCTACAAAGAACTCAAACAAATTTACAAGAAAAAAACAAACAACCCCATCAAAAAGTGGGCAAAGGATATGAACAGACATTTCTCAAAAGAAGACATTCATACAGCCAACAGACACATGAAAAAATGCTCATCATCACTGGCCATCAGAGAAATGCAAATCAAAACCACAATGAGATACCATCTCACACCAGTTAGAATGGCGATCATTAAAAAGTCAGGAAACAACAGGTGCTGGAGAGGATGTGGAGAAATAGGAACACTTTTACACTGTTGGTGGGATTGTAAACTAGTTCAACCATTATGGAAAACAGTATGGCGATTCCTCAAGGATCTGGAACTAGATGTACCATACGACCCAGCCATCCCATTACTGGGTATATACCCAAAGGATTATAAATTATGCTGCTATAAAGACACATGCACACGTATGTTTATTGCAGCACTATTCACAATAGCAAAGACTTGGAATCAACCCAAATGTCCATCAGTGACAGATTGGATTAAGAAAATGTGGCACATATACACCATGGAATACTATGCAGCCATCAAAAAGGATGAGTTTGTGTCCTTTGTAGGGACATGGATGCAGCTGGGAACCATCATTCTTAGCAAACTATCACAAGAACAGAAAACCAAACACCGCATGTTCTCACTCATAGGTGGGAACTGAACAATGAGATCACCTGTACTCAGGAAGGGGAACATCACACACAGGGGCCTATCATAGGGAGGGGGGAGGGGGGAGGGAATGCATTGGGAGTTATACCTGATGTAAATGACGAGTTGATGGGTGCAGCACACCAACATGGCACAAGTATACATATGTAACAAACCTGCACGTTAGGCACATGTACCCTACACCTTAAAGTATAATAATAATAAATAAATTTAAAAAAAAAATAAAAAATAAAAATAAAAAAAAAGATGTTTATCAAGACAATGTGTGCACAGTGGGACACAGACCCTCATCGTTACTTCTAATTTTTGCCTCTGCCTTGTGATCTTATATTGCCCTTGGAAGCATGTGATCTATGTAACCTACTCCCTGTTTGTACATCCCCTCCCCTTTCAAAATCCTTAATGAAAACTTGTTGGTTTTGTGGCTCGAGGTCGCCATCATGGTCCTACCAATATGTGATGACACCCCCAGAGGCTCAGCTGTAAAATTTCTCTCTTTGTACTCTTTCTGTTTATTTCTCAGACTGGCTGACACTTAGGGAAAATAAAAAATAACCTATGATGAAATATTGGGGACTGGTTCCCCCAGTACATTTTCTGTATCTATTCATCTATTCATGTACAGGTAGGTTGTGTCCAAATCCTGGCTATTGTGAATAGTGCTGCAATAAACATAGGAGTACCAATATCTCTTCAGTGTACTGGTTTCCTTTCTTTTGGTTATATACCCAGCAGTGGGATTGCTAGATTGTGTGGTAGCTCTATCTTTAGTTTTTTGAGGAACCTACAAACTGTTCTGCATAGCGATTGTACTAATATATAATACATTCCCACCAACAGTGTAGGAGGATTCCCTTTTCTCCATATTCTCACCAGCATTTGTTATTGCCTGTCTTTTAGATAAAAGCTACTTTTACTGGCATGAGATGATATCTCATTGTAGTTTGATTTGCATTTCTCTGATGATTGATGATGTTGAGCCATTGTACCTGTTTGCCATTTGTATGTCTTGTTTTGAGAAATGTCTGTTCAGATCAATGGCCCATTTTTTATTCAGATTATTAGATTTCTTCCTGTAAAGTCGATTGAGCTCCTTATATATTCTGGTTATTAATCCCTTGTCAGATGGGTATTTGCAAATATTTTCTCCTATTCTGTGGGTTGCCCCTTCACTTTGTTGATTGTTTCCTTTGCTGTGCAGAAGCTTTTTAGCTTGATGTGACTCCATTTGTCCATTTTTGCTTTGGTTGCCAGTGCTTGTGGGGTATTACTCTGGAAATCCTTGCACAGACTGATGTCCTGGAGAGTTTCCTCAAGGTTTTCTTTTAGTAGATTCATAGCTTGAGGTCTTAGATTTCAGTTGTTAATCCATTTTGGTTTGATTTTTCTATATGATGAGAGATAGTGGGATCAATTTTCCTTTTTCTGTATATGGATATCCAGTTTCCCAGCACCGTTTATTGAGGAGACTCTCCTTTCTCCAATGTGTATTCTTGGCACCCTTGTCAAAAATGAGTTCACTGTGGATGTGTGGATTTTCTCAAGGTTCTCTATTCTGTTCCACTGATATATGTATCTGTTTTTTATGACAATACAATGCTCTTTTGGTTACTATAGCTCTATAGTATAATTTGGGAAATTAATATAATGTGATACCTTCAGATTTGTTCTTTTTGCTCAGGATAGCTTTGACTATTCTGGGTCTGTTGTGGTTCCAGATAAACTTTGGGATTGTTTTTTTTTTCTATTTCTGTGAATAATGTCATTGGTATTTTGATAGGGATTGCATTGGATCTGTAGATTTATTTCGGTAGTATGGACATTTTAACATTTTTGATTCTTGCAGTCCATTAACATGGATATATCTTTCCATTTTTTGGTGTCCTATTCAATTTTTTGTGCCAATGTTGTATAGTTTTCATTGCACAGGTATTTCACTTGTTTGGTTAAGCTAATTCCTAGGTATTTAATTTTATTTATAGCTATTGTAAATGGAATTATTTTCTTTATTTCATTTTCAGATTGCTGTTGGCATATAAAAATACTACTGATGTCTGTATGTTGATAGCATATCCTGCAACTTTACTGAATTTGTTTTTCAGCTCTAATTGTTTTTTGTGGAGTCGTTAGTTTTTCCAAATATAAGATCATATCATCTGAAAATAAGGATAATTTGACTTCTTCATTTCCAATTTGGATGCCCTTTAGTTCCGTCTTTTGTCTGATTGCTCTAGCTAGGACTTCCAGTAATATGTTGAATATAGTGGTGATAGTGGGCATCCTTGTCATGTTCCAGATCTTAGAGGAAATGCTTTCCATTTTTCCTCATTCAGTATGATACTAACTTTTGGTCTGTCATAGATGGCTTTTATTATGTCGAGGTATGTTCCTTCTATCCCCAGTTTTTTGAGGGTTTTTATCATGAAGGTATGTTGAATTTTGTTAAATGCTTTTTCAGCATCCATGGAAATGATCACATGATTTCTGTCCTTTATTCTATTGATACAATGTATGATATTGATTGATTTGCATATGTTGAACCATCCTTTCATTCCTGGGATAAATGATCTTTTGAATGTGTTGTTGAATTTTGCTAGTATATTGTTGAGGATTTTTACATCAATATTCATCAGTCATATTGTTTTATAGTTTTTTTAGATGTGTCATTGTCTGGTTTTGGTATCAGGGTAATACTGGCCTTGTAGAATGAGATTGGAAGTATTTTCTTCTCCTCTATTTATTAGAATAGTTAGAGTAGTATTGGTATTAGTTCTTCTTTAAATGTTTGGTAGAACTCAGCAGTGAAGCCGTCAGAGTCATTGGCTTGGCTTTGCTGGGAGACTTTTTATTATGGCTTTGAACTCATTATTTGTTTTATTTTTAAATTTTAATTTAATTTTATTTTATTTTAAGCTCTGGGATACATGTGAAGGACTGGAGGTTTGTTACATAGGTAAATGTGTGCCATGGTGGTTTGCTGCACCAATCAACCCATCACCTAGGTATTAAGCCCCATATGCATTAGCTATTTATCCTGATACTCTTCCTCCCCCAACCCCAACAGGCCCCAGTGCGTGTTGTTCCCCTCCCTGTGTCCGTGTGGTCTCATTGTTCAGCTCCAACTTGTAAGTGAGAACATGTGGTGTTTGGTTTTCTGTTCCTGTGTTAGTTTGCTTAGGATAATGGCTTCCAGCTCTATCCATGTCACTGCAAAGAACATAATCTTGTTCCTTTTTATGGCTGCATAGTATTTCATGGTGTATATGTACCACATTTTCTTTTTCCAGTCTATCACTGATGGGCATTTGGGTTGATTCCATGTCTTTGCTATTGTGAATAGTGATGCAATTAACATATGCCTGCATGTATCTTTATAATGGAATGATTTATATTCCTTTGGGTATATACCCAGTAACGAGATTGCTGGGTCAAATGGTATTTCTGGTTTCCAGGTCTTTGAGGAATTGCCACACTGTCTTCCACAATGGTTGAACTAATTTACATTCCCACCAACAGTGTAAAAGTGTTCCTATTTCTGCACAGCCTCACCAGTATCTGTTATTTCTTGACTTTTTAATAATCACCATTCTGACTGGCATAAGAGGGTATCTTGTTGTGGTTTTGATTTGCATTTCTCTAATGATCACTGCTATTGAGCTTTTTTTCGTATGTCTGTTGGCCATGTGAGTGTCTTCTTTTAAGAAGTGTCCATGTTCTTTGCCCACTTTTTAACAGGATTTTTTGTTTCTTATAAATTTGTTTAAGTTCCTTGTAGACTCTGTATATTAGATCTTTGTCAGATGGAGAGATTGCAAAAATTTCTCCCATTCTATAGGTTGTCTCTTCACTGTGATGATAGTTTCTTTTGCTGTGCAGAAGCTCTTTAGTTTAATTAGATCACACTTGTAAATTTTTACTTTTGTTGCCGTTGCTTTTGATGTCTTTGTCATTAAATCCTTGCCTGTGTCTATGTCCTGAATGGTATTGCTTGGGTTGTCTTCCAGGGTTTATATAATTTTGGGTTTTACAATTAAGTCTTTAGTCCATCTTCAGTATATTTTGTATATGGTGTAAGGAAGGGGTCCAATTTCAATCTTCTGCATATGGCTAGCCAGTTATCTTAGCACCATTTATTGAATAGGGACTCCTTTCCTCATTGCTTGTTTTTGTCAAGTTTGTTGAAGATCAGATGGTTGTAGAGGTGTGGTCTTATTTCTGAGATCTCTGTTCTGTTTCATTGGTCTATGTGTCTGTTTTTGTACCAGTACCATGTTGTTTTGGTTACTGTAGCCTTGTAGTATAATTTGAAGTTGGGTGGCATGATGTGATGCCTCCAGATTTGTTCTTTTTGCTTAGGATTTTCATGGCTATACAGATTCTTTTTTGGTTCCATACAAATTTTAAAGTAGTTTTTTCTGCTTTTGTGAAGAATGTCAATGGTAGTGTGATGGTAATAGCGTGGAATCTACAAATTACTTGTGGCCATTTTCATGATACTGATTCTTCCTATCCATGAGCATGAAATGTTTTTTCATTTGTTCATGTCCTTTCTGATTTCTTTGAGCAGTGGTTTGTATTTCTCCTTGAAGAGGTCCTTCACTTCCCTTGTTAGCTGTATTCCTAGGTATTCTATTCTCTCTGTAGCAATTGTAATTGAGAGTTCATTTATGATTTGTTTCTCCCTTTGTCTATTGTTGGTGTATAGGAATGCTTGTCATTCTTGCACATTGGTTTTATATTCTGACTGTATTAGTCCTTTATCATGCTGCTATAAGGACATACCTGAGACTGAGTAGTTTATAAAGCAAGGAGGTTTAGTGGACTTACAGTTTCACATGGGTAAGGAGGCCTCACAATCATGGCGGAAGGTGAAGGAGGAGCAAAGGCACATCTGACATGGCAGCACACCAGAGCACATGTTCAGGGGAACTGCCCTTTATAAAACCAACAGACCATTTGAGACTTACTCACTATCATGAGAATAGCATGGTAAAAACCTGCTCCCATGATTTGATTACGTCCCACCAGATCCCTCCCACCACATATGGTGATTATGGGAGCTACAATTCAAGATGAGATTTGGGGTGGGGACACAACCAAACCATATCATTCCACCCTTGGCCCCTTCCAAATCTCATGTTCTCACATTTTGAAACCAGTAATGCCTTCCCAACAGTCCCCCAAAGTCTTAACTCATTCCAACATTAACTAAAAATTCACAGCCCAAAGTCTCATCTGAGACAAGTCCCTTCCACCTATGAGCCTGTAAAATCAGAAGCAAGTTAGTTACTTCCTAGATACAATGGGTGTTCAGGCATTGGACAAATGCACCCCTTCCAAATGGGAGAAATTTGCCAAAACAAAGGGGCTGCAGGCTCCATGGAAGTCCAAAATCCAATAGGGCTGTCATTAAACCTTAAAGTTCCAATATGATCTCCTTTGACACTATGTCTCACATCCAGGTCACACTGATGCAAGCAGTGGGATCCCACGGCCTTGGGCAGCTCCATCCCTGTGGCTTGGAAGCATATAGCCCCCTCCCGGCTGCTTTCATGGGTTAGCTTTGAGTTTCTGTGGCATTTCCAGTAACATGGTGCAAGCTGTCGGTGGATCTACCATTCTGGGTTCTGGAGTAGAGTGGCCCTCTTCTCACAGCTCCACTAGGCAGTTCCCCAGTGAGGACACTGTGTGGGGGCTTCCACCCCACATTTACCTTCCACACTGCTCTAGCAGAGGTTCTCCATGAGGGCCCCACCCCTGCTGCAAACTTCTGCCTGGACATCCAGGTATTTCCATACATCCACTGAAATCTAGGCAGAGGTTCCCAAACTTCAATCCTTGAACTTCTGTGCACCCACAGGCTCAACAACACATGGAAGCTGCCAAGGTTTGGGGCTTGCACCCTCTGAAGCCACAGCCCAACTGTACTTTAGCCATGGCTAGAGAGGCTGGGATGCCGGTCTCCAAGTCCCTAGGCTGCACATAACAGAGGGGCCCTGGACCTGACCTAGGAAACCATTTTTCCCTTCTAGGCCCCCAAGCCTGTGATGGGAGGGTCTGCCATGAAGGTCTCTGACATGGCCTGGAGATGTTTTCCCTGTTGTCTTGGTGATTAACATTCAGCTCCTTGTTACTTATGCAAATTTCTGCAGCAGGCTTGAGTTTCTTCCTAGAAAATGGATTTCTCTTTTCTATTGCATTGGCAGGCTGCAAGTTTTTCAAACTTTTATGTTCTTCTTCCTTTTGAATGTTTTGCAGATTAGAAATTTCTTCTGCCAGATGCCCTAAGTGATCTCTCTCAAGTTCAAAGTTCCACAGATCTCTAGGGCAGGAGCCAAATGCCACCTATCTCTTTGCTAAAGCATAACAACAGTCACTTTCGCTCCAGTTCCCAACAAATTCCTCGTCTCCATCTAAGACCACCTCAGCCTGGATCTTATTGTCCATATCACTGTCAGCATTTTGGTCAAAGCCATTGAACAATCTCTAGGAAGTTCCAAACTTTCCCACATCTTACTACCTTTTTATGAGCACTCCAAACTGTTCCAACCTCTACTTATTACCCAGTACAAAAGTTGCTTCCACATTTTCAGGTATCTTAATGGCAGTACCCCACTCTATTGGTACCATTTGACTGTATTAGTCCATTTTCTTACTGCTATGAAGAAATACCTGATGGCTGGGTGTGGTTGCTCATGCCTGTAATCCCAGCACTTTGGGAGGCCAAGGTGGGCAGATCACCTGATGTCAGGACTTTGAGACCAGTCTGGCCAACATGGTGAAACACAGTATCTACTAAAACAATAAAAATTAGCTGGAGGTGGTGGTGGGTGCCTATAATCCCAGCTACTCAGGAGCCTGAGGCATGAGAATTGCTTGAATCCAGGAGGCTGAGGTTTCACTGAGTCAAGATCATGCCACTGTACTCCAGCCTGGGCAACAAGAACAAAACTCCATCTCAGAAAAAAAAAAAAAGAAAGAAAGAAATACCTGAGACTGGGTAATTTATAAAGTAAAAAGGTTTAATGGACTCACAGTTCCCCATGGCTGGGAAGGCCTCACAATCATAGTAGAAGGTGAAGGAGGAGTAAAAGCACATCTTACATGGCAGCAGGCAAGAGCACATGTGTAGTGGACCTGCCCTTTATAAAACCATCAGATCTCTTGAGACTTATCCACTATTATAAGAACAGCATGGGAAAATCCTGCCCCCATGATTCAGTTACCTCCAACTGGGTGCCTCCCACGTGGGGATTATGAGAGCTACATTCAAGAGGAGGTTTGGGTGGGGACACAGTCAAACCATCTCACTGAGACTTTGCTGAAGTTGCTTATTAGCTTAAGAAGCTTTGGGGCTGAGACGAAGGGGTTTTCTAGATATAGAACCATGTCCTTTGCAAACAGAGACAGTTTGACGTGCTCTCTTCCTATCTAAATACCCTGTATTTCTTTCTCTTGCCTGATTGCCCTGGCCAGAACTTCCAATACTATATTGAATAGGAGTGATGAGAAAGGACATCCTCATCTTGTGCCAGTTTTCAACCGGAATGCTTCCAGCTTTCATGAATGGCTCTTATTATATTGATGTATGTTCCTTCAACACCTAGTTTATTGAGAGTTTTTAACATGAAGGGATGTTTAATTTTATTGGAGGCGTTTTCTGCATCTATTGAGATAATCATGGGTTTTTGTCTTTAGTTCTGTTTATGTGATCAATTATGTTTATTGATTTGCTTATGTTGAACTAGCCTTGCATCTAAGAGATGAAAACTGACTTGATTGTGGTGAATAAGCTTTCTGATGTGCTGTTGGATTTGGTTTGCCAGTATTTTACTGAGGATTTTTACATTGTTGTTCATCAGAGATATTGGCCTGAAGTTTTCTTTTTTTGTTGAATCTCTGCCAGATTTTGGTATCAAGATGATGCTGGCCTCATAAAATGAGTTATGGAGAAGTCCCTCCTTTTCAATTGTTTAGAATAGTTTCAGAAGAAATGGCATCAGCTCCACTTTGTACCTTTGGTAGAATTCAGCTCTAAATTCATCTTGTCCTGGGCTTTTATTTATTACTACCTCAATTTCAGAACTTGTTATTGGTCTCTTCAGGGATTCAACTTCTTCCTGGTTCAGTCTTGGGAGGGTGTGTTTGTCCAGGATTTTATCCATTTAGTCTAGATTTTTTATTTGCATAGAGGTGTTTATATTAAATAGTATTAAATAGTATTCTCTGATGGTTCTTTGTATTTCTGTGGGGTCAGTGGTGATATCTCTTTATCATTTTTTATTGTGTCCATTTGATTCTTTTCTCTCTTCTTATTAGTCTAGCTAGAGGTCTATTTATTTTATTAATTTTTTCAAGAACATTTTTTCAAGAAACCAGCCCCTGGATTCATTGATTTTTTGAACAGCTTTTTGCATCTCTGTCTCCTTCAGTTCACTCTGATCTTGGTTATTTTTTGTCTTTTGCTAGCTTTGAAGTTTGTTTGCTCTTGGTTCTCTAGTTCTTTTAGTTGTGATGTTGTGCTGATTGGAGCCTTTTTTTTTTTTTTTTTTTTTTTTTTTTGAGATGGAGTTCCTCTCTGTCACCTAGGCTGGAGTCCAGTGGCATGAACTCGGCTCACTGCAACCTCTGCCTCCTGGGTTCAAGTGATTCTCATGCCTCAGCCTCCCGAGTAGCTGGGACTTACAAGCACATGCCACCACACCCGGCTAATTTTTGTATTTTTAGTAGAGACCGGGTCTCACCATGTTAGCCAGGCTGGTCTCAAACCCCTGACCTCAAGTGATCCACCCACTTCAGCCTCCCAAATTGCTGGGATTACAGGCATGAGCCACTGTGCCTGGCCCTTTCTAGCTTTTTGATATGGACATTTAGTGCCATAAATTTCCCTTTTAACACTGCTTTAGCTGTGTTCCAGAGATTTTGATATGTTGTCTGTCTGTTCTCATTGATTTCAAAAAACTTTTTGATTTCTGCCTTAATTTCTTTATGTATAATTTCTTTATGTACCCAGTAGTCATTCATGAGCAGGTTGTTCAATTTTCATGTAGTTGTGTGGCTTTGAGTGAGTTTCTTAATCTTGAGTTCTAATTTGATTGCGCTGTGGTCTGAGCGACTGTTTGTTATGATATCACTTCTTTTGCATTTGCTGAGGAATTGTTTACTTAAAATTGTTTATTTAAAATATGTGATCAATTTTAGAGTAGGTGCCATGTGGCACAGGGAAGAGTGTATGTTCTGTTGTGTTTTGGTGAAGAGTTCTGTAGATATGTATCAGGTCTACTTGATGAGCTGAGTTCAAGTCCTGAAAATTTTTGTTAATTTTCTGTCTCAATGGTCTGTATAATATTGACAATGGGGTTTTAAAGTCTCCCACTATTATTGTGTGGGAGTGTAAGTCTCTTTGTAGGTCTCTAAGAACTTGTTTTATGAATCTGGGTGCATATATTTTTACAATAGTTAACTCTTCATGTCGAACTGACCCCTTTACCATTATGTAATGTCCCTCTTTGTCTTTTTTTTTTTTTTTTATCTTTGTTGGTTTAAATGCTGTTTTGTCAGAAACTAGGATTGTCATCCATGTCTTTTCTGCTTTCCATTGGCTGGATAAATTTTCCTTGATCCCTTTATTTTGAGCCTATATGTCTTTGCATGTGAAATGGGCCTCTTGAATACAGCAAACCGATGGGTCTTGACTACCCAGCTTACCATTCTGTCTTTTAATTGGGGCATTTAGTCCATTTACATTTAAGGTTAATATTGTTATGTGTGAATTTGATCCTTTCATCATGATGTTAGCTGGTTATTTTGCAGACTTGTTGATATAGTTACTTCATAGTGTCATTGGTCTTTGTAATTCAGTGTGTTTTTGCAGTGGCTGGTAATGGTTTTTCCTTTTCATATTTAGTGCTTCATTCAGGAGCTCTTGCAAGGCAGATCTGGTGGTGATGAATTCCCTCAGCATTTTCTTGTCTGAAAAGGACTTTATTTCTTCTTCGCTTATAAAGCTTAGTTTGATCAGATATGAAATTCTGGGTTGGAAATTCTTTTCTTTAAGAATGTTGAATATCAGCTCCCAATCTCTTCTGGCTTATAGGGTTTCTGCTGAGAGATCCACTCTTAGTCTGATAGGCTTCCCTTTATAGGTGACCTGGTCTTTCTCTCTGACTGCCCTTAACATTTTGTTTTCATTTTGAACTTGGACAATCGGATGACTAAGTGTCTTGGGGTTGATCTTCTCATGGAGTATCTTATTGGGGTTCTCTGGGTTTCCTGAGTTTGAATGTTTGCCTGTCTTGTTAGGTTGCGGAAGTTCTCCTGGATGATATTCTGTAGTATATTTTCCAACTTATTTCCATTCTGTCTCTGCCTCTGTCAGGTGCCCCAGTTAGTTGTAAGTTCAGTCTTTTTACATAATCCCATAGTTCTCAGAGGTTTTGTTCGTTCCTTTTAATTCTGTTTTCTCTAATCTTGCCTGCCTGTCTTATTTCATCAAGATAGTCTTCAAGCTCTGAAATTCTTTCCTCTACTTGGTCTATTCAGTTACTGATACTTGTGGTTTCATTGTGAAGTTCTCATGTTGTGTTTTCAGCTCTATCAAGTTATTTATGTTCCTCTCTAAACTGGTTATTCTGGTTAACAGCTCCTATTATGTTTTATCATGGTTCTTAGCATCTTTGCTTTGGGTTAGAACATCCTTTTTTAGCTCAGCAAAGTTTGTTATTACCTACCTTCCGAAGCCTACTTCTGTCAGTTCATCCATCTCAGCCTCTGCCCAGCTCTGTGCCCTTGCTGGGGAGGTACTGCAATCATTTGAAGAAAAGGCACTCTGGCTTTTTGAGTTTTCAGCATTTTTTTGTTGATTCTTTCTCATCTCCATTAGTTTATCTAGCTTCAATCTTTGAGGCTGCTGACCTTCGGATGGGAATTTTGTGGGGCCTTTTTTATTGATGCTGTTGTTGTTCTTACTTTCTGTTTGTTTTTTTCTTTTAACAGTCAGACCCCTCTTTCGTAGGGCTGCTTTGGTTTGCTGGGGGTCCACTCCAGTCTCTATTTATCCGGGTCCCTCCTGCTCCTGGAGGTGGAGGCTACAGAACAGCAAAGATGGCTGCCTGCTCCTTCCTCAGAGATCTCTGTCCCAGAGGGGCGCCAACCTGATGCCAGCAGGAATGCTCTTGTATAAGGTGTCTGGCAACCCCTGTTGGGGTGTCTCACCCAGTCAGGAGGTACAGGTTCCAGGACCTGATTAATGAAGCACTCTGGCTGCCCCTTGGTGTAGAGGGTGCACTGCACTGGTGGGAATCCTCCTTGTCTGGACTACCCAGATTCCTCAGAGCCAGCAGTGGGAAAGACTAATTCTGCTGATGCATGGAGACTCTGGCCACCCCTCCCCGCAGGGGTTCAGTCCCAGGGAGATCAGAGTTCTGTCCCTAAACCCCTGGCTGGTGTTGCTGAAATTCTGGCAGGGAGTCCCCACCCAGTGAGGAGGGATGGGTCAGGGCCTGGCCTAAAGAGGCAGTCAGGGCTGAGCGCAGTGGCTCATGCCTGTAATCCCAGCACTTTGGGAGGCTGAGGGAGGTGGATTGCTTGAGGTCAGGAGTTTGAGGCTAGCCTGGCCAACATGGTAAAACCCCCTCTCTACTAAAAATACAAAAATTAGCCATGCGTAGTGGCAGGCACCTGTAATCCTAGCTACTTGGGAGGCTGAGGTAGGAGAATCTCGAACCCAAGAGGCAGAGGTTGCAGTGAGCCGAGATCACACCATTGCACTCCAGCAAGACTGTCTCAAAAAAATAAAAATAAAAGATGCAGTCTGGCCAAAATCTGCTACAGTCGTTGTGCTTTGGGGAATTCCTCTTGGGTCCAAACCCTGCTGTCTCCCCTGCACCAGCAGGGATAAAAACCGCAGACTGGAACTTCAGTGATAGCTGCCATGCCTCCCCTCAGGAGCTCAGTTATAGGTAGCAGGCAGCCACAGTGATGATGGCTGCCTTGTCCCCATGAACTCGGTAGTCTTAGGTAGTCTCCAGCTGAGTGACAGCTGAGAATCTGCACAGCTCTGTGCTTGGGACACAAGGCCCTGGTAGCGTGGGCTCATGGGTGGAATCTCCTGATCCACAGGTTGCACAGATCCATGGAAAAAAGCATGGTTTCCTGGGCAGGGTAGCACGATCACTCACTGCCTCCCTTTGCTGGAGGTGGGAGCTTCCCTTGCCCTATGTGGCTCCCAGGTGGGCGGTCACACCACCCTGCTTTTCCTCATTCTCTGTGGGTCATGCCACATGCCTAGTCAGTCCCTTCATTGCTTGTTATTGATCTGTTCAGGTTTTTTCATTCTTCATAGCTCAATCCTTGTAGGTTGTCTGTATCTAGCAATTTACCAATTTCGTCTAGATTTTTCTTTATTGGCATACAGTTGCTCATGGTAGCCACTAATGATCATTTGAATTTCTGTGGTATCAGTTTTCATGTCTCCTTTTTAATCACTGATTTTGTTTATTTGTGCGTTCTCTTTTTCTGAGTTATTCTAACTGAAGGTTTGTCAGTTTCCTTTATCTTTTCAAATAACCGGGTTTTGGTTTTGTTGATCTTTTGTTATTGTTTTCTTTATTTCAGTTTCATTTGTTTCTGCTCTGATCTTTGTTATTTCTTTTCTTCTACTAATTTTGGGTTTGATTTGCTCTTTTCTAGTTCATTAAGATGCATCATTAGGTTGTTTATTTGAAGTTGTTCTTCTTTTTTGATGTACACACTTATAGCTATAAACTTCCCTCTTAGCGCTGCTTTGGCTATATCTCATTGGTTTTTGTATATTGTATTTCCATACTCATTTGTTTCACTCTCTATATGATTTTTTTCTTAATTTGTTCATTGACCATTGGTCATTCAGGAGCATGTTGTTTAATTTCCATGTGTTCATATAGTTTCCAAAATTTTTATTATTTATTTCTAGTTTTATTCCATTTTGGTGGAGAATATGCTTGATATTATTTCAATTTTTTGAGTGTTTTAAGACTCGTTTTGTGACCTAACATATGGTCTCTTTGAGAATGATATTCATGTGCTGAAGAAAAGAATATATATTCTGCAGCCATTGGATGAAATGTTCTGTAAATATGTGTTAGATCCATTTGGTCTATTGTGCAGAATAAGTCAGATGTTTCTTTGTTCAATTTTTGTTTGGGAGATATGTCCAATGCTGAAAGTGAGTTGTTGAAGTTTCTAGATTTTTATTGTATTGGAGTCTGTCTCTCTCTTTAGCTATAATAATATTTCCTTTATATATCTGGGTGCTCTAGTATTGAGTGCATATATATTTAAAATTGGTATATCCTCTTGTTGAATTGACCCTTTATAATTTTATAGTGACTTTCTTCATCTCTCATTATACATTCTGTTTGGAAATCTATTTTCTCTGATATAAGTATAGCTATTTCTAATGTTTTTTTGGTTTCCATTAGCATGTAATACCTTTTACTATTATTTTCAGTCTATCTGCATCTTTATAGATGAAGTATGTTTCTTGTAGGCCACAGATCATTGGGCCTTTTAAAAAATTTATTCAAACACTCTTTATCTTCTGACTGAAGAGATTAGTCCATTTACAGTCAATTTTATTATCAATAAGTAGGAACTTACTCTACTATTTTTTTATTTATCTGCTGGTTGTTTTGTGGCCTTCTCTTTCTTCCTTCTTTTCTTCCTGTCTTGCTTTTGGTGAAGGTAATTTTCTTAGGTGGTATGATTTATTTCCTTTCTTTTTATTTTTTGTGTTATCAATTCTATGTTACTTGATTTGAGGTTACCATGAGGCTTTTTAAGCTGACAACAACTTAGCATTGTTTCCATAAACAAACAAGCAAGCAAAATGTAAACTAATAAACACTGTACCCCTTAACTTCATCCCCATGCTTTTTAACTTTTTGTTGTTTCTAATTATATCTTATTGTATTATGTCTTGAAAAGTTGTTGTAGTTACTATTTTTGATTGGCTCATTGTTTAGCCTTTCTACTTAGAGTAGTTTACACATCACAGTTACGGTGTTATAATATTCTAGCTTTTCAGTGTACTAACTATTACCAGTGAGTTTTTTTACCTTCAGGTGATTGATTATTTATTGCTCATTAATGTCATTTTCTTTCTGGTTGAAGCACTCTCTTTAGCATTTCTTGTAGTACAGGTATTGATGAAATCTCTTAGCTTTTGTTTGTGTGGGAAAGTCTTTATTTCTTTCATGTATGAAGGCTATTTTCATGGGATATACTATTTTAGGGTAAAAGTTATTTTCTGTCATCACTTTAAATATTTCATGCCACTTTCTCCTGGCCTGTAAGGATTCTACCAAAAAGTCTGCTACAAGATGTAATGGAGCTTTATTGTGTGTTGTTTCCTTTCTCTTGCTGCTTTTTAGGATCCTTTCTTTATCCCTGACCTTTGGAAGTTTGATGACTAAATACTTTGAGGTATTCTTTTGGTAAAATCTGTTGGGTGTCCTATAACCTTCTCATACTTGGATGGTGATATCTTTCTCTGGTTTGGGCAGGCAGGTTCTCTGTTATTATCTCTGAATAAATTTTCTACCTCACCTCTTTCTCTACCTTCTCTTTAAGGCCAATTACTCTTAGATTTCCCCTTTTGAGACTATTTTCTAGATTTTATAGGCGTGCATCATTCTTTTCTATTTTTTCTTTTGTCTACTCTTACTCTGTATTTTCAAATAACCTGTCTTCATTCTTACTAATTCTTTCTTCTGCTTGATCAATTCTTCTATTAAAAGACTGATGCATTCTTCAGTGTATCCATTGCATTTTTCAGCTCCAGAATTTCTGCTTGATTTTTAATTATTTCAATCTCTTTGTTAATCTTATCTGATAGACTGCTGCATTTCTTCTTTGTGTTATCTTTGAGTTTTCTCAAAACAGCTATTTTGAACTCTCTGTCTGAATGTTCACATATCTGTTTCTCCGGGATTGGTCCCTGGTGCCTAATTTAGTTTGCTTGGTGATTTCATGTTTCTCCTGGATGGATTTTAAGCTTGTGGACATTCAACCATGTCTAGTAACTGAAGAATTAAGTATGTATTGTAATCTTCGTAGTCTGCGTTTATTTGTACCCATCCTTCTTGGGAAAGCTTTCCAGGTATTTAAAAGGACTTGGGTATTGTGATCCATGCTGTATCTGCATCAGGGGGCTCCCCAAACCCACAGGGGGCTGTGATTCCTGTAGTCTCATAGAGGTACCACCTTGCTGGTCTTGGATAAGAATCCACAAAAATTATCTGGATGACCAGACAGAGAGACTCTTGTTTTCTTCCCTTACTTTCTTCCAAACAAATGGAGTCTCTCTCTTTCTGTGCTGAGCTGCCTGGAGCTTGGGGTTAGGTGACACAAGTACCTCTGTGGCCACCACCATTGGGACTCCACTGGGTCAGACCTGAAGCCAGTACAGCACTGGGTCTCACCCAAGGTCCCCTGTAACACTACCTGGCTACTGCCTGTGTTTTCTTAAGGTTGCAGAGCTCTACAGTCAGCAGGTGGCAAATCAAGTGACAATTTTGTTCTTCCCTTCAGGGCAGCAAGTTTCTCTAGGTCCCAGGCAGCTCTTGAGATGCCATCCAGGCCAGGAACTAGAGTCAAAAAGCCTAGAAATCTACCTGGTGTTCTGTTGTATTGCAGCTGAGCTGGCACTCAAATCAGGAGACACAGTCCTTCCCACTGTTCCACTCTACTCTTTTCACAGGCAGAAGAGACTCCATGGCTTCCACTAGCACAGGCCCACAGGGAGTACTGCCAGGCTACTGCCAATGTTCACTTGAAGCCCAGGGGCTCTTCAATCAGCTTGTGGCGAATGCTGCCAGGCCTGGGACTCATTCTTCATGGAAGTCAGCCTCCCTTTGGCCCAGGGCAGGTCCAGAAATGCCATCTAAGAGCCAGGGCTTAGAATCAGGGAACCTAAGAGCCCGGTTGGTGCTCTACACCCCTGTGGCTGAGTTGGTACCTAAAGTGCAAAATTCCCTTTACTTTTCCCTCTGCTTTTCTCAAGCAGAAGGAGTCTCTCACTATAGCCACTACAACTGAGAATGTTCTGGGTCTCACCCAAAGCCAGCACATCTCAGAGTGTTACCCAAGGCCCACAGCGATACCTGAGTATCGCTACTGGTTATTCAGGGCCCAAGTGCTCTTTAGTCAGCAGATGATGGGTCCTTCCAGGACCAGGTCCTTCCCTTGAAGGCAATGGGTTCCCTTCTGTTTCAGAGTGTGTCTAGAAATGTTGTCCAGGAGCTAGCGCCTGGAATGGGGACCCTAAGACTCTGACCAGTGCCCTATTCTGTTTTGGCTGAGCAGGGAACCAAGATGCAAGACGAAGTCTTCTTTACTCTTCCCTCTCCTCTTCTGAAGAGAAAGGAAGGGGTCTCTTTTGGAGCCACAATCTGTGCAGCCTGGTATTTGGGTAGTGGTGGTACAAGCACTCCCTTCACTGCCCTGGCTCGTGTATGTTACATGCCCTCCAAGTCCACTAGCTGCAAGCCCAGCTCAGCACAAATACTCGCCTAGAAGTTGCAGTTCTTGTGTCCTAGACCACCTTTCAAATTTACTTAGAGCCCAGAGCACTTGAGTACATGATGGCAAGACTTGCCAGAACTCACATTCCAACTGCTGGGAAACGGGATTCCCTTCTAGTTAGGGCTACTCTATATGTGTTCTCCATGGGTTGGTGTCAGCTGCATTCAGTGCAGTTTTGCTTTCCACTGGGACAAGGCAGCACTGAGTTTAATGCAGTCTCACAATTGCTTCATTCTCCTCCCAAGCACAGAGATTCTCTCTCCATGCCACACAGCCACTGCTGGGGGAATGGGGGAGGGGTCTTGTCAGTGGTTCAAGACTGTCTTTCCTACCCTCTTTAGTGCCTCTTTCAGAAATACTAAGTTAAAACAGGTACTGTGGGGGCTCACCTGATTTTCAGCTCTTATGAAGATGCTTTTTTGTGTGTAGATAGTTGTCAATTTTGGTGTTCCTGTAGGATAGAGGGATGATCAGTAGAGCCTTCTATTCAGCCATCTTGCTCTGCCCTCTCCCCTCCATTATAATCTTATGTGGCCACTGTGGTATATGTGGTATATTGTTCACTGAAACATTACGCCGTGCATTACTGTATTCTTTTGGTCCTTTTTCTCTCTCCTCCCCTTCTGGGCATATCATCATTTGTATGTTGGGGCACTAGATGGTTCCCACAGTTCTCTTAGGCTCTCTTTGTTTTTTTTCATTGTCTGTGTTCCTTAGACTGGTTAATCTCAATATATCTTCAAGTTCACTGATGCTTTCTTCTACCTGCTGAAATGTGCAGTCTTGCTCCTCTAGTGAATTTTTCATATGTTTTGTACTTTTGAGTCTAGAATTTCTGCTTTGTTTTTACAACTTATGTGTCTTTATTAATAGTCTCTATTTGGTGAGACATTGTTTTCCTACTTTTAGTTCTTTAGACATGGTTTCTTTCCATTCAGGAACATATTTATAATAACTGGTTTAAAGTGTTTGTCTAGTAAGTTCACTATTTGGGCTTCCTCAGGAACAGTTTCTATTGATTGCTTTTTTTCAGTGTTTGGGCCATACTTTCTTGTTTTTTGCAGTTTCATAAAGGTGTTTTGTTGAAAACTAGACATTTCGAATAATACAATGTAGCATATCTGCAAATCAGATTCTTTTCCTATCTCCCCAGGGCTTTTTGTTGCTCTTGTAGTTTATTTAGTGACTTTCCTGAACTAATTCTGTAAAGTCTGTATTCTTTGTCATATGTGTCCACTGAAATCTTTGCTTGGTTAGGTTAGTGGTCAGCTAATGAATGGACAGATATTTCTTTAAGCACCTAGAACCAATAAATCTCCCAGTCTTTGTGAAGGGACTCTGTGTGCATGTCGGAGGCATGCCTTCAATGCTCAGACAGGTAGTTGACAGCTTTGCCTTAGCCTTCACTTCCCACTTGCTTAGAATCTCAAGGTCAGTCACAGGTGAGAGCTTAGGCCTTTTTCAGGCATTTCCTGAGCATGCACCCAGCCTCAAACAACAACACAGCTCTACACATGCAGGTGGCCATGTAGAATTCCAGGAATATGTGAGTTTTTCAAATCGCCCTATAGAAATTTCATTCCTCAGCTTTAAGCTATTTGGTTAGCCTATTGTTGGCCCCATCTATTATACATTGCCTCAGACAGCCATGATAATACACAATTGCCACTGATTGTTTTCGGCAAATGCCACTGGAGAAAAGGCTGGTAGCACTGAATAGTTCCCAGTCATGTCAAATAAAGACAACCCTTGTGAGTGGGATATTCCAGCAACCACCAACTATATCAAATCATGGCAATTATCTGACAATGGGGTCGTGAAGGAGGTCGAGTGCCATTCTGCACACACCATGCAATATTTGTCTTTCTGTATCTGGCTTATTTCACTTAACATAATGACTTCCAGTTCCATCCATGTTACTCATGTTACTTAAAATGGCATTATTTCATTCTTTGTTAAGGCCAAGTAGTATTCCATTGTGTTTATATACCACATTGTCTTTATCCATTTGTCCATTGATTATTCCATATCTTTGCAATTGTCAATAGTACTGCAATAAACATGGGGTTTCAGGTATCCCTTTGATATACTGATTTTCTTTCCTTTGGATAAATACCCACTAGTGGGGTAACTGGATATAGTAGTTCTACCTTTAGATTTTTTAGAAATCTCCATGCTGTTTTCCATAATGACTATGCTAATTTACATTCCCATCAATGGTGCATAAGGGTTTCCTTCTCTCTGCAAGCTCGCCAGCACTTGATATTTCCTGTCTTTTTAATAATAACCATTCTCACTGGGCAAGACAATATTTCATTGTGATTTTGATTTGCATTTCCCAATGATTAGCAATGTTGAGCTTTTAAAAAATACTTGTTGGCCATTTGTATGTCATCTTATGAGAAATGTCTTTTTAATGTATTTTTTTTTCACTGTTGAATTGTTTGATTTCCTTGTACATTTTGAATATTAGTCCCTTGTTGGATGACTAGTTTGCAAATATCTTCTCCCCCATTTAACAAGTTGTCTCTTCTCTCTGTTGATTGTTTCCTTTGCTTTGCAGAAGCTTTTAAATTTAATATAGTCAATTTGTCCCTTTTTGTTTTTTGTGTATGCTTTTGAGGTCTTAGTCATAAATTCTTTTCCTAAACCAGTGTCCTGAAGGATTTCCCATGTGTCTTCTTCTAGTAGTTTTATAGTTTGGGGTCTTATGTTTATGTTTTTAATGTATCTTGAGTTGATTTTTGTGTATGGTGCAAGATAGGGATCCAGTTTCTTTCTTCTGCATATGAATATCCATTTTTCCCAGCAACATGTATTGAAGAGAGTATTTTTCCCCAATGTATGTTCTTTGTGCCTTCATAGAAAATCAGTTGAGTGTAAATATGGGCTTTGTTTCTGGGTTCTCTGTTCTATTTCATTTATCTGTGTGTCTGTTTTTATTCCAATACCATGCTGTTTTGGGTACTACAGCTTTGTAATATATTTTGAAGTCAGATAGTGTGATGCCTCCATTTTTGTACCTTTTGTTCAGGATTCTTTTGACTATTTGGACTACTTTGAGTTCCATATAAATTTTAGGGTTTTTTTCTATTTCAGTGAAAAATGACATTGATATTTTGATAGGGATTGCAATTATTTTTTACATTGCTTTGTGCAGTATGGTCACTGTAAAAATATTAATTTTTCTTATCCATGAGTATGGGATGTATTTTTATTTGTTTGTTTTCTGTTTCATTTCTTTCATCAGTGTTTTGTAGTTTTCTTTATAGAGGTCATTTACCTCCTTGGTTAAATATAATACTAGGTATTTTATTTTTGTAACTCTTTTTTGTAACTATTGTACATGGGATTGCCTTCTTGATTTCTTCTCAGCTAGTTGATTATTTGTGTGTAGAAATACTACTGATTTTTGTGTGTTCATTTTGTATTCTGCAACTTTACTAAGACTTTTTGGTGAAGTCTTTAGGTTTTTCTAGATACAAGATCATGTTGTCTGCAAAGATGGATAGTTTGACTTCCTCTTTTCCAATGTGAATGCCTTTTATTTCTTTCTCTTGCCTGATTGCTTTGGCTAGGTACACAAAGACCTAGCCAAGTGGTAAGTGGTGAAAGTGGGCATCCTTTTCTTGTTCCAGTTCTTAGAGGAAAGGCTTCCAGCTTTTCCCCATATCATTAGCTGTAGGCTTGTTACATATAGTCTTTAGTATGTTGAGGTATGTTCCTTCTATGCCCAGTTTCTGAGTGTTGTTATCATAAAGAGATGTTGAATTTTATCAAATATATTTACTGTGCCTATTGAGATTATCATATTATTGTTGTCCTTCATTCTGTTGACTTGATGTATCATGTTTATTGTTTTGTATATGTTGAACCATCCTTGCATCCCGGATAGATCCCATTTGATCATGGTGTATTATCTTTTTCATGTGCTGTTGGATTTGATTTGCTAGTATGTAGTTAAGGAGTTTTGCATCTGTGTTCATCAGGGATATTGGCCTGTAGTTTTTGTTGTTGTTGTTGTATCCTTGTCTAGTTTTGGTATTAGGGCAATGGTGCCTCATAGAATGAATTAGGTAGAAATCCATTTGCTTCAATTTTTTCGAATAGTTTGAGGAGAAGTGATGTTAATTCTTTTTAAATTTGGTAGAATTCAAGAGTGAAGCCATCTGGTCCTGGGCTTTTCTTTGTTGAGAGACTTTATTACTGATTAAATCTCATTATTTGTTATTAGTCTGTGAAGGTTTTCTACTTCTTCCTGATTCAATCTTGGTAAGTTGTATGGGTCCAGGAATTTATTTTTTTCCTCTAGGTCTTCCAGTTTGTTAAGGTATAGTTTGTTCTTAATAGGCTCTGATGATCTTTTATATTTCTGTGCTATCAGTTGTAATATCTCCTTTTCTATTTCTGATTTTATTTGAGTCTTCTCTCTCTTTTTTGGGTTAGCCTAACTAGTAATACAGGAGTTATTAAGAAATTATTTTTAGGCAGCTAGAAAGGGTGAAAACTCCCAGTGGAATTTTTCTTTAATAAAAAGCAGCCCCCAAACCCTTTCTTCTCTAACAGGAAGCAGCCTGAGAAGTCAGGCATAGATATGCAAACTAGGAGCTTTTATATGTAAATGCTGGCAGCTGTACTGGAAGTCAGGTGCATTCAATGTGGCATCTCCTGTCCTCTTTTCCTTGTCAGTACATTTATAGGTATCATGGCAGCCTCCAGGTAAAACCGTGTGTACAGGCATCATGGCCTCCACCAGGTGGAAGCTGAATTTGCATAATAAAAGACTAGGGTCAGAGGGCCAGTCTTTTTGCAAGCTATGTAAATGGTACACCTGGTCAACCCAATCCCCTGAGCCCTGTGTAAATCAATCACTGCCTCCTCAAGCCTCTGTACAAAACTGATTATGTTCCACCACAAACCAGAGATCCTCTTTTGGGCAACCCACTTTTTCAGCATCAGGAGGCTTTTTTCTCTTTCTTCTTTTTCTATTAAACTTTCTGCTTCTAAACCCACTCCTTGTATGTGTCCATGTCTTGAATTCTTTCTCAACTGTGACAAAGAACCAGGGTATATACTCTAGAAAATGGAACCATTTTACTAGCAGTTTATCAGTTTTATCTTTTTTGAAAAAATCTTTTCATTTTGTTGATCCTTTGTAATTTTTTTAGTCTCTATTTCATTTAGTTCTGCTCTGATCTTTATTATTTCTTTCCTACTACTAATTTTGAGTTTGATTTGTTCTTGCTTTTCTAGTACTTGGGGTGCATCATTAGACTGTTTATTTGAAATCTTCCCGCTTTTTTGATCTAGGTGCTTATTGCTATAAACTTCCCTCTTAGCAGTGCTTTTGTGTGTCCTGTAAGTTTTGGTATCTTGTGTTTCCATTTCCATTTGTTTCAGGAAATTTTTAAAACATTTTTTTCCTTAATGTTTTCTTTAATCCAGTGGTCATTCAGGAGCATGTTGTTTAATTTCCATGTGTTTGTAGTTTCCAAAGTTCCTCTTGTTATTGATTTAGTTTCAGACCATTGTGATCTTGATATGATTTTGATTTTTTAAAAACTGTTGAGATTTGTTGTGTGGCATATGGTATATCTTGGAGAATGTTCCATGTGCTGATGAGAATAATGTGTATTCTGTAGCTGTTGGATGAAATGTTCTGTAAATGTCTGTTAGGTCCATTTGGTCTAAAGTACAATTTAAATCCAATGTTTCTTTATTAATTTTCTGTTTAGATGATCTGTCTTATGCTGTGAGCAGAGTGTTGAAGTTCCCAACTATTATCGTATTGGAGTCTATCTCTCCCTTTAGATCTTATAACATTTGCTTTACATATCTGAGTGGCCTGGTGTTAGGTGCATATGCATTTGGAATTGTTATATTCTCTTGCTGAATCGATCTCTTTATCATTATATATTGACCTTCTTTGTTTGTTTTTATTGTTTTCAAGTTAAAGTATCTTTTGTCTCATTTAAATATGGCTACCCTTGCTCATTTTTTTAATTTCAATTTGCATGAAATATCTTTTTTTCATCCCTTTACTTTCAATCTATATGTGTCTTTATAGATGAAATGAGTTCTTATAGGCATTCTATACATCGGTCATTTTTTTTAAATCCACTCAGCCAATCTATATCTTTTAAGTGGAGTGTCTCATTTGTTTACATTCAAGATTATTATTAATATGTGAGGGCTTATTCCTATCATTTTACTTAGTTTCTTGTTTGTATATCTTTTGTGTCTTTCTTTCTGTCTTATTGTTTATTCATTATGGTTTGGTGATTTTCTGTAGTCATAACATTTGAGTCCTTTCTTGTCCTTGTTTGTCTGTTTGCTCTACTAGTAGTTTTATACTTTTGTATCTTTTTGTGATAGTAGATATTGTCCTTTTGCTTCCAGGTGTAGAAAGCAAACATTTCTTGTGGGATTGGTCTTAAGCTGATGAATTCCCTCAGCTTTTGCTTGTCCGGGAAAGATTTTATCTTTTGTTTATAAATGTTAACTTTGCTGGGTAGAGTATCCTTGGCTGGTAGTTATTATTATTATTTTTTTTTTCTTTAAGCACTTTGAAGATGTCATCCTATTCTCTTCTGGCCTGTTAGGTTTCTGCTGAGAAACCAACTGTTAGTCTATTAGGGGTTCCCTTATAAGTAACTAGATGCTTTTCTCTTGCTGTTTTTCAAAATTCTCTCTTTGTCTTTCACTTTTAGCAATTTGACTATAATACGCTGTGGATAAGACCTTTTTAGACAATATGTACTTGGAGATCTCTGAGCTTCCTGTGTCTGGATGTCTAAATCTCCTGCTAGACTTGAGATGTTTTCAGCTATTATTTTGTTCAATAGGTTTTCTACCCTCTTTGTTCTTCTGTTCACCTTTTGGAACACTGAAGTTCAAGTATTTGGTCAATTTATGGTCTCCTTTATGTCATGTATGTTTTGTTCATTTTTAAAAATTCTTTCTTAAAAAAAATTTGTCTGACTGGGTGATTTCAAAAGACCTGTCTTCAAGTCCTGAAATTTTTTCTTCTGCTTGATCTAGTCTATTGTTGAAGCTTTGAAATGTATTTTTTTTTCATTCAGTGAATTCTTCAGTTCCAGGATTTCTGTATGGTTCTTTTCTTAATAATATCTCTTTGATTTATTTCTCATTCATATACTGAATTGTTTTTCTGATTTTTTTGTGTTGTTTATAAGGTTCTCTTGAATCTCACTGAGTTTTTTAATATCAATGTTTTTAATAATTTTTCTGGGATTTCATAAATTTCTTTTTTATTGGGATCTTTTGCTGGAGAATAATTGTTTGTATTTGGAGACGTCATATTTCCTTGCTTTTTCGTGTTTCTTGTGTCTCCATTGATATCTGCACATCTGGTGTACCAGTTGCTTCTTCCAAAATTTTGGATTTTCCTGAAGATCTGTTGTGTTGGCTGGGTAGGGCACCTTGGCTTTGATTCCGGGTATGTGCAATAGTGTATTCTCTATATGATTTCTTCGGTTGTAAACAGCATCAGTAGTGTTTGTGATTTCCTCAGTAGCTTAGGGTGTGGTTGTTAGTGAAGGCTGTGATGAAGTTTTGCTGGGCACTGGGATGCCAGGTAGGAATGTCCTCTAGCCCATTGTGGTAATGGTAGGCCTAGCATACCTGTCATTGGGCCTCAGGGTAATATATGCTGGCAACAATATTAGTTGGTCCTGGCAGCCCAATGGTTGGACCTCCTTGTGGCTCAGGTGCCAGAAGTGGTAGTGGTGGGCTAGGTAGGTCCTCGGGTCCCTGGGCAGTGGGCTTGGAAAGAGTGATGGCAGTAGCAGTGGCAGGACAGCTCTTTGGCTCCAAAATGGTTTGTGCTGCTGTTGGCAGTGGCTGTGGAAGGCTAGGTTGGCCAGTCCCAGGCCTGCAAGTCACACATGCAGGTGGGTGCCAGCTGTGGTAGTTGTGGTAGGTTGGGTGGGTCTGTCCTCAGGCCCCTGGGAGAAATGCTCAAGTGCTGATGGTGGTAGATGAGACAGTGAAATCCCCAGGTCTCCAGGTGGCATGCTTAGGCACTGGGAGTGTGACAGAGCTGGACCAGGTGGTCCTTTTCTCAATCCCTCAATCATATGTGTGGGCACTGGCTATGTTGACAGAGCCAGGGTGATTCCAAAGTTTCCAGTGGAATGCTTGGATGGGAACAGCAGTGACTGTGCTGTGGCCCTACTGCTGGAGTGGGCAAAGTTGCTTTCATTGGTAGCAGTAATAGGCAGGAAGCTGTGGAGCACATGCCTTGGTCTCAGATGGTAGCTGTAGGCAGGGTAGCCTGTCCTCAGTGTCACTACCAGTAGTTCACAATTCAGCCCTGGCAGCATCAGCCAGCAGTGGCAGTGACTGCAGACAAAGAAATCTGTGTTCAGGGAGTGGGAAAATGTGCCCTGCAGCAGGGTCACTGCCAATGGCTTATGGTTCTGCTCTGGAGGCACCAGACAGCAGTGGTGGTGGCTACAGAGGGGTGATGTGAATTCAGCTCCAGGAATGTGGAGATGCAAGGGCTTCTGGGCTCCAGTGCAGGATGCAGCCTGGTGGGGCCTGGCCTTTCAAAATGGAGACATGCTTCAGCTTCTTAGGAGTTGGAGGCTGTGTGGGACTCAGTGTGATCTGCCTCTCTGGAGCATGCCATCATGCAGTCTCCAGGCAGATCCCTATGTTAGTCTCAAGACCTGAGAGGGTTGATGGGCTCTTTGAAGGCTGAGATTGCAGGAGTCTGCAGTGGGAATGTGGACTGCTGAGGGTTTCTCACCTACCCTTTCCCTGCACTGGAGAGCCTCTCTGGGCTCCCAGCCAATCTGGCTGAGCAGAGTGCCTTTCTTCCCTCTCCTTCCTTGCCTTAGGTATTTCCTGTCTCTTCTCTGTTGAATTCTGGTGTTGTCTCTTGGATGATCAATTCCAAGTGTGATTCTAATACTATTTTGGTTCATCTTTATGGAGGAGGCAAGTACTGGATGCTTCTAGTCAGCCATCTCGAACAGACATACTTGAAGACCAAGGTGTACCATCTTTATAGGCAGATGTGGCTGAAGAGATGAAATTTGTGCCCTCTCTCCATCAGTTTGGGCTGCTATAATGAATCACCACAGATTGGGTGGCTTAGAAACAACAGAAATTTATTTTTCACAATTCTGGAGGCTGGCAAGTCCAAGATCAAGAAATCAGTAGATTCAGTGTCTGGTGAAGGCTTGCTTCCTGATTCACAGACTATGCCTTCTTGCTGTTTCTTCATGTGGTAGAAGAAATGAGGGAACTCTCTGGGGTTTCTTTTATGAAGGCACTAATCTCAATCATGAGTGGTCCACTCTCATGTCCTAATCACCTCCCAAAGGACCCCACCTTCAAATACCATCACGTTGGGGATTAGATTTCAGCATACTTACTTTGGAGGGACACAAGCTGCTCTTTTAATATTCTTTTTTTTTTTTTTTTTTTTACCAAGACCTACTTTTAATTTCTCAGCTATTTTGATCTTTATAGGAGATTCTAATAAGTGTTTTTATGTTTTAAGTATTAATTATTGTAGTGGGCTGAATAGTGGCCCTCTAAAAGGTCTGTCAGTGTCCTAATCCCTGGAACCCGTCAATGTTACCTTATTTGGACAAAGTGCCTTTGCAGAGCCTCCAGAGGAGGCTGACACTTTGATTTTACATTCTGGCCTCTCTGACTGTGAGAGAATAAATTACTGTTGTTTTATGCCACTGACTTTGTTGTAATTTATTACAGCAGCCATAGGAAACTAATACAATTATTAATGTGTTTTAAATCCATGGTGTTTTGAGAATATAATTCAAATACAGGTTCATTCAATATTAACCATCTGGCTTCCTTGCCAGCTAGCTTGAAATTCATTTGTTTATCATGGAGGAGTAGGTCATTTGTGTTAATCACTTGCTCAACTAGTAGTTTTGCTAAAAGTAATTTTCATTTTTTAAATAAACAAGGACACATTTTTTGACTAGGGAGAAAAATCAGGCATAGAGAATAATCATAACCTTTGAATATTATTCAACAGGAGGGATTTTTTGTCTATGGGAATACAGAAGAAAATTGGTAAACAAGCAGTCTAGACCAGACATGAGCTGTATGTCAGTGACTATAAGGCAAATAAATAATTCTGCCTTAGAATTGATCAATTCAGTTGGAAGAAGGGGGAGGAGACAGTCAAGCTTCTAACTGGATTGTCTGACCATTTACTTGACTAAATAGTCATTTGATGAAATGAGTGAAATGAAAATATATGCTCAGCAAGTGTCTGACATAGTATGTACTCAAAATTTAATTTAATATTATTACTATCATTAATTAACTTACAGCCTTGAGTTGACATGGATATCTTTTAAAACAATGAAGAAGGTGTTAAAAGACTGCATGCTGTCACTTGAAAATGTCCTTGCCAACAGGCCCTTATAATGGAGGTAGAGAAACAAGATATATGGGCTGCGATTACAAAGTAAGAAATATTTGCTTTAAAAAATCAGTAGTTACATATGAAAATTCATGCTGTCCCTTTCCAAATTGGCTACTTTAGGAAACTTACATTATTTTCACAAAACTGATGTTACTTAAAAGTGTTTTCGAGATCATCTCCAGAGCCTCCAGTATGTTGCTTAGAATCTACTTTGAAATGACAGTCCTTTTTCCCTTGACAGTGGAGCAGCTATGTCATTTGGAACTAAGTTCACATTTTCTAAGTTAAAGTCTTTAAAGTAGAACACTTATATGTATGCATGTACTTGGGTTTGTTTTCTTTTTTGGGAGAAACTATATTTACTTTATTATCAAGGAATCCACTTCTATGACTCGTGAAGCCCAGGCTGAGTTAACAGTGATGAGTTCTAGAGGTACCTACTTCCCAGTCTGAATTTTCTGGTTTCAATTCATCTTCTCTCTTGACCTCAACTGAAAACTCAGACTTATGAGGTCTCAATCTTTGCCCTCTTACTCCTGGAAAATTGCAAAGCCAAGTATGTAGGAGGCTTTTTCAGAAGAGAAAATGACTTTGTTGTTTCAGAAAATAAACCCTTCACTTTGCTTTATGAGGCAGATAGCAGCCCCAAACCATGTACAGGTTGGGTCCTGCACAGATATTAATGTGTTTTTTTTCTGAAGATGAATTTATGTCATTACTTAATGGGCATACCCCATATATCATCAGCATTGAAATGGGACATTATGAATATTCTAGTTCCATCCCCCTCACCCAGCACAGGATCGTTGCCTCCAGCGGTTCTGATGAAAGGAGCTTATTACTTTGTAAGACACACTAGTCCATTGTTAACCAGTTACATTGTTAGAAAAACCTATTATAGTTAAATGAGACAAGATGTGGGTACGTGCCCAATATAGCACATAGAACATAGTAAAATACATGATAAATATTTATAACCTGCTCGTGTAGCCCTAAAATGTGCTTCCTTCAAACTCTATCTTCTCGAGCAACAAAAGTTAATTCTTAATTCTTCTATATGACAAAGCTTCAATCGTTTAAAAATATATTTACTTAATGTGTCCTTGAAACATCTCCCCTCCAGGCCAAGCACCCTCAAGTTCTTCTGTCATTCTCATATGTCAGGATTTCTAGACAGGATACACTTGAAACAGGTAATAATACTAAATAGTATATGATAAGGGAGAAATAAGGGGTATTGAGAGTTAGTGAAATAGTCCATAGACAGGATATCCATAGGCTAGAGTGGTCTTGAGAAGGTTTTGTGGTGGGAATGGAATTTATGCAAGGCCTTAAAATTCAAGTAGAATTTGGAAGGACTGAGAACAGACTAGAATAGATCCCTTAAATGAGGTGAAAGGCCTTTTAATTTAGTCCAGTACAGTGATAGGTATGTTTATTATTTGCTCTATCTTCCTGGAGATGAAGGTTTTAAAACAAACCCTAAACAAAAAGGAGGAGATAAAATTAAAGATGGTTTCACTCTTTAAAGCTGGGCCCTTTGGCAAGCAGCTGTAGTAGTTGAGGGTGGTTGGGAGAAGAACCAGTGGTTTCTGACAAAGTAGAGCCTCTAGCATTGGAAAAGAAGATATTAATTACAATGGATGCTAATTGTTTCTATTTGAAAATTCTTGTAGTGGTTATTCTGAAATACTTACAATAAGTAAGCATTAGGTGGGTAACTAAATCACTGTTGATAAAGAATCTTCTTTACTACTAGTGTGGGAAGACAGTTGCATAAGGAAACGTGCTTGGTGCCTCCATTTCTATTATACCTTTCTTGGGAGCTGATAATCGGAAATGTTTTAAGAGAGGTTATAATTAGAGTTTGGGGGCTTGATGTATAGTGTTTTTAAATTCCCTTGGATTTTTATGTTTATTTTCAAGGCGAATAAGTTGTGGCTCACTTGTAGGAGGAAAGACTCAACTTTTGTCAGTGTTCAAAAAAAGTCGCCATTATACATTGTCCACTTAAATTATTGAATTGTATCACAAATAGGTTTGTATATTAGAGTAGCACTGAGTATACTGAGAGCAATAGAGCTTGCTTCACTTGTTATTATTTGACTGGCCATATAAACCCATGTACTTAGCATCTACACTCTTTCTTTCTCTCTTTCTTTCTTTCTTTCTTTCTTTCTTTTTTTTTAAATTTATTTATTATTATTATACTTTAAGTTGTAGGGTACTCATCTGACAAAGGGCTAATATCCAGAACCTACAAAGAACTCAAACAAATTTACAAGAAAAAAACAAACAACCCCATCAAAAAGTGGGCAAAGGATATGAACAGACATTTCTCAAAAGAAGACATTCATACAGCCAACAGACACATGAAAAAATGCTCATCATCACTGGCCATCAGAGAAATGCAAATCAAAACCACAATGAGATACCATCTCACACCAGTTAGAATGGCGATCATTAAAAAGTCAGGAAACAACAGGTGCTGGAGAGGATGTGGAGAAATAGGAACACTTTTACACTGTTGGTGGGATTGTAAACTAGTTCAACCATTATGGAAAAC
Organism: Macaca mulatta; assembly: GCF_049350105.2. NCBI lineage: Eukaryota > Metazoa > Chordata > Mammalia > Primates > Cercopithecidae > Macaca > Macaca mulatta. The sequence goes on along the minus strand of NC_133426.1, from coordinate 81,435,072 downwards.
AGTATGGCGATTCCTCAAGGATCTAGAACTAGATGTACCATATGACCCAGCCATCCCATTACTGGGTATATACCCAAAGGATTATAAATTATGCTGCTATAAAGACACATGCACATGTATGTTTATTGCAGCACTATTCACAATAGCAAAGACTTGGAATCAACCCAAATGTCTGTCTTTCTTTCTTTCTTTCTTTCTCTCTTTCTCAGTGTCTCCTTTGCACCCTCCTACAAATATACCTTGAGTTCTTGATCTATATCTATTGTATACCAACATGTTTGAATCTTTTGGTTGGAGTTTCTAACTCCCACCCCAAACAAAGACATAGAATGTGAGTTATTTGAACAATGTCTCAATTGAGAATTTGGTTTTTTGGAAACAGCACCTATATTTTTGTTTATTTTTGATCCATGTGTATCCTCAGAGTAGACTGTCTATCTTCTAAAAAGGGCAAACAACACAAGTATAATAGTGGCAGTGCAAGGTGTGTGGGGTATTTTTATTCCACAGGGGAGACTATGATGGAGTCATCCTTATTTAAGATGGCTTCTAATACTCTACGTCACTCCTCCCACTCAACATGTATTACTGAATCATGCACCTAGTAGATACTCAAATAAGGTCTAATTCAGGGCCTCTGTCTCCTGGAGCCTAGGGGCACCTAATAGTTAAGAAGTGATATATGTACATGATCAGTAATTCTCTTTACCAATAGCTGCCCTGGTTGGGTTTGTTTAGTAATATTATTTATTTAGCTAAGCCGATTGCTCTATATGTGAACACAAATCAATCAGGCCAAGCCCTAGCCCAGTTAAAAAAATCCATGTCTACATGAAAAAATGCTCATCATCACTCGCCATTAGAGAAACACAAATCAAAACCACAATGAGATACCATCTCACACCAGTTAGAATGGCAATCATTAAAAAATCAGGAAACAACAGGTGCTGGAGAGGATGTGGAGAAATAGGAACACTTTTACACTGTTGGTGGGACTGTAAACTAGTTCAACCATTGTGGAAAACAGTGTGGCGATTCCTCAAGGATCTAGAACTAGAAATACCATATGACCCAGCCATCCCATTACTGGGAATATACCCAAAGGATTATAAGTCATGCTGCTATAAAGACACATGCACACGTATGTTTATTGCGGCACTATTCACAATAGCAAAGTCTTGGAACCAACCCAAATGTCCATCAGTGACAGACTGGATTAAGAAAATGTGGCACATATACGCCATGGAATACCATGCAGCCATAAAAAAGGATGAGCTCGTGTCCTTTGTAGGGACATGGATGCAGCTGGAAACCATCATTCTCAGCAAACTATCACAAGAACAGAAAACCAAATACCACATGTTCTCACTCATAGGTGGGAACTGAACAATGAGATCACTTGGACACAGGAAGGGGAGCATCACACACTGGGTCCTACTGTGGGAGGGGGTAGCGGGGAGGGATAGCATTAGGAGATATACCTAATGTAAATGATGAGTTAATGGCTGCAGCACACCAACATGGCACATGTATACATATGTAACAAAGCTGCACGTTGTGCACATGTACCCTAGAGCTTAAAGATTAATAATAAAAAAAAATCCGTGTCTAGTTAGTTTTGTTGGAAAAAAAAATGGTGTTGGATGTATTAATAGATACAATTAAGAGAGTATCCTAGTTCTCTCATGTTTGTATTCCTTCTCACCTCGTACATAGGAGGCACTCTGAAAATGCTTGTCGAATTATTGAGCTGGATTGCAGGACTTAAGGATCACAATTATTAGCATTACCTCTTCCAAAATGTTTTGCAGTTATGGTACAGTTAAAGCCAAAAGTATAGAGACGATTTGTTATTATGGTTTAGATGAGTAACAGAGGCTCCTTAGCCTGCTTAAAGAGAAATCAGTCAAGTCATCTGTGGACTAGAAATCTCCTCAGTCTCTCCTCTCTAGCCCCCCTGTATTAGGTGTTCATGAGGCTCGCCAGGGGAGTTGAGGAGGTTTACTGCAAACAACTGTTCTTTTTTCTTTTGTGGTAAATAGTGGTGCAAGGGGTAAGGGGACCTGGAAGATTGAGAAAGTATTGAAAACCCCAAACACAACCCATTAGTTTTGAGAGTATAATGATTAATGGTCATTTGAAATCCCAGGTTGGTTGGGAAACATATTTCAGAATATCATCCATGAAAATTTCCCCATCCTTGCTAGAGAGGCCAGCAGTGAAATTCAGGAAATACAGAGAACTCCTGCAGGATTCTACACAAGAAGATCATCCCCAAGACACACAATCATCAGATATTCCAAGGTCAAAATGAAAGAAAGAAGGTTAAAGGCAGCTAGAGAGAATGGGCAGGTCACCTACAAAGGGGTTATCAGTCTAACAGCAGACCTCTCAGCTGAAGCCCTACAAGCCAGAAGAGAGTGGGGGCCTATATTTAACATTCTTAAAGAAAAAATCTTCAATCAAGAATTTCATTCCAGCTACACTAAGCTTCTTAAGTGAAGGAGAAATAAGATCTTTTTCAGATAAGCAAATGTTGAGGGGATTCATTAACACCAGACCTGCCTTACAAGAGATCTTGAAAGGAGCACTAAATATCGAAAGGAAAGGCTGCCAACAGCTAATACAAAAACACACTTAAACACACAGATCAGTGTCATTGTAAAGCAACCACGTAAACAAGCGAACATCATAACCAGCCAAGAGTGCAATGACAGGATCAAATCCACACATATCAATACTAACCTTGAATGCAAATGGGCTAAATGCCCCACTTAAAAGGCAGCGAGTGGCAAGCTGGATGAACAAAAGCAAGACCCAATAGTATGCTATCTTTAAGAGACCCATCTCACACATAATGACACTTACAGGCTCAAAATAAAAGGATGCATGAAAATCTACCAAGGAAATGGAAAACAGAAAAAACAAGGGTTGCAATCCTAATTTCAGACAAAACAGATTTCAAACCAAGAAGATCAAAAAAGACTAAGAAGGGCATTACATAATGGTAAAGGTTTCAACTCAACAAGAAAACCTAACCATCCCAAGTATATATGCACCCAATACAGGAGCACCCAAATTCATAAAGCAAGTTCTTAGAAACCTAAAAAGAGACTTAGATTCCCACACAATAATACTGGGAGACTTCAACACTCCACTGACAGTATTAGATCATCAAGGCAGAAAATTAGCAAGGTATTCAGGACCTAAACTCAACATTGGACCAATTGGATCTTATAGACCTTGACAGAAGTCTCTACCCCCAAACAACAGAATATACATTATTCTCATTGCCACGTGGCACATACTCTAAAATTGACCACATAATTAGACATAAAACAATCCTCAGCAACTGCAAAAGAACCACATTAATACCAAACACACTCTTGGAACCACAGCACAATAAAAATAGAAATGAAGATGATGAAAATTGCTCAAAACCATGCAATTACATGGAAATTAAACAGCATGCTCCTGAATGACTTTTGGGTAAACAATGAAGTTAAGGCAGAAGTCAAGAAGTTCTTTGAAAATAATGAGAATCAAGATACAACATGCCAGAATCTCTGGGACACAGCTAGGGCAGTGTTAAGAGGGAAACTAATAGCACTAAATGACCACATCAAAAAGTTAGAAAGATCTCAAAGTAACAACCTAACATCACAACTGAAAGAATTAGAGAAGTAAGAACAAATCAACTCCAAAGCTCGCAGAAGACAAGAAATAACAAAAGTCAGAACTGAACTGAAGGAAATTGAGACATAAAAAAAAAAAGATCAGGGAATCCAGAAGTTGATTTCTTGAAAAACTTAATAAGATAGATAGGCCTCTATCTAGACTAATAAAGAAGAAAAGAAGATACAAATAAACACAATTATAAATGATGAAGGGAATGTTACTGACCCCAATGAAATAAAAACAACCATCAGAAACTACTATGAACACCTCTGTGCACACAAACTAGAAAACCTAGATGAGATGCATAAATTTCTGGACACATACTCTCTCCCAAGACTGAGCCAGAAAGAACTTGATTCCTTGAACAGACCAATAACAAGCTCCAAAACTGAATCAGTAACGAATAGCCTACCAACCAAAAAAATCCCAGAACCTGACAGATTCCATTAGAATTCAACCAGATTACAAACTGGTTGTAATTTGGCTGGTACCATTCTCACAGAAACTATTCCAAAAAGTTGAGGAGGAGGATCTCCTCCCTAACTCATCCTATGAGGCCAGCATCATCTTGATTTCAAAACCTGGCAATGACACAACAAAAAAAGAAAACTTCAGGTCAATATCCTTGGTGAACATTGATACAAAAATTCTCAATAACATACTTGCAAACCGAATCCAGCAGCACATCAAAAGTGAATTCACCATGATCAACCAGGTTTCATCACCATGATGCAAGGCTGGTTCAACATAAGCAAATCAAAAAAATGTGATCATCACATAAACAAAACTAAAAACAAAACCCACATGATTATCTCAATAGATGCACAAAAAGCCTTTGATAAAATTCAACATCCCTTTATGTTAAAAACTCTCAATAAACTAGGTATTGAAGGAACATACCTCAAAATAATAAGAGCCATCTATGACAGTCCCACAGCCAACATCATGCTGAATGGGGAAAAGATGGAAGCATACCCCTTAAAAACCAGCACAAGACAAGGATGCCTTTTCTCACCACTTCTATTCAGCATAGTAATGGGAAGTCCCAGACAGAGCCAGTAGTCAAGAGAAAGAAATGAAAAGCACCTCTTCAAGGAGAACTATAAACCACTGCTCATTGAAATAAAAGAGGACATAAACAAATGGAAGAACATTCCATGTTCATGGATAGGATGAATCAATATCGTGAAAATGGCCATACTGCCCAAGATAATTTATAGATTCAATGTCATCCCCATTAAGCTACCAATGACTTTCTTCACAGAATTGGAAAAACCTACTTTAAAGTTCATGTGGAACCAAAAAAGAGCCCACATTGCCAAGACCATCCTACGTCAAAAGAACAAAGCTGGAGGCATCATGCTACCTGACTTCAAACTATACTTCAAGGCTACAGTAACCAAAACAGCATAGTACTGGTACCAAAACAGAGATATAGACCAATGAAACACAACAGAGCCCTCAGAAATAATACCACACATCTACAACAATCTGATCTTTGACAAACCTGACAAAAACAAGAAATGTGGAAAGGATTCCCTATTTAATAAATGGTGCTGGGAAAACTGGCTAGCCATAAGTAGAAAACTGAAACTGGATCCCTTCCTTACTCCTTATACAAAAATTAATTCAAGATGGATTAGAGACTTAAATGTTAGACCTAAATCTATAAAAACCCTAGAAGAAAATCTAGGCAATACCATTCAGGACATAGGTATGGGCAAGGACTTCATGTCTAAAACACCAAAAGCAATGGCAACAAAAGCCAAAATTGACAAATGGGATCTAATTAAACTAAAGAGCTTCTGCACAGCAAAAGAAACTACCATCAGAGTGAACAGGCAACCTACAGAATGGGAGAACATTTTTGCAATCTACTCATCTGACAAAGGGCTAATATCCAGAACCTACGAAGTACTCAAACAAATTTACAGGAAAAAACAAACGACCCCATCAAAAAGTGGGCAAAGGATATGAAAAGACACTTCTCAAAAGAAGACATTTATGCAGCCAACAGACACATGAAAAAATGCTCATCATCACTTGCCATCAGAGAAATGCAAATCAAAACTACAATGAGATACCATCTCACTCCAGTTAGAATGGCAATCATTAAAAAGTCAGGAAACAACAGGTGCTGGAGAGGATGTGGAGAAATAGGAACACTTTTACACTGTTGGTGGGACTGTAAACTAGTTCAATCATTATGGAAGACAGTGTGGCAATTCCTCAAGGATCTAGAACTAGAAATATCATTTGACCCAGCCATCCCATTACTGGGTATATACCCAAAGGATTGTAAGTCATGCTGCTATAAAGACACATGCACACATATGTTTATTGCGGCACTACTCATAATAGCAAAGACTTGGAATCAACCCAAATGTCCATCAGTGACAGATTGGATTAAGAAAATGTGGCACATATACACCATGGAATACTATGCAGCCATGAAAAAGGATGAGTTCATGTCCTTTGCAGGGACATGGATGAAGCTGGAAACCATCATTCTCAGCAAACTATCTCAAGGACAGAAAACCAAACACTGCATGTTCTCACTCATAGGTGGGAATTGAACAATGAGATCACTTGGACACAGGAAGGGGAGCATCACACACCGGGGCCTGTTACGGGGTGGTGGTAGGGGGGAGGGATAGCATTAGGAGATATACCTAATGTAAATGACGAGTTAATGGGTGCAGCACACCAACATGGCACATGTATACATATGTAACAAACCTTCACATTGTGCACATGTACCCTAGAACATAAAGTATAATAAAAAAAATAAAAAGAAATAAAAAGCACCCACATTGAAAGAGACGAAGTCAAACTATCTCTGTTTGCAGATAACATGATTCTATATCAAGAAAACCCCATAGTCTTGGCACAAAAGCTCCTTCAGCTGATAAACAACTTCAACAAAGTTTCAGGATACAAAATCAATGTTCAAGAATCACTAGCATTTCTATAAACCAACAACAGCCAGACTGAGAGCCAAATCAGAAAGACAATTTCATTCACAATTGCCACAAAAGAATAAAATACCTAGGAATACAGCTATCCAGGGAGGTGAAATATCTCTACAATGAGAATTACAAAATACTGCAAAAAAAATCAGAGAGGACACAAATAAAGGGAAAAACATTCCATGCTCAACTGGTAAGAATCAGTATCATTAAAATGACCATACTGCCCCAAGCAACTTAACAGATTCAATTCTATTCCTATCAAACTATCAATGACATTCTTCACAGAACCAGAAAAAACTATTTTAAAAATCATATGGAACAAAAACAGAGCCTGAATAGCCAAGACAATACTAAGTAAGAAGAACAAACCTGGAGGTATCACATTATCTGACTTCAGACTATACTACAGGGCTACAGTAACCAAAACAGCATGATACTGGTACAAAACAGGCACATAGAACAATGAAACAGAATAGAAAGGCCAGAAGTGAGGCCTCTCACCTACAACCATCTGATCTTGGAGAAACCTGACAAAAACGAGCAATTGGGAAAAGACTCCCTATTCAATGGTGTTGAGATAACTGGGTAGTCATATGCAGAAAAAAGCACCCACATTGAAACTGGACCCGTTCCTTACACCATGTGCAAAAATTAACTCAAGATGGATTAAAGACTTAAATGTAAAACCCAAAACTATAAAAACCCTGGAAGACAACCTAGTCAATACCATCCTGGACATAGGAATGGGCAGAGAGTTCATAACAAAGACACCAAAGGCAATTGCAACAAATACAAAAATTGACAAGTGGGATCTAATTAAACTTAAGGGCTTCTGCACCGCAAAAGAAACTATCAACAGAGTAAAGAAACAACCTACAGAATGGGAGAAAATATTTGCAAACCATGCATCTGACAAAGGTCTTATAATCAGCATCTATAGGGAACTTACACAAATTTACAAGAGGAAAACAACCCCACTTAAAAGTGGGCAAGGGACATGAACAGACAGTTCTCAAAAGAAGACATACATGCAGCCAACAAGCATATGAAAAATAGCTCAAAATCACTGATCATTAGAGATATGCAAACCAAAACCACAATGAGATGTCATCTCACCCCAGACGGAATGGCTATTATTAAAAAGTCAATAAATAATGGATGTTGGCAAGGTTGTGGAGAAAACGAAACACTTATACACTATTGGTGAGTGTGTAAATTAGTTCAACCATTGTGGAAAGCAGTATGGTGATTCCTCAAAGAGCTGAAAGCAGAACTGCCATTCAATCCAGTGATCCCATGACTGGGTATATACCCAGAGGAATATAAATCATCCTACCATAAAGACAGGCATCTGAATGTTCATTGCAGCACTCTTCACAATAGTGAAGATATGGAATAAGTCTGAATGTCCATCAATGACAGATTGGTTAAAGAAAATGTGATACGCATACACCACAGAATACCATGCAGAAATAAAAAGAACAAGATCATGTCTTTTGTGGGAACATGAATGTAGCTGGAGGCTATTATTCTTAGCAAACTAACGCAGGAACAGAAAACCAAATACCGCGTGTTCTCACTTGTAAGTGGGAGCTAAAAGATAAGAACTTATGAACACAAAGAAGGAAACAACAGACACTGGGGTCTACTTGAGGGTGAAGGGTGGGAGGACGGAGAGGAGCAGAAAAAATAACTATTAGGTACTGGGCTTAATACCTGTGTGATGAAATAATCTGTAAAACAAACCCCCATGTTACAAGTTTACCTATGTAACAAACCTTCACATGTACCCCCAAACTTAAAATAAAAATTTTTAAAAATCCCAATTTGGGCAATGAAAAATGCTACAGTTGTAGTTAGAAGGCTCTTCCAGTGATACCACCTAAGGAAGAGTATGGGTCTGGGATATTTCTCTCATATCTCTAGTAAAGGACCAAATGTCATTTTTAAGTAGGCATTGAATACCTACAATATGAAAAGCTCTGTGTGGAATGCAGTGATGAACTGGATTCCCACCTTTTTTCCACCTACTGGTTTATAATGTTTTAGGTAAATATAAATAAAGGAACAATGGAAAGCAGAATGTATTAACTGTTCTAAGTGGTACAAGGTGCTGAGAAGAGGAAAGAGTGATTTGTGATGATTCAGTAAGTGAGATTATAACAAGGTAGGGGATGCATGTTTACTTTCCCAGGGTAATTATTTTTAATGGCAACTGAACTTAGTTCACACTGACAATTTACAGCACTCCTTTGAGAAAAGGATAATTATTTATATCCTAAGTAAGGACTGAGCAGGTTACTAGAAATTTACCACAAAACTAGACAGAGGAATTAAAATTGTAGGCTTATACTCACATATTCGCAGGTTTTCATTATATATTTTTTTCTTATTCCATGTTTTCTTTATACCATAATGATGTATAAGGATGATAATAAATGATGTATAAGAATCATATTTTCCTTATACCTGGGGATGGTAGGGTGCAGTTTGATGGGGAGAGATCTTCAGTTTCAGCAAGACTGAGCGGTTAAAGCAGAACCTTAAAAACCAACAATTTAAAGAAAAAGAAGGGACCTTGGAGCAGAGCAAAAGCTATGTACATTTCCTGAAGTTTAAAAAGACATCCATGTATTGTTGCCATATGTTGTTAATAGCACTCATTCAAGGAAAAGCCCATTGGCAAACTTGTTGATGAGGCTGGCCATTTCAAATATAGAGGAAAGTTCACAGGGAGAATAATAAAATGGTAATCAAAAGATACTATTGTATGCTTTAAAAACCTGATTTAAAAAATCAAATTTAATGTAAATTTACCCCACTTTGATTCAGTTGCTTCAAACGAATTTTCTATTTAACTTAATATCTAGTAATATCAGAATTTTTCTTTGGTAAAAAGCTCAATTTAAAATGTTTTCAAATTAAAAGTTGGGGGTTCTAAACCCTTTCCTTTCCCCAAGTTCAGGGTAGTTAGAATTATCACCCAGATTGTTTGGATCAGGTTTGCCCATATACAGGTTTAGCACATTGTGCATACACATACACCTACATTAAGTCATCAGGATTTTCTGGATTCAATATTTTATTCTTTTAATTAAAATTTATAATTGCTCAAATTCCAATTTATTCTGGACTGAAACTAGTTTTTCCTTCAGGTTCAGGGCTTGTAAGTCCATGGCATTTGCTATTTGAGGCCTATTTTTATTATTTCCTCCATCCACAATGGGCACTACATTCTTTTTCACCACTTATTTATAAAAGACACACATGCATGCACACACACATACATACAAACATACATATTTATAGACAGGAAACTGTGCTATGCCATTTAAATAAGAAATCACTGTGCCTTTCTCATAAGCTCAGTTTTTTTTTTCCTTTTGATGCCTGATTTATTCTTTCTTATAAGAATCTGAGCTGATAGTTACATATAACAATTGTCCCCCTTGATGACTACTGTCTGATAGCCTGACCCTTTCATTTTCAGACCTGTATTGCTGTTCTTGTTTTCTTTTACTCACAGTGGTCTCCTCAGCTCTTCTCTGGTGTTTGCAGTTCTGCCTTTGTAGATGACAAAGAATCTTGGAAACAATGCAGAAATGGCAGGAATAAAGAGGAGCAGGACAAGATAGTGAAGAGATTCTTATTCTGCTGTTCATTACTCTTCTATTGGAGGGGCTGAATTGTAAAATGTGACAAAAGCAGGGAACAGGGAAATTATGATTTGGTCTTTTGTTAGGAGGTAATATTTACTTACTTATTGGGTAACCAAAATGAGTATCTGGTTAGTGTAAGGAAGATGAAAAAGACAGTCCTTATGTTTGCTAGCATATAAAACTGTTAGGAGGGGCAGAACAAGATGGCAGAATACAAACCTGCAACGTTAGTACTCCCCACAGGAACACCAAATTTTAACAACTCTCTGCACACAGAAAAGCACTATCACATAAAATTGAAAATCAGGTGAGCAATCACAGTACCTGACTTTATATTGTTGAAAGAGGTATTGAGGAGGGTCAGAGAGACAGTCTTGAATCAACAGTTCCACCCTTCCCCCATCCCCCAGCAGCAGCCATGCAGCACAGAGTGTCTGTGCACTTTCAGGAGGGAGAGTGCAGTGACTGGGGACATTATATTGAATTCAGTGCTACACTGTCACAGTGGAGAAAAAAGCCATGCTGGGCTCAGTCAGCACCTGTGCACAGAGGGGGCATTTGCAGCAGCCCTAGCCAGAGAGGAATCAATCATCCATCCCATCAGTCAGAACTCCACTCTCTCAGCAAGCCTCACCACCACAGGCAGAAGAGCTCTGGGGTCCTAGGTAAATTTGAAAGGCAGTCTAGGACACAGCAACTGCAATTTCCAGGTAGCCCTTAGTGCTGGGCTAGGCTCAGAGCCAGAGGACTAGAGTGGCATGTGACCTAGAGAGACACCAGCCAGGGCAGCTAAAGGCGTGCTTGCCCCATGCCTCCCCCAACCCCATGCAGCACAGCTCACAGCAACAAAATTGTCTCCTTCCTGCTGCTTAAGGGGAGAATAACAAAGATGAAAGAGGACTTTGTCTTGCATCTTGAATACCAGCTAAGCCACAATAGGGTAGGGTACCAGGCAGAGTCATGAGGCCCTTATTCCAGGGCCTAGGTCCTGGACAACATTTCTAGATACACCTTGGTCCAAAAGGGAAACTGCTGCCTTGAGGGAAGGACCCACTCCCGGCAGGATTCATCACCTGCTAACTAAAGACCTCTTGGGACCTGAATAACCAGCACTGATACCCAAGTAGTATGCTGTGGGCTTTGGGTTCTAAGACATTCTGACCACAGATGTGATCCAGCACATTCCAAGCTGTGTTGTCTACAGTAAACAACTCCTTCTGTATGAGAAAAGCAGACAGAAAAGTAAAGGGGACTTCGTCTTGTACCTTAGGTACCAGCTTGACCAAAGTGGGGTAGAGCAACAAGCAGGCTCTTGGGTTCCCAGAGTCCAGGCCTAGGCTATGGACCTGCCCTGGGTCAGACCATAGCCCTGAAGGGTGAGTCACAGGCCTGGCAGTATTCACCACAAGCCAATTTAAGAGGCCTTAGGCTTTAAGGGAACATTGACAGTGGCTAGGCAGAAGCCCGCCCTCCTCCTCCCCCCACCATGGGCAAGTGGTGGTGATGGTGACAGGGAGAGGACTCTGCCTGTGGAAAGAAGAAGAAAGAGTGGGAAAGACCGCATGTCATGGTTTTAGCACCAGCTTAGCCACTTATCTATTTAGTAGGATAGAATATCAGGCTAATTTCTGATGTTTTTTTAACTCCAATCCCTGGCACCCAGACAACATCTCCTGATGAGCTTGTGGCATGGAGGAACTTGTCACCCTGAAGGGAAGGACACCAAACAGTCTGACTTTGCCACCTGCTGGTTGTAGAGCCCAAGGACTTGAGTAAACATGGGTGGTAGCCAGGTAGTGGTTTCAGCACCCCTTGGGTAAGATCCAGTGTTGTGCTGGCTTCAGGTATGAACAAGTGCAGTCTCAGGGATGGTGGCCACAGGAGTGCTTGCATCACCATACCCCCATCTCCAGGCAACTCAGCTCAGAGACAGAGACTGTTTGTGAGAAAGTAAGGACAAAAATGAAGAGTTCCTTTCTGGTCATCCAGAAAATTCTTCCAGATTTTATTTAAGACCACCAAGGTGGTACCTCTATGAGTCTGCAAAAACCACAGAAATATTGGGCTTGGGGTCCAGTCTCTTAAAATACTTGTAAAGCCTCCTCAAGAAAAGCAGAAGCAAATAAGCCCAGACTGTGAAGACTACAATAAATACCTAACTCATCAACGTTCAGACACCAGTGAACATCTACAAGCAGCAAGATCATCCAGGAAAACATGAGCTCATCAAACGAACTAAATAAGACACCAGGACAATTCCTAGAGAAACAGCGATATGTGATCTTTCAGACAGAGAGTTCAGAATAGCTGTTTTGAGGAAACTTAAAGAAATTCAAGGTAATATAGAGAAGGAATTCAGAATTCTACCAGATAAACAACAAAGAGATTAAAATAGGTAAAAAATAATCAAGCAGAAATTCTAGAGTTGAAAAATGAAATTGACATACTGAAGAATGCATCAGAGTCACTTAGCAGAATTGATCAAGTACAAGAAAGAATTAGTGAGCTTGAAGACAGACCATTTGACAATACACAGTAGACAAAAGAAAAAAGAATGAAAAACAATGAAGCATACCTACAATATCTAGAAAACAGCCTCAACAGGGCAAATCTAAGAGCTATTGCCTTTAGATGGGGGATAGAGGAAGAGATAGAGGTAGAAATTTTATTCAGAGGGATAATATCAGAGAACTTCCCAAACCTACAGAAATATATCAGCATTCAAGTACAAGAAGGTTATAGAATACTCAGCAGATTTAAGCCAAAGAAGACTACCTCAAGGCATCTAATAATCAGACTCCCAAAGGTCAAGGATAAAGAAAGGATCCTAAAAGCAGCAAGAGAAAAGAAACAAATAACATACTGTGGAACTCCAATACCTGTGGCAGCAGTCTTTTCGGTGGAAACCTTACATGTCAGAAGAGAGTGGCATGACATATTTAAAGGGTTAAAGGAAACATATTTTACCCTAGAAGAGTATTTCTGGTGAAAATATCCTTCAAGCATGAAGGAGAAATAAAGACTTTCCCAGAGAAACAAAAGCTGAGGCATTTCAACACCAGACCTGTCCTAGAACAAATGCTACAGGGAGTTCTTCAGTCTCAAAGAAAAGGATGTCAATGAGCAAAAAGAAGTTGTCTGAAGGTACAAAACTCACTGGTAATAATAAGTACACAGAAAAACACAGAATATTATAATAATATAATTATGGTATTTTAACTATCCTTATAAGTAGAAAGATGAAACGATGAACCAATCAAAAATATCTACACTACAACAACTTTTCAAGACATAGTACAACAGGACACAAAGAGAAACAAAAAAAGTTAAAAAGTGGAAAGGATGAAGTTTAAGCATAGACCTTTTATTAGTTTTCTTTTTTTTTTTTTTTTTTTCTTTTTTTGAGACAGAGTTTCACTCTTGTTGCCCAGGCTGGAGTGCAATGGTGCGATCTCGGCTCACCTCAACCTCCGCCTCCTGGGTTCAAGCAATTCTCCTGCCTCAGCCTCCCGAGTAGCTGGGATTACAGGCATGCACCACCACACCTGGCTAATTTTGTATTTTCAGTAGAGATGGGGTTTCTCCATGTTGGTCAGACTCCTGACCTCAGGTGATCCACCTGCCTCAGCCTCCCAAAGTGCTGGGATTACAGGCATAAGCCACCGCACCCGGCCTTATTAGTTTTCTTTTTGTGTGTTTGTTTGTTTATGTAATCAGTGTTAAGTTGTTATCAGTTGAAAACAATGGGTTATAAGATCGTATTTGCAAGCCTCTCAGTAACCTCAAATCAAAAAACATTCAATGGATACACACAAAATAAAAGGCAAGCAATTAAATCATACCACCAGAGAAAATCACCTTTACTAAAAGGAATGGAAGGGAAGTAGGAAGAGAAGACCACAAAACAACCAGAAATCAAGAAACAAATGACAGAAATAAATCACTACTTATGAATAATACCAGTGAATGTAAATGGACTAAACTGTCCAATCAAAAGATATAAAATAGCTGAATGGATGAAAATACAAGACCCCATGATCCATTGCCTACAAGAAACATATTTCACCTATAGAGATACACATGGACTGAAAATAAAGGGATGAAAAAAGGTATTTCATGCCAATGGAAACAAAAAAGTAGAGAAATAGCTATAAACACTCTAAGAAGAGACAAAAAAGGTCATTATATAATGATAAAGGGTTCAATCCAGTGACAGGATATAACGATTGTAAATATATATGCAACAAACACTGGAACACACATATATAAAGCAAATATTATTAGAGCTAAAGAGAGAAATAGACCTCAATACAATAATAGCTGGAGACTTCAACACTCTACTTTCAGCATTAGGCAGATCTTCCAGACAATCAACAAAGAAACATGGAACTTAATCTGCACTATAGAACGAATGGACCTAATAGATATTTACAGAACATTTCATCCAAAGGCTGCAGAATACATATTCTTCTCAGCACATGGATCATTCTCAGGGATAGACCATATGTTAGGTCACAAAACAACTCTTAAAGCATTCAAAAATTAAAATAATCTCAAGCATCTTCTCTCACCACAATGGAATAAAACAAGAAATTAAGAACAAAAGGAATTTTGGAAACTATACAAACACATGGAAACTAAACAATGTTTTTCCTAAGGACCAGTGAGTCAATGAAGAAATTATAAGAAGGAAATTGAAAATTTTCTTGAAGCAAATGATAATGGAAACACAACATACCAAAACATGTGGGACACAATGAAAACAGTACTCAGAGGGAAGTGTATAGCTATAAGTGCCTACCTCAAAAAAGAAAAACAACTTCAAATGAACAACCTAACAATGCATCTTAGAGAACTAAAAAAGCAAGAGCAAACCAAACCCAAAATTAGAAGGAAGAAATAATGATCAAAGATAAATGAAAATTAAGAAAACAATACAAAAGATCAATGAAACCAAACCTGTTTTTTTTAATTTTGTTTTTGTTTTGTTTTGTTTCATTTCGTTTTGAAAAGATAAAATTGACAAACTGTAAGCCAGACTAATAAAAAAAGAGAGAAGATCCAAATAAATAAAATCAGAGATGAAAATGGAGATCCTTTACAGAAATGTAAAGGATCACTAGTGGCTACTATCCGCAACTATATGCTAATAAACTGGAAAATCTAGAAGAAATAAATAAATTTTGAGACACATACAACCTACCATGTTTGAACCAGGAAAAAATTCAAAACCTGAACAGGCCAATTACAAGTAATGAGATCAAAACCATAATAAAAATTCTCTTAGTAAAGCCCAGGAACTGATGGCTTCACTGGGGGATTATTCCAAGTATTTAAAGAGGAACTAATACCAATCCTACTCAAACTATCTGGAAAAATAGAGGAGGAGGGAAACTCATTCTATGAGGCCAGCATTACTGTAATAACCAAACCAGACAAAGATACAACAAAAAAAGAAAACTACAGGCCAATATCTCTGATGAATATTGCTGTAAAAGTCCTCATTAAAATACTAGCAAACTGAATTCACAATACATTAGAACGATCATTCATTGTGACCAAGTGGAATTTATCCCAGGGATACAAGGATGGTTCAGCATACACAAATCAATATGATACATCATATGAATGGAATGTAGCACAAAAACCATATGATCATTTCAGTTGATACTGAAAAAGCATTTGCTAAAATTCAAAATTCCTTCATGATAAAAATTCTCAAAAAACTAGGATAGAAGGAACATATCTCGATAAAATAAAAGCCATATATGACAGACCACAGCTAGTATTATAATGAATGGGATAAAACTGAAAGTCTTTCCTTCAAGATTGGAAAAAAAAAGAAAAGAATGCTGACTGTCTGTCTCCACTATTCTTTAACATACTAGTGGAAGTCCTAGCTAGAGAAAGATATAAAAGTCATTCAAATTGGAAAGGAAGAAGTCAAAGGATCCTTGTTTGCAGATGATATAATCTTATATTTGAAAAAAAAGATTCCACCAAAAAACTATCAGAACTGATAAACAAATTCAGTAAAGTTGGATGATACCAAATCAACATGCAAAAATCAGTAGCATTTCTACCTACCAAGAGTGAATAATCTGAAAAAGGAATAAAAAAGTAATCTCTTTTGTAATAGCCACAAATAAAATCAAATACCTAGGAATTAATTTAACCAAAGAAGTGAAAGATCTCTACAATGAAAAATACAAAATGGTGATCAAAAAAATTGAAGAGGACACCAAAAAATGGAAAGATATTCCATGTTCATGGATTGGAAGAATCAATATTGTTAAAATGTTTGTAGTACCCAAAGCAATCTGTAGATTCAATGCAATCCTTATTAAAATACCAGTGACATTTTTCACAGAAATCTTTTTAAAACCTAAAGTTTATTTGGAACCACAAAAGTCTCAGAATAGCCAAGGCTGTCTGGAGCAAAAAGGACAAAACTGAAGGAATCACATTACCTGACTTCTTCAAGTTATACTATAGAGCTATGGTAACCAAAACAGCAAGGTACTGGCATAAAAACAGACGTATTGATCAATGGAACAGAATAGAGAACCCAGAAATAAATCCATACACCTATGGTGAGCTTGTGTTCGACAAAGATGCCAAGAACATACAGTGGAGAAGGGACTGTCTTTTCAATGAATGGTGCTGGGAAAACTGGATATCCATACGCAGAAGAATGAAACTTGATCCCCATCTCTCACCATATACTAAAATGAATCAAAATGGATTAAAGACTTAAATCTTAGACCTCGAACTATGAAACTACTACAAGAAAACATTGGAGAAACTCTCCAGGACATTGGTCTGGGCAAAAATTTCTTGAGTAATACCCCACAAGCATAAGTAACCAAAGCAAAAGTGGACAAAGGGGATCACATCAAGTTAAAAAGATTCTGCACAGCAAAGGAAACAATCAACAAAGTGAAGAGACAACTCACAGATTAGGAGAAAATATTTGCAAACTACCCATCTGACAAGGGATCAATAACCAGAATATATAAGAAGCTCAAACAACTCCATAGGGAAAAAAAAATCTAATAATTGGATTTAAAAACTGACAAAAGATGTGAACAGACATTCTAAAAAGAAGAAATATAAATGGCAAACAGGAATATGAAAAGGTGCTCAACATCATTGATCATGAGAGAAGTGCAAATCAAAGGTACAATGAGAAGATATCTCACCCCAGTTAAAATGGCTTTTATCCAAAAGACAGGCAATAACAAATGCGGGTAAGAATGTGGAGAAAAGGGAACTCTCCTACACTGTTGTGGAAATGTAAATTAGTACAAGTGCTATGGAGAACAGTTTGGAGGTTCCTCAAAAAAATGAAAATAGGGCTATGATATGATCCAGCAATCCCACTGCTGGGTATATACCCTAAAGAAAATCAGTGTATCAACGTGATATCTGCACTCCCACGTTTGTTGCAGCACTGTTCACAATAGCCAAGATTAGGAAGCATCCTAAGTGTCTATCAACAGATGAATGGAGAAAGAAAATGTGGTACATATACACAATGAAGTACTATTCAACCATAAAGAAGAATGAGATCCTGTCATTTGCAACAACGTAGATGGAATTGGAGGTCATTTTGTTAAGTGAAATCAACCAAGCACAGAAATACAAACATCGCATGTTCTGTCACTTGTTTGTGGGATCTAATAATCAAAACGATTGAACTCATGGACATAATTGCACGTTTAAAAAATAACTAAGAGTATAATTGGACTGTTTGTAACACAAAGGATAAATGCTCAAGTGGATGGATACCCCATTTATCATGATGTGATTATGAATAATAATTGATATTGCATGCATGTATCAACATATTTCATGTACCCCATAAACGTACGTACCTACTATGTACCCACAAAAATTAAAAAAAAATTAAAAACTTGGAATGTGTAGAAGAATGGAGGAAAATTAATTTGTCCTGCTTAGACCTATTATGTATTGCCTTTTCTAGATAATTGTGCAAGGTGTATTCCCAGCATGTGCAGGTGTTGTCAGTCATGAGTGCTTTAGTTTTAGATGCAAAGCAGCAAATGTGGCCCCTAATAAGGATTGTTGACTGCTGATTCCATAGCACAAATGACCAAAGAAGAGATTAGATAAGGGAAGATTTCAGAGGCTGTGGTAAAAATGAAATTTTCTTTTCTTTTTTAAGGCTAGGATGACAAAACCTCAAAGTAACACTACTTTCAAGCAGTGACTTGTTGCCCTGAGTGATTTCAACTTAATGTATTGTTTCACAGTTGCCTGGTAGGCAAAAGGACCACTAAAACCAGAAGCAATCATAGGCTATTTTATCAATAAGATAGAGCATGTTACTATTACTTGAAGTCTGCTATTTTTGAGAAGGCATCCTATGCCAAGAAGCAAGGGACTGACCTGAGTTTGCACAGCAAGTTGGTAACATTCATTTTATGACAATACCAACCTAGACTTCTACTTTTTTTCTTATTGAAACCTTGGATAGGTTGATCAATTTTATGGTTAATTATATGATAATCAGCATGAATATTTTAACTTTTACTGGATAGCGGTAGCACAGCAATAGAGTTGGAGTCTTTGAAGTGTTGTAGTACTTGGAACTTTATGTAGTGTGTATTCCTACAACTGCTGTATTATCTGTTCCAACATAATACTCCAAATACCTTCCACTGCAGTTTAAGCCCTGTTTTCTTTTCCAATTCTCCTTGGAGATTATTTGCTCATCATACTCCCTCCTCTTTTCCTTTTGTCTATTCCTAAACAAATGAACAGCCTTTCCAATTAAATAATGATTTTTCTCTCTACAAACCCAACCATCCACCTTCTTTCTCTTCTTCATGCTGAAAGATGCTAGTAATTTAGACCCATCTCCATCCCTTGTTTCCATTATCTTTGTAGTTTGCTTTCTCTCTTCTTAACGCCTTATTGATGTGGTATGGACATGCTATTTTTTCCACTACATAATTAAGAAACTGTATGCACCAATTTTATGGGACATCTGTTTTCATCTGGCTCCTGTGCTCGCCACCCATGAAGGCAACAAGACAAAATTACCTTGGGAATCACTTTTCTTTCTCACAGGGATGGGGTGTGTTGGAGAGGGGTCTTTTCTGATTTGTTTCTGCTCTATATCCAGTGGTGTACTAGAATTGGTTTGCCTTGGCTTTTGACAACTAATTGTACACATCTCTTCCCAATTTCAAGTTCATGTTTAGTGATTGGTAGCTTAAAATTGACCATGGTGGAACTGTTTAATCCATGGAAATCAGCAAAGCTAACAAATAAGAGCTCCCCACCCATCAGGCTTATTGTTAAACATTTATCAGCATATTATTGCCTGTTTCAAAATCAGTCTTGATAAGAAAGTCTATCTTAAGTACCTGTCTAGTTGAGTCAACTAGGCAAGAACCTGGGCAATGAAACTAAGGCATCATGGTAGATCAGAGGAATAATATATCTGTTTTGGTTCTATGCTTCTGAGTTCTCAATCCAAGAATACTTATTTACCCTACCTAGGGGATGAAATGACCCAACAACTGGAATGGAGTTGGGCCCACCTGTTGGAGCTTGACATTAGCCGTGGGAATTAGAAGATGGTAGTGAGGTGGAAATCAGGACTGACTGTACCATTCAGGAGCCAGATTCTCTTGTTACATGTTTCACTCCCTTGTTGATTCATCAAGCAACTTGCTGGTAGAGGTTGGTAGATCTGACCCTTCACAAGAACTGGGTATGAAATATGCAAACTAGTATTTACCTCAGCTTTAGTGCTGATAGGCTTGGGGGTCATTTAGGTTGTCTGAGCCTCAGCTGTTCTTGTCAATGAAGGGGAAAAGATAGAGTGGACATTAATTTGCATTTACGTAAAAGTGATTACTTATAATCAGTGGGTAGATAAGTAGAAGGTATAGTCTGTAGTGGCAAAGATGTGACTTAGCTTTCTTGGCAAATAAGTCCCTGGAGGTCAAGGTCTGTGTCTTTGACTAATTTTATACTGTACCATATTTGGAGAGGGATTTGTATTATTATTAAGTATATTTCAAGAGGAATCAATCCTCCCAACAATAAATTTAATATTAGAATCATAACACTTCAGAATTGAAAGGAACCCTTAGAAATTCATCTAGTCCAATATCCTTTAGTTTAAAACATGCATGGCTGTAAAAATCAACTCAAAATGCAATAAAGACTTAAACGTAAGCCTGAAACTATAAAATTACTAGAATAAAACACAGGGGGAAACTACAATACAGTGGTCTGGGCAGTAATTTTTTGGATTTGACCCCAAAAGTGCAGACAACAAAAGAAAAAAGGACAAAGGGGATTGTATCAAACTAAAAACTTTCTTCACAGCAAAGGTCACAATTAACAGTGTGAAGAAACAACCTACAGATTGGGAGAAAATATGTGTAAGCCATACATTCGATAAGGGGTTATTATCCAAAATATATAAGGAACTCAGACAACTTAGTAGCCAGGAAACAAATGACCCAATTAAAAAATGGACAAGAAACAATGCATCTGACAAATGTCTAATGTCCAGAATCTATAAGGAACTTCGACAAATTTACAAGAAGAAAACAACCTCATTAAAAAGTGGGCAAAGTGTGTGAACAGACACTTTTCAAAAGAAGACATACATGTGGCCAGCAATCATATGAAAAAAAGCTCAATATCACTGATAATTAGAGAAATGTAAATCAAAACCACAGTGAGATGCCATTTCATGCTAGTCAGAATGGCTATTACTAAAAAGCCAAAAAATAACAGATGCTGGCAAAATTGTAGAGAAAAAGGAACATTTATACACTGTTGGTGGGAGTGTAAATTAATTCAATCATTGTAAAAAACAGTGTGGCAATTCCTCAAAGAGCTGAAAATAGAACTACCATTCCAGCCAGCAATCCCATTACTGGATATATGCCCAAAGGAATATAAATTATTCTATTATAAATACACATGTACACCTATCTTCATTGTAGCACTGTTCACAATAGCAAAGACGTGGGATTTGCCTAAATGCCTATCAGTGGCAGACAGGATAAAGGAAATGTGGTACATATACACCATGGAATACTATGCAGCCATAATAAAGAACAAGATCATGGCCGGGTATGGTGGCTCACACCTGTAATCCCAGCACTTCGGGAGGCCAAGGCTGGCAGATCAGGAGGTCAGGTGTTCGAGACCAGCCTGGCCAACATGGCAAAACATCATCTCTACTAAAAATACAAAAATTAGCCGGGCATGATGGTGGGTGCCTGTAATCCCAGCTACTCTGGAAGTTGAAGCAGGAGAATCACTTGAGCCTGGGAGGTGGAGGTTGCAATGAGCTGAGATCATGCCATTGCACTTCAGCCTGGGTGACAAGAGCAAGACTCTGTCTCAAAAAACAAACAAACAAACAAGATCATGTGCTTTTCAGGAACATGGTTGCTGGAGGCCATTATCCTTACCAAACTAACGCAGGAACAGAAAACCAAAGACTACTTGTTCTCACTGATAAGTGGCAGCTAAATGATGCAAACACATGGACACAAAGAGGAACAACAGACACTGAAGCCTACCAGATGGTGGGGAATGGGAGGAGGGAGAGGATCAGGAGAAATAACTAATGGGTACTAGGTTTAATACCTGGGTGATGAAATAAACTGTACAACAAACCCCCATGACACGAGTTTATCTATTTAATAAACCTGCACATGTACCCCTGAACTTAAGTAAAATTTTTTTTTAATGGGCAAGGGACCTGAATAGACAGTTCTCAAAAGGACTTGTAAAAATGGCCAACAGAAAAAATATGAAAAAATGCTCAATATTGCTAATTGCTAGGGAAATGCAAATTAAAACCACAGTGAAATATTACCTCATACTTATCAAAATAGCTATTATCCAAAAGATGAAAGTTAACAAGTACTGGTGAGGATGTGAAGAAAAGGGAACCCTTGTATACTGTTGATAGGAATGTAAATTAGTACAGCCATTATGGGAAGCTAAATAGAGATTCCTTAAAAAACTAGACTGGGCATGGTGACTCACACCTGTAATCTCAGCACTTTCCGAGGCAGGCGGATCACGAGGTCAGGAGATCGAGACCATCCTGGCTAACACTGTGAAACTCTGTCTCTACTAAAAATACAAAAAAGTTAGCGGGGCATAGTGGCGGGCTCCTGTAGTCCCAGCTGCTGGGGAGGCTGAGGCAGGAAAATGGCGTGAATCTGGGAGGCAGGGCTTGCAGTGAGCCGAGATCGTGCCACTGCACTCCAGCCTGGGTGACAGAGCGAGACTCTGTCTCAAAAAAAAAAAAAAAAAAAAAAAACTAAACTAAAAGCAGAATAACCATATGATCCATCAATCCCACTTCTGGGTATTTACCCAAAATATTTGAAGACAGTTTGTCAAAGAAATGTCTACACTCCCATGTTCATTGCCAAGTTGTAGAATCAGCCTAAGTGTCCATCAAGTAATAAATGGCTAAAGAAAATGTGGTATATATACACAATGGAATGCTATTCAGTCTTTAAAAAGAAGGAACTGCTGTCATTTGCAGTGACATAGATGAACCTGGAGTTATGCTAAGTGAAAGAAGCCGGGCACAGAAAGACAAATACCGCATGTTTTCACTTGTGGAATCTAAAACAATCAAACTCATGGAATCAGATGGTAGATGGTGGTTACACAGACTGGGACTTGTGGGGAATGGGGAGATGATAGTCAAAAGATACAAAGTCTCAGATAAGAGAAATACAAGTCTCTTTGAGATCTATTGCATATCATGGTGATTATAGTTAATAATAATATACTGTGCGTTTCAAAATTGCTAAGAGACATACATCTTAGTTTTTATTGTTCCTTGGAGAGCTGTTGCATCTTGAACAGAACACTTCTTTCATACTGAATATAGAAACTTGCCCTGGGACTTGAATGGTATGAGGACCAACTGGAGGGGAAGCAATTAAACTTTGGTAGAGAAGACTGAATATTTCTCTAGATAATTCAAATATAGTCTCTGAAATATAACTCTAAATGTATACAGTTGATATAAGTGGGTTTTCCTTTAATTTTTAATTTTGAAATAATTTAGGACTTACAGAAAATTTGCAAGAATAAATTGTAAAATGAACTCCTGTATACACCTTCCCCAGATTTTCCAGATGTTAACGTTTTTTTACATTTACTTTATCCTTCTCTCCCCCATCTATTTTCTCATTCATAGTCTTACACGGTGTTCATTTTGCCCTACTCTCCTATCTATCTATCTATCTATCTATCTATCTATCTATCTATCTATCTATCTATCTATCTATCTTTATCTCTGTGTCTTTCTGCTTCTCTCTTTCTCTCCTCTTTTTTCCTAAAGCATTTGAGAACAAATACATAGTGTCCCAAAAACTACAGTGTGTATTTCCTAAAAACAAGATAATTCTCTTTCATAACAACAGTACTACAATCGAAATTTGGAATTCCATCAATTGTCACAGTTATGTTTTTATAGAAAATAAAAGCTCAAATCGTGTTTAGCATTCAGTTGTCACCATGTTTTAGTGCCCTTTAACTCAGAATAGTTCCTCAGTCTGTCTTTTAAGGCATTGACTTTTTTGAAGAGTATAGACTAATTATTTTTAGGAGCTTTATTAAGATATAATTAGCATGCTATACAATTCACTCATTTAAGGCATACAGTTCATTGTTCTTCAGTATATTTTCAGGACTGTACAAGCATCACCACAATCTAATTTTAGAATAATTTTGTCCTTGATAAAAGAAAATAATTACTCATTAGCAGTTACTCCCCACCATTTCTGATCCTAGGTAACCACTAATTTACTTTCTGTTTTTATATATTTGCCTATTATGGACGTATTTTATAAATGGATCTGTAGCAATATGTGGCCTTTTGTGTCTGGCTTCTTTCAGTTGGCATGTTTTCAAAGTTCACCTGTGTTATAGTGTATACTTCATTCCTTTTTACAGTGGAATAATACACCATTGTATGGGTATACTACATTATTTATTCATAATATGAAGAACATTTAGATTTTTAACACATTTTGGCTATTGTGAAAAATGCTGTTATGAACATTCATGTATAAGTGTTTCTGCAGACATATGTTTTCAACTGAGTGGAATTGCTGGGTCACATGGTAACTTTAACTTTATAAGAAATTACCAAACTGTTTTTCTAGAGCAGTTGCACCATTTTACATTCCCACCAATCAGAGGGACCAATTTATCTACATCATCGCCAACATTATTATCTTTTTTATAATAGCCATCATAGTAGGTATGAAGTGGTATCTCATTGTCATTTTTATTTGCATTTCCCTGCTGACCAATGATGTGAAACATCTTTGCGTGTGCATATTGGCCATTTGTGTATCTTCTTTGAAGAAATGTCTGTTCAAACCCTTTGCCTATTTTTAATTGATTTCCTTGACTTTTTTATTGTTGAGTTGTAGATATTCTTTGTATATTCTAGATACATGTTCCTTATCAGATATATGATTTACAAATACCTTCTTATATTATGTGAGTTGTTTCTCCATTTTTGGTGGTGTCTTTTGCAGCACAAAATATTTTACTTTTGGAAATAATTTTCTTAAATAACTTATTGAAACTTCAAAGAAAAAGTTTTTAATTTTGAAGCTCAATTTGTCTAGTTATACAGTTGGTGCTTGTGCTTTTGTTGTCATATCTAAGAAACCATTGTCTAACCAAGATCATGAAGATTTACGTCCATGTTTTCTTCTGAGGGTTTTGTAGTTTTAGCTCTTCCTTTTAGGTCTTTGATTCACTTTGCGTTAATTTTTAAGTATGGTGTGAGGAAGGAGTGCAACTTTATTCTTTTGCATGTGGATATTCGGTTTTCCCAGCACCATTTGTTGAAAAGACTCTTCTTTCCCTCATTGAATGATCTTGGCACTCAAAAAAATCAACTGAGACCTGGTGCAGTGGCTCACTCCTGTAATCCCAACACTGGGAGGCCAAGGCGGAAGGATCGCTTGAGCCAAAGAGTTCCAGACCTGCCTGAGCTACAGGGCAAAACCTTGTCTCTACAAAAAATGCAAAAATTAGCCGGGCGTGGTGGTGCATGCCTGTAGTCCCAGCTACTTGGTCGCCTGAGGTGGGAGCATAGCTCGATCCTGTTAATTAGCTTGATTAAACGAGAGGTCGAGGCTGCAGTGAGCCAGGATTGAACCACGGCATTACAGGCTGGTTGACAGAAATCTTTGCCTCAGAAACACACACACACACACACACACACACACACACACACACACTCTTTTCAATCCCTTTAAATTTTATTAACTTTTTTGTTTTTATTATTCCTCTGTCCTTGCCTCCAGTTAATCTTGCTCCTTAGGTAAAAGGGGGAAAGGGAGGAGATTGAAAACTAATGAATTAAGTTAAGTTTTGATGCAGTCATTATCATTCACTTTCTCTCTGTCCCCTGGTATCATAGGATACTGAAAATTGTTCATCTATAGGAGTAATGGAAAACCTGATAGTGCTAAAGAATGTCCCATGGCAGAAACAAAGGACTTTTTCCCCTTTCAGGAATCACTAACCCAAAATTCAATCTGAGACAAAATAAAAGTCAAAAAGCCACCTCTTTGAGTTACAGGTTTTTGTGATTTTTTTTCCCTCATAAAACCTCCACAGGGACAAACTCACCTGATTTTTAAAATATAGAACAGGAGTCAAGGTGAGTATAACAAATAATTGAAATGTTCTTTACTTTTATGTTAGTTATGTAGTTATGTTATGTTATGTTATGTTATGTTATGTTATGTTAGTTATGTAGTTAGAGGATAGAGAAGAAAAAAGGGTGAGAGAGAGAAAGAAGATAATGTTGGAAAGCACTGGGAGAGGTATAAGAAGAGCGGGCAGGAAAGGGTCCATCTCAGAAGAGACACAGTTGTTTTCTACTAAAGCATGGGAGATTTTTTTTTTTCTGGAGATCAACCTGGACAACATGGTGAGACTCTGTCTCTGCAAAAAAATTTACTTATCTCTTATTTTTTTCCTTCAAAGTTTTATTTTAGGTTGAGGGGACACATGTACAGGTTTGTTACACTGGTAAATTGCATGTTGCTGGGGTTTCGGTTGCAAATTATTTCATGTACTATGTTCACCCAGGTAGTGAACATAGTACTCGACAGGTAGTTTTTCATTGTTCACCCTCCTTCCACCCTATGCCCTCAGGTAGGCCCCAGTGTCCATTGTTCCCTTCTTTATGTCCATGTGTTTAGCTCCCACTTGTAAGTGAGAACATGTGGTATTTGGTTTTGCATTAGGACATTAGGAACAGAAATGTTCCTGCATTAATTTGCTTAAGGTAGTGACCACCAGCTGCATCCATGTTGCTGCAAAGGACATGATTTCATTCTTTTTTATGGATGCATAGTATTCCATGATGTACATGTACCACCTTTTCTTTA
This sequence comes from Macaca mulatta, assembly GCF_049350105.2. Lineage (NCBI taxonomy): Eukaryota > Metazoa > Chordata > Mammalia > Primates > Cercopithecidae > Macaca > Macaca mulatta. The sequence continues at coordinate 81,408,306 of NC_133426.1, read as the reverse complement.
TCCAGTCCACCGTCAATGGGCACCTAGGTTGATTCCTTATCTTTGCTAAGTGAATAGTGCTGTCATGAACATACACATGCATGTGTCTTAATGGTAGAACAGTTAATATTCATTTGGGTACATACCTAATGGTGGGATTGCTGGGTCAAATGGTAATTCTGTTTTAAGTTCTTTGAGAAATCATCAGATTGATTTTCCAATGGCTGAACTAATTTGCATTCCCACCAACGATATATAACCATTCCCTTTTCTCCACAACCTTGCCAGCATAGGTTTTTATTATTATTATTATTATTATACTTTAAGTTCTAGGGTACATGTGCACAATGTGCAGGTTTGATACATAGCTATATATGTGCCATGTTGGTTTGCTGCACCCATCAACTGGTCATTTACATTAGATATTTCTCCTAATGCTATCCCTCCTCCAGCCCTCACCCCCCAACAGGCCCCGGTGTGTGATGTTCCCCACCCTGTGTTCAAGTGATCTCATTGTTCAATTCCCACCTATGAGTGAGAACATGCAGTGTTTGGTTTTCTGTCCTTGTGATAGTTTGCTGAGAATGATGGTTTCCAGCTTCATCCATGTCCCTGCAAAGGACATGAACTCATCCTTTTTCATGGCTGCGTAGTATTCCATGGTGTATATGCACCACATTTTCTTAATCCAGTCTATCATTGATGGACATTTGGGTTGGTTCCAAGTCTTTGCTATTGTGAATAGTGCCACAGTAAACATACGTGTGCATGTGTCTTTATAGTAGCATGATTTATAATCCTTTGGGTATATACCCAGTAATGGGATGGCTGGGTCAAATTCTAGATCCTTGAGGGATCGCCACACTGTCTTCCAGAATGGTTGAACTAATTTACACTCCCACCACAGTGTAAAAGCATTCCTATTTCTCTAAATCCTCTCCAGCATCTGTTGTTTCCTGACTTTTTAATGATTTTCATTCTAACTGGCATGAGATGGTATCTCATTGTGGTTTTGATTTGCATTTCTCTGATGACCCAGTGACAATGAGCATTTTTTCATGTGACTGTTGGCTGCATAGATGTCTTCTTGTGAGAACTGTCTGTTCATATCCTTTGCCCACTTTTTGATGGGGTTGTTTTTTTCTTGTAAATTTGTTTCAGTTCTTTCTAGATTCTGGATATTAGCCCTTTGTCAGATGGGTAGATTGCAAAAATTTTGTCCATTCTGTAGGTTGCCTGTTCACTCTGATGGTAGTTTCTTTTACTGTGCAGAAGCTCTTCAGTATAATTAGATCTCATTTGTCTATTTTGGCTTTTGTTGCCATTGCTTTTGGCGTTTTAGTCATGAAGTCCTTGCCCATGCCTATGTCCTGAGTGGTATTGCCTATGTTTTCTTCTAGAATTTTTATGGTTTTGGGTCTAACATTTAAGTCTTTAACCCATCTTGAATTAATTTTTATATAAAGTGTAAGGAAGGGATCCAGTTTCAGCTTTCCACATATGGCTAGCCAGTTTTCCCAACACCATTTATTAAATAGGGAATCCTTTCCCCATTTCTTGTTTTTGTCAGGTTTGTCAAAGATCAGATGGCTGTAGATGGGTGGTGTTATTTCTGAGGACTCTGTTCTGTTCCATTGGTCTATATATATGTTTTCGTACCAGTACCAGCAGCATCAGTTATTTTTTGACTTTTGGATAATCGCCATTCGGACTGGTTTGAGAGGGTATCTCATTGTGGTTTTGATTTGCATTTCTCTAATCATTAGTGATGTTGAGCATTTTTTCATATGCTTCTTGGCCACATGTATGTCGTCTTTTGAAAAGCGTCTCTTCGTGTTCTTTGCCTACTTTTTAATGGGGATTTTTGCTCATTGATTTAAGTTCCTTATAGATGCTAGATATTAGACCTTTGTCAGATGCATAGTTCGCAAATATTTTATCCCATTCTGTGAGTTGTCTGTTTACTTTGTTAATAGTTTCTTTTGCTATGCAGAAAATCTTCAGTTTAATTAGGTCCCACATGTCAATTTTTGTTTTTGTTATAATTCCTTTTGGAGTCTTCATCATGAAATCTTTGCCAGGGCTTATGTTCAGAATGCTATTTTCTGGATTTTCTTCTAGGGTTTTTATAGTTTTAGGTTTTACATTTAAGTCTTTAATCCATCTTGAGTTGATTTTTGTATATGGTGAAAGGAAGAGGTCCAGTTTTAATCTTCTGCATATGGCTAGCCAGTTAACCCATCACCATTTTTTGAATAGGGAGTCCTTTCCCCATTGCTTGTTCTTGTTGACTCTATTGAAGATCAGATGGTTATAGGTGTGTGGCTTTATTTCTAGGTTCTCTAACCTGATTCATTGGTCTATGTGTCTGTTTTTGTGCAGTACCATGTTTTGGTTACTGTAACCTTGTATTATAGTTTGAAATCAGGTAGTGTGATACCTCCAGCTTTGTTATTTTTGCTTAGGATGGCATTGGCTATTTGGGCTCTTTTTTGGTTCCAAATTTTGTAAGTTTTTTTAAATTCTGTGAAAAATGTCATTGGTCGTTTCATAGGAATAGCATTGAATCTGTAAATTACTTTGGGCAGTATAGCCATTTTAACATTATTGAGTCTTCTTATTCATGAGCATGGAATGTTTTTTCTTATTTGTTTATGTCATCTTTGACTTCTTTCAGCAATATTTTGTAATTTTTGTTGTATAGATCTTCAACCGCCTTGGTTAGCTGTATTCCTAAGTATTTTATTAATTTATGGCTACTGAATCATGGCAGATTGAAAGTTAATATTTCTACTGTGTAAGATCACCTAGAAGTAAAGAGAATAAGACTATTACTAGGAAAATGGAATTGTAGGAAGATTAGAGATGCTAGAACTGCTTATCCCAGAGAAGAGAAGACTAGGGGAAGGCGGCATGATTACTGCCTTTATCTGTCTTAAAGCCCTAAAGGAAAAGAGGAAATATACTTCTATTTTATGGCAGAAGCTATAGGGAAACAAAGTTTTTCTCAACATACGCGAGCAATGGAATGAGATGGTAAGAAGTCTACTTTCAGGAGGCAAGGATCATAGTCTTCACTAAAGTTACTTTAATATCTGATCAAACTTTAGTTTAGATGATTAGTTTAGATGATTATTAAGGTCTTCCTGGCCCTTTAGTACATGGACTGTATTTAAAGAACTTTCGTGTATTTTTTTCACTATTCATAAATGATGGTTTGGAAAGTGTTTGTTGCCTTGCCTTAGTCTTCCGGAAGACGGGTCATGATTGTGCAGTTTGTGCAATGGCTAGTGTAGAATGAGCCTCCTTCAATAGGAACTGGCAGTTTAAGACTTAGGCCATGGCATTAATGCTATAGTAACCTTCCATTCTTGTCGGGCTCTTTGAAGTAGCTAAAGACCAACGGCATAAAATTACCAAATTCAATTCAAGAATTGAATTTCTGTTTAGCTTGCTATTCCCATAGTAATTATTCATTTCACATAGGTCTTTTGTCTAGGTTTGAAGCCTTACTTAAAAAAAAAAATCTGAATCTCTCAAGTCCTTTTATTTCACACCAGTGAACTTTCATATTCTCATAGTGCAAACGAAGACAAAATAGGATAAGTAGATGAATAAGAATCAATAGTATAAATGGAGAAATCTGATTTCAAATTGGACTTTCAAGTGTATTGAAATGCATTGTGTAAGAAATCCATGTAAGATGCTTCTTAATATGTTAGTGCTCACAGATTATAACATGGTTTAAGTTATTGGAAAAGTTTAATAGATCACGACAGATGGTATACTATCTCAGACCCATTTTCCTGCCAAGTCCTCAACTGCTGAAGAAAAGGAGTTACTTGTGATAGGGGTATTTTCCTGTCATCCCTTCATACAAAAGTAAGAAATTTCAGGGTTAAGGATAACTCATTCAGGAATCTATGTTTACTGATGAGATTTTAAAGGAAGTCATGCCATGTGAAGGGGATGCACTTAAGCATAAGGATTATTGAAAACCATTAAAATGTTAATCTAACTTTTAAAAGCAATGCTTTTTATCTCTGAGTGTAAAGAGAGTGTTTGCTTATTCATTAGCTGTTCATTCTAAATAGAATAAATCACTTAAGAATTAAAAAAGAAGCAACTCATCTTTTTAAATCTATAAAGGAAATGGTTGAATAAATTAACTACAAAAGCCAATATTTTCATCTCTTTTTATATTTACTGGGCTTCAATTTTTTATTTAGAGACTTACCTTAGATTCTTAATATTCAAAGATGTGTTAATTTAATCTAACGCATAATTTTGCTGTAAATAAAAATAGCATAATTTTGCATTATTTTTGATGACAGGAATATTCCCAGTATAAATTTGTGAGGATCTGTCCACTTGGGAAGACTCAACTTACACAAAAAGGAAAACAATATAAAGTAACTAAGATATATGAGATTCAAAGGTCGCACGTACTCTGGAGTTTAAAGAAACAAAGAGGTTGTTGTGAGCTAGGTTAATGGAGAAAACTTTCTGAGAAACATAGGATTTGAACAAGATAGTAAAGGAAGACTAGTGCTTAAGGAAAAGAATGGAATTCCCTATGTAGTTAATAAGCAGTGTTAAGATGCAGACAGAAATGGAAATAGTGTCATATGGGGGAAACAGTAAGTGAATCAGTTTGTTAGAGAATAAGAATTCCTATTAAAAAGTAGTTGTAGGCCAGGCACGGTGGCTCACGCCTGTAATCCCAGCACTTTGGGACGCCGAGGCGGGCGCATCACGAGGTCAGGAGATCGAGACCATCCTGGCTAACATGGTGAAACCCCATCTCTACTAAAGATACAAAAAATTAGGTAGGCGTGGTGGCATGTGCCTGTAATCCCAGCTACTTGGGAGGCTGATGCAGGAGAATGGCTTGAACCCGGGAGGTAGAGCTTGCAGTGAGCCAAGATTGCGCCACTGCACTCCAGCCTGGGCAACAGAGCGAGACTCCGTCTCAAAAAAAAAAAAAAAAAAAGTAATGGTAGAAAATGTTAAAATATACTAGGGTCAGATAATGAAGTGCCTTAATGCAAGTAGGCAGTAAGAACCACTGGTTTTTTAGTAGGGGAATGAGGACATGTGGAAAGGGATATTTTTCAAGAGAGAGTTCTGCTGGCAGTGTGGAAAATGTTTCGGAGGCAGGGAGAGCAACTAGAAAGTTCTTGCCTTAACCCAAATGTGACAATGAGGGAATAACATAGGGTATTGCTAGCATCGTATTAATAAAAAGATGCAGGAGAGATAAGACTTGGCAGCTGCACTAGATTTAGGGGAAAAGGAGTAGCTTAAAGATGACTCCTAGTCACTTAGATTTAAAACCTACGATCCATTCCTTTGACAGAAATAAGATAGTGACCTTAATTCTAGCTATTCTCCAGTGATCTTGAAAGGATTTATTTCAATTAGCTTTGATACATAAAATAAAAAATTCATCATTCAGTTTCCTGATGAAGCTGTAAAATTAATCTAAATAATGTAAAATATAAATCACTACTTTAATTACATACCTATGTATCTTCTAAAAATAAATCCTACATCTGTCTGAGTTATGAAGAATATGTATTAAGGGTAAATCAAACAAGTATACATTCTTACAGAAATATTGATTAAATTGACTCTTACTGATTAGTGATTTAAATTGACATAATTTATTCCATTAATGCAAAGATTCTGTGCCCTCTGGGGGGGGTCTGTCTGGAATAGCAAAGCAGCTCACTGACAGCAGTGACTGGAATATTGCCAAGCTAGTCCCAGAGCTCAGCCTACTTTGTTTAGAAATTAAACAAATGGAAAGTTTCCTGAGGTTCTATTACAATGCAAGAATGTATGGGGTTTCATTTGTGAACCAACAGGGAGTTAAAAAGCAGGAAGTCAATTATATATTAAGTCTCACATTATTCTGTAATTGTTTCCATTAATTATATATTTAGTTGTATATTTTTAGCTAATTCGCTTGTGTCAATTACATATACTTCCTTATATTGTTGTCAAATTGTTTCATGTGCATCAGTCATAGCATTCCTATGTAAACTGGAAATTCCCCAGGGACAGGGACCATGATTCTCTTTTGTTTCCCCCAAGAAATAGCAAGAGATCTGGCACATGTCTTGAGTGTTGAACTAGAATAAGGTATTTCAGAATACTTAAGTCTAGGTCCGTAGTACTATTGTGGATCCCCTAAAACACTTTAGATTCCACGGTAGCACTGTGATTGTTGACTTAAAGCAGTAGCATGATTTCCAGAGACACTGTTAATGTACAATCATTCAGGATACAAACTAGAAAGTAGAAACATATACTTGTCTTTAAAATGAGAGGATCTAACTGATTCTTGGCTTTTCCACTTGCGTCTACCAATTAAACTCTCTGGACTCAAGATGTGCAAAAAATGGGATAGTAATTCCTCTTTGGCAACTTGTTGTGATGATTAACTACAATATCATGTCAATATCCTGGCAGCACCAGTTCCTTGGAGTGAGAACACGTAACCTGTTGTCCATTTTCTTGGAATGTGCTACAGGGATGAGTGGATCTTTCTGCAAATCTATTCAGAAATTCTGGTTCTAAGTAGTAGTATCCATGACTGACATTATAATACTAAAGTTCTGTCAAGCTCTAAAATTCTGTGATTATAATTTTCATTATCCCTTTTCATGTATATTATATATTGCCATTTAGAGTAAACAAAATGTTTTCCCAACCCCTTATCTCATTTAACCCTCACAACTGAAAGAAATGCATGAAAAGCTTTAACTTATTCATTGAGTCCTTAATATATGCTATGTGAGTGCATGTGTTCAATAAAACCACTGAGTACTGGTGATACTGGTAATACATCATTGATACATACAGATGAAAATTTCTGCTTTCATGGAATTCACATACTGGTGGATTGAAATCTGAGTGAAGAAACCTGGATTCTAGTTCTGTTGTAGCTACCAGCTCACTAGTTGTGAGAGAAAATGTGTATGTGTATTCATGTATGCACATGCTCTTACCTAGATGCTTTCACAGGATACTTATTGTCTTGAATAGAACACTGGTTTCAACTTTACCCATTGTCAAAGTTTACAAAACACAATTTTTTTTTTTTTTAATTTATTTATTATTATTATACTTTAAGTTGTAGGGTACATGTGCATAACGTGCAGTTTTGTTACATATGTATACTTGTGCCATGTTGCTGTGCTGCACCCATCAACTCGTCATTTACATCAGGTATAACTCCCAATGCAATCCCTCCCCCCTCCCCCCTCCCCATGATAGGCCCCGGTGTGTGATGTTCCCCTTCCTGAGTCCGAGTGATCTCATTGTTCAGTTCCCACCTATGAGTGAGAACATGCGGTGTTTGGTTTTCTGTTCTTGTGATAGTTTGCTAAGAATGATGGATTCCAGCTGCATCCAAGTCCCTACAAAGGACTCAAACTCATTCTACACTGTTGGTGGGATTGTAAGCTAGTTCAACCATTATGGAAAACAGTATGGCGATTCCTCAAGGATCTAGAACTAGATGTACCATATGACCCAGCCATCCCATTACTGGGTATATACCCAAAGGATTATAAATTATGCTGCTATAAAGACACATGCACACGTATGTTTATTGCAGCACTATTCACAATAGCAAAGACTTGGAATCAACCCAAATGTCCATCAGTGACAGATTGGATTAAGAAAATGTGGCACATATACACCATGGAATACTATGCAGCCATACAAAACACAATTTTAAAATGCATAGAATTGTTCTGGTCTCTGTTTGGTGGCAACTGTGGTAAGATCTTGAAAAAGCTTCTTCTCTAAAGGAAGCACCTGGGGACAATTATTTAACCTTTTTGTAGCATTTTTTTTTCTTAATTTCCTTTTCTTTTATTGAATATTGGATATAGGTATATCTTTTTTGTGTGTAGCATGTTATTTTATATATCTGCCTTATGTTTTGTTTTTGTTTTATTTAAATGTTGGACTTAATGCAGAATAATGTGGAGGCTCTAAATTGTTTGCTTTCTATCTTTTTGTTTAATTAAGGCTATGCCATCTACTTATTCCAGCTCCTTAAAGAATCTCAATTAACTAAAATATTTCTTTTTCAAGTGTTTTCTCACCTCTTTTCTTTAACCTCACATCCTCCTTAGGAATTTTGTGCCCATTATTATGATTTCTGTTTGACAACAGGAGAAACTAAGGTATAAAGAAAGTAAATAGCTAGGCCAATATTCTCTGGGATAAAAAGCAGTCAATTTTACTCTTAGACTTGTGCTTTTTTCCACTACAGCAGGTTTTCCAAGTTCAGCACCAATCACATTAGGAGAAAAAGCTGCACTTTCACTGAGGTTTTGAATCAAAAGACTTGGTCTATGCCCCTGGTTCTGCCTCTCTTATGACCTTGAACAAGCATATTAGGTCTCTGCACTCCTGTAAAATTGGGTAAATGCCAGCTTTTCTTGAAACTCTCTCAAACTTTTCTACTGTTCAGATATCCTTCTCTAATATCATCTTCTTTCCTCTGATTTTCTTGTACTTAGCTTTTCTTTCTTCTATTTTTCTTCTTGAGACTTTCTCTGTTGCAGCCCTGACTATCTTTTCTGGCTTGCCCCTCCTCTTGTTGGTATCATGTTATCCTATGTAATATTTATCTGATCAGTTTCTTGCATTATCTTTGGATGAAGAGGAAGTAAGCCTCATTTGGCATCTTTATAAAGGATACAGTACCTTAATTGATTACTTGTCAAAAAGAATATAAAATATTAAACACGATTAAGATTAAAGATTCCAAACAAGTTGGTAAAAATCTATTTTACTTTAAGGAACTAACAAAGAAGTTTATTTAAATAAAAATTTTTATAGAAGAGGCCATTAAACTAGGGAAACTATATGTTAATTTGGTGTTGGGAGAGATACATGTGTATGTGTGTATAGTTTCAATTAAGTTTGGATGGTGTTTGTATATGATATATAAATTGTGTGTATCAAATGAGTTATTGCTAGTGATTAACAATGAATAAAATAACTTCCAAGATGTGTTAGTTACTATTTACTGAGCTGAATGCTAGAAATACTGATAGCATGAAACTCTATTTCCTAATTATTCTCAGTGTCCAATTCTGCTTTCTGTCTAATCTTCACTAAATCACAGCAGCATATTTTTCAGCAAATTGTGAAACTCAGGTAACCTGGTTAGAGGGGAAAAGATTAATTGAATCACATAAATATTCTCTTTGAAGCTAGACTTTTCCTCCTCTTATGTTCAGATGGGAATAAATCATATCCACCCACCTCCCCCTTACTTAGAGAGTTTTCTCCATGCCTGGAAGGCAAGGGCAAAGAACACAGAGATTTCCTGTCTACAGTGACTTAGGAGTTTAGCATCCTGGGACACTGTGAGGAACAAGGGAATCTTGTTACTGTGCTGTGGGGAGCCCAGAAAGAGGGAACCTAGTTTTATGATGCAACTGGTTTCCTCCCCAAGTTTAGGGAATGTAGGTTCAAAGGATGTAACTAGCCTACAGGCTTAGAAAGATGGCTAGGTAAATCCAGCTTGTTTAGCAGAATGATCGACTTTTGCCCACAGCAGGTAAACTCAGTCTCATTCCTGACTGCTAGTCTCTTCAGTCTAGACTGTGTGACAATTGCTACTAGCTAAGGAATAGAGCTACAAGTGAATATTTTAAGCTGATAGAGGATTTGGGTTTGTCTGTAAGATTATGCTAAATATGTGAATTGTAGTTTTAATGTTAGACATAAGAGAATACCATCAACAATGAGACCTTGAAATGCAGACTTCAACTTTACTTCAAGTGGGATGTTTTCTTATGTTCTTATGGGAAGGAGCCAGTTCCACGTCACATAGCCTACAGATGGTATTTGGAAGGAAAGGGAAAATGGAAGGGGAAGTCAGATTTGGAGATGAGATTGGAAAGGTAGACAATGTAAGCCTTATCTTAGAAGACCTTTATTGCCAGTCTGAGGTGATCTAAACTTCATTGTATATACAAACAATTGGAGAAAGCCTTGTGATCTGGACTGAAAAGGTGTAGAATAATGCAGCTTTAGGGTTTAAACAAATCTGACTTTGAAGTCCTCTTTCTGATACTTACTATGGGCTCTTAGCTATGTTGCCCATTCTTTCAAATGCCTCATTTTTCTCTCTTGTAGAAGATGGATAGTAGTAATTTCCCTTGCATAGCTGTTAATACTAAATATTGTAAATATTAAGTGAGATAATGTATATAAAGTTCAGTGCCTAGCATTGTAGGTACTCAGTGAATACTAGCTATTATGAGTAATCCTTGGACCTCATTACAGCCCTTTGATTCCAGTTTGGTAATTGAGCTTTAGAACAAACAAATGAGGTTGCTCTCTGTTTAGTCATTAAGTCACTTTCAATTTATACAGCAGTTGGTAACCTTCATTTGTATTATTCCATTTAGAATGATTCTTGGAAGTTGTTAAGATCATTTTACACAAGAAAAAACTGAGGCCCATATGGGAAATGGATTGCTTAAGGTGACATAACAATGTCAGAGCTAGGACTAGGACCCAGACAGATTTCTTTTCTTTTTTTTTTTTTTTTTTTTTTTTTTTTGGTAGAGGCAGGGTTTTTGCCATGTTGCTCAGGCTGGTCTCTGACTCCTAGCCCCAAGCAATCCACCCGCCTCAGCCTCCCAAAGAGCTGGGATTACAAGCGTGAGCCACCTCACCCGGCCCAGAACCCAGGTTTCTTAATGCTCTTACTCCCAATTCAGTGCTCTTACTCTTAACTGGAGTTTAGATAACTTCGACTTTTACTTTTTTCTGCGAAACCTATGGTAGACCACATTGTGTAGCTTTTAAAGTTAGAGCTACTTGAATGACAAAAGATTAGGCTAGACAGTAATTTACATACCAATGTTGAATGTTACTTATGGTAAATCCACTAGAAAGCCCCCACCCCTGCATCTCCCTATGTTTTATCCTTGAAGTCTAGCATTTATTAAAACTTAAAATAAATATAAATAAAAAGGCTTCTTACCCCTGAGATAAGCTTTCTGCAGTTGTAATTTGCTAAAAAAAAAAAAAAAAAAAAAAATTCTAATTACAAAGGATTGCAACTTTCCAGTAGTACAAGGATGATTCCACTTATAATTTGCAATCATTACCTTACTCTGTCTAGAGAAGAAAACACGTGGAAATTTCCTTTTTTCAAGAATACCAAAGCCATATTAATATATTTTGTTTCTTCCTCTTGGTAGATCTTACTCTCATAGAACTATTTTGTAATCTTATTTAAAAGCCAGTTCTACTAATAACGGTCCTTTGAGTTTCCCGGGTTCCACTGTTTATTACTCAGCTCTTTTATATCTGCTCCTTTGCATGCAGTAAACCAAACACCCTCATTATTCAGCAAAATAATGAATATCTACTGTGTGCTAAACATCACATAAGAGGCAAGTATGATTGATACTGGACTGTCTTGAAACCCAAGTACTCTGGATATGGGTGTTGGCAGGGGCTGCAGAAGCAGTATGTATCATAGTAAACTAAAAAGAACAATGGATTTGGCATCAGGATATATGAATTCAACCTCTAGCATGTCATATGACTCAGTTTCTTCATCTATTAGCGAGGCTACTAAACTAAAGTCTCTGCTTAGCAATTTTTGGGCCAAAAAATTCTTGGTTGGGTGCATCAAAACTTTTAAGCTAAACATTGTAGTTCTGAAGGTGACCAGTTCCTCTGCAGATTTTGTAAATGAATAAAGAAACACAATGCAAAGACAGTTCTCTAATTTTTCTGGGGATTTCATGTTCAGATTTCCTATGAGTGCAGGATCAGCCAGGCCCCATGCTTGACAGATTGCAGCTCATATTCCCTAAAGTAGACAGTTGCCTTTGCCTTCATCTGGGCACAAGACATGGTCCTACAATTTTAATTGCTCTATGACTTTTATTTTTTATTTTTATTCCTAATGGAAATAATGGTCTCGGTGTGACAAGGGAATGTTAAGACTTTTATTTTTTTTTTTTTTAAGCAGTGTTTTAGTCTGTGCTGCTATAACAGAATACCAGACTGGGTAATTGAGAAGGAAAAGAAATTCATTTTTCACACTTCTGGAGGCTGGGAAGTCCAAGATCAAGGTGTTGCTATCTGGTGAGGCCCTTCTTACTGACTTCACATGGCAGAAGATCAGAAAAGAGCAGACCCACTCCTGCAAGCTGTTTTTATAACAGCGCTAATCCATTCATGAGAGTAGAGCCTAGAGCCCTAGTGACCAAAACACCTTCCATTAGGCCCCACTTCCCAACACTGTTACATTGGAGATTCAGTTTCCAACACATGCATTTTGGAAGGAACAAAAACATTGAAATCATAGCAGGCAAAAACCACTTCCCTCCTCTAGCCATAAAAGCTCCTTTCCATTCCATTTTAAGTTGAAGGGATCATCTTTGTTTAGAGGTGAGATAGCTTTGGAATGTTATCAGTAAAAGCTGACAGAGCCTATATAGGTTAAATAAATTGAATCAACAATTAACCTTGCAAAACAAAGCACCAGGCCCAGATTGGATCACCAGTGAATTCTACCAAACATTTAAGGAAGAAGTTATACCAATTCTCTGTAATCGCTTCCAGAAAATTGAGGTAGATAGAATACTTCCTAACTTATTTTATAAGACCAACATTACCCTAATAAAGCCAGACAATGACATTACAAGAAAGGGAAACTACATACCAATATCTCTCATTAATACAGATATAAAAATCCTCAATAAAATATTATCAAATCAAGTCTAACAATGTACAAAAACAATTATATATCACACCAAGTAGATTTTTTTTGAGACAGAGTCTCACTCACTTTGTCACCCAGGCTGGAGTGCAGTGGTGCGATCTTGGCTCACTGCAAACTCTGACTCCGGGGTTCAAGGGATCCCCTTGCCTCAACCTCCCAAGTAACTGGGATTACAGTCTTGTGCCACCACACCTGGCTAATTTTTGAAGTTTTAGTAGAGACAGGGTTGTACTATTTTGACCAGGCTCGTCTCAAACTCCTGACCTCAAGTGATCTGCCCACCTTGACCTCCCAAGGTGCTGGGATTACAGGTATGAGCCACTGCACCCAGCCCCAAGTAGAATTTATCCTAGGTTTACAAGGCTGGTTCAACATTTGAAATACAATTAATGTAATCCATCATATTAACAGAAAAAAAAATCATACGATCATATCAATAGATGCAGAAAAAGCATTTGTCAAAATTCAACACCTATTCATAATAAAAACTCCTAACAATCTTAAGAATGGAGGGGAACTTCTTCAATTTGATAAAGGACATTTACAAAAAAACCTACAGCTAAAATTATACTGAATGGTGAGAAACTAGATGCTTTCCTACTAAGACTGAGAACGAGACAAGGCTATCCACTCCTACCGCTCCTATTCAGCATTGTACTGAAAGTTCTAGCTAATTCAGTAAGACAAGGAAAAGAATGCCGGCATGGTGGCTCACGCCTGTATTCCCAGCACGTTGTGAAGCCAAGGCGGAAGAATCACTTGAGGCCAGGAGTTCAAGACCAGCCTGACCAACATGATGAAACCCTGTCTCTACTAAAAATACAAAAATTAGCTAGGTGTGGTGGCACATGTCTGTAATCCCAGCTACTTGGGAGGCTGAGGCAGGAGAATCGTTTGAACCTGGGAGACGGAGGTTGCAGTGAGCCAAGATGGTGCCACTGCACTCCAGCCCAGGTGACAAAACAAGACTCTGTCTCAAAAAAAAAAAAAAAAAAAAAAAAAATGCTGAGCACTGTAGCATATGCCTATAGTCCCAGCTACTCAGGAGGCTGAGGCAGGAGTATTGCTTCAGTCCAAGAGTTTTTGGTATGATCGCACTACTGCACTTCAACTTGGATGACAGAGTGAGACCCTCAAAACCAAAACAAAAGAAAAGAAAAACAATACCATTTACATTCTCATCCAAAAAAAGGAAATACTTACATATAAATCTAACAAAATATGTACAAAATCTGTATGAGGAAACCACAAAACTCTGATGAAAAAAATCAAAGGAGATCTAAATAAATGGAGATATTTCATGTACATGGATAAAAAGACTCGATGTTGTCAAGAAGTCAGTTCTTCCCAACTTAGTCTTTAGATTCAACACAATCCAAATAAAAATCCCAATAAGTTACTTTGTGGATATCAACAAAGTAATTCTAAAGCTTATATGGGCAGGTAAAAGATACAGAATATCCAACATAATGTTGAAGGGGAAAAAAAAATTGGAAGGCTGACACTATGCAATTGTAAGACTTACTATAAAGCTACAGTAATCAAAACACTGTGGAACTGGCAATAGACAAATAGATAATGGAACAGAATAGATACACAAATATAGTCAACTGATCTTCCACAAAGCTGCAAAGGCAATGCAATAAGAAAAAGATAGACTTTTCAACAAATAGTACTGAGACAATTGGACAACCATATACAAATAAATGAATCGAGACACAGACCTTACACCTTTAACAAAAACTAACATAAAAAGTATCATAGAATATAAAATTAAAACTATTAATATAAAATATATAAATATTATATATTTATATATTATATTAATATAATATAAAATTATATTATATTATATTATTATATTATAATATTATAAATATATTTTATTTTTTATGAATATAAAATTAAAACTATTAACCTACTAGAAGAAAACATAGGAGAAAATCTAGGTGATCTTGGGCTTGGTGATGACTTTTGTTTTTTAAAAGAGATTTTATTTTTTGGATTAGTTTTTGATTTACAAAAAAAAAAAAAAATAAGCAGGCAGCACAGAGTTTCTATATACCCTGCACCTGGTTTCCCTTATAGTATGGTATGTTTGTTACAATTAAGGAACCAATATTGAAACATTATTATTAATTAATAGCTATAGAGTAGTCAGATTTCCTGAATTTTTTATAATTTCAACTTTTATTTCAGATTCAGAGGGTACATGTGCAAGTTTGTTACATGGGTATGTTGCATGATGCTGAGGTTTGGGATACAATTGTCCCATCACCCAGGTACTGAGCATAGTACCCAATAGTTAGTTTTTCAATCCTTGCCCTACTCCCTCTATCCCACCTCTTATAGTCCCCAGTGTCTATTGTTGCCAGGTAATAACTTTTTAGATAAAACATCAAAGGCATGATCCATGAAAGAAAAAAAAGATAAGTTGAACTTCATTTGAATTTAAAACTCCTGCTCTGAGAAAAACACTGTTAAGAGAATAAAATAACAAATCACAGAGTGGGAAAAAAATTTGCAAATCACATATCTATAAAGGACTGGTATCCAAAAAATATATAGAACCGTTAAAGCTCAACAATAAGAAAACAAACAGCCCAATGAAAAATGGGCAAAAAAACTGAACAGCCAAAGCAATCCTAAGCAAAAAGAACAAAGCCAGAGGCATCACCTTACCCAACTTCAAACTATGCTACAAGGCTACAGTAACCAAAATAGCATGGTACTAATAAAGAAAAAAAAAAAAAAAAAAAAAAAACAGACACATTGACCAATGGACCAGAATAGAGAGCCCAGAAATGAAGCCAAACACCTATAACCATCTGATCTTTGACAAAGCTGACAAAAATAACCCTTGGAGAAAAGACTCCCTATTCAATAAATGATGCTCAGAAAACTGGCTGGCCATATGCAGAAGAATGAAACTGGACCCCTACCTATTACCACATACAAAAATTAACTCAAGATCTCAAACTACAAAAATCATAGAAGAAAACCTAGGAAAAACCTTTGTCAGCATCAGCACTGGCAAAGAATTTATGGCTAAGACCTCAAAAGCAATTGTAACAAAAAAAAAATTTGCAAGTGGGACCTCATTAAACTAAAGAACTTCTGCACAGCAAAAGAAACTATCAACAGAGTAAATGGACAGCCTACAGAATGGGAGAAAATATTTGCATACTGTGCATCTGACAAAGGTCTAATCCAGAATCTATAAGGAACTTAAATCAACATGCAAAAAGCAAATAACCCATTAAAAAGTGGGCAAGGGAGGGGTGGAGCGAGATGGCCAAATAAAAGACTTTACCAATTATCCCCCGCAACAAGGACACCAATTTAACAATTATGTACACACACACAGAAAGCACCTTCATAAGGACCAAAAATCAGGCGAGCACTCACAGTACATGGTTTTAACTTCGTATTGATGAAAGAGGCACTGCAAAAGGTAAGAAAGACAGTCTTGAATTGCAGATATGACCCCTCCTGTATGCCCTGGCAGCAGCCATGGGGCATGAAGAATATGGGGTTTTGAAAGAGGGAGACCGCAGCGCTCGTGAGACATTCCATTGAACTCAGTGCTGCCCTATCACAGCAGAAAGCAAAACCAGGCTGAATTCAGCTGATTCCCACCCACAGAGGGAGTATTTATTTATTTATTTATTTTAATACCAAAACATGTTTAATGTTTCACTTCCAGGAAAAGGGAACACTTTACAATAAGTGAGAAAATATATATCCACATTTTGAAAAAAACTCCAAAACAAAATGCATTTTGACACAAGATAATTGGAAATATTTCCATAGTTGTAAGAGTTTATTGTCAAAAATGATGTATGTCCATCTATAAAACTCTCCTATCTGAAGATTTAAAATGTTGCTAAAACAAATTTATCTGCTCTAGTTTTAAGTATTTTCTTTTTTTCTTTTTCTTTTTTTTTTTTTTAATTATACGGAGTATTTAAATTAATCCTAGTGAGAGGGGAATCGCACATCCTAGCGGTTGGAACTTGAGTTCCCTCAAGCCTCTGCAACACAGGCTAAAATGCTCTGGGGCTCTAAATAAACTTGAAAGGCAGTCTAGGTCACAAGGACTGCAACACCTAAGCGAATCGTTGTGCAGAACTGGGCTCAGAGCCAGTGGACTGGGCCGGGGCCCAAGACCTACTGAGACACCAGCTGGGAGGTTAAGGAACTGATTGCAACACCCCACCGTCAACCCCAGATTTCACAGCTTGTGGCTACAAAAGAGACCCATTCTGTCCACTTGAAGAGAGGAAAGGGAAGGGTGGGAAGGACTTTGTCTAGCATCTTGGATACCACCTCAGCGACAGCAGGATAAGGCACCAGGCAGATTGATGAGGCACCTGGATGATATTTTGAAACACAACCTGGGCCAAAAGGAAACCTGCTGCCTTCAAGGGAAGGACACAGTGCTGGCATGACCCATCACCTGCTCAGCAAAGAGCCCTTGGACCTTGAATAACCAGCAGTTATACCCAGGTACTATGCCGCTGGGCTTGGATGAGACTCAGACTAGCTGGCTTCAGGTAAGACTCAGTACATTCCCAGCTGTGATGGCTATGGGAAGAGACTCCTTTTACTTGAGAAAAGTGGAAAGAAAAGTAATGCAGACTTTGTCTTGCACCTTCGGTGAGGCTTGCAAATACTATCTTATAACCCATTATTTTAAGCTGATAACAAGTTAACACTGCATAAACAAACAAATGATCAAAAAGAAAACCAATAAAAACTCTATTCCTTAACTTCATCTCCCGAGTTTTTAACTTTTTGTTCTTTTATATCTTATTGTACTATCCATGTCTTCAAAAGTTGTTGTCGTTTTTTTTTATTTGCTCATTTTTAGTCTTTCTACTTAAGAGTAATTTACACACCATGATTACAGTTCTATAATATCCTGTCTTTTTCTGTGTACTTACCATTATCAGTGAGTTTTATACCTTCAGATGATTTATTCTTGCTCATTAACACCCTTTTCTTTCTGATTGAAGTACGGAGAGATCTAGTGTTGATGAAATTCCTCAGCTTTTGTTTGTCTGGAAAGTCTTTATTTCTCCTTCGTGTTTGAAGGATATTTTCACCAGATATACTATTCTAGGGTAAAAGTGTTTTTTGTATTTTGTTTTTTTCCTTCAGCACTTTAAATATCTCATGCCACTCTCTCCTGACCTGTAAGGTTTCCACTGAAAAGTCTGCTGCCACACTATTTGAGCTCCATTGTATGTTATTTGTTTCTTTTCTGTTTCTGCTTTTAGGATTCTTTCTTTATCATTGACCTTTCACAGTTTATTATTTATTTATTTATTTATTTATTTATTTATTTATTTTTGAGACAGAGTCTCGCTGTGTCACCCAGGCTGGAAGGCAGTGGCGCAATCTCGGCTCACTGCAAGCTCTGTCTCCCGGGTTCACGCGGTTCTCCTGCCTCAGCCTCCTGAGTAGCTGGGACTACAGACGCCTGCCACCACGCCTGGCTAATTTTGTGTGTGTATGTGTTTTTAGTAGAGACGGGGTTTCACCGTGTTAGCCAGGATGGTCTCGGTCTCCTGACCTCGTGATCCTCCCACCTCAGTCTCCCAAAGTGCTGGGATTACAGGCGTGAGCCACCACGCCAGGCCCACAGTTTTGATTATTAAATGCCTTGAGGTAGTCTTCTTTGGGTCAAATCTGCTTGGTCTTCCATAACCTTTTTGCACTTAAATGTTGATATCTTTCTCTAGGTTTGGGAAGTTCTCATTATTTTCCCTTTGAATAAGCTTTCTACCTCTATCTCTGTCTCTTCCTCCTCTTTAAGGCCAATAACTCTTACATTTTTCCTTTTAAGGCTATTTTCTAGATCTTGTAAGTGTGCTTAATTGTTTTTCATTCTTTTTTCTTTTGTGTCCTCTGACTGTGTATTTTCAAATAGCCTGTCTTTAAGCTCACTAATTCTTTCTTCTGCTTGATCAATTCTGCTGTGAAAGAGTCTGATGCCTTCTTCAGTATGCCAGTTGCATTTTTCAGCTCCAGAATTTCTACTTTATTCTTTTTATTTTAATATCTCTGTTAAATGTATCTGATAGAATTCTAAATTTCTTCTCTGTTAGCTTGAATTTATTTGCATTTCCTCAAAACAGCCATTTTGAATTCTCTGTGTGAAAGGTCACATATCTCTCTTGCTCCAGCATTGGTCCCTGGTGGCTTATTTAGTTCATTTGGTGTGGTTATGTTTTCCTGGATGGTCTTGAAATTTGTAGATGTTCATCTGTGAATGTTGAAGAGTTGTGTATTTATTGTAGTCTTCGCAGTCTGGGTTTGTTTGTACCTGTCCTTCTTGGAAAGGCTTTCAAGATATTCAAAAGGACTTAGGTGTTGTCTCCTAAGCTCTATCTGCTTTAGGAGACACCCCAAGCCCAATAATTCTGTGACTTTTGCAGACTCATAGAGGTACCGCCTCGGTGATCTTGAATAAGAATCTGAAAGAATTCTCTGGATTACCAAGCAGAAACTCTTGTTCTCTTCCCTTACTTTCTCCGAAGCAGAGACTCTCTCTCTGTTCTGAGCCACCTGGAGCTGGGGGTGGACTGACACAAGCACCCTCTGTGACCACCACCACTAGGACTGTGCTGGGTCAGATCTGAAGCCAGCACAACACTGGGTCTTACGCAAGGCTTGCTGTAACCACTCCCTGGCTACCACCTATGTTCACAGTACCTAGGACTCCACAATCAATAGGTGGCAAAAGCAGCCAGGCCTGTGTCCTTCCCTTCAGGGTGGCGAGCTCCCCCCAGGCCCCAGGCAGGTCCAAAGGTGCTGTACAGGTGCCAGGGACTAGAGTCAAAAACCTTAGAAGTCTACCTGGTGTTCTATTGTACTGCGGCTGAGCTGGCACTCAAATCACAAGATGCAGTTCTTCCCACTCTTCCCTCCCGTTTCCAAAGGCAGAGGAGCCTCACCCCATGGCCACAACTACAGGCCCACAGGGAGTACTGCCAGACTAGCGCCAATGTTCCCTTAAGGCCCAAGGGCTCTTCAGTCAGCTTGTGGTGAATGCTGCCTGAATTGATTCTCCTTTCGGGGCAGTGGGCTCTGCTCTGGCCCCGGGCAGGTCCAGAAATGTCATCCAAGAGCCAGAGCCTATAATTGGGGACCCTGATAGTTGGCTTGGTGCTCCGTGCCCCTGTGGGCAAGATGGTATCTGAGGTGCAAGACAAAGTCCCCTTTACTTTTCCCTTTGCTTTTCTTAGGCAGGAGTCTCGCCCTGCAGCCACCAAAGCTGGGAATGTGCTGAGTCTCTCCTGAAGCCAGCAAGTCTCAGAGACTCATCAAGACCTTCGATGTAGTACCGGGGTAATTCAAGGGCTCTTTGGTTAGCAGCTGATGAATGCCACCAGGACTGGGTTCTTCCTTTCAAGGTAGCATTTTCCCTTCTGGCCCAGGTTATGTCTAGAAATGTCATCCACCATCTTGCTCTGCCCTCTCCTCGGTGTGGCCATTTTGGAAGGCAGTTTGGCAGTTTCTTAGAAAGCTTATCATACTCTCATATGATCCAGTAATCATGCTACTTGTATTTATCCAAATGAGTTGAAAACTTGCATCCACAAAAAACCTGCACAAGTGTTTATAGCAGCATTATTCATAATTGCTCAAACTTCTAAGCAACCATGATGTCTTCCAATAGGTGAATTGATAAATGCACTGTTATATCCATACAATGAAATATTACTCAGCACTAAAAAGAAATGAGCTATCAAGCCACAAAAAGACGTGGAGAAACTTTAAATGCGTATTGCTACATGAAAGAAGCCAATCTGAAAGGCTACGTACTGTCTGATTCCAACTATACCACATTCTGGAAAAGGCAAAACTATGGT
Source organism: Macaca mulatta (assembly GCF_049350105.2). Lineage (NCBI taxonomy): Eukaryota > Metazoa > Chordata > Mammalia > Primates > Cercopithecidae > Macaca > Macaca mulatta. The sequence goes on along the minus strand of NC_133426.1, from coordinate 81,387,660 downwards.
GACAATAAAAAATTCAGTGGTTACCAGGTGTTTGGGGGAAGAGAGAGAGGGATGAGTAGGTGGAGCACAGAGCATTTTTAGGGCAGTGTAACTATTCTGTATGATGCTGTAATAGTGGATACATATCATTATACATTCCTCAAAACCCATAGAATGTTCAACACAAAGAGTGAGCCTTAATATAAACTATAGACTTTAGTTAACAGTCTATCAACATTAGTTTGGGGTGGGGGAAAAGAAAACAATACTAAATAAATAAAATTTAGTAATAACTTCACTAAATAAATTATATTGTATGGCCTATCTATACGATAGAATATATTTTTAATTTTAATTTTTTATAAATAGTATATTTTACAGCTATTAAAGGATGATACATTATGGAAAGACAAAACTATAGGGACAGAAAACAGGTTAGTTGTTACTTAAGAACTAAGGGAGGATTGACTACAAAGGGGTAGCTTGAGGGAATTTTTGGGATCATGGAACTGTTCTGAATTGTGATTGTGGTAGTGATTATCCCATTGCATGTGTCTGTAAAAATTAATAGAACTGTACAATGAAAAATTATTTTTACTGTGCATAATTTTTTAAAGTAAATGAAAATAGGATGGGGAATTTTAGAAAGCTTTTTATTAAAAAAAAAAAAAAAATAGCTCGTAGTAGCCTTCCAGTTGTGAAAGTTCTCACAGCACGCAAGGGCATTGTTTTCAGTTAACAAATGTTTCATTTAGACTCAGATTACCAGGATAGAAGGGTCCTTCAAGATCACTAAACCCCCCACATGCACCCTCATTTTACAGAGGGAGAAACAAGCCCAGAAAGAAGGGAGTTTCCCAAGGTTACATGCAAATTAGTGGATACTTTGTATAGTTTCAGTCTTTTGACGTTTATTGAGAATTATTTTGTGGCCTAACATATATGGCTTGTCTCGGAGAATGTGTATTCTGCTGCTGTTGGGTTTGGTGTTCTTTGTATGTCTGTTAGGTCTTATTGGTGTTTAGGTTCTCTATTTTCTCATTGATCTTGTATTTAGTGGTTCTGTCTATCATTAAAAGTGGGGTATTGAAGTCTCCAGCTATTATTATAGAAATGCCTATTTCTCCCTTCAGTTCTATGAGTTTTTGCTTCATATATTTTGGGCCTGTCTTGTTAGGTACTTAACAAGAGAGGTGTTCATAATTATTATGTCTTCTTGATGAATTAACTCTTTTATCAATGTATAATGTTCCTGGATGGGCACAGTGGCTCATGCCTGTAATCCCAGCACTTTGGGAGGCTGAGGCAGGAGTATCCCTTGAGCCCAGGAGGTTGAGGTTGCAGTGAGCCATGATCGTGCCAGTTCACTCCAGTCTGGGCAACAGAGCAAGACCCTGTCTCCAAAAAGAAAAATGTTCTGTTACTTGGTTTTGAGAGTTCATTATTGTTCATTATTTGAGCTAAATCCCTTAATTTGAGGAAGTGTGTATTTGTTTGTATATATGTGCACACATGCATGTGCTGCTGACCAGTGTGGTAAATAGCGCAGGGCTACTCTACTTGGTCTTTAATGCCATGGAAAATGAAAAACTTTTTTTTAATTTTTAATTTTATTTATTTATATATTTATTTATTTTGCCGGCAGCTCTAAAACCAGCACAAATTGGGATCATACGCTCCCTATTCTAATGAGATATTATAGTTGAGAATGAGTCAGGGGACTCACTGTGAAGGAGACCAGGTCTTTATTGAGGCCTTTGTGAAAATCTCTGCTACACACAGATAACAACTGAAATCCAATTTACTTCACACTCAAAAGGAAGTCTTAGTTTTATTGACTTAACAACTAGTCAATAAAATTAAAAAGCATTAGTGGCCAGGTGTGATGGCTCATGCCTGTAATTCTAGCGTTTTGGGAGGCTGAGGTGGGAGGATCACTTGAGGCCAGGGGTTCAAGACCAGCCTAGGCAACATGGCAAGACCCCATCTCTACAAAAATAAAAAATAAAGCAGTACCAATTTGAGAATTTTCTTCATTGCTCCCTTGTTTCACTGTCATTTTTTTTTTTTTTTACTTTATTCCTTTTTCTTTCTCTGGTTTTTCTCCAACTGTTTTATTTTCCGTTTTCTTTACATCTTTCCTTTTTTCTTCTCTACTTCCACTTCTCTTTACCCTTTGCTCCCATGTATCTTTCTCTCTGATTTCTCCTTTTCTGTATTATTCTCTTTACCCTGTGACTGTTGCATTACTGGACACTGGCAGTGAGAATAAATATTTTAAGTTAACGTCAATAGGGATATCTTAATAGAAGACATAACTATAATTTTGTTTCTTTGTGGGAGAAATATACACATTAAAATAAAAGGCCTATACTCTATTGCCATCTAATTGGAGCTTCTGTGCTGGCAGAAAATGCACTGGAAAAAAAATAAACCAAAACTCCTTGATAAGAAAAGCATAGTAGCTAGGCCCAAATGTCCACCTTGCTCTTTATTAGAATTATCTAAATACAAAGATGAAAACAATACTTTTCTCCAAGAAACAATCTCTGCAAAAAGCCCCTTTGGCATCAAAGCTATGAACTTTACGGAAAGCCAGAGTTTCTCAGATTGTGTGCCATATGGATAGTTTGACCTATTATGAGTTCTGATTGAGAGAAGAATGCAATATAAAAGCAGCTATTGGGTTTAAGCACAGTGTGGTGTGGTGTTGCAGTGATAGTCTTGAGTGCCTTTCTGAGTTAGGCACACTTTTATTATTTTGTTTTAGTTTTTTGTTTTTTGGTTTTTGGTGGTTTTTTTTTTTTGTTGTTGTTGTTTTTTTTTTGTTTGTTTGTTTGGTTTGGTTTGGTTTGGTTTTTGGAATTTTTGAGACAGGATTTCACTCTATCACCCCAGCTGTAGTGCGGTGCTGTGACCATAGCTTACTGCAGCCTCAACCTCTCTGGCTCAAGCGATCCTCCTGCCTCAGCCTCCCCAAGTAGCTGGGACTACAGGTGCATGCCACCACTCCCAGCTAATTTATTTACAATTTTTGTAGAGATGGGGTTTTCTTGTGTTGCCCAGGCTGGTCCCGAACTACTGGGCTCAAGTGATTCTCCTGCCTTGGCCTCCCAGAGTGTTGGGATTACTGGCGTGAGCCACTGCGCCCGGCCAGACACTCCTTAATTAACTCTTGCAGGCTGATAAGGTTTGGAAATCTCCATTGAATTTTAGGTTTATTTCCACCTCTGTTATTTTAATCTTACCTTAGGCTGTAGACAGCTGGAATGGGCTGGAAGACTTTTGGTGGTTTAAATCTTTTACAAGATGGTGATCTAGCCCTTTGGATGTTAGTGCACTGTGTGTGAGTATACATATTTATCACACACAGTCACTGTCTTTGAAAGTGAGGGTGCATATCTTTCTCAGCCATCTCTTTCTTGTAAAGCCATTGAAGTAATGCCAAGGTCTGAAGAAAGCACATTCTGGTTCCAGGAAGTCAAAGGTTATTTCCTTGAAGGATTTGGCCTAACTAAAGACTTTCGAAAGTAGGGAGTAATAATAATGTAATTGTCCTGAGTGGCCCCAGTTATCCTCTGGGAAGTAGGCATTACTCCTGACTATCACCTCCCTGTATCTGGTAAAGAGAAAGAGTGGCATTTTTTTTCATCACCTTTTATTTCAAGTTCTGGTGTACATGTGCAGGATGTGCAGGTTTGTTACATATTTAAACATATGCCATGATGGTTTGCTGCACAGATCAACCTATTACCTAGATATTAAACCCAGCATCCATTAACTATTCTTCCTGATGCACTCACTCCCCCAAGAGTGACATTTTGAAGGCACTTGGGTTTACTGGCAATGTGTCCTTGCTTAGCCAGTGTGACTGGATGGCCAGGGCTTGACAAGAAGTAACATATCTTGACCATAGAAATTCAAGTTTTGGTTCACTTTCTCTTCTTCTTAAATCCCACCTTTAGATTGGTTTTCACTTTGCCCTCATTTCCCAGAGAACACAGAATACTTCCCAGGAAAAAAGGCTTATGCCATGCACAGTTCCATCCTGCTTCTTACTAAACCCATCTCTCTGGGATTGCTGGTGATTGGAATTCACATGGAACATTCTACTTTGAGCTTGGTAAAGCAGCTGGTTTTGTTAAGAAAACCCAAGAAAAGCTTTGGCCTCTGTTCCCACCTCCCACAGAGCCAAAAAGAAGCCCAGTCTAGGTAGAGCTGAAAGGGCATTTGAACACCATCTAGTTCCACTCCTCATGGTACAGATGGAAAATTCAAGCCCAAAGTTGAAAAAAGGAACTTGTTTAAGGTCACACAGTTAGATAATGGTTACCTTCTGACTTCAGAAGACTGTTCTTCCTCCCTAGTTGTATTAAGGAGGAATCTAACAGACATCTGTTTAAACTATTATCTCTCTCTGTGTGTGTGTGTGTGTGTGTGTGTGTGTGTATGTGTGTGTGTGAACATGGTTTAATTTTTAAACTTTATTTGGGATGACTTTTGTACTTACAGAAAAGTTGCAAAGCTAGTACAAAGAGTTCCAATATACCGTTTGCCCAGTTTCCCCTAATGTTATCATCTGTACATTACTATGGTACATTTACAAAAACTAAGAAACCAACACTGGTATATTACTATTAACTAAACTCCAGACTTCATTCATATTTCACCAGTTTTTCCATTAATGATCATTTTTCTAAAATACCAGAATCCAATCCAAGATAATAATTGCATTTAATCATCATGTGTCCTTAGTCTTCTCTGGTCTGTGGCAGTTTCTCTGCTTTTCCATAACTGTAAGATTTTTAAGAGCATTGGTCAGGTATTTTGCAGAATGTCCCTCAATTTGTGGTAGTTCAATGTTTTTCTTATGATTGCACTAGGGTTATAGATTTTGGAGAAGAATCCCACAGAGGTAACGTTCCATTTTCCTCACGTTATTTCAAGGCGCACATATATAGTCTTTAACAAGACATCACTAGTAATTATCACTATTTAACTTTGGTCATTTGGTTAAGGTTGTGTTTGCCATGTTTTTGCAATGTAAAGCAACTACTTTTTCCTTTTTCATTCTGTATTCTTTGGAAGTAAGTCCAGCTCACACCCAAGCTCTACCTCCTTGAAAGGGGAATCTCTACATACGTTATTTAGAATTCTTCTGTTAGGACAATCTGTCTTTTCTCCACCATTTATGCATTTATTTGATCATTTATTTATATTGTATATGTGGGCTAATATTTATTTATTTTATACTTTGGGTTTTAATCTGATACTACCTTATTATTTTGTTGCTCAAGTGCTCCTGCTGTAGCCATTAGGAATTATTTCAGGTTGGTTCCTGTGTCCCTTTAAACACATGCCCTCTTCCTTTTATCTTTTTAGCACTTGCTAATTTTCTGGTACTACAAGATAGTCCAGGCTCATCTTGTATTTTCCCTGACATAGCCCTATAATGAACCATTAATCCAAAGAACTCTGGTTCCTTTTATTGGAAAATGGTATTTAGAAACCAAGATCTAGGAGTGGTCATTGTTACCAAGCTATCATTGCTCCCAGACTTTCTCAGTGGACATAACTGGGTAATATATGTTTGTTTATGTACTAACCTTTGTATACATATATATCTATAATCATTTGTGTGTCTATCCGTTATGTGTGTGTGTGTATATATGTATGTGTGTGTATATATATGTATATATATTAAGCTAAGCATGAGTTTATATTGATGTCTCTAACTCTAATCCAATACTACAGGGTTCATTCTAGCGTTCCTTTCTTTTTATCTGTAACTTCCCCCTATAACAATGACAAACCTAGCTTCCACTACCCACCATCCATTTACTTAATTGTTCAAACCCAACCAGTCTCACAATTGTTCATCTATACCACCATGACAACAGCTTTATCAACTACAGTACAGTGTTTATGTATGGTTATTTGTCTTTATTTTTATAGTTTCTAGCTAAAACACAATTTTTCAAAGTTAAATCAGCTTCGTACCCCCTTCCTCAGTGCACTTATGTCACACATTTGTAATACAGTTAGATTAATTTGTCACAGTCTGCATTCCATCATGAGATCCTCTGACATCTGGTTGATGTTTGAATTTGCATATGTTAAGGCTGATTCTTTGTAAATTACAGGTCTATAGGTTTTGACAAATGCGTAATGTCATGTGCTCACCACCCCAATACCATACAGAAGAGTTCCATCACTCTCAAAATTCCTCTGTAAATCCGCTTTGTTATCAACCAGTTTCCTGACCCCTAACACTCAGAAACTACTGATAAGTATCCCATCCCTATAGTTTTATATTTTCTAGAGTGTCATATGAATGGAATAATATAATATGTAGTCTTTGGATATGGCTTCTCTCTCCTAGCAAAATGCATTTAAGACTCATTCATGTTGTGTGAATCAATAGCTCCTTTTATATAAGTAGTTCCTTTTAATCACTGAATAGTATTCCATTGTAAGAATACTTTTTATCCATTCTCTTGTTGAAGGACATCTTGATTGTGTTTAGCTTTGAGAAATTATGAACGAAGTTGCTAGAAACATCCACTAGCAGGTTTTTGTGTGGATGTTAAGTTTTCAATTAACTTGGGTAAATACCTAGAAGTACATTTGCTGTATCATATGGTAGGTCTAACTTTTAACACAATTCCTTTCCAAGAAGTCTGGGTTGAGTATGTATGTATGGTGCAGTGGGATATCTGTTCCTGAGCTGGACTGAAATCGTGATCATTCTCACACCACATTCCATGTGGATGGAAAATAGAATATCAATGGGATGTCTTCTTCTCCTACCTGGAAGATGAAGTTTCTGCAAATGACCATTAGATGGCGGGTTACTTGCTGGCACTCTGAGAGCTAGAAGTCTGGGAGATTGTGGGAGACTGTGAAAATCATATTACTCTACCCCCTTCCCTTTTCTTGGCAAAGGGATATTCTAGCCACACTCAGGAAATAAAATACATGATTTCTGACTCCTAGCATGTACCTTTCTACTGCTTCAGGAAGTTAGGCTTGGGTTTCATGTTGGCAAGCATCCTAACAGCTAAATTTGTGTAATGGTAAACTTTAGGTTTTGACCTGAAATGGGGTAAGCAACATCATGTCATGTTTATGCCCCCTTGCTGACCTCATTGCAAAGTAAAAGAAGCATAGAACCTTGATTTCTGGATTCTAATGCCAGCCATCTATTGTCCTTACTCTCTTGGCCTCATATTCATCATCTATAAAATAAGGATAATACCTGCCCATTCATGCTCACAGGGCTGTTGTCAGAGATCAACCTAAGATACATAATATGAAATATATTGAAGGACTTTATAAGTTTAACATCATACAAATGTGAATGATTAATTATTAATGATCAAACCAAACCAAATGGAATATGAAATACTATTCATATTAGGTGGCATCATACATTAATAAATCTGACTTAAAAATACAATCTGTTTATGTTGATCAGGAGAGGAAGATATTTAGTCTCTGAAGTGATGCAGTATTTTCCTCAGAACTTAGTGGGTGGGTAATTTATTATTATCTACTTGTTTAATTGTTGGTGTAGCAGTTACAGAAAATACTTGATTCCAGTTTGAACTGATTTTATAGGGTAATTTCTCACCCTCATAAAATCCACATTATTTCAGTTTACCAAGTAAATACTGGCACATTCAGTAGATACTACTATTTTGGGTTCCAATTGGTACTCCTGATTGACTCTGGTGCTCCGGATCCAGATCCTTTGGTATGTACCAGGCGACAGCAAACCTCAATTATAAAGGTGGCTTTATCTTTATCTTAGAAATCATCTGTAGTTGCTCTGGTTCAAAGCTTAAAAGAAGGTTTGAGGAGTGTACTCTGTCTTCCCAGCAGTGCAGAAACCAATAATCATCAAAACATTGTCACCATAACCATTGTCAGGTTTTTTTCAACCTTGCCCTTGCAGCTCAGCACAGCTCTCTGGCCAAAAGAGGTAAGCTGGGGAAAACAGAATCTACTCATTGTGATATTTTCAGCTTATTTATCTGCATTTAGAAAGTCTCAACCCTTCGGGCTCACCTGCCTGTCAGAGTCAAAAAGGCCTCATGTGTATGTGTGGGCCTGTATGTAAGAAGTAAGGCTTGAAGGCATCCTTGGCATCTGTCATGTGGAATGTGACACATGCAATGGCTTGTAATAGAGTCAGGGAATCATAGGATATGACCTGAGGTGGGAGGTCCAGTTTCTACCTTCATTTTACAATTGGGGAAACTGAAACCCAGACCAAAAAGTAATAACTAATTAGTTATGTAGGTCTTGCTTTATTATTACTGGTCATGGAGAGTGCATCTTAACAGTAGCCAAAGAAGGTATTGATCAAGTAGAGAAAGGACACTGTCATTCCCATAGCTTCAATCTTTTTTTTTTTTTTCTTTTTTCTTTTGAGACGGAGTCTTGCTCCGTCACCCAGGCTGGAGTACAGCAGTGCGATCTTGGCTCACCACAACCTCCGTCTCCCGGGTTCATGCCATTCTCCTGCCTCAGCCTCCCGAGTAGCTGGCACTACAGGTGCCCGCCACCACGCCTGGCTAATTTTTTTTTTTTTTTTTTGTATTTTTAGTAGAGATGGGGTTTCACCGTGTTAACCAGGATGTTCTCAATCTCCTGACCTCGTGATCCGCCTGCCTCGACCTCCCAAAGTGCTGGATTACAGGCGTGAGCCACTGTGCCCGGCCCATAGCTTCAATCTTTATCTTTCTCCAGTGGAAGGGGCTTAGCCTAACTGAAAACAGTTGATGTAATGTAGGGCGTGGGAGGGACTAGTGATAGGGGTGTGTGTGTGTGTGTGTACAACCTTGTTTTCAGTTACCTGCTTCTCTTTGGCCTCTAAATTCTACATGTTTTCCCCTTCTCCTGTCAGAATCATTTAGTAAATATGTGCCTTTTTGAGTTTGTAAGTGGAGGCTGAGTTAAAGAGTATCCTTAGTTTAGGAATGTCGTGTGCTTATTTGGCTAGGTGTGTGTGATTGTGTGTGGGGGAATGTGCTGGATTCAGAATAGTAATAGTTCCTCAAAACTGGAGCTTTTTAATGAGGGAGAATGCTCTACCTTTTTTCTTGCAGAGCCCAGCTTTATTAACTGGATGTGACATGCTGTGTGCTAGTCTGTGCCAGAAAGTATCTTTATAAGTAATTGATCTGCCTCTTCTTCCTTTCTCTTTAGATATTCCCTTCCATGTATGATAAAAACCAATCTTGGTGTGTTTATCTCTTTTTTAAGCATTTTATCAAGGGATTTTTCTGGCTCTTAAAAAGACAACTTCTATACCCACCCTCCACACTACACTGTACAACCAACCCAACATTCTCTGCGTAGACAGACAATCTTCTTTTCTGTGTGATATAAATCTATGAAAACTCCCACATGTTATAGTACAACTGGACTTGCTGATTCCAAACTCTGAGCAGAAAGACCCTCTAGGAAGCCATTGCCAATGATAAGATTGATTGCTACACTGGCAGATGTCTGCCCATTTCCCTCGCTCGGTGGAAAATCTGGCCCACCATGACAAAAAATATAGCTCATCCCAGGGCCTTGAAACCCACCGAATGAGATTTTAGTGTTGGGGATAAAAGCAAGGCTGTAGACTAACTCATTCATTTGCTTTAGTGTTCTCTATAATATATAAAACATATATTTCATAAACACCAAATTTCATGAAAGGAGATTTATTTCATAAGTTTTGTCTATTACCTTGTCTAAGCACAGTGTCTTCCTCCACCATTCCCAGGACATATGGCTTAGTCGGACAGACTACGCACATGAATGCAGAGTGTTGAGTGACAAAGCCAGCCCTTTAGGCGTTTGGAGTACGGCAAGGCTATGTTGGCAAGGTCAGGTCAGAGAAGGCCATAAACTTTGCCTTTCATCTTTACCCTAATAATGCCGCTAAACAAACCCAACCAGAATCTTTCTCAAATCCATGTGTACAGTTTTTATTTGTCAGAGACTAAGCAGAATGCCTGGGGGAAGGCATGCATAATAGAACTAATCATTCTTTAAAGTGTAATTTTCCTTGCCTATGCATTCTTGTAGAGTGTCAGTAGAGCCCTGGACACCCTAAGATAGAAGTGAACTATGCAATTGGGAATAAGTGGAGATAACTTGAATAAATTTTGTATTTTTTTTTAAGTTTTACATCCTCCTTTTTTTTATATGGACTTTAGATATACAGTTAATGTCTGTCAGAGCTAAAAAGATACCTCTGATACCATTTTATCTACCCCTTAACCACAAAAATATTATATAGGGAGCAGTTTAGTATAGTAGAAAAAGCATGGGATTTGGAAAGAAGAACTGAATTCTACTTCCAGTTCAAGCCATTTGATCTCTCTGAAGCTCAGTTTCTTTATATGTAAAATGGAGGTGCTAATCCTCATAATGACATTGTAAAGCAGTGAACTGGTGGCCCCCAATACCATCCTCAGGTTCACTGATTTGCTAGAAGGACTCACAGGACTCAGAAATTGTTACAATCAGGCTACAATTTATTATATCAAAAGGATAGAAAGCAGGATCAATAATGGGAAAAGGTACATCAGTCAGAGACTGGAGGATATCAGGTGCAAGGTTCCAAGAGTCTTCTCCCAATAGAGTCACATAGGTTGTGCTTAATCCTCCAACAACGAAGTTCAGAAACATATGCAAAGTGTTTTCTGCCAGGGAAGCTTACTTGAGCCTGAAACTCCAGGATTTTTATTGGGGTAACTAGTGACTGAAACTTCATATCCCTTGGAAAGAAAGCATGCATTCACCATAAATCATATTTTTTGCACAAGATACCTAGACAGGCTGTTACAGCATGATTGACAGGGCATACACAATGCCCTTATCAGTTACTAGAATAGAGAACATTCTAAGACCTCAGTTCCCGGGAGCTGGCCAAGGACCAGTCACACAAGTGGGCCCTTCTAAAAATGTATACGATTTGAGCAACTCAAGACTGCTGGGTTAACTCTTTCTTTCACAGATAGGTATTAAATTATTGTATGTGTGTATATATATAAAAATTGCATATACATACAGTATAAAGCAGTACATCAAATGTGAGGGATTATTATACATATGAGTAAAGAGAGCTAGAGCTATTCTGGGGTGTGATTAAGTGCAGTAAGAATGGAAATATCTAAGACAACTCTCCAGGGCAATGAATGGGGAAGCTGTAAACAATCCCACTAGGATTTTATTTTTCTCTATGATTTAGAGATAATTTCGTCACCACTACCATTCTGTCCCTTGTCAGTTTCACATTGTACTTTCTTATAGCTATATATTTCTTGGGGTTTTTGCATAAGCCAAATTGTTTCACTACCCACAGTGGAGTTTTGGCAAGGATGTGATCCTCTCAAGGAAAGTGCAGAATTGAGCCTTTGGAGAAGGCATAGACAGGTGCTTCCTAGAAAACCCTGAGCAAGTCCCAGTGAAAGACTATGGTTAATTATACTGTAATTGTGGTAACTAATACCAACAGTGAATTTTAGTCAGAATTGAATTTAAGTGAATGTATGTGAACCTAAATACTATTGAAATATAATTTTGAGCTAAATACTGCACTAGATGCCTGGCCCAGCCTGATCATTTTATAAAAATTTGCCCTCTAAGAATGAAGGAAATGACTATAGAAAGGAAGCTCAGGCATTGTATGCTAGGATGTGGAGGGGAACATCCTGAGGAGGTGCACATACTTATACCTAAAACTGCTGAAAGCATTTGCCAAGGGTAGCCTGTACTCTCTGAACTCAGGTGGTAATGGCACCAAGTAGACTGGAGAACAACTTGAGAAAGTGGGCATATCTTACAGATGGACAACAAACCTCCTGATGGAATTTTGGTAATGGAGTATATGTTAATAGCATTTTAGCTGCTGTAAGCCTCTTCGTCTGCTTTATACCCTCAGAGCTGCTGTAGCTCTCCCCTAACTCATGAATGGGGCTTAAGACAGCTGCCTTTATTCTGCATGTAAGCTAGTGCTGGCTCATTTGTCTTCCTGGTATGTTCTTCTACCCTTTATCTTGGAGACATGTCAATGGTTCTCCTCAAATTGACCCTCTGTTGCCAGACTTTATTGAGCCCTATCTGGGACTTTTTCTAAGCCCTCTGCTCCAGGTGGCCCTAAAAACTTCATGTACAATGTAATGTAGGCTCTTTAATGTGCTAGCAGAAAATGATAGAGATTAAATGGTGGCCGTGCCATCAAGGCAACTCATTGCTTCTTTTGAAATAAAGTATTTGGCAGGTTTTGCCTAGAATTGAGGGATTGAATCACTCCTTTCCCTACCTTATCTTTTTTAAAAACAGCTCCTACACTTCACCCCATTTAAAATACTAGCCCTTGCATTTATATCACATTCTATACTTTTCTAACACTTTCTTATTTATTATTTTATTCTTACATATTTTCATTCGTGCTCCAAGGCCAAGCTCAGGTGCTGTTTTCTACAGAGAGATTAATTTTAACTTCCTCTGACCTCTTAAGGAACTTTCCGTGATACTCTCATGGTGTTTAACCATTTTTCCTATTTTTATTCTAATTATTTGTATACACATCTCATTTATTAGACTCTAAGATCCTCAATGGCAAGATCTAGATAGGATTCATCAACAACTTACATATAGCAGACAAGCAATGAATAATGAAGATGAAATAAAATAGAAAACAAATGCTTGAAGCTTAGATAACTTTGCCTGTCATTTACTCTGATTACTAGAAGACCTAGAACTTGAATCTTCTTCTAGTCCTGTACTGCTGTCTTAAATTCTCCACCACACTGCCTCCCTTACCCTGGCCAGATAGCATTTACTCTCCAGAAGGAAGGAAATTAGCTAAGTCTCTAATAATCAGGAAAGGCTTTAAGGAGAAGGTAGACCTTGACAAATGAGTATAATGTCACTAGGTGAAACGCAGAGGGAAGGGTATTCCAGAGTTAGCAGTGAAAGCACATAAAGAGGGTGGGAGGAAGAACATGGTCTGTAGAGTAATGAGGCCAAGCCTAAGAACCAGGGCAGTGAGTAACCATACAGAAATGCTGGAATGTGATGTAGTAGGAAGTAAGGGCCCCATACAGAAGGCCTTATATGAGGGAAGGGTCTGTAGTAGGGAGGACTTAGGGCTTTCTGGTCTGCTGGCTCTTTTGGAAGTTTGAAATCATGGCAGGGACCTAAGACCCTGAACCTCCTGCCTCTTGATTTGGTCAACTCTGAATATGAAGTACATTTTATTAAGATAATCTAACTTGCTCACTAGCATTTAATGTTAGTTGCCAAATTTTCAAACCTGAGCTCAGAGGGAATTCTCTTGCAAGTTTGAAAGCGTTTCAGAACTCTCTTTCATGGTAATAAGGATTTTGCCTAGCCGAGAAGAAGTTGCCAACTCCTAGCGGTCTCTCTGGCACTCTAAATCCGAGGAGTTTAAAGTAAATGTAGCTCCTGAGAGAGAGAGAGTATGAGTCCTTAAACCACCCTCCCCTCATCCTTTTAAATCTCTGGGTTTATCCTCTGGGAAACACTGTCATTCATCTACCATTTGGTTCAGGTCTCAGGTTCTTGTCTACCATGCAGCCCTTCAAATGTCTGTCATCTGGTTGGTTCCCTATATTGTGAGGACTTAACAAATTTTCAGTCAGCCATTCAGTCAGTCAGTTCCTGTCTTGCCCTCCAGAATATCAAGTATTGAAAAACCACTGACCTCCACTAAACTAAGCTACACCATACCCTGGTAAGAGGGAAAATCTTAGTATAAATTTCACATACACCTAAGGCTTTCACATACACCTAAGGCTTCCCTCTTGTTCTTTCTCCCTCTTCTCCTCCTTCACCTCTCCCTCCACTCTTCCTCTGATCTCTCTCTTTCAAACATTCTTCTTATGGTTTGGTGTTCCATACCAACTGTACATTTGGCAATAGACAAAAATAAAAAAACTCCTGCCCTCATCGATTTATGCCACTAACCTGATTCAATTCTCTCTAAAGGAGATCGTAGCAACCTCTCTCAATGTTCATTTCCAACCAGCATTCTCTTACTATTTCTCAGGAGAGCAGTGAAACTTTATCAAAGTCTACTTTGTAACGATGCCAAAAGCTGGCCTCTGAAAGCTAAAAGGAGAAGAGCTAGAATGTGGTAAGTGGGAGCTGGGCCCTAGCAACAGGACTGTGGGAGGCAGTGTGGAATAATGGAAGGACCATAGGTCTGAAGACCTCATTTTGGACTTAACAGTTGCCCAAACTTTACCTATATTCTCACACATTTATGTACCTTTAGGGTAAGGATAATCACTCATATTTGTCTCATCTGATAGTACCTATCACACAGCTCATGTTCAGGTGAGTCCCCAGGGCCCCCACTGTGCTGTACTCTCCTTTCCCTGCCCAACTTCTCTACACCTTGGATTCAAGTATTGTTTCTACCACTTCCTAGCCTTGAGGCTTTGGTAGGTTTCTTAACTCCTCTGACTGAGTTTGTTTCATCTTCCCTAAAAGAGATAATACATGCTTCATAGCTTTGTTGTACAGATCAAATAAAATAACAGATATGAAATATTTTATAGCCTATAAGGTGCTGTGAGAATGTTGAGATGGGGCCAGGCGCAGTGGCTCATGCCTGTAATCACAGCACTTTGGGAGGCCAAGGCGGGCCGATCGCCTGAGCTCAGGAGTTAGAGACTAGTCTGGGCAACAGAGCGAAACCCCATCTCCACAAAAATAACAAAAAATAAATAAAATTAGCCAGGCATAGTGGCACATGCCTGTAGTCCCAGGGGGGACTGAGGCAGAAAGATTGCTTGAGCCCAGGAGGTAAAGCCCAGTGAGCCATGTTCATGCCACTGCACTCCAGCCTGGGTGACAGAGCCAGACCCCATCTCTAAGAAAAAACAACAACAACAACAACAGTAAGGTGGTTTTATCAGATTAGTCAAGAAATGTCAAAAGGCACACAATTTTTATTACAGCCATGAACCATGCCTCCCACTAGATCATGTGGTATATATAGTTCCAGGCCTATTTAAAGACCCACGTTTGCTTAGGTTCAGGTCATCTGAACACTGATTAAAGTTAACATTAGGAAAGATAAAAACCTAACCTTTATCTGTGTTTGATACAAAGACCACTAGCAATTACATCACTTGAATGTAGTTAGATTTTATTTTCCTTTGGTATTTTGGTGACGTTCCCAAATGAATGCCCAGAAATAATTACAGCAGACTGGCTTTGGCGGAGGAAGTATAAAAGGCAATTAGTAAAATGTAACAAACTTAAATGATAACTGAATCTACATCCCCCCCAGCCATTTCCAAGTATAAGCTATATAAATCTGTGTCCCATATTCACCAAAGGAAATATTTTTGAGGGAATCCAGCAGCAAGGATCTAGTGATCCCTTATGGTAGCGCAGCTATGTGCTTAGGGGCAGGATATGGTGGTAAATATAAAATCCTAAAAGCCTGCTTTCCAGGAGCTCATATTCTGGTTGGGTCTACAAAACAGAAAAATTAAGTTTTTTGTTAGAAGAAATGAAACAATCTAAGACAAAATAGCATCAGGCGTCAAATAGTGTGGAGCAAAAGGCATTCCAGAAAAGTGGAGATCAACACGGGCTGGACCTTGAAGGGTCAGCTTAAGAAAGACAGAAGAAGAAGGCAGGGAGATCTTGCCTATGTTGGGAAAGTAAGGGCAGGAGCCTCTGAGTTAGAAAGAACATGTCAGGTGTTGTGCATGGTGCCACATAAGACTGCTGAGATATTATAGAGCCAGATTATAGATGTCCCTGAAGGCCTGGCAAAGGAGACTGGATTGTATATGGTAAGCAGTAGTGACTCATTTTGAGTTCTTGAGCCAGGAGACTGCTGAGAAAGTAGTGTGTTAAAAAGCAGCATGCGGGGGGGCGGAGCAAGATGGCCGAATAGGAACAGCTCCAGTCTCCAACTCCCAGCACGAGTGACACAGAAGACCGGTGATTTCTGCATTTTCAACTGAGGTACTGGGTTCATCTCACTAGGGAGTGCCAGACAATCGGTGCTGGTCAGCTGCTGCAGCCCGACCAGCGAGAGCTGAAGCAGGGCGAGGCATCGCCTCACCTGGGAAGCGCAAAGGGGAAGGGAATCCCTTTTCCTACCAGGGGAACTGAGACACACAACACCTGGAAAATCGGGTAACTCCCACCACAATACTGCGCTTTAAGCAAACGGGCACACCAGGAGATTGTATCCCACACCTGGCCGGGAGGGTCCCACACCCACGGAGCCTCCCTCATTGCTAGCACAGCAGTCTGCAATCTAACCACAAGGCAGCAGCAAGTCTGGGGGAGAGGCACCCGCCATTGCTGAGGCTTAAGTAGGTAAACAAAGCCGCTGGGAAGCTCGAACTGGGTGGAGCTCACAGCAGCTCAAGGAAACCTGCGTATCTCTGTAGACTCCACTTCTGGGGACAGGGCACAGTGAAACAACAACTAAAGCAGCAGAAACCTCTGCAGACGCAAACAACTCTGTTTGACATCTTTGAAGAGAGCAGTGGATCTCCCAACACAGAGGTTGAGATCTGAGAAGGGAAAGACTGCCTGCTCAAGTGGGTCCCTGACCCCTGAGTAGCCTAACTGGAAGACATCTCCCACTAGGGGCAGTCTGACACCCCACACCTCACAGGGTGGAGTACCCCCTGAGAGGAAGCTTCCAAAGCAAGAATCAGACAGGTACACTCGCTGTTCAGAAATATTCTATCTTCTGCAGCCTCTGCTGCTGATACCCAGGCAAACAGGGTCTGGAGTGGACCTCAGGCAATCTCCAACAGACCTACAGCTGAGGGTCCTGACTGTTAGAAGGAAAACTATCAAACAGGAAGGACACCTACACCAAAACCCCATCAGTACGTCACCATCATCAAAGACCAGAGACAAATAAAACCACAAAGATGGGGAAAAAGCAGGGCAGAAAAGCTGGAAATTCAAAAAATAAGAGCACATCTCCCCCGGCAAAGGAGCGCAGCTCATCGCCAGCAACGGATCAAAGCTGGACGGAGAATGACTTTGACGAGATGAGAGAAGAAGGCTTCAGTCCATCAAACTTCTCAGAGCTAAAGGAGGAATTGCGTACCCAGTGCAAAGAAACTAAAAATCTTGAAAAAAAAAAGTGGAAGAATTGATGGCTAGAGTAATTAATGCAGAGAAGGTCATAAACGAAATGAAAGAGATGAAAACCATGACACGAGAAATACGTGACAAATGCACAAGCTTCAGTAACCGACTCGATCAACTGGAAGAAAGAGTATCAGCAATTGAGGATCAAATGAAGGAAATGAAGCGAGAAGAGAAACCAAAAGAAAAAAGAAGAAAAAGAAATGAACAAAGCCTGCAAGAAGTATGGGATTATGTAAAAAGACCAAATCTACGTCTGATTGGGGTGCCTGAAAGTGAGGGGGATAATGGAACCAAGTTGGAAAACACTCTTCAGGATATCATCCAGGAGAACTTCCCCAACCTAGTAGGGCAGGCCAACATTCAAATCCAGGAAATACAGGGAACGCCACAAAGATACTCCTCGAGAAGAGCAACTCCAAGACACATAATTGCCAGATTCACCAAAGTTGAAATGAAGGAAAAAATCTTAAGGGCAGCCAGAGAGAAAAGTCGGGTTACCTACAAAGGGAAGCCCATCAGACTAACAGCAGATCTCTCGGCAGAAACTCTACAAGCCAGAAGAGAGTGGGGGCCAGTATTCAACATTCTTAAAGAAAAGAATTTTCAACCCAGAATTTCATATCCAGCCAAACTAAGCTTCATAAGTGAAGGAGAAATAAAATCCTTTACAGATAAGCAAATGCTTAGAGATTTTGTCACCACTAGACCTGCCTTACAAGAGACCCTGAAGGAAGCACTAAACATGGAAAGGAACAACCGGTACCAGCCATTGCAAAACCATGCCAAAATGTAAAGACCATCGAGGCTAGGAAGAAACTGCATCAACTAACGAGCAAAATAACCAGTTAATATCATAATAGCAGGATCAAGTTCACACATAACAATATTAACCTTAAATGTAAATGGACTAAATGCTCCAATTAAAAGACACAGACTGGCAAACTGGATAAAGAGTCAAGACCCATCAGTCTGCTGTATTCAGAAGACCCATCTCACATGCAGAGACATACATAGGCTCAAAATAAAGGGATGGAGGAAGATTTACCAAGCAAATGGAGAACAAAAAAAAGCGGGGGTTGCAATACTAGTCTCTGATAAAACAGACTTTAAACCATCAAAGATCAAAAGAGACAAAGAAGGCCATTACATAATGGTAAAGGGATCAATTCAACAGGAAGAGCTAACTATCCTAAATATATATGCACCCAATACAGGAGCACCCAGATTCATAAAGCAAGTCCTTAGAGACTTACAAAGAGACTTAGACTCCCATACAATAATAATGGGAGACTTCAACACTCCACTGTCAACATTAGACAGATCAACGAGACAGAAAGTTAACAAGGATATCCAGGAATTGAACTCATCTCTGCAGCAAGCAGACCTAATAGACATCTATAGAACTCTCCACCCCAAATCAACAGAATATACATTCTTCTCATCACCACATCGCACTTACTCCAAAATTGACCACATAATTGGAAGTAAAGCACTCCTCAGCAAATGTACAAGAACAGAAATTATAACAGACTGTCTCTCAGAACACAGTGCAATCAAACTAGAACTCAGGACTAACCAAACCACTCAACTACATGGAAACTGAACAACCTGCTCCTGAATGCTACTGGGTACCTAACGAAATGAAGGCAGAAATAAAGATGTTCTTTGAAACCAATGAGAACAAAGATACAACATACCAGAATCTCTGGGACACATTTAAAGCAGTGTGTAGAGGGAAATTTATAGCACTAAATGCCCACAAGAGAAAGCAGGAAAGATCTAAAATTGACACTCTAACGTCACAATTAAAAGAACTAGAGAAGCAAGAGCAAACACATTCAAAAGCTAGCAGAAGGCAAGAAATAACTAAGATCAGAGCAGAACTGAAGGAGATCGAGACACAAAAAACCCTCCAAAAAATCAATGAATCCAGGAGTTCGTTTTTTGAAAAGATCAACAAAATTGACAGACTGCTAGCAAGACTAATAAAGAAGAAAAGAGAGAAGAATCAAATAGACACAATAAAAAATGATAAAGGGGATATCACCACCGACCCCACAGAAATACAAACTACCATCAGAGAATACTATGAACACCTCTACGCAAATAAACTGGAAAATCTAGAAGAAATGGATAATTTCCTGGACACTTACACTCTTCCAAGACTGAACCAGGAAGAAGTTGAATCCCCGAATAGACCAATAGCAGGCTCTGAAATTGAGGCAATAATTAATAGCCTACCAACCAAAAAAAGTCCAGGACCAGATGGATTCACAGCTGAATTCTACCAGAGGTACAAGGAGGAGCTGGTACCATTCCTTCTGAAACTATTCCAATCAATAGAAAAAGAGGGAATCCTCCCTAACTCATTTTATGAGGCCAACATCATCCTGATACCAAAGCCTGGCAGAGACACAACAAAAAAAGAGAATTTTAGACCAATATCCCTGATGAACATCGATGCATAAATCCTCAATAAAATACTGGCAAACCGGATTCAGCAGCATATCAAAAAGCTTATCCACCATGATCAAGTGGGCTTCATCCCTGGGATGCAAGGCTGGTTCAACATTCGCAAATCAATAAACATAATCCAGCATATAAACAGAACCAAAGACAAGAACCACATGATTATCTCAATTGATGCAGAAAAGGCTTTTGACAAAATTCAACAGCCCTTCATGCTAAAAAATCTCAGTAAATTCGGTATTGATGGAACGTACCTCAAAATAATAAGAGCTATTTATGACAAACCCACAGCCAATATCATACTGAATGGGCAAAAACTGGAAAAATTCCCTTTGAAAACTGGCACAAGACAGGGATGCCCTCTCTCACCACTCCTATTCAACATAGTGTTGGAAGTTCTAGCTAGGGCAATCAGGCAAGAGAAAGAAATCAAGGGTATTCAGTTAGGAAAATAAGAAGTGAAATTGTCCCTGTTTGCAGATGACATGATTGTATATTTAGAAAACCCCATTGTCTCAGCCCAAAATCTCCTTAAGCTGATAAGCAACTTCAGCAAAGTCTCAGGATACAAAATCAATGTGCAAAAATCACAAGCATTGTTATACACCAGTAATAGACAAACAGCGAGCCAAATCATGAATGAACTTCCATTCACAATTGCTTCAAAGAGAATAAAATACCTAGGAATCCAACTTACAAGGGATGTAAAGGACCTCTTCAGGGAGAACTACAAACCACTGCTCAGTGAAATAAAAGAGGACACAAACAAATGGAAGAACATACCATGCTCATGGATAGGAAGAATCAATATCGTGAAAATGGCCATACTGCCCAAGGTTATTTATAGATTCAATGCCATCCCCATCAAGCTACCAATGATGTTCTTCACAGAATTGGAAAAAACTGCTTTAAAGTTTATATGGAACCAAAAAAGAGCCCGCATCTCCAAGACAATCCTAAGTCAAAAGAACAAAGCTGGAGGCATCCGTCTACCTGACTTCAAACTATACTACAAGGCTACAGTAACCAAAACAGCATGGTACTGGTACCAAAACAGAGATATAGACCAATGGAACAGAACAGAGTCCTCAGAAATAATACCACACATCTACAGCCATCTGATCTTTGACAAACCTGACAAAAACAAGAAATGGGGAAAGGATTCCCTATTTAATAAATGGTGCTGGGAAAATTGGCTAGCCATAAGTAGAAAGCTGAAACTGGATCCTTTCCTTACTCCTTAGACGAAAATTAATTCAAGATGGATTAGAGACATAAATGTTAGACCTAATACCATAAAAACCCTAGAGGAAAACCTAGGTAGTACCATTCAGGACATAGGCATGGGCAAAGACTTCATGTCTAAAACAGCAAAAGCAATGGCAGCAAAAGCCAAAATTGACAAATGCGATCTCATTAAACTAAAGAGCTTCTGCACAGCAAAAGGAACTACCATCAGAGTGAACAGGCAACCTACAGAATGGGAGAAAATTTTTGCAATCTACTCATCTGACAAAGGGCTAATATCCAGAACGTACAAAGAACTCAAACAAATTTACGAGAAAAAAACAAACAATCCCATCAAAAAGTGGGCAAAGGATATGAACAGACATTTCTCAAAAGAAGACATTCATACAGCCAACAGACACATGAAAAAATGCTCATCATCACTGGCCATCAGAGAAATGCAAATCAAAACCACAATGAGATACCATCTCACACCAGTTAGAATGGCGATCATTAAAAAGTCAGGAAACAACAGGTGCTGGAGAGGATGTGGAGAAATAGGAACACTTTTACACTGTTGGTGAGATTGTAAACTAGTTCAACTATTATGGAAAACAGTATGGCGATTCCTCAAGGATCTAGAACTAGATGTACCATATGACCCAGCCATCCCATTACTGGTTATACACCCAAAGGATTATAAATCATGCTGCTATAAAGACACATGCACACGTATGTTTATTGCAGCACTATTCACAATAGCAAAGACTTGGAATCAACCCAAATGTCCATCAGTGACAGACTGGATTAAGAAAATGTGGCACATGTACACCATGGAATACTATGCAGCCATAAAAAAGGATGAGTTTGTGTCCTTTGTAGGGACATGGATGCAGCTGGAAACCATCATTCTCAGCAAACTATCACAAGAACAGAAAACCAAACACCGCATGTTCTCACTCATAGGTGGGAACTGAACAATGAGATCACTTGGACTCGGGAAGGGGAACATCACACACCGGGGCCTATCATGGGGAGGGGGGAGGGGGGAGGGATTGCATTGGGAGTTATACCTGATGTAAATGATGAGTTGATGGGTGCTGACGAGTTGATGGGTGCAGCACACCAACATGGCACAAGTATACATATGTAACAAACCTGCACGTTATGCACATGTACCCTAGAACTTAAAGTATATTAATATTTAAAAAAAAAAAAAGTAGCATGCAGGGTGAATTAGAACAGAGACAGACACCTACTACCAGAAACTCATTTGTTAGCTTTCACTGTAAGACGTGGTGGTAGTCATGGAAGAGGATGATTGAAAACAAGATATAGCCAAAGAAAAGAGAACAATAAGAACACTGGGGCTCAGAAGGTCAGATTACTTCTTATTCAGTCAGTCAGAACTCTGGCATCATAGGTGATTTTAGTGAAAAACATGTCTATTTGTTGGAAACAAATTTTTAACTTTAAATGGTTAGCTTATAGGCTTAAAATAAAAGTTCCCAGAGATGAATTGGTGAATGGCTTCTGAACTTGACCTGTTTGCAGCAGCAAGAATGTGCAAGAATCTTCTCCAGGCTTTCTCAGAGCTGCAGTACCCAGCATTTGTGTTAATGTGACTGGGTTAAAATGAAAGCCTCTGTTGTCTCTGAAAAGAAATTGAGGAAGTACTGTTAAAAGATGATGAGATCAGCCAGGCATGGTGGCTCACGCCTGTAATCCCAGCACTTTGGCAGGCTGAGGTGGGCAGATCACTTGAGGTCAAGGGTTCAAAACCAGCCTGGCCGGCCGGGCGCGGTGGCTCAAGCCTGTAATCCCAGCACTTTGGGAGGCCGAGACGGGCGGATCACGAGGTCAGGTGATCGAGACCATCCTGGCTAACACGGTGAAACCCCGTCTCTACTAAAAAAATACAAAAAACTAGCCAGGCGAGGTGGCGAGCGCCTGTAGTCCCAGCTACTCGGGAGGCTGAGCCAGGAGAATGCCGTAAACCCGGGAGGCGGAGCTTGCAGTGAGCAGAGATCCGGCCACTGCACTCCAGCCTGGGTGACAGAGTGAGACTCGTCTCAAAAAAAAAAAAAAAAAAAAAAACCAACCTGGCCAACATGGTGAAACCCCAGCCAGGTGTGGTGGCATGTAACTGTAATCCTAGCTACTCCAGAGATTGAGGCAGGAGAATCGCTTGAACCCGGGAGGTGGAGGTTGCAGTGAGACAAAATGTCTATTGTGAGACAAAATGTAATGTAATGTAAAAGTGAGACAAAAATGTCTATTGTGATTTGAACATATTGGCCTATAATGATGGTAAAGCTATGTGATTCTGAGCAAGTTACTTAAACTCTCTGAGAAGCTTTAGAACTTCTCATTTATAATATAGTAATGCTAATTCCTACCTACTTCATAGGGTTTTTGTAAGGGTTAAATGTATATCAACATAAAGTTTCTAGCACACAGCAGGTAATCGCACCACTGCACACCAGCCTGGGCAAGAGAGCGAGATGAAAGAAAGAAAAAAGACAGAAAAAACAGAAGGAAGGAAAGAAGGGAGGGAGGAAGGAAAGAAGGAAGGAAGGAAGGTGAGATCCATGGAGGAAGGAAAGGAGACTTTCTTTTCAGAGGAAGATACAATCTGTAGATTGGGGAGCGCAGCTTCAGGGAAAGTCAGAAGTACAAGCCCCACAGAAGGGACAGGGAGCTGGGGTCAGCCACACATACATAATTGAGTTAGGTTGGGAAAATTCTGTGAATATTTATAAGAGGAATCAGGCACTATGCACAGTGGATAAACATGTATGTAACATGCATTTCATGTTCACTTTGGGGTGAGGTTTTAGTATTAAAATAAGGTAGAATTTGGCTGTTTACATCTAAAGGTGAACTGTAGGACACAAAGTTCGTGCACAGTCTTTGTAAGCTGGTTGAAACTGGCTCGAGGTCTGCAGCTATTTATCAGTAAAAAATGTTTATAAGTCAGGTCCTCTGTCAAATCAGAGCTGTGGCAGGACTGCAAGACAGGGGCTTGGGATAGAGGGTGGAGGTCAGTGGATTCAATAGGTTGGCATCAGACAGTCTATCTTGGTCAGCTGGGAAATTTTCCAGCTGTAGTTGTTTCAGTAATGCTTTTTGGGAGCTGGTTTCTGCTTAATTACAGGGGGAAAAGCTTGTGGCACTTAATAACACAGAAATACTTAACTAAGCCCTAATCCTGCTGGCCATGAGATTCTGTTTTTGGTGTGTCTCATTTTAGCCACAGGGAGTCCATTTTATTTGTCTGTTGGGGCATATTTTAACAGTACACAAGACAAACTGAGCAAAACACCAGCACAAAAAAGACTGTAAACTAAGGGGAAATTACTTGGAAGACAAGAGAAAAATATTGAAGTAGCAGTGTGTTCTTAGTTACTCAGGAAACTGCTATTCACTTTGACGCACACATGCATCTCTTCCCTCCTTAAACTGCCTATGTGTGATTCGATAGTACAGTAGGGAAATTATATTTAACAGTAATTTATTGTCTATTTTTAAATATCTAGAAGAGAAAAATTGTAATGTTCCCAACACAAAGAAAATATAAATGTTTGAGGTGATGGATATCTCAATTACCCTGACTTGATCATTACACATTGTATACATGTATCAAAATATCACGTGTACCCCAAAAGTATGTACAACTATGATGTATCAATTTTTAAAAATTTAAACAGGGTCAAAAATGTCTATTGTGACCTGAACATATTGGCCTATAATGATAGTAAAGCTGTGTGACTCTGAGCAAGTTACTTAAACTCTCTTGAGAAGCTTTAGAGCTTCTCATTTATAATATAGTAATGCTAATTCCTACCTACTTCACAGGGTTTTTGTAAGGGTTAAATGTATATCAACATAAAGTTTCTAGCACACAGCAGGTAACTGATAAATGTTAATATCATTAGAGGGGATAGGTCAACTTAGTGTTGGAACTTAAACTTGCACTTATTTAAAGGCAGCAAACATTTCCCCCAGCTTGTTTAAGTAGTTGCTAATGTGTAGAATTGAACCCAGCCACATCAGCAGCTGCTAAAATAGCAGCCTGGGTTTCAGTTTACTTGACTACATACAACTGGGCTAAGGTTATGTTGGAGAAATGGTCAGTAACTAGTATAACGTATAACTGGTCCTGGGGAAATGCCATATTTTTAACCTTGAAAAGTCGACTCATTCATTGTTATATAAGATAATCCCACTTTTTTTTTGTTTGTTTGTTTTTTTGAGACCGAGTTTCACTCTTGTTCCCCAGGCTTGAGTGCAATGGTGCGATCTCGGCTCACTGCAACCTCCACCTCCCAGGTTCAACCAATTCTCCTGCCTCAGCCTCCCAAGTAGCTGAGATTACAGGCGCCTGCCACCACGCACAGCTTATTTTTTGTATTTTTAGTAGAGACTGGGTTTCACCATGTTGGCCAAGCTGGTCTTGAACTCCTGACCTCAGGTGATCCATCCACCTGGGCCTCCCAAAGTGCTGGGATTACAGGCGTGAGCCACTGTGCCCAGCCAAGATAATCCTACTTTCTAGGAATAAAGTGAGCCCACTCCTAAGGGTGATGTGACTCCAGTTTAACGCATTCATCTTCATCTCTGTATTTCCCCATGGACCTTGATTATGGTGTAGCTTCACTTGGAAAAGCCCAAGAATGAATGAAAGATACCACATGGGAGGCATTGACAATGAGAGCTGTTTATTGCCATTCACCTGCAAACACTGTGCTGCCTGTTCATGAGTATCAGACACACAAACATTCTACTTTTTTTTCAGTTACCTTCAACCTTTAATTTTTTTTTATATATACTTTAAGTTCTAGAATACATGTGCACAACGTGCAGGTTTGTTACATATGTATGCATGTGCCATGTTGGTGTGCTACACCCATTAACTCGTCATTTACATTAGGTATATCTCCTAATGCTATCCCTCCCTGCTCCCACAACCCCACAACAGGCCCTGGTGTGTGATGTTCCCCAGCCTGTGTCCAAGTGTTCTCATTGTTCAATTCCCACCTATGGGTGAGAACATGTGGTGTTTCGTTTTCTGCCCTTATGATAGTTTGCTCAGAATGATGGTTTCCAGCTTCATCCAATCCCTACAAAGGACATGAACTCATCCTTTTTTATGGCTGCATAGTATTCCATGGTATATATGTGCCACATTTTCTTAATCCAGTGAGTCATTGATGAACGTTTGGGTTGGTTCCAAGTCTTTGCTATTGTGAATAGTACCGCAATAAACATACATATACATGTGTCTTTATAGCAGCATGATTTATAATCCTTTGGGTATATACCCAGTAATGGGATGGCTGGGTCAAATGGTATTTCTAGTTCTAGATCCTTGAGGAATTGCCACACTGTCTTCCACAATGGTTGAACTTGTTTACACTCCCACTAACAGTGTAAAAGCTTTCCTATTTCTCCACATCCTCTCCAGCATCTATTGTTTCCTGACTTTTTAATGATTTTCATTCTAACTGGCATGCGATGCTATCTCATTTTGGTTTTGATTTGCATTTCTCTGATAGCCAGTGATTATGAGCATTTTCATGTGTCTGTTGGCTGCATAAATGTATTCTTTTGAGAAGGATCTGTTCATATCCTTTGCCCACTTTTTGATGGGGTTGTTTGATTTTTGTCCTGTAAATTTGTTTAAGTTCTTTGTAGATTCTGGATATTAGCCCTTTGTCAGATGGGTATATTGCAAAAATTTTCTCCCATTCTGTAGGTTGCCTGTTCACTGTGATGGTAGTTTCTTTTGCCGTGCAGAAGCTCTTTAGTTTAATGAGATCCCATTTGTCAATTTTGGCTTTTGTTGCCATTGCTTTTGGTATTTTAGACATGAAGTCCTTGACCATGCCTATGTCCTGAATGGTATTGCCTAGGTTTTCCTCTAGGGTTTGTATGGTTTTAGGTCTGACATTTAAGTCTTTAATCCATCTTGAATTAATTTTTGTGTAAGGTGTAAGGAAGGGATCCAGTTTCAGCTTTCTACATATGGCTAGCCAGTTTTCCCAGCACCATTTATTAAATAGGGAATCCTTTCCCCATTTCTTGTTTTTGTCAGGTTTGTCAAAGATCAGATGGTTGTAGATGTATGGTATTATTTCTGAGGGCTCTGTTCTGTTCCATTGGTCTATATCTCTGTTTTGATACCAGTACCATGCTGTTTTGGTTACTGTGCCTTGTAGTAGAGTTTGAAGTCAGCATGATGCCTCCAGCTTTGTTCTTTTGGCTTATGATTGTCTTGGCATGTGGGCTTTTTATTCCATATGAACTTTATTTATTTTTTTTTTATTATTATACTTTAAGTTCTAGGGTACATGTGGATAATATGCAGGTTTGTTACATATGTATACTTGTACCATGTTGGCGTGCTGCACCCATCAACTTGTCAGCACCCATCAACTCGTCATTTACATCAGGTATAACTCCCAATGCAATCCCTCCCTTCTCTCCCCTCCTCCCATATGAACTTTAAAGTAGTTTTTTCCAATTCTGTGAAGAAAGTCATTGGTAGCTTGATGGGGATGGCGTTGAATCTATAAATTACCTTGGACAGTATGGCCATTCACGATATTGACTCTTCCTATCCATGAGCATGGAATGTTCTTCCATTTGTTTGTGTCCTCTTTGATTTCACTGAGCAGTGGTTTGTAATTCTCCTTGAAGAGGTCCTTCACATCCCTTGTAAGTTGGATTCCTAGGTATTTTATTCTCTTTGAAGCAGTCGTGAATGGGAGTTCACTCATGATTTGGCTCTCTGTTTGTCTGTTATTGGTGTATAGGAAAGCTTGTGATTTTTGCACACTGATTTTCTATCCTGAGACTGCTGAAGTTGCTTATCAGCTTAAGGAGATTTTGGGCTGAGACAATGGGGTTTTCTAAATATACAATCATGTCATCTGCAAACAGGGACAATCTCTAATTGAATACCCTTTATTTCTTTCTCCTGCCTGATTGCCCTGGCCAGAACTTCCAACACTATGTTGAATAGGAGTGGTGAGAGAGTGTATCCCTGTCTTGTGCCAGTTTCCAAAGGGAATGTTTCCAGGTTTTGCTCATTCAGTGTGATATTGGCTGTGGGTTTGTCATAAATAGCTCCTATTATTTTGAGATACGTCCCATCAATACCGAATTTATTGAGAAATTTTAGCATGAAGGGCTGTTGAATTTTGTCAAAGGCCTTTTCTGCATCTATTGAGATAATCATGTGGTTTTTGTCTTTGGATCGGTTTATATGATGGATTATGTTTATTGATTCGTGTATGTTGAACCAACCTTGCATCCCAGGGATGAAGCCCACTTGATCATGGTGGATAAGCTTTTTGATATGCTGCTGAATACCAGGATTGCAATTTCTCCACATCATTGACAACACCTTTTTCTTTTTAAGAAAAAAAAGTCTGTTTTACCAGAGACTAGGATTGCAACCCCTGCCTTTTTTTTCTTTTCCATTTGCTTGGTAGATCTTCCTTCATCCCTTTATTTTGAGCCTATGTGTGTCTCTGCACTTGAGATGGGTCTCCTGGATACAGCAAATTGATGGGTCTTGACTCTTTATCCAATTTGCCAGTCTGTGTCTTTTAATTGGAGCATTTAGCCCATTTACATTTAAGGTTAAGATTGTTATGTGTGAACTTGATCCTGCCATTATGATATTAACTGGTTATTTTGCTCGTTAGTTGATGCAGTTTCTTCCTAGCATCGATGGTCTTTACATTTTGGCATGTTTTTGCAATGGCTGGTACCGGTTGTTCCTTTCCATGTTTAGTGCTTCCTTCAGGGTCTCTTGTAAGGCAGGTCTAGTGGTGACAAAATCTCTTAGCATTTGCTTATCTGTAAAGGATTTTATTTCTCCTTCACTTATGAAGCTTAGTTTGGCTGGCTATGTAATTCTGGGTTGAAAATTCTTTTCTTTAAGAATGTTAAATATTGGCCCCCACTCTCTTCTAGCTTGTAGAGTTTCTGCCGAGAGATCCGCTGTTAGTCTGATGGGTTTCCCTTTGTGGGTAACCCGACCTTTCTCTTTGGCTGCCCTTAAAATTTTTTCCTTCATTTCAACTTTCGTGAATCTGACAACTATGTGTCTTGGAGTTGTTCTTCTCAAGGTGTATCTTTGTGGTATTTCCTGAATTTCAATGTTGGCCTGCCTTGCTAGATTGGGGAAGTTCTCCTGAATAATATCCTGAAGAGTGTTTTCCAACTTGGTTCCATTCTTCCCATCACTTTCAGGTACACCAATCAGATGTAGATTTGGTCTTTTCACATAGTCCCATATTTCTTGGAGGCTTTGTTTGTTTCTTTTTACACTTTTTTCTCTAAACTTCTCACTTCATTTCATTCATTTGATCTTCAATCACTGATACCCTTTCTTCCAGTTGATCAAATCAGTTCCTGAAACATTTGCGTGCATCACGTAGTTCTCATGCCATGGTTTTCAGCTCCATCGGGTAATTTAAGGTCTTCTCTACGCTGTTTATTCTAGTTAGCCATTCGTCCAATCGTTTTTCAAAGTTTTTAGCTTCTTTGTGATGGGTTCGAACATCCTCCTTTAGCTGAGAGAAGTTTGTGATTACTGATCTTCTGAAGCCTTCTGCTCTCAACTCGTCATTCTCCACCCAGCTTTGTTCTGTTGCTGGTGAGGAGCTGCATTCCTTTGGAGGAGAAGAGGTGCTCTGATTTTTAGAATTTTCAGCTTTTCTGCTCTGGTTTCTCCCATCTTTGTGGTTTTATCTGCCTTTGGTCTTTGATGATGGTGACGTACAGATGGGGTTTTGGTGTGGATGTCCTTTCTGTTAGTTTTCCTTCTAACAGTCACGACCCTCAGCTGTAGGTCTGTTGGAGTTTGCTGGAGGTCCACTCCAGACTCTGTTTGCCTGGGTATCACCATCGGAGGCTGCAGAACTGCAAATATTGCAGAATGACAGATGTTGCTGCCTGATCGTTCCCCTGGAAGCTTCGTCTCAGAGGGGCACCTGACCGTGTGAGGTGTCAGTCGGCCCCTACTGGGAGGTGCCTCCCAGTTAGGCTACTCGGGGGTCAGGGACCCACTTGAGGAGGCAGTCTGTCCATTCTCAGATCTCAGACTCCGTGCTGGGAGAACCACTACTCTCCTCAAAGCTGTCAGACAGGGACGTTTAAGTCTGCAGAAGTGTCTGCTGCCTTTTATTCAGCTATGCACTGCCCCCAGAGGTTGAGTCTACAGAGGCAGGCAGGCCTCCTTGAGCTGCAGTGGGCTGCACCCAGCTCGAGCTTCCCGTGCTTAGTTTACCTACTCAAGCCTCAGCAATGGTGGGCGCCCCTCCCCCAACCTCATTGCTGCCTTGCAGTTGGATCTCAGACTGCTGTGCTTGCAGTGAGCAAGGCTCTGTGGGTGTGGGACCCTTCGAGCCAGGCACAGGATATAATCTCCTGGTGTGCCGTTTGCTAAGACCGTTGGAAAAGCGCAGTATTAGGATGGGAGTGACCCAATTTTCCAGGCGCTGTCTGTCACAGCTTCCCTTGGCTAGGAAAGGGAATTCCCCGATGCTTTGCACTTCCCAGGTGAGGTGATGCCTCGCCCTGCTTCAGCTCACGGTCCGTGGGCTGCACCCACTGTCCTGTACCCACTGTCCAACAAGCCCCAGTGAGATGAACCCAGTACCACAATTAGAAATACAGAAATCACCCATCTTCTGTGTTGCTCACACTGGGAGCTGTAGACTGGAGCTGTTCCTATTCGGCCATCTTGGAACTTCCCCACAAACATTCTTCATTTACTTAAGGTACATGGAAAAATGATGACATGCTCACATTTTTGGAGAAATTCCCCTTCTACTTGGATGGGTTTCCTTCTTTGTTCAACAGGGCCAGAATTTTATCTAAAGGGAGTACAAAGGCCATGATGCCTTTTCCAGGTAAAATTCTGTATATCTTGTCCCCTTGCCCTTTATCACTTTTGTGGTTAAATGAATAAGTAAATAAAATGTGTTTTCAGTATAAATAAATCATATAGAAAATACCAAATAAATCACTTGCTGCAATTAAATGATCGGAGATCATTGGCTCTAAGGTGCCACACTATTCTTCACAGTAATTTAGCAATGAGCCTACTGTGGCCTCTCCATCAAAACAGAATCGAGTTACAATATTGCCTTATCTTTCTATGGCTTCTCGGTGACAACAGTTTGGGTGACTGCACAGGTTTTAATTAGTGTCAGTAGGTAGAGCTGTCACTCTGAAGCAACAGGATTGAACCCTAGTCCGCTTGGGTGAGATTAGGGGTAAGAAGTAGCAGCAAACTTTGTGATGTTAACCCACCTAAAAAATATTCAGCCCTTCATACCCATTGGCTGGAAATCTCCAACTCCTTAATCTCAGTTCTTCATATTCCAAGAACCTAAGACTGCCTCTCTGGTAGAGCAATCTTGGTAGTGTTCAAGGCATCAACAAAATGGCAGGCTCTAAACTGATTCTATGATGTTTTTGCAAATGGCAAGATGCCTTTCATTAGATAGTCTCCATAGGGGTTCTGGATCTTTAATTACTTGATCCTATTTACAACTCTGTCTTTATAATAATACTTTTTCAAGGCCCAGTATCCTGGCAAAAACATCAATTTGGACATATTATGGAATAGGGTGGAGATGAGAATGCCATATCTGAGTGTGGTACAATTATTTCAGAATTGTTGTAAATATGCTGGAACATTTTGTGAGAAGAGGTAAATGACAGTACAGAACTGGTTGAGACAAGAAAATTGGAAAATGGTTGGAGCCAAAAGTGAAAAGGAGCTAGAAAGGAATAAGGCAGGAAGCAAGGAATAAAAACAACTTGGGTCTGCTTAGCCACTAGCTGATGCGGGGAAAAAAACAACGTGGGTCAGGGTAACAGTCTCCTTTCTCCCCTAAAAAAATATTTTAACAGGGGCCAGAATGACACTGCTTAGTCCATAGGCAGCCTAATAGTGGACTCATTTGATCTAGGCATATAATGACATTTTTGTCTTAGTATATAATGAGCGGTAATTAAGCTGTCACTGGCACTGGGAAAAGATCAAAATGTGAGTGTGCATATTTTTTTCTTCATTCCTCACCCCATAATGGCAGATGTTAGGAGATATTTTGCTGCACCTCTCTATTCTTTGACTCATCATCCTACTCACTATTCCTGCTTTCTTACTGGTGGTATCTTGGCCTTTACATGAAGCTGTTTCCTTTGGACCCTAGTGATCCTTAGAGTTCAGAGGAAACAGGCTATGTAATATAGTCAGCAATATCACATTCATCTCATTCTCAACTAATTTTAAAAAGTACTTACCTAAAGTATCAAAAAGCTACAAAGCACATTTTAAGGTGAGCTGTTGTGTTATTTCTTCACAAAGAATGTTTTGAGTTGATATGACAATGTATCGTAAGTGACAACAGAATGCATGATCCACAGAATATTTATGTAAAACTGACAATAACTCTTCTAGGCTCCAAAGGTCTGATTTCTTTCAAAGTAGCTGATGACATTAAGCACTCTTATATTCATTATTTCTCTCATCTGAGCCCCCGACAGCCCTGTTAAGTAGAAATGACAGGGATCTTCATCTTTATTTCACAAGGCCACATACTAAGGTGATAAAGCCATAACTTGAACCCAGAGCCCCTGATTCCTAGTCCAACATTCCTCTCACTACAGTGTTGACTCTTGTGACTTATCCTGAGTTGACTGATCTTCCTAAAGTGCCACTATGATTATGTCACTCCCTTACTTTAAAATATATTGAAGAAAGGATACTACTCAAGGCCTTTAGAGCCTATCAGAGCCCAGGAAAGTAATATTATATTATTACTTCCCTTGTCCTTAGTTTTCTCATCTGTAAATTGAGATGATATTTATTTTCCTCTCACAGTGTAATGATTTTCAAGTGGTAGGATGGATATGATAGTTTTATTAAACTCTAATGCCCTCTATAGTCCTGTTACCATATTCACTTATAAATTCCTTAACTTTAGTTAGAAGTAGCATTGGAAAAAATAAAATGTATGACTTTCTAAGATGTGCAAAAAGCTGTTCATAGATAAGACACTATTGTGTTCTCTTGGTAAGTTTGAACCAACAAAAGTACCTCAAATAAATGCCAACTCTCAATTACAGATGTTCGTCAAGTTCAGAACCTACTGCAACCTCTTCTCTCTCTCTTTTTTTTTTTTTTTTTTTTTTTTTGAGACAGAGTCTTACTCTGTCTCCCAGGCTGGAGTGCAGTGGCACAATCTCAGTTCACTGCAACCTCTGCCTCCCGGGATCAAGTGAGTCTCCTGGCTCAGCCTCCCGAGTAGCTGGAATTACAGGTGCCCACCACTATGCCCAGATAATTTTTGTATTTTTAGTAGAGACGGGGTTTTGCCATAATGGCCAGACTGCTCTCAAACTCCTGACCTCAGGTGATCCACCCACCTCGGCCTCCCAAAGTGCTGCGATTACAAGCGTGAGCCACTGCACCCAGCTATTACTTTTGTTTTAAAAAAACAAATATTGGCCCCCACTCTCTTCTGGCTTGTAGAGTTTCTGCCGAGAGATCTGCTGTTAGTCTGATGGGCTTCCCTTTGTGGGTAACCCGACCTTTCTCTCTGGCTGCCCTTAAGATTTTTTCCTTCATTTCAACTTTGGTGAATCTGGCAATTATGTGTCTTGGAGTTGCTCTTTTCGAGGAGTATCTTTGTGGTGTTCTCTGTATTTCCTGGATTTGAATGTTGGCCTGCCCTACTAGGTTGGGGAAGTTCTCCTGGATGATATCCTGAAGAGTGTTTTCCAACTTGGTTCCATTTTCCCCCTCACTTTCAGGCACCCCAATCAGTCGTAGATTTGGTCTTTTTACATAATCCCATACTTCTTGCAGGCTTTGCTCATTTCTTCTTTTTTCTTTAGGTTTCTCTTCTTGCTTCATTTCATTCATTTGATCCTCAATCGCTGATACTCTTTCTTCCAGTTGATCGAGTCGGTTACTGAAGCTTGTGCATTTGTCACGTATTTCTCGTGTCATGGTTTTCATCTCTGTCAATTCGTTTATGTCCTTCTCTGCATTAATTATTCTAGTTATCAATTCTTCCACTCTTTTTTCAAGATTTTTAGTTTCTTTGCGCTGGGTACGTAATTCCTCCTTTAGCTCTGAGAAGTTTGATGGACAGGAGCCTTCTTCTCTCATTTCGTCAAAGTCATTCTCCATCCAGCTTTGATCGATTGCTGGCGATGAGCTGCATTCCTTTGCAGGGGGCAATGCGCTCTTATTTTTTGAATTTCCAGCTTTTCTGCCCTGCTTTTTCCCCATCTTTGTGGTTTTATCTGCCTCTGGTCTTTGATTATGGTGACGTACTGATGGGGTTTTGGTGTGGGTGTCCTTCCTGTTTGTTAGTTTTCCTTCTAACCGTCAGGACCCTCAGCTGTAGGTCTGTTGGAGATTGCTTGAGGTCCACTCCAGACCCTGTTTGCCTGGGTATCAGCAGCAGAGGCTGCAGAAGATAGAATATTTCTGAACAGCGAGTGTACCTGTCTGATTCTTGCTTTGGAAGCTTCCTCTCAGGGGTGTACTCTACTGTGTGAGGTGTAGGGTGTCGGTCTGCCCCTAGTGGGGGATGTCTCCCAGTTAGGCTACTCAGGGGTCAGGGTCCCACTTGAGCAGGCAGTCTGTCCGTTCTCAGATCTCAACCTCTGTGGTGGGAGATCCACTGCTCTCTTCAAAGCTGTCCGAGTCATTTGCGTCTGAAGAGGTTTCAGCTGCTTTTTGTTGTTGTTGTTGTTGTTGTTGTTTAGCTGTGCCCTGTCCCCTGCTGTGAGCTCCACCCAATTCGAGCTTCCCAGCGGCTTTATCTACTTAAGCCCCAGCAATGGGGGGCACCCCTCCCACAGCCTCGCTGCTGTCTTGCCGCGAGATCACAGACTGCTGTGCTAGCAATGAGGGAGGCTCCGCGGGCATGGGACCCTCCTGGCCAGGTGTGGGATATAATCTCCTGGTGTGCCTGTTTGCTAAGATCCTTGGTAGAGCGCAGTATTGGGGTGGGAGTTACCCGATTTTCCAGGTGTTGTGTGTCTCAGTTCCCCTGGCTAGGAAAAGGGATTCCCTTCCCCCTTGCGCTTCCCAGGTGAGGCAATGCCTCGCCCTGCTTCAACTCTCCTGGTCGGGCTGCAGCAGCTGACCAGCACCGATTGTCCCGCACTCCCTCGTGAGATGAACCCAGTTGAAAATGCATAAATCACCTGTCTTCTGTGTCGCTGGCGCTGGGAGTTGGAGACTGGAGCTGTTCCTATTTGGCCATCTTGCTCTGCCCCCTTCTTTTGTCTTTTTTAAAGCTCATTGAATTGGTTTAAGATTTGTACAGGTGATTTTCTTACTGCCACATAGAGTTAAAATTACCTAGTCCAGCTTCTCCATCCAGTGTTTAAACCTGTTCTTTAACGTTGCTGAAGTTTTGTCCAGCCACTGCTTTAGTACTTCTAGTGATGGGAGCTTACTATTTTCCTTATGCCTTTTTCATAGCACTCATTTCATGTTTGGACAAATCTGTCAATCTATATGTTGAGCTAGAAGTCTTCCTCCCTCACGTTACTTTCCATTGTAGTCTAACTAAACACATTTCGTTTCACTCTTTTGTGATAGCCCTTTAGGTATTTGAAGACAGAAGGCACATTTCTTAAATTTTCTCAAAACATCAGTTTCGGGGAGGCTGGCCAAGATGGCCAACTAGAAGCAGCTAATGGTGCTGTTTTCATGGAGAGAAGAACTGGCAAGTAGATATAGCACCTTTAACTGAAACATCCAGGTACATGCATTGGGATTTATCAGGGAAACAATCCAACCCACATAGAATGGAGAAAAGCAAGGCAGGATGACCATCCAGCCAGGAGTGACATGGAGCCAGGGGAACCTCCCTCACCCAGGGAAGTGGTGCGTGAGTGAGCAACACTGAAGACCCATGCTATTTTCATGGATCTTTGCAACCCTTGGGTCAGGAGATCCCTTAGTGAACCCACTCCACCAGGGCCTGCAGTGTGACACACAGAACTATGTGGAGTCTTGGCAGAGCAGCTGCTCAGGCACATGCGGAGCCCTGGGAGCTTTCGCTATCTGGGCTTCCCAGCAAAAGAGGCTGAAAGTCCAGCAAACCTGGAGGTTAGACACCCCCAGACATACCCCTAGAGAAGGGGCTGAATCCAGGAGGCTGAGCAGTGATGGTCTGCAGACCCCACTTCCATGGAACCTTGCAGGATAAGACCCACTGGCTTGGAACTTTAACCAGCCACCAATAGCAGTGTTACACCTCCTTAAGACAGAGCTCCCAGGGGGAGGGAACGCTGCCATCTTTGGTGTTGTTACCTTCAGTGCAGCCACCCTATGGTAAACCAGTCAGACTGCTTTTTTTACATGGGTCCCTCACCCCACTTCTCCTCACTGGGAGGGACCTCCTGACTGGGGTCACCAGCCACGCTTGCTGGTGTTTTCTAGCTGTCAGTGGTTCTGAGCGTCCCTGGGATGGAGCTCCCAAAGGAGGGATAGGTAGCCATCTTTGCTGTTCTAGTTGACTGACTAGCACAGTGAACTGGCACGGTACAGCAGCTCTACAAAGAATCAGCCAGACTGCCTTTTCACATGGGTGCTGGATCCCATTTCTCCCAGCAGAATCTCCCAACCGAAGTCTACAACCACCCCTACTGCTGTGTTCAAGCCAGCAACAAGTCCATACCTACCTGGGATGGAGCTCCCAGAGAGAAGGACAGGCCGCCATCTTTGCTGTTTCATAGCCTTCACAGTCGATACCTTCAGGTGCTGGAAAATCTGAAGTGACAAGGGACTGGAGCAGACCCCCAGCATACTGCATCAGCCCTATTGAAAAGTGGCCAGACTGTTAATGTGGGTCCTCAATCCTATATTTCCTCACTGGGTGAGTCCTCCCAGCCTGGGCCTCCAGCCACCCTCTGCTGGGCCTGTCAAGCCAGTAGCAGCTCTGCAGCTCCCTGGGACAGAGCTCCCAGTGGGAGGGGTGGGTTTCCATCTTTGCTCTCTTGCAGCCCTCACTCTCGCTGTCTCCAGGCTTTGGAGAGTCCACGAGGACTAAAGACTGGTATGGACCCCTACCACAGAGAACCCATATCAGAAAGTTAGAAAGATCTCAAATTAACAACCTTACATCACAACCAAAAGAACTATAGAAGCAAGAGCAAACCAACCACAAAGCTAGGAGAAGACAAGAAATAACCAAAATCAGAGCTGAAGGAGGTCAAGACACAAAAAACCATTCAAAAGAGAAATGTATACAGGGGTTGGTTTTTTGAAAAAAATTATTAAGATAGTGAAGCCACTAGCTAGACTAATAAATAATAAAACAGAGAAGATACAAATAAACACAATGAGAAATGACAAAGAGGATGTTACCACTGACACCACAGAAATACAAACAACCATGAGAGACCACTACAAATACCTCTATGGACACAAACTGGAAAACCTAGAAGAGATGGATAAATTCCTGGACACATACATTCTCCCAAGACTGAACCAGGAAGAAATTTATTTTCTGAACAGGGAATTAGTAACAAGCTCCAAAACTGAATCAGTAATAAATAGCCTACCAACTGAAAAATTGCCCAGGACCAGACGGATTCACAGCCAAGTTCTTCAAGATGTACAAAGAAGAGCTGGTAATATTCCTACCAAAACTATTCCAAAAAATTGAGGGGGAGAGACGCCTCCCTAACTCATTCTATGAAGCCAGCATCATCCTGATTCAAAAGCCTGGCAGAGACACAACAAAAAATAAAACTTTGGACCAGGCATGGTGGTTCATGCCTGTAATCTCAGCACTTTGGGAGGCCAAGGCGGGCGGATCACTTGAGGTCAGGAGTTCACGACCAGCCTGACCAACATAGTGAAACCCCATCTCTAGTAAAAATACAAAAAAAATAAATAATTAGCTGGGTGTGGTGGTACATGCCTGTAGTCCCAGCTACTTGGGAGGCTGAGGCAAGACAATTGCTTGAACCAGGGAGGTGGAGGTTGCAGTGAGCCAAGATTGTGCCACTGCACTCCAGCCTGGGCAACAGAGCGAGACTCCATCTTAAATAAATAAATAAATAAATAAATAAATAAATAAATAAATCTTAGGACCAATAACCTTGATGAACTTGATGTATAAAAATTGTCAATACAATACTTGCAAACTGAATCCAGGAGCAATCAAAAAGCTAACACACCATGATCAACTAGACTTTTCCCTGGGATGCAAGGTAGGTTCAACATATGCAAATCAATAAATGTGATTCATCACATAAACACAACTAAAGACAAAAATCACATGATTATCTCAATAGATGCAGAAAAGGCTTTTGTTAAAATTCAGCATCCCTTCATGTTAAAAATTCTCAATAAACTTGGTATTAAAGGAACATACTTCAAAATAATAAGAGCCATCTATTACAAACCCACAGCCAACATCATACTGAATGGGCAAAAGCTGGAAGCATTTCCATTGAAAACTGACACAAGACAAGGATGTCCTCCCTCACTGTTTCTATTCAACATATTATTAGAAGTTCTGACCAGAGTAATCAGACAAGAGAAAGAAATAAAGGGCATCCAAATAGGAAGAGAGGAAGTCAAACTATCCCTATTTGCAAGTGACATGATTCTGTATCTAGAAAACCTCAGAGTCTCAGCCCAAAAACTCCTTCAGCTGATAAACAACTTCAGCAAAGTCTCAGGATACAAAATCAATGTACAAAAATCACTAGCATTCCTATATGCTAACAACATCCAAGCTGAGAGCCAAATTAGGAACACAAACCCATTCATAATTGCCACAAAAAGAATAAAATACCTAAGAATACAGCTAACAAGGGAGGTGAAAGATCTCTACACTGAGAATTACAAAACACTGCTCAAAGAAATCAGAGATGACACAAACAAATGGAAAAATAGTCCATGCTCATGGATAGGAAGAATCAATATCATTAAAATGGCCATATTGCCCAAAGCAATTTATAGATTCAATGATATCAAATTACCAAGGACATTCTTCATAGAACTAGAAAAAAACTATTTTAAAATTCATATGGAACCAAAAAAAGAGCCCAAGTAGCCCAGGGAATCCTAAGCAAAAGGAGCAAAGCTGGAGACACCAAGGCTACCCGACTTCAAACTATACTACAGGGATATAGTAACCAAAACAGGATGATACTGGTACAAAAACAGACACATAGACCAATGGGACAGAAAAGGGAGTCCAGAAGTAAGGCCTCTCACCTATAGCCATCTAATCTTCAACACAGTGGGTAAAAACAAGCAATGGGTAAAGGACTCCCTATTCTATAAATGTTGCTGGGATAACTGTCTAGTTATAGGCAGAAGATTGAAACTGGACACCTTCTTTACTCCATATAAAAAAATCAACTAAAGATGAATTAAAGACTTGAATGTAAAACCCAAAACTATAAAATCCCTGGAAGACAACCTAGGCAGTGCCATTTTGAACATAGGAACAGGAAAAGATTTCATGACAAAGACACCAAAAGCAACTACAACAAAGCAAAATTTGATATATGGGACCTAGTTAAACTAAAGAGCTTCTGCACAGCAAAAGAAACTATCAACAGAGTAAACAGACAAGCTACAGAATGGGAGAAAATTTTTACAAACTATGCATCCAACAAAGGTCTAATATCCTTTAAGGAACTTCAACACATTTACAAGAAAAAACAAACAACCCCATTAAAAAGTGGGAAAAGGACATGAACAGACACTTTTGAAAAGAAGACAATCGTATGAAAAAAAGCTCAGTATCACTGATCATTAGAGAAGTGCAAATTAAGACCACAATGAGATGCCATTTCATGCCAGTCAGAATAGCTATTATTAAGAAGTCAAAAAATAACAGATATTGGCGAGATTGTAGAGAAAAATGAATGCTTATACACTGTTGGTGGGAGGGTAAATTAACTCAACCAATGTGAAAAGTAGTATGGTAATTCCTCAAAGAGTTAAAAACAGACCTACCATTCAAGTCAATAATCCCATTGCGTCTGGAATTGGTGGGTTCTTGGTCTCACTGACTTCAAGAATGAAGCCGTGGACCCTCGCAGTGAGTGTTACAGTTCTTAAAGATGGTGTGTCCGGAGTTTGTTCCTTCAGACGTTCAGATGTGTGTTTGGAGCTTCCTCCTCCTGGTGGGTTCATGGTCTCGCTGTCAGGAGTGAAGTTGCAGCCCTTCGTGGTGAGTGTTACAGCTCTTAAAGGCAGCACGTCTGGAGTTACTTGCTCTTCCCAGTGGGTTCATGGTCTCGCTGGCTTCAGGAGTGAAGCTGCAGACCTTCAGGTGAGTGTTACGGCTCATAACTGGCAGCATGGACCCAAAAAGTGAGCAGCAGCAAGATTTATGGCAAAGAGCGAAAGAACAAAGCTTCCTCAGTGTGGAAGGGAACCCCAGCGCGTTGCCACTGCTGGCTCGGGCAGCCTGCTTTTATTCCCTTATCTGGCCCCACCCACATCCTGCTGATTGGTCCATTTTACAGAGAGCTGATTGATCCACTTTACAGAGAGCTGATTGGTCCGATTTGACAGAGTGGTGATTGGTCATTTACAATCCTTGAGCTAGATACAGAGTCACAGAGTGCTAATTAGCTAGATACAGAGACAGCTAGATACAAAGTACCAATTGGTGTATTTACAAACCTTGAGCTAGACAGAGTGCGGATTGGTGCACATACTACCTTCCGGCTAGATATAAAAGTTCTCCAAATCCCCATCCAGTTCAGGAGCCCAGCTGGCTTCACCCAGTGGATCCTGCACCAGGGCTGCAGGCGGAGCTCCCCGCCATCCCGATCCGCGCCTGCACTCTTCAGCACTTGGGCTGTGGATGGGACACGGCGCCACAGAGCAGGGGGCGGCACCCCTCCGGGACGCTCAGGCCAGGCCGGTAGCCCACAGCAGGGGGAGGAGCTCAGACAGGGCGGGCTGCAGGTCCCAAGCCCTGCCCCTCCCGGAGGCAGCCAAACCCTGTGAGAATTTCAGTGCAGCGCCGGTAAGCCGGCACTGCTGGGGGACCGGCACAACCGCGGCAGCTGCTGGCCCGGGTGCTAAGCCCCTCACTGCCCTGGGCCAGCGGTGCCCGCCGGCCGCTCCGTGTGCTGGGCCCGCCGCACCGGCGCCCGCCGGAACTCACACTGGCCTGGGAGCACAGCATGCAGCCCCGGTTCCCGCCCGTGCAACCCCGGTTCCCGCCCGCGCCTCTCCCTCCACACCTCAGGGCAAGCAGAGGGAGGGGACTCCGGCCGCAGCCAGCCCAGAGAGGAGCCCCACGGTGCCTCGGCAGGCTGAAGGGCCCCTCAAGTGCCGCCAGAGTGGACGCTGAGGCCAAGGAGGCACTGAGAGTGAGGGCTGCTAGCACTTTGTCACCTATCACCATTACTGGATATGTATGCAAAGGAATATATATCATTCTGTTATAAAGACACATGCATACATATGTTCATTGCAACACTATTCACAATAGCAAAGACATGGGATCAACCTAAGTGCTCATCAGTAGCAGATAGGATAAAAAAAAATGTGGTACACATACACCATGGAATACTATGTAGCCATAAAAAAGAACGAGGTCATGTCTTTTGCAGGAACACGGACAGAGCTGGAGGCCATTATCCTTAGCAATCTAATGCAGGAACAGGATACCAAATACCACTTGTTCTCACTTAGAAGTGGGAGCTAAATGATGCAAATACATGGATGCAAATAGGGGAACAACAGACACTGGGGCTTACTTGAGGGTGGAGGGAGGGAGGAGGGAGAGAATCAGAAAAAGTAACGATTAAGTACTAATCTTTGTCCCTGGGTGACAAAATAAACTGTACAACAAACCCCCATGGTATGAGTTTACCTATGTAACAAATATACATATGTACCCCTGAATCTAAAAGTTTTTTTTAAATCAGTTTTGAGTTCTCTTGTTCTAGACTTTTTATCTAAATGAGTTCCAATTTGTCTATATCACTTATCAAAGTTCATTAGAACATTCATTCTGTTCCTGCCATCTTAATGACATCATGTTTCCCCTGCTCAATCCTGTCTTTGTGTCTCTGTAGATTAATTTTTTATGTTAGATCATTAGCACTAAAAGATGATTTTAATTAAAATAATACCCACAACCCCTTCTTCCCCCACACTCTCCTCTTCCCCAAGAGACAGACATTCTAATTTGGCATGACATTATCTGGCCTAACAGTGTCTGGCATATGAAGTGCCTAAAAGGTCATCTTCCATTGTTTTAGCTTTCTGGAATAGTTGAATTAAGTTCAAACTCAGGATGTTTTTCAAATGTTAAGTCTCTCTGGGGATGTTTTTCATAACATCTTTGAACTGGCTAACACGACAATAAATGAAACATGCTGCACTGGATTAAAAGGTTATTTCCCTAGTGTGTCAAGCTAACAGAGAACATGAAACTTCCCATCAGGCACTGGGCATCTCTGGCTGTCAGTGTAGCAACATTGTCTCCATTAAGTTCCTAACCTCCACCGCTCAGAGAACACTTTAGTCAAGAAACTACCCTTCACAGTGAATCCTGAGTGGCAGAAAGGCAAAGAAAAGAAGATGTAGGAAGAGTCAGAAATAAACAAAAGAGATTAGGGACTCTGTGAGCTAATAACCTGAGTCTAGGTAATCAAGACCAAAGACCGTGGGAAACCCATTATTTGACATTAAGAGTAAGGAAGAAACCTCATACAGGATCAGAGCCAAGCAAAAAATGAACAGTGGTCTACAATTGGCAGAGTAATTCTGGTAAGTTAGAATATTGAAGGACAGGGCAAGAGTCTGTATTCCATGGAGATGAGATACCTGCAATTTACCACATTAGAATGATTACCTAAGAAAGACTATGGAAATAAATTTTAAAAGGGTGTTTCCTATGCAGACTTTAATGAGCACAGCGCCCCCAGAATGCCATGCGTATGGCTTTGGGCATCAGCCAGGATTGGCTTGAGTTGGGTGCTACCTAGTGAACTATTTCAAACTATGGTGCTCTGAGGACTTTTTTGCTGCCTTGGGTATGGGTAACAGTAATGAGTTGTGAGGGGTCAGAATAGAGAGCTAATAGTGATAAATGATTGCTAGGCTATTACAGAATTCTAACTAGAATGGCAACATACTTATTCTTAGGCCCAACCCCTCTTCTTTTCTGATATTCCACCCTTCTTCTTAGCCCTCTATCCTTTCCCTTGCTCCTGGATAGCCCATTCCTTGTCCCATGTAGCAAATAAAATGAATATGAGAAAATGCTTCTAATGGGGCGGGGGGGACATGGCCTTATTAACACGTGTGTTTGGATTCCTGGGTGCTTTTGTGGAATTATTGAAATTTTCCTTTCAATAATAAAAATTATTCAACAGCAGTTGTAAAAGTATTGTGCAGATGGTCAAGCTCATCTTAAAGTATTTTCCCCATATATAAATAGCCAATAACTACCATGTACCCACAAAAATTAAAAATTTAGGCCAGGTATGGTGGCTCACGCCTGTAATCCCAGCATTTTGGGAGGCCGAGGCAGGCGGATCACGAGATCAGGAGCTGGAGACCAGCCTGACCAACATGGTGAAACCCCGTCTACAAAAATACAAAAATTATCCGGGTGTGATGGCGCGTGCCTATAATCCCAGCTACTCAGGAGGCTGAGGCAGGAGAATCGCTGGAACCCAGGAGGCGGAGGTTGCAGTGAGCCGAGATCTCATGACTGCACTCCAGCCTGGGTGACAGAGTGAGACTCCATCTCAAAAAGAATAAAAATAAATAAATACATTTTTTTAAATTTAAAATTTACCCCAGTGGAGTTCACTTACTGATGGAGGATGCCTGAGTCCTTTGACCTTTGGCAGTGATGGGTCTTCTAGCTGTGAAAAGGTCTAGACATCTATCAGTTTGAGCATGACTACTGGGCTCCACTATAAGCATACCTGCAAA
The DNA here is from genome assembly GCF_049350105.2 of Macaca mulatta. Taxonomy (NCBI): domain Eukaryota; kingdom Metazoa; phylum Chordata; class Mammalia; order Primates; family Cercopithecidae; genus Macaca; species Macaca mulatta. The sequence goes on along the minus strand of NC_133426.1, from coordinate 81,343,811 downwards.
AGGAGTGTGATGAGGGTGGGATCTGAAACAGTAGTTTTACCACTTGGCATGGATTGCCTAGCAGTTGTGTACTTAGTGAAAGCAAGTCCAGAGTTAAATGGGAAGTTGCACTTCATGAAGTGATCAGAGATGGATTTTTTTCCCCCCGTAGGGCCCAAGTCTGTGAACCAAAGGGATTTTTTTTTTTCTTGGTGAAAGAAATTCACCTTGAACCAATATCTAGAAGACCTATCTGGGGATCAACAAGGCCAGGAGAATATTTTGAAAATAAAATCAAAATACAGAAATAAACATTTGAGCCAATCTAAGACTTGTCCCACTGAGAGATACCTGCTTTGCCAAGTACATGCCTACCTCTCTAAGATTATAAGTGCTTTGAGGGTAGAGCTTGTGTTTCTCACTTCTGTTTTCCTCATGGCATAGTCTAACATGTAAAACAGGTATTTAATAAATGTGAAAACACTTAACGTACAACCACACCCATGTGACAGTCCCAGCCTTCCAGCAAGTTGTTTGTATTTTGTCCATATAGCCAAGAAAGTTAAGGAAGTGGAGTACTCAACTAAGCCCCGGATTCACAGACCTTCTTCAGTGTTGAACTATGCTATTCTTCACTGCTTAGAATATAGAAAAGGTATCGCTGTTTGAAGTACACATGTTAGGATGGCCTGGGAACTACCCTGATATTAAGAAGGAAGGCCAGAGATTTTATGGATGGTAAAACTGAGGCTCCCAGTTACCTGTAACAGTTACCTCAGTATCTTATGGGAAAACTACAGTGGGACCAAGATTGTTTCCTGGACCAGGACAGTAGTATCACTTTTGTTAACGGGATGTTTTGTATTTGAGTATGCATTGTCTTCAATTTACTTGGAACCACTTATGCATTATTCTTGTATACTTACCTAAAATTAGCTGATCTATAGGGAAATGAATAGATATGTCTGTAATTCTTAGGGGATCTAAAATATAGTAATTAATTTGATGTTTATCTCTTTATGGTCTTGTTTTCTGCTTTGGAAGTTAGAATGAAGTCAGAAACGAGTAAAAGAAAACTATGATCATGGGACTTTTTATATATTAAAAAAAATAAAAAGAAGAAGAAAAAGAAGGCTGGGTGTCGTGACTCACGCCTGTAATCCCAGCACTTTGGGAGGCCAAGGCGGGTGGATCACGAGGTCAGGAGTTCAAGACCAGCCTGGCCAAGATGATGAAACCCCATCTCTACTAAAAATACAAAAATTAGTGGGGCGCAGTGGCAGTCGCCTGTAATCTCAGTTACTCGGGAGGCTGAGGCAGGAGAATCGCTTGAACTCAGGTGGCAGAGGTTGCAGTGAGCTGAGATCGTGCCACTACACTCCAGCCTGGGCAATGGAGTGAGACTCCATCTCAAGAAAGAGAAAGAAAAGAAAAAGAAAGAAAGTTGGGCCAGGCACAGTGGCTCACGCCTGTAATGCCAACACTTTGAGAAGCTGAGGTGGGCAGATCATCTGAGGTCAGGAGTTCGAGACCAGCCTGGCCAACATGGTGAAACCCCATCTCTACTAAAAATACAAAAATGAGCTGGGCATGGTGGTGATTGCCTGTAGTCCCAGCTACTCAGGAGGCTGAGGCAGGAGAATCACTTGAACCCTGGAGGCAGAGGTTGCAGTGAGCTGAGATCATGCCACTGCACTCCAGCCTAGGTGACAGAACGAGACTCCATCTCAAAAAAAAAGAAAGAAAGAAAGAAAGAAAGAAACTTTTGTACTTGTCATGGTATCCCTAGTCCCTCTACTCTCCCCTCAAAATTTCAAATGATGTCTTAACTGGGCATTATTAAATAGCTGAATTTATTTTAGCTCTTCCAAAGAATTCCCAGCTTTGTTCATCTTACAACTTCCAGTCCTTTATATTGCATCTTGCTTCCACAATGGAAGAAGAAAGTCACCATAATTTTTTTGAGTGTACGTGAATGTCAGGTGTGTGTGTGTGCGTGTGTGTGTGTGTGTAAGGAAGAAATGTGTTGCTTGGGCGGGTATGCCTTGGGATGACAATACAGAGCTCTAGAATCCAGAGGCTGGAAGAGCAGTGCCTACTTCTCAGATGGATTTTGGCTTTATCTCTACCACTTTTCACTTCTCCTCTTGGGATAAGTAAGAACAGCTTTCTTATTTCTGACAGCATTTCCTCCAATAAAGACAAACAAAAAGTTAGTAGCCCTCTTATTAGTGGTTATTTTTATTGATAACTTACATTCCACTTGGTAAGGAACTCGGTGCTATGGGGATATTTCTGGACCGGAAGGCAACACACATCCCACATCTAAGGATGTGTCCGTGTTACCAAATCACTATGTAACACTGACAAGTAGTTTCCCCTTTCTGGGACTTGGTTACCCCACTTGTAAAATGGGGAGTTTGGGATGAGACTATCTTCCAAGATCCTTCCAGCCCTGTGGTTTAGTGATTATATTTCTGAAAAGAATGTTATAACATTTTTTAAAAATGCAGTTAACAGGATAAATTAGTAATAAGAAAAGAGATTAGAAATCATATGGAGAAAGTCAAAAGATAATTGAGCCGAAAGTTATTGCACTCAAGCATTAAATGTAACTCAGTGCTGCCTGGCAACAAAAGCACTCTTTGATTAGGATACAGTCCTTATATAAATGTATTCTCAGAAAGGGCCAGGCTACAGTGGCATGGTTCTTCAGAAGACTCGCCATCTTCCACACACAATTGGGTCTTCCAGGTTGATCACTCTGTTCCTAATATGCCATTATACTGCCCATATGGGTCTAGAGTCAAGGAGAAAGTGACTTTCTTTAGAAAGAAATACTCCACCTGACAAACAGTGATTATACTTTTCTATCACTCTTTCCTCAGATTTGAGAAAGAAAGCAGGCAAAAGTCCTGAAAATAAAATTATTTTACAAAGGCAAAGGGACTCAGATGTGTCAGTGAAGTTGAGCTACCTATAGTTACAAGGTTTAAAAGTTAAGACTAGTGAGGAGGCTGGCTATTCCTGACTTGAACCTATTAGTGCCTCTGCTTGTTCTTTCTACCCCTAATTCCAGTCTTAATGAATATTGTTTCCTAGCATTTGTATAGTGCTTTAATATATACAATGCATTTGTATATGCTTTCTCATTGATTCATGGTCTTATGCACCTACTCTTCTTGAAAATTTCTTTAGAGTGATGTCACAAAAATAGTACAGATAAAACTGGTAGGGAGAGAAAGAAAAGAAGCAGAAGGGAGACCCAAATGTTGAGACACCAAGCTACGACAAAAATGCAGCCACTATCACTTCTGCCTAGGAACATGATGGCAAAGAGGGTCCTTTTTAGATTGGTGGCTGCCAAAAATGAAGGCAGATGATACATACAGAGCCCTGTCACCACCAGCAGCACCCTACTTGCTATCCCTGACAAGACTGGGGTATGTATGTATAAAAATCAGAGGCATACAGGAAGAGACATGAGATGGAAGGGAGTAAAGAGTTCCCTCAGGCTCATCCCAGTATCACACAAAACTTAAATCAGAATTTCTTCTTGCATGTCAATTTTTTATGGTACATGTAATTAATTTCAGTTTTTAAAGATGAAAAAATAGACTGGGCCTGGTGGCTCACGCCTGTAATCCTAGTACTTTGGGAGGCCAACACAGTCGGATCACCTAAGGTCACGAGTTCCAGACCAGCCTGGCCAACATGGCGAAACCCTGCCTCTACTAAAAATACAAAAATTAGCTTGGGAGGATGAGGCAGGAGAACCCCTTGAACCCGGGAGGCAGAGGTTGTAGTGAAGCAAGATCGCACCATTGCACTCCAGCCTGGGGGATTGAGCGAGACTCTGGAAAGGAAGGAAGGATGGAAGGGAAGGAAGGGAGAACAGAGGGAGGAGGGAGGGAGGAAGGGAAGGGAGGGAGGGAGGGAATAGCTGGGCATATGGTAGCCTGTAATTACAGCTACTCGAGAGGCTGAGGCAGGAGAATCGCTTGAACCTGGCAGGCGGAGGTTGCAGTGAGCTGAGATCATGCCACTGCACTCCAGCCTGGGTGGCAAAGTGAGACTCTGTTTCAAAAAAAAGAGAGAGAGAGAAAGAGAGAGAGAGAGAAGGGAAGAAAAGAAAGAGCGAGAAAAGAAAAGAAAAGAAAGAAAGAAAGAGAAAGAAAGAAAGGAAGGAAAGAAAAAGAAAAGAAAGAAAGAAAAGAAAAAGAAAGAAAGAAAGAAAAGGAAAAGAAAGAAAGAAGGAAAGACAGACAAAAATTAAATGAATTCTAGAGTGTTAGGAACTAAAAGAACCCTTAGATATAATCTAGTTTTTCTCCTTTATTGTATAGCTAGTAAAACTAAGTAGCAGAGAGGGAAGGGAGCTTGTCTGAGGACACCTAGCTAATGATTGTACTCTGTCCATTATACAGTATCCCCTCTTCTATATGAATTTTTTTTTGCATATCTGTTGAATTTTTGGATTTTTTTTTTTTTTTTTTTGAGACAGTCTCACTTTGTCCCCCAGGCTTAAGTGCAGTGGCACGATCTTGGCTCACTGCGGCTGCGGCTTCAACCTCCCAGGTTCAAGCAATCCTCCTGCCTCAGCCCACCAAGTGGCTGAGACTACAGTCACATGCCACCATGCCCGGCTAATTTTTTTGTATTTTTTGTAGAGACGGGATTTCCCCATGTTGCCCAGGCTGGTCTCAAACTCCTGAGCTCAAGCAATCCGCCCACCTCGGCCTCCCAAAGTGCTAGGATTACAGGTGTGAACCACTACTCCCGACCAGAATTTTGGAATCTTTATCATGAGAGTGGAAATATTTAATAGAGCCATACTATACTTTTGAGATATATAGAGTGTAGCTGTGGTAATCTCTTTTTGATGTCTTTCTCACCCTTAATATTGTTAAAACTTGTATGGTTGCTCATTTAAGCATGTTTCCTGTACTTAACATCATCATACCTCTGTATTTCTAGCTTAGGGTCTTAAAATCCTGATAGATATCAGAAAATAGAATTAGCCAAGTAGAATTTTGGATTAGAATGTGCTCCCTGTACTGTTGCTGATTCTGTCATCCATTATACTGACTAAAGCTAGATTGGGAAGAATCAGACTAGACAGAGCTAGCTGGGCTAGCTTGGAAAACTGTCCGTGGGCCTATTTGCTATAGTAGTGCCATCTCCTTGCTTCATTACAGTCCCTAACCCAACCTGTAGATTCCCCATCTGTAACAGCTTGCTGGTCAGTTGCTTTCTTTCCAGTGTGACAGCTAAGGTCCTGGTCAGCTTCATTAGACATGTTGTACCTGATAACTGGTCTTCATACTGGCCTTGCTTTGTTCCCAAGAATATTCTGGCACCAATATTTCTGAGGCTACTCTGGTCTGGAATCCAACCATCCATGATTCTCCTTTTACAATCATCTATTAACTCTTTGATCTCTCTCCTCTCTATATTCTGACTACTACTCCCTTACCTGTCACATCTAAATCATCTTCCAGGTCTATACAGCACAGCTATGTAGTTATACTTACATCTAACATCTCCTTTCCATTCCTGTTTCCTCCTCCTGAATTCTAATCTTTTTGACATCTCACACCTGAACATTTTTTCCTATCTTCCTACGCTCTGTCTCTCCCACTTTCACTGGTCCTAATATTCTTCACTACTCAAAACCCTTCAGCATCTTCCTGAATTACAATTTAGTTGGCCTCCACAGTATACTTCAGTTTATCTTTCCACTATATTTTCTTGTTTGTACCTATTTCAGCCAAACACTATTCCCTAAATTCTCTCCCCTTTTTTCCTACCATTCAACATCATTGTTTAACCAGTTTTTACAAAGTACATACCATGTTACAAGCACTATGTGAGCTAGGCCCTGTGGAGTTGGGGGTGTTGGTGCTTAGTCTTTTGGGGGTATCAGATATAAAGTAGTAAAGCTTGTATGAGATGATGAACACAGAGGAGATAAAAATTCTTTGAGAATACAGAGAATGACAGAGACTAATTTTGTTTGGAGTAGGTAATCAAGGAATGTGTCAAGGAAAAACTGAGTAGGGAAGAGGACAGAGAGGTGAAAGGGAAGTTGGGAAAGGGAGGAAGGGAAGGAATGGGAAAAGGGGACAGAGATTCCAAACAGAGAGAATATCAAGTGCAAGGCACCCAGAAGCAAAAACAAATGGTTTAATATTAAGGGAGCAGAGAGGGTTAGAATATTTAGGAACATAGTGGGAAGTGAACAGAATGAAAAGAAGATACAACTGGAGAAGGTGAGGATTGATTGAGGAAAGTGTTTTGCAAAGCAAAACAGTTTTAAGGTACCTTGTCTACTTGCTATGATTCTATAGCAGTTGTTTAGAAGATAGACTGAAGTGGGAGGGAGACTTGTAGCATTTCATGAAGGTCCTTCTGCCTGGAATACTTTTCTCTCCACTGAACTTCCCCATCCTCACCTCCAGAAAGGTCATCCTTCAAGGTCTACCTTAATGTCGCTGCTTTTAGTGAAGCCTTCCCAAATCTCCCTCCTCTCTAGAATTCTAGAATTGGAGTAATTTCCCTCCATTTGGGATTCCCATAGCAACTTTCTGCCTCTCTTTCAGTGGATTATACTTACGATTTGTCTGTAGCTTGCTTTCCCCCTCTAGACTCGGAGCATCTTGAAAACAGAGATCTAGCCTCATTTATCTGTCTTTTCTATGCTGTACCTGATACAATACCGTGATCACCGGTAGTACTAATAATTTTGATGAATTGATTTAAATTGGTGTCCCAGAGATTGGCACTACTCAAACTCCAAAGGCTATATTGCCCCAGGCCCATAGGCAAAAACATGACTTACTTTCTCACCTTGATTTTTTTTCCCCCAGTTGGGAAAAGCCAGGGACAGCCTCAACACAAATGCTGGTGTGGGTCATCTAGACTCTGAGACCTTAGACTTCAAGGCCACTGGGGACGAGGATAGCACCCTACAGGATCTATGAGCCTTTCTCAAGCCTGACTGAGGGGAAGGGCAGATAGGAGGGATTGCTTTTCCAGTCTAATGGAACATTTCCTTGCTTCAAAATACCATCTCCATGCTAATGTTATTTTAATGCCATTACACTGTGTAATTTACTGTGATCAGCAGAGCAATTTGTTGTACATTCTTCCAAAAGTGTTAATCAATTTTAGCTCAAAATAGATTTTAAAACCCCACCTAATTTACTGTCCTAAAATGCTGATCAGTGGGGGAACACTAAAGCAAGCCCAGAGTTGTTTGTATTGTAACTGTAAGAAATTATAATTCCTCTCCAAAATTATTTTTATAAGCAGCCAAGGTATAAGTAAATAGGTATGTAGGAAAATATATACCTTTAGTTGTCCTGTTTATAGCTGAGATTTGAAAAGTCATACGAAAGGACTAAAGGATTGTCTGCTCAAGGTCTAGCCTACTAATTCTGGAGAACAAAGGCCCAAATTATTGATAATCACTGAGTTAATATCCGTGATACTCAGTTTTCTCTTTTCAAAAAAATTAGACCCTAATAGAACCCAACTTATGAGGTAATTAATTATACATCCAAGCTCCCATGTCCCCCCTCTACCTCTTCTTTATCTCTTGCCAAAGTGTATCTCCTCTCTATTCTCAACCCTATAAGATTCCCTTTACTTCAGAGTCATAAATCCTGGGTGCTTGGCCAGATTTTTCTATTAGAAGCAATTTGTGTTCTTAGGGAAATAACATCCCAGAGTAAAGTTACAGCAGCACTAATATGTCCCCTGACATAGTGTTCTTGTCCTGTCTGAAAAGATTGGATAATTGGCTAGACACAGTTGCTCATGCCTGTAATCCAGCACTTCAGGAGGCCGAGGCAGGTGGATCGCTTGAGGTCAGGAGTTCAAGACCAGCCTGGCCAACATGACGAAATCCCATTTCTACTAAAAATACAAAAATTAGCTGGGCATGCTGGTGCATGCCTGTTAATTCCAGTTACTTAGGAGGCTGATACACGAGAATCGCTTGAACTCTAGAGGGGCCGCTGCCTTCCACCTGGGTGATGGAATGAGACTCTGTCTCAAAAAAAAAAAAAAAAAAAAAAAAGATTGGATAATTGTTGATACTTAAATATATTGTTCCTACATATATTTCATGGTACATTAATTTTTACTGATAATCGATGCTTATCTGTGGCAGCTGTTCTTTATTTTCCTACCTGAAAGGGTATAGAAGTACAGATCAGTAACATGTGGAAACTTGTATTTCTCTAGCCCTGTTTTAGTCAGGGGTTGGAACTGGTAAGAATCATGGAGATGGTATTTTGTGTTTTAAGAAAAAACACCTAGTCTCTTGGTCAGGAAACTTGGGGGTTTTTTCATAGATCTGTCATTGTGTTGTTTTACAACCTTGGCTATCATAGTCTGTTTTTCCATACCTTGGTCTTCCTGGTGATAAAAATGGACTTGCTTGTAGTTAACTATAGACATAAGGGATAAGAAGACATTAAATTATTGAAATCTAAAAGTAATTTGCACTTTATCAAGTTCCTGCCAACATGGACTTAGTGGAGGGGCAAAAGGGGAGTAAATGATAGCTGAAGCTCTACTGAACTCCAAAACAAAAATGTACAGAGTAATCCATGATGGCAGTATGATTCCATCTGATTCATAGGGTCCTCTTTGAAGCAGAGGCAGATATCCAATCTGTTCATTCAATTCTACTACAAATGAGCCCTCCTTGACAAAGGGTGGGGACTTGGACATTGCTCTCCACTCCTCTCCATGTTTTAAAACTCTCCAGCCCTTTTCTGTGTAAATACAAGTAAGCATATTTTTTCTCTTTTCTCTGGCACCCATTGTTTACTGCCTATGCATCAAATCAGATCTCATATAAAATGAGAAGAAAATGTGGCAATTCTAATATATAAGTGTTAGGGGAAGCCCAGAGTCATCTAACATTTTTAAAACTGAGAGACTGCCTAATACAATCTTTATATTTTATAGATAAGGGGGCCGGGCGCGGTGGCTCAAGCCTGTAATCCCAGCACTTTGGGAGGCCGAGACGGGCGGATCACGAGGTCAGGAGATCGAGACCATCTTGGCTAACACGGTGAAACCCCGTCTCTACTAAAAAATACAAAAAACTAGCCGGGCGAGGTGGCAGGCGCCTGTAGTCCCAGCTACTCAGGAGGCTGAGGCAGGAGAATGGTGTGAACCCAGGAGGCAGAGCTTGCAGTGAGCTGAGATCCGGCCACTGCACTCCAGCCTGGGCGACAGAGCAAGACTCCGTCTCAAAAAAAAAAAAAAAAAAACTTATAGATAAGGGAATAGGCCCAGATGGGTAAAATATCTTATAGATTGAATCATGTGAAACTGTTACTGCTTCTTGTTTCTCAATATTGGACCTACTTTTTATAGTATATTGCATGCATTAGGATAAATGACTATACAATTGAGATTCTTATAATAGCTGCTTGACTATCAATACCATGTGCTTTTTAATAAAGGGATAGATACTCAGCTGGGGAGAAGGTCTAGGGACAGGGGGAGGGCAAGATGTTGTAGTGGCATGTGGCAGATACTCCCATCTCATCTCCTATCATTTTGCATATAGATACCACTCAGGTAGGTGGGCAGGAGATGAAAGGCTACAGATAGATGTATGTCCTATGCCCTAAAAATATCAGACGATGCTGGGGCCTTTTCAGAAAACCTAATCTTCTTTGTAGTCACATTTTTAAAAATCTTGCTGTGGAGGAATACTTGTCAAAGTCCAAGTTAAAGTCCTGGAAGTTGAGAAACCAAGGAATTCTCTACCTCCTTCATCCTTAGCAGTCAAATTTTAAGGCACAGAAAGAGAAAATCTGAATATGATATATATGTGTGTATGTGTATGAATTGCCTTGTTTTTGAAGAGCATCTGATCATTTGAAATAGAAATGAGGCAAACAAAAATAAAGTTAATTGCCACACACAAACACACATACAAACACACCTTATCTCAGGTTAGTCTTGTCTTTGCTTTGTGTCCTTCTTAATCAGGCAACCATGATTAGGTTAAATGTATTACTATTTGGAGGAAGGGATAAGTTGTCTGCTTCCTCGGATTTCAGTTTTGAATAATATCATGGCCCAGAGGTGATAGAAGGATCTAGGATGTATGAATGAGTGTGAGTTTCCAAATTGACTTTATGTGGTAGGTATAAATTGTGAAACAAAAACATTGTGAAACAAAAACAATAGCAGTGATGAAGTCAGTCTGGAAACAGGTAAATCCCAGTGAGCCTTTTAAGACCCCTCTAGCTGAAATAACCTATAAAACACAAAATAAAACAAATTTAATGACCGATATTATATATTTGAAATGTGCAGGTTGGACAGCATTTGGACTTGGAATGAAACAATAAGAGGTTACATTCATGGATAACCAACAAGATAAGGCTATTGTTGCCTCAGCCAGCGGAGAAAACACTCTGATTAATGGGGTCAAAGAAAATGGTAAGGGAATTTAATTATAGTATATAATATCTCTCCTGGTAGTCCTCTGTTATTACTATAGATTTTCAATACCCATAAAGTTGAGAGAGGTTGAGCTCAGGATGCCTCTGAAATGAATGTTAATTGTAAACTTTATTCCACCAAATATCTAACTGGGCTATAAGAGTCCCTAAGAGGCATTGAATCTGACCCCTTTGCCCTCCCAAATCATATCTGTCAGATGAAGTTCCTCAGAATTCCTAGTGAATTAGAAATATGCTCTGATGTGAGGCTTAGAACTTCTAGAGTAGCTGGGCGCAGTGGCTCATAACTGTAACCCCAGTACTTTGGGAGGCCGAGGTGGGCAGATCATTTGAGGTCAGGAGTTTGAGACCAGCCTGGGCAACATGGTAAAACCCCGTATCTACCAAAAATATAAAAAATTAGCCCGTATGGTGGCAGGCGCCTGTAATCCCAGCTACTCGGGAGGCTGAGGCATGAGAATCACTTGAACCCAGGAGATGGAGGTTGCAGTGAGCCGAGATCACACCGCTGCATTCCAGCCTGGGCAATAGAGCAAGATTCAGTCAAAAAAAAAGAACAAGAGAGAGAGAGAAGAAGGATGGAAGGAGGGAAGGGAAGGGAAAGGAAGGGAAGGGAAGAAAGAAGGAAAGGAAGGGAAGGGAAGAAGGAAGGAAAGGAAAGGAAAGGAAAAAGGAAGGAAGGAAGGGGAACTTGTAGAGTCACTAGGAACTTCCAGAACATGGATCTAGGGGACAGGCCTGAGCCTCGTAGCTCAAAAGTATTAATGTTCCATCTAAGCATTTTCCCCTTAAAAGCCTTGACTTTCCAATTGATCAAGCAGTCCAATTCTTTTCTCATTTCTGAGGAGAGCTTTGCCTTTCTCTGAGGAAGAAACTTGGCCTAAATAATAATTATTTTTCACTTGCATGAATGTTCAATATAAAATCAGGGTTGTTCTTTAATGTCATAGTTTTTATTTGTAAAGATAGAGATGTGAAGGCTTAGCTTATATAATAAGATCAAGTACCAGAAACTGATCAAAGGAAAGAAAGTTAATGAGTCTGGTCTAAGACCCTTAATTTTATTCCTGTCATTTCTTTCCCTTTTTCTTAGACTCAGAGGACCAGGATGTGGCAATGAAGTCATTTGCAGCTCTAGAAGCTGCTGCACCTATCCAGCCTATACCGGTGGCGCAAAAGGAGACCCTGATGTATCCCAGGGGTCTCCTGCCTCTACCCTCTAAGAAGTCCTGTATGCAGAGCCCACCCTCTCCGTTGGGCCTGATTGAAGCACCCGAACATGCTGCCAATAGTGCTTCTGTGAATGCCATCTCCCTCACATCTGGCATTGCAAAAGGCCTGAACACATGGTCACTTCCCAATGAATGTGAGAAAGCTCCATTTGCCATAGTGGAGCCTGCAGGCATGTCAGCTCTGAATGGGGACTGCCTCATGCAGCCAAGTCGGACTTGCTTAGGCTGCTTCATGGAATCCAAGGATGCAGTAGATCCTGAGCCAGGGATCAGTCTGAAAGTTGGTGATCTAAATAGGGATTATGAAACGTGTGCAGTCTCTGATATAGGGATTCAGTGTATTAATGCTGGAGAAAATATGAAATATGGAGAGCAGCTGCTCTCAGACCAGCTCCTAGGCTTCCCCCTGCATAAATCAAGGGCAGGAGACAGACGAGAAACTGAGAAACCTGACATTGACTTGGAGGATCCAGCTCAGAAAAGCTATTATGAGGCATTACTGTTAGACAAGTGCAATACAGAAGAAGCTTTGCTTGCAAATTCCAATCAGGATTGGGGTTACTTTGAGACTTTCATTAGTGAAAGTAAGATTGAACTTCTTGACCTCTGTTCCAAGAATGAGCTGTCTGTCAACCTATTCTCTGAAGAAGATGTGGATAACTACATGTTTGATGACGATGAATCAACCCTAGGCAGTGATGTCTGCTCCCTGAAAATTCGGTATGAGTCCTTTCAGGACAACGTTCGAGACAAGACTACTCTTTTGATGCAGGAAGATGCCCAATTCAACTTTTTCCCCAGCGTCTTTACTACCTGCCCCAAGCGAGAGTCTAAGAGTGGGGCCCTGAAGCAGAGCAGTGATTTTTCCCAATTCAAGGTCCCTGATGTGAGCATCATCTGGGGGGAGGAAGATAAAAACTTGGACAAGAAGAAAGGCAAAGAGGAAGGACAGGAAGACAAAGGTGTAGAGAAGAAAGATGGAAAGGATAATGGAGAAAAGTCTGCCTTAAATAAACCATGCAGTGGGACTGAAGTAGAGCAACTTAAGAATCCAAAGCAGGGCCATCTTGCTAATTGCTTGGATACATCAGGGAATTTCAGTGATGATAGTTCCTTCATTGAGATCTCATATGATTCTATGGGTGAGATCAGGGACTGTAGTCGCTATATGGCTCGGGACACTAATTCTGGCAGCTCCTCCTCCCAACAGAACTATGGGCTGCGAGCCAAGAGAAAAGTCAGATACAGTGAAGATTATCTATATGATGTTGACTCACTAGAGGGTGAAAAAGTAAATGAGAGGAAGGAATGGCTGCCAGTTGGTTCCAAAGAGGAAGATGATGATGAATGGTGTCCCAAAAAGAGAAGAAAAGTAACCCGTAAGGAGCCCCCTGTTATTATCAAATATATCATCATTAATCGCTTTAAAGGTGAGAAGAACATGCTGGTGAAGTTGGGTAAGGTGGATGCCAGTGAGACAACAGTGAATTTGAGTGAGAATCAGCTCAACAAATACGCCAAACTGGCACCCTTGAAAGGCTTCTGGCAAAAGAAGAAGCAGAGAAACACCAACACGGACTCCATCAAGACACCTTTTTCCCAAAAGCAAAGCTTTGAACCAGGTAGCTTTGAGGTGTCATTTCTGCCACCTGCTCGCAAACGAAAATCTAAACTTGGCAACAGGCACAGGATTCAAAGAATCCCATCCATTGAAATTTCAGCAAGTAGTAAACAGATTTCATTATGCAATGATCAGAGGCAAGCTAGTAATCGTAAAGAAGATGGAGGCCTAAAAGGTACACTGAAGTCAGCACCTCTGGGTGCCCCTAGCTGTGCAAATGGATCACATTTAAATGACATCACAGGCCCTGACTCTGTGAAAGTCAAAGCCCAAGACACAGAGTTTAAGGGGCCAGAGAGGAAAGTGCTCAACAAAATCAAATTTAAAAGTGAAGCTAGGTTAAAATCTAAGAAAGTCAAAGCTGCTGGGCAAGAAAGCAAACCAATTGTTCAAATGAGCCCTCTCTTGGAAGACCAATCCTCCAAGGCTAATTTGAAGAATGAAGTTATTCCTGGGACCTCAAACAGTTGCCATCTGTCTGAATTTCATGAGGCAAAGGCTGCTAAGAATTCCACTTTTCTACCAACGACCTGCTCTTCTGAAATGCCTTTATCATCAGCTAATGTTACCACTAATATACCTGTTATCCCTGGAGGGTATCTGCAGACATTGTTAGATGCTTCTGACTTGTCAAATAACACTAGTATCTCATACTTCACCCACCATTCTCCAGAGCAAAATGAAGGCAGCCTCACTCAAACTGAAAAATCATTTGTACCCCTCCAGCCTACCCAGGACTGTGTGCTTACCTCATCCTCTGACTCTGAGCTGCAGCAGTCATCTCATAACTTCAAAATGGAATCAAGCAACTATGGAAATGTGTGGCCCAACAAGGCTACGCCTGGCACCCAGGAATTCATGGCTGAAGTCTCAAGGGAGATAGCCCCAACCCAATCCAGTGAATTTGGAGCCTCCCAAGTAGTCTCCATGGAAAATAACCTCACACCTACAACATACAATCCAATCTGCCTCAGTAGTGGTGGCAGTAATTGCAACAAGGTCCTGTATGACTCCGTGCAAGATACCCAACTCCCATCTGATGACTCTTACCAATTATGTCACTTTAATAATGGAGAAATCTGCTTTCCTTTCCAACAGGGGCCAGTCAATATGGATGATGGTCGGCTCTTTAGCTTTGATTCAATGGCCCCACTCTCTGTCAGCTCAAGTAATTATTGCTCCTTAAGCTTGAAGTCCTGTGAAAAGGATGGCGATGATGATATCACTGATGACTTCCTGGCCCATTGCAGCCCTAAGCTGGTGATCCAGCAAAGCATTGATGAGATAGCACCACTGAAGGAGTCCACTGATCTCCTGGACATATCCAACTTCACCCCTGACAAATTCCGTCACTCTTCCCTTTCAGAGATGTCCCCACCGGACACCCCTAGTCTTTCCCCTCAAATTACCAGATGTGAGAGTATGAAGACACTAGGAACACTGAAGGGGTTCCAAGAGGGTGTCCCAGGACCATTGGACAGTGTGGAAAAAATCAAGTGGGACTGCAGTACCCTTTCACGGCAGGTCCAAATGGAGGATGGATTTACTTTAAATAACCACCAGTTTCAGTTTCATATGTTCAATGATGAGGATTCTCTCAGCCTGCTCCAAAAAAACCCTTGCCTGTCAACATTTAATGATCCATCTGGTCAAAATAGTACCAACAACAAAGTGTCAAAATCAAGAAAGAAAAGTTCACCCAACAAGAGTGGGGCTATGAACCAAAGCTCTTCTCAGAAAAACACCAGGAAAAAATCCCTCAAAGGCAACAACAAGGGGATTGAAAAGCCACCTAGCAAAAACTCCCGCCAGGTCCCTAAGTCCACAAAGAAAGGGAAATACATGGCTGCCATCAATGGAGAGAAAATGCAAATTGGCATTGGCCGTGGGGGAAGCCAAACCAACACCATATCCTCCACTGGGAAGACATTGGCTGAATGTATCCAACATGGTGGCCCTATGGCCTCTATGAAGATGCCAAGTCAAAAGGGACTTTCTGGAGATTGGGCCTTGGGGAAGGAGAGCAGCCCAGGCTGGAGTGATATGAGCATGGGCACCAACACCAACAGCCTTCTGGATGATGACCAACGGGAGTTTCAGGAGCCTTCCTATATCTTGTCCAACATTGCCTCTGGTATGGCAGATGTGCAGAGATTCATGATGGCCTCCATAGAGCCCCTGTGGGAACCCATGGAGCACCATGGGGATCCCAAAATATTCTACTCCTCTGAGTCCAATAGTCTAAAATTAAAAACCCTCAAAATATTGGCTGGGACACCACAGGAGTCTAAGAAAAAGATCAACAGTGGGTCCCCAGGAGCCACTAAGAATCACAGGTCAATCAAGGGTGTGAGCAAAAGCAATGGGAAAACAACAATAGGTGATCCTGGTCGTGCAAACATGCCTGGTTATAACGAGGACTCTTGCTCTACCTTCTTTGATAAAAAGTATAGTAACATGAGCACTTTAGGCAATAACGGACCGACACACAAAAAGCTGTATCGTCACAAATCCAGCTCCAAGGCCCTGAGAGATGAGAAATGTAAGGGAAAGCACATGGAGCGAGAACAGGTCCACAAGGATGAGTCTGGGACAGCTTCTTTTGAAAAACTGAGGTAATACTGCACCAATATGGCTGAGATGATGCACCCTTAGCTCTCCTACTACCTACTAAGCCCGCAGTCCCTCATTTTTTCCCTCTTGAAAGCAAAAATTTGCATGAAAGAAACTGTCCCATTCCCTTGTTTTTCAAATTAAAAAGAAAATTTTAAAGTGCATGAAAATCCCTATACCTTTAAGCCACCCAAAAGATTGGGCAATTTTGTTGTGGCTTGGCTAGGGATAAGCTCTAACAAAGCTATTTTTTCTTCTGCTATTCATCACTAGTTACTACATATTAAGAAAATAGAACTAAAATATGCTCTTGAATGATTTTTGGAAGCGAAAGTCTTTGCAGTAAGACAGATTTTGAAAAATAGAATTTAAAAGTCATGTAGACAAAAAGCCAAGATCATTTAAACAAAAGAGCATTATTTGGAAAACAAAATCTGAACATGCGGCAATTAGGAGGGCTTTCTAGTGCCCTGTGCTATTTGTATCTTTTTCTACATCATACGGCATCTAGTATGATGTTAACAAATTTAACTTGTATGATCCCTTTGTGGGACATACACCAAAACTAACTAAGATGGCATAAATTGTTTGATTTTTCTGCAGGGATTCCGACTACAATCTCCTAAAAGCAGAAACAACCTTTTGGGTTTTACCTGTGTTTGAAGAAGAGACTTGCATTTTCCAGAAAGACATTTGATGTTTGTGTTTTATTTCTTTCAAAATATGCCTTGTGGTATGTATGTTGACATGTAAGTGCTTAAAGAAAAGAATTTTAAATTGTGGGAATACGTCTTTGGAGCAAACTTTAATCTCATGTTCTATGTAAAAGACTTAAAAAGTCATACAGTTGCACAAGTAGTTTATGCACTATTTACCCACAAGGAAAAAATTGAAAACATTGTGCCAAAACTACAAACAAGTGACTGTAGTGTATATATTTTTACTTCTATATCAACATTTGGTTGTATTTGGGGAACTTGTCCCTGTTAATTTACTAGAAACATTCCAGTGATTCTTGCTGTTAACCACCCCCACTTATGTGGATAGCACCTGTAGATCATGGTGGAAAAATATGTTGTGTTACACAATTTACCAAAATTAAAGGATAGTGTTTGAAATGTGCCAAATTTTCTTACCTCATCTCACAGATTCACCCACAGTTTAAACCTCATTAATTATTTTTAAATGGATATATACACACCCAAACATATATATGTATATATATGTGTGTGTGTGTATATATATGTATACACAAACACACGTTCTTTTAAAATTTTAAACTCTACTGTCTTGTATGGAAACAAGGCTAAACAAGGCAAAATAAAGATTTGCTTGTTCCATTGTCTAAGGGTTAAAATTTTGGAAAAATCTGAGGACCACAACAGCTAAGTCCATCAGGGACCCAAGTATATGCATTTACAGAATGTTTTACAAGGAAACAAAACAGCTGCTTTGAAAGTTTGTTTTCTAAAAGCAAAATCTGTAGCTGAAAATTATTTAAAGTGAAAGTTATATTGCTGATACTTTATATCTCAGTTTTATATATTTTATAATAGTCTGGGATAAATTATAAAAATAGCTATAAAATCAACACTAATGATAAATGAAGTCTATAGAATGCTTTTATTTAAATAGTTTCCTAAATGTTTTATTCCAGTTTTGTCAAAAGTGCACTCATATCATGGCTTTAGTGTTCTTTCAGTGTTTAATCTTGCAATGCCAATGTCATTTAAAGAAAATGTTAAGGCATCCCAGTTCAACCAAATTTTTACATTTACTATCAGATAAGATGAACAATTTGTGGCAACAACTGATTTGGGCCATATATACTTAGTCTGAGGATAACCAATATTTGATGCCACACATTAAACTTAAATCTCAATTTTAAGTACAAATTTTAAAATCACATTTTTTATTCAGTACTCCCCCTACTTTTTAAAAAAATTTCACAGCTCCAACATTCCTCACTACTAATTTTTCTTCCCCTTAATTCACCACTTGACTTCTAACATTTGATCTCTTTTATTTGCACAATTGAAGGCCTGTGCATCTGATGACTGATGCGTTATGGCACAGATGAGATAATGGATGTGAGAGCGCTTTGTAGATCATAAAGTGCTATACAGATATAGGGGATTAATATTATTAATATTGTTAGTTGTTGTCGTTGTTACTATTCTTACTAATATTGTTACTAACCTATTAACTTGTGAATATATAGGCTGGGGTGGGAGGGTGGAGAGTAAGTGGGAAGGGAAAAAGGGGATTTAACAAAAAAAGGGAAGATGTTTCAAAAGGAAAATTTTAAGCAAAATATGAACCTACCTAGTCAATGCCACCTAAATGTATTCACAAACAGAGAAGCAACATTTGAAAGTAGTCAGAGAGAAATGGAAGGAAACCTGTCATGTATATAAGTATATATACTTCCCGGTCCATGATTCTTTTCACCAGCCTGCTCTATTCCTTACAGCTGGGTCGTAAAATGAACAAGCCTGTGTTCTTGATCTTGTGTGTTCCCAGCGTCAGTCTCTTGTGTCTGTGGGGATGCGTGGGTGAGGAGCATTCTGTGAGGCTGGTACAGGCCCATTCCTAGGCTTTGATGTTCTGTGTGCAGTGAGCCCTGGAAAATTACTTAGTGGAAAGGCACCAGATGAAATATGTCTCCTGCCCTATAGCTACCATCCAAAAGGGAAAATAACCAAACTGGAAAATCTTCTTCTGTTTCTCTTTTCTGATAGCTAGCTGTACTAAATGCTATGGCCAGTCCCTAGAAACTGGTCTTTGTTTTTTTGTTTTTGTTTTTGTTTTTTCTGTTTTGCAGCTGAATTTTGGCTTGGAATCACCAACTCTGCCTGTATTGTGATCTCCAAGACTCCAGACCTCAGAGTCACCTGCTGGCTTAGAGGAGTGGAGTGCTTTCTATGTAATGAAAAGGTGGCAGTTAATGAAAAAATAAAGAAAATGTTCCATTAATACAATGTGTTTTTATAAAAGTAAATACAGGAGCAGCTGTCCCAGTTTTTTTTTTTTTTTTTTTTTTTTTGGTATCAGTTCAGCTTTGGAGAATGGGGTGTGAGTGGGGTAGGACAGCCTGAAACTGTTGGAAATAATTTCCTTGTGAGAACTTGCTATCATAAGTCCTTTGGAATGGATATTCTTTCAGTTGCTCCTATGGAGCCCATTAAGGGCCAATTCTAGGGCATAGTTCATCCCTTTCTCCAAAGAGAATTGTTATTTTAAAGCACCTTTTTAATTGGCCTGCAGTGTATTATATGCTTTTAACATATAAATTAGTGACGCATAACCAGTCACTTTGTACTGAAACATAAAAAGAAACAGAGTTTGAGAAATGAGCAATAGGCCAAGGCAGAAGATGTTTATTCTCTTATTTGCATTTAATATTCCTCTCAGTACATTGTGTTCTGAGATGTTCATCATTTCGCATTTTGTTGGTCCTGTCTCTGCTCTCACAGTTCTTTTTCTTCCTGTCATAACCAGCTGCCTTAGTAGAGTATAAAAATAGTATTTTGCCCTATCACTGGTATCTCAAGTCAGAAATATATATTATCCTTGGTCTGAAACTCCTGATTACCACTCCCTTCTAACCTCTCCCCTCTGAGAAGCTGTTTCCTATTAATGCCTCCCTAACAGAGTCCCATTTAATCTTTACTTTCCTGGAAATGGTAACCTGCCTTATTCTTCTTACTTAATCTCAGACCTTGGTCTTAGAATTTTTCTTTTATGCTCTTATATCCCACCTGCCCAAATTGTCAGGGCTCAACAATCTTAGTCAGGCTGCTTTGTTCTGGAAGTTCAGAGGGAAACCTTCCCATTCTTAATTGCCTTTAATTGCTTTGGCTATTTTCAAATCTAATTTTTAATTAAATTTTTTTTATTTTTATGGATTAGAGGTACAGGACAGTTGTGTTACATGGATATATTGCTTAGTGAAATCTGGGCTTTTAGTGTACCCATCACCCAAATAGTGTACATTGTACCTAATAGGTGGTACTTCATCCCTCAAATATAATTTTAAACACACACTCATGCCCACATGGACAAATTATATCACATGACTGAGGAAACTTAGAAATTCCTTTTCCCTGAAGATCTGTTAAGATAGGTCTCATCTCCTGCCCTGGTTAGGTGCTATACTATATGGAGAAGGGTATTGAGACTTTGGGGGTCATGTTTGGGCTTTGATAATTGGCTTCAACCAGTGACCATCCTTTCTGCCTCTCCAAGGTCTCTTATACCAGCTTCTTCACATATGCTGCTTCCTCCCAGCTTTCCCTTCTGACTTCTTGTTACTCTGTGCAACTATGTGTCAAGGCCTTACCTTTTCCTAATGTTTTCAAACCTCCTGCATTACTTTGATCATCACTTCTTCAGCCATCTCACTGAAGTCCTTGGTGCTAGCTGGGCTTTTGTGATAACTTTCACCTTCTCTGAACTTTTTCCTTGCTGGGAAGCATCTGCGTGTGTGAGGGGGCGAGGGAGGGGAGTATGTGTATATGTGTGTAAGAAAGAGGCAAAAGGATGCTTCAAAAGCTATAAACAACTCTAGCAAGCATCCTAAGTCCTATGTGAGGTTTTGCAGTTCTAGTGAATTTCTGTTTTAGTAGGTTTGAATTAGCATTTACTGCCTAAAGGAGAAAAACCGTATCCAAGGACCTTTTAGCCATGTTTGCTATTACCAAGCTGGACCAGTGTGATGTAGATCAAACATGTCTTCAGCTTACAGATGCTCTCAGAACAGTTCCAAGAATTGAAGAAAGCTAAGTTTCTATGCTGAAGAGGAGAATGGAGCACTAGCTAGTCCTAACTATTGCTAGAAATAGAAATGTTTATTTTCTCCTTTATTATTGAGAAATTATCTAATTTAAGGAGTTACCATTTTCATTTAGGGATTTTTTTAATGACTGCCCATCACTACAGAAATATGTTCTTTTTATAAAATAAAACTAATGTGAGGTTGGTTTGTTTTCTAATCATAAAATTCACTAAGCCTATAGTTACATTTAGAAGATTTAGTACCAAAATCAAACTTTTAGTAACAAACAGGAATCTCGTCAACAAAATGTAGGCCAGGGATTTTGTAAAGGTTTCTCAAAGACCCAAATAAGGGAGAAAAAAATTTTCTGTTTAACTTGGGAAACACCATCATCAGCTTGAGGGTCCTCAACCAGCTTGTGATTATTTTGATGACAGGACTCAGGCTACCCTTTAAGGCACATTTTTTACTCAGCATTAAACATTAGCTACAGTCGTGAAGCAGAGCTCCCATTGCAGCTACATACTTGAGATGTACTCTTGGTTTCAGAATCGTAACTAAGGGGTAAGACATTGGAGAAGGACAATGTAAAAGATAGAGGTTTAGTACAAAGTTTACGGTGTGAATGAGGCTTTCAAAATCAGTGTCTGGGTAAATTGATACTAAAGACACTGAAGAAACACTTATCCACATAAGATGGAAAGGATGTCTGTCCATCTAACAAGCTCAGGGGTTTCTGAGTCTCAGAATGACATCCCATTTCAAAAAGAAGAAAAGAGATACTGAAATCATTCTGCCTGTTTGAGAGATGACTGGTTATTTACAGCACAAAAAAAATGGCTTAGAATGAAAACTAGAGGAGGCCTTTTGTTTTTCACTCCCCATGAGGAGAGTGGAAATCTTAAGATGCTCTACTGGGATACCTGTAGCACTGACTGGAGTTTGCTGCCTACAGAGTTTTGAATGTACTAGTCCTTAGTTTCCATAGAACTGAATGCACCTCTTTAGTAAGTTGCTGATTTATGGTGCTAAAGAAAATGATTATTCCCATTTTTTTTCTTCTTCCCCAAGCCCCTTAAGCATTTAAGAAAATTTAAAATAAAAGCGTTAGAGGCCCTTTTTATGAATGTAATCTAAGTTTCTGTTTGACATATGACACTGAAACTTAAAAATGTTAGGAAATTATTTGCCTTTTTTTTTCTTTTAGAGTTAAGCTTTATAAATAACCTGTAGAATCAATTGAAGTATAAAGCTTAAGGATCACTCTTAAGACGTCTACAAAATCTTGTATATTTTTAAGTGTGCCAATTTGTAACATATTTTGTAAGTGTATATTTTTCTTAGAAAAGTGCTGTGAAGTGTCTGTATGTGAGAGTTTTCCTTTTTCTGCACCACTAGGTGCTAATAAAAGGATATTTACTTCAAAGTTTCTGGTTTTAGAAACCACAATACAAAGAAAAAAAATACACTTTTGTTGGAAATTTTGTAACACAAAACATGTTGTGAAAGAGTGTAGTGATCTTGTGCAAAAGAAAATGAACATTTGTGAGCTTCTTGCTGTTTTATAGATTTTCTTGTAAATTATTCTTGTAACACTTCTGGTTTTGTTGTTCTTGTTGCGAAGGTTTCAAATATTTGTGACTGAATGTACGGTGAAACTGTCATAATGTTACCTAGCTGAGTTTTGTTATTGTTTATGAAATAAATAAAAAGAAAAATTTAAAATACTGCTTTAGAATCATATGTATTAGAAATCAAACCATTTCTAATTAAATCTATGTCCCAAATAAAACGTTCTTTATCATCTAGAGCAGTGTTTCTCAAACTGTCTGTGGTGAGGGACCAATAGTTTTTGCAATCCATCACAGACTAATACTATTATAAAACACAACAAAAATGAATTTCTAAGAAAGTTAAATGGAAAAAAGATATGCAAAATAAAAGCCCAAAAGTATTAGGTTTAACATGTAAGATTACATTTTGAGATAAACATAAGGGGAAAGAAACGAATTGCAAAAAGTTGGTACCCTGTTTGAGATAAGTCCACTCATCAATGTCAAATTACCATAGAAGGTTCTAATCATACTTTGAGTAACACTTTGACTAGACCAGCAGCATTACCATCATCTGGGAACTTGTTAGGAATGCCAAATTCCAAGCCCTACACCAATTCTGCTTAATGAGAATCTGAATTTTAACAAGATCCCTGGGTGTTTTGTGTGCATGTTAAAGTTTGAGAAGCACTGGGCTAGAGTTTTGTGTAGGGGATTCTTTTGCCCCTCAAATTGAGGAATCATCTTCTAGTGTGTCCAGTCTTCAGAGACCTTAAAACAAATTGTGTCTTTGTTTTGTGATTCAGATGGAATCTGCAGAGATGCAGTCCTCTCAAAGTGTTAAAGCTGTTTATTGAAAGTAATAAATGCTGATTTGCCTGGTACCCAAAAGATGTCAGATTTTCCATAATTCCCTACAGTTCCTACGTCATGTTACTTACCACTCACTCATGGACCTCGTTTCCTTTATTCAGGACTTTTCTGAACTCAGTCCCTACAGTACCCAGTATTTCAAAGTATTTGCTATGTCTAGAAAAATTGAACTTTGTTTTCAATTGCCCAAACCATTTGAGTCACCCATCAGAGCCTAGAGTCCTGGCTAACCGTAGCAACATCATTGAGGCACACATGAGCCAACAGTCACTTCCTTGGTTTTGAACACCACTGCTCAAAGAAATTAAAAAATGTGCATGAGGAAATGTCTCTCTTCTCACTGGATAACCTCATCCACTTCTACCACTTCAGCTACCACCTAGATGTCCACAAATCTCCCCCATGTTCCTGGCTTATATTTTCAGTTGTAGCCTGGCTGTTTCTACTTGGACATTCAGCAATATCCTCAGACATTTATTCAAGTCTGAGTGTGCTCTAGCTCTTTACCCTCTGAGTGTGCCCTAGCTCAGTGAATGATGCTGTCAACCATCCAAGCCAGCAACTCATGCCTCTTCCAACCTCACATCCAACTGGTCACTCTCAATTCTCCTGCCTTTTTATCACCATTACCACTGCCTTAATTCAAGCTTTCATGGTATTTCACCTGGATTATTGCAACATTGTCCTAATTCAGTGATTTTTGGACTTGGATTTCACACCTGGAATTTTTTTTTTTTTAAGACAGTGTCTCGCTCTGCCACCTAGACTAGAGTGCAGTGGCACAATCTTGGCTCACTGCAACCTACACTTCCCAGGTCAAGTGATCCTCTCATCTCAGCCTCCCAAGGAGCTGGGACTACAGATGTGCACCACCACGCCTGGCTAATTTTTCTATTTTTTGTAGAGACCGTGTTTCACTATGTTGCCCATGCTGTACCTGGAAATTTTTTTAACAAGAAAAAGGAAATGGAAATGAGAGTCTTTATAGTAGCCAACTTTTTATTGTGCTCAGTAGGGAGTATTTTAAAAAATTATTTGTTATCAAATCACAGAAGATCATTTAACACCAAAAGACAATCAGATAGTCCTTTGTTTAATATGCACTGTATTGTCTTTTTCTCTTCATGGACCATGAGACATTGAAACCAAACCCCCAACTCATTAATTTAAAGAGTGAAGGAGATTTTGAATTTCAGGGCTAAGGGGATGGGAAAGGATGGGGAATGAGGGGCAGAGCAGTTAAAGACCCTATGATCAGATCTATTTAATGCTCTAAGCTTCATTTCTCTCAGGTTCTAGAAGTTTCACATGTGATAGAGATTCCAAATGCATATTCTTCACACCTTGCAGGATTCAGAGGTGTACTCTGGTGAATATGGCCTTAGATAAAGATTCTTCTTGCACAAAATTAGTGGCAGAGTTGGGGTAAGCGAGTGGTCCCATTCTTTTCCCTGTGGTTTCACATCATTTTTGTTCTTCCCTGATAAAAGTTGAGATCATACTAGAGCTCAGGGGGAAGATGGTAGGTCCTTTGTCTAAAGGCATTTGATCTGTCTTGGAACTGAGTTTTGATGGACCTAATTTTGGGGAGGGGTGATTATGGCACTGTTTTAATACAGGTTTCTATTTAAAAGTAATTGGAGCTATAGTTATTAAACATTTTAGGCCACATACCACTTTAAGAAATGAATTAAATCAATGGGCCTTCTCCCCAGAAAAACAAACATATTCAGAATTTTACATAGAATTTCGTGGAAGTCACAAATTAAAAACTGCTATGTTAGGGGCATGAATTCCCTAAAACATCTTCCCCACCTCATAATGGATTCTCAGTCTATCTCCCCTTCACTGACCCAAGATGATAGCTCATTTATTTATTATCTGCTATGTGTCGGTTACTTTACGTGAATTATAATTTCTCACAACAACCCTGCAAAGGAAGCTTCTTCCCTATTTTACATATAAGAAAATTGGGACAAAGATTGGTGCAGTAAACTTCCTCAAGATTGCACAACAGATAATCTTCAAAGAGTTTCACCAGAGCTGGCAAAGCCCTTTATGTTTGTCTTATCACAATCCCATGTCTGTAACTCAAAATTCATTTACCAGCATAACTGTATTAACTATACCATGTCAAAAATATGATAAATATTCATATTAATAGCCATTATTCAATAAATAGTTCACTCTGTGTCAGATATTGTGCTAGATGCTAGGAAAACAAAGAATTGAAATATAAAGCACATGTGTTTCCCTCTAGGCGCTCACAGACAAAACAGGCAGGTATAATTTAATAGTTTAAATTAAAAAACACCCAGTGGCCAATTTAAGATAAAAAATCACATATAAAATAACTAATGATTTGCTGTCCTTAAGTACCTTGGAACAAAAGAACCTCCATCCATCGTTATGGAGGGAACAATGTCACAAAATGCCAGTAGCCTATATCTCACCTTCCATCCTTCTCCCTATTTTGGAATCAGAGTAGAGAGTGAGCTTAGATCCATCACGTACTAGCTATGTGATTTGGGACCAATCACTTTTTTTTTTTTTTTTTTTTTTTTGTCACCCAGGCTGGAGTGCTGTGGCGCTATATCTGCTCACTGCAAACTCCGCCTCCCGGGTTCACGCCACTCTCCTGCCTCAGCCTCACCGAGTAGCTGGGACTACAGGTGCCCGTTACCACGCCTGGCTAATTTTTTGTATTTTTAGCAGAGACGGGGTTTCACCGTGCTAGCCAGGATGGTCTCAATCTCCTGACCTCGTTATCCACCCGCCTCGGCCTCCCAAAGTGCTGGGATTACAGGCGTGAGCCACCGCGCCCGGCCGGGACCAATTACTTTAATCTCTCTATATCCCAGAGCCTCTAATCACCAGCCCCCACAAAAAAAAAAAAAAAAAAAAAAAAAAAACCTGGTATAACAATACTATTGTTCCCATAGGATTGTTGGGAAGATCAAAGACCTTCTTGTAAAGCCTTGGCACCAGTTGAGCAGTCAGGTCATACTTAACATTTGCTACTTTTTAGCAAATGTTACTATTAGTAAAACACTTAGAAATAACTCCATCCTTAGAAATAACTCCATCTCTCTTCCCCAAATACTTCTCCTTTTATTAGGTGTTCATCTAAGAAAATTAGTAAACTCCTGGCTCAAAGAGCCTCTGATCTTCATTTGGAGAAAGATAACATTTTAAAGATAAAATTAGAAGAGTCATTATATTAAACATTTATTATTAGAGTTAATTTATTATCAGTAGCCAAATAAGCTAGTTAAAGCTACACATTATTAATCCAGATTACTTGGGTTCTACTCCTGGCTTTGCCATTAAATTGGTTTAAGAATTTGAACAAGTCACTTCCCTTCTGGGCCTCAATTTCCTCATCTGGAAAATGGTGGGTTTGGGCTAGATAACATTTAAGAGCATAAAGTGTGAAGTCAGACTGCCCAGATTGAATCCAAGCTTTCCTCTTGATAACAATAAGACCTATCTCAACTTCCTCACCAGTAAAGTGAGAATAATTATGATGCCTATCTCACAGGATTTGAGGGAGAATTAAACAAGATAATGCACAAAAAGCATTTAAAATAGTGACTGGTACATGTATAAAAGATTCAATAAACATTACTTATTATTATAATATCAAAGGGTCCTTCCCTTCTAAAACCCATGGGCCAGGTGCAGTGGCTCACGCTTGTAATCCTAGCACTTTGTGAGGCCCAGGCAGGTGGATCACTTGAGGTCAGGAGTTCGAGATCAGCCTGGCCAACATGGTGAAACCCTGTCTCTACTAAAAATACAAAAATTAGCCGGGCGTGGCAGTGCGCGGCTGTAATCCCAGCTACTCAGGAGGCTGAGGCACGAGAATCGCTTGAACCTGGGAGGTGGAAGTTGCAGTAAGCCGAGATCACACCGTTGCACTCCAGCATGGGAGACAAGAGTGAAACTCCATCTCAAAAAATAAAAATAAATAAAACCCATGATTCATTTATTATCTGGGCTGCTGTAGCCAAATTATAGTTTAATGAAGCAACTATGGATATTTGTTCATTAATTCAATTAATTCATTCAACAAATTATTGTTAAGCACCATTTGTGTGTCAGCAACCATGCTAGCTACTGAGAGCAAAATGGAAATTTGACTCTTTCCTTATAAAACTTAATCAAAAACGCACTTCAATTATGAGTATATAATTTAAAACTGAAATAAGAACTCTGAAGGAATATACTTTCATGAGAACCACTGATGAAGAAACCTGACCTGATATTGAGGGTGGGACCCTAAGCATGAGTAGGGTTTACCTAGGTGAAGAAGAAGTTGGGGATGAGAGTGGGTAACATCCCAGAAAGAGCGCATGTGAAGGTCCTTTGGTAGGAAAAGCATGCGGTACTTAGTACTCAAGGAACTAGAAGACAGCCAGTGTGGCTGGAAAGGAGTAGAGAGATGATACCAGAGAGTACTGCTTTACATGTTCCAATTTGGTCACAGTTTATGGGATTTTAACTATGCAAATTTAAGATAGTACAATACAAAATATTGAGAGTTTGATATGCATGCAACTTTTGAAATAGTTCAAGTAAAAAAATTATCAGGAAGAACATAATCAATTTCAAAGTGGGCAAGTATGTGAAAGATAAGCTGTGTTATGCTATTGCCACATTTTGGTATCACTTTAGTCATTAAATAGAAATACCTTCTGTCTTTTGTCAGAATTATACTAACTTTGGATTATTTGAACTATTGATGGACACACTCCTTAAATAAAATGCAGACAAGCCTCACTTGTCTTTGACTTTGACTTAAT
The DNA here is from genome assembly GCF_049350105.2 of Macaca mulatta. Taxonomy (NCBI): domain Eukaryota; kingdom Metazoa; phylum Chordata; class Mammalia; order Primates; family Cercopithecidae; genus Macaca; species Macaca mulatta. The sequence goes on along the minus strand of NC_133426.1, from coordinate 81,315,859 downwards.
CTCGATGGCCCTAGTTTTAACCCCCTGATAGTTAGAACTTTAAGACTCTCCCCAGCTCAGGCATTGTTTCAAACCATAAAATACATAACCATTAATGCACAGTAACTTATATCAGTCTAACTGAATATGTCAAACTATTCTGAAGCTTAAAATTTTAGAAATATGCACCTGTTTCTGTATATTTCCTTAGTAAGTTCTAGAAGGGAAATAAACCCATCATTTTGCATTTTACAAGAGAGTTACTCAATTAACAACTCAATCACTGGATCCCCACAGGAAAGTGAGCATTGGGAATTAAATTTGCCTCAGGTTCTTAAAAAACAAATACACTTTCCTTTTGACTGTTTTGAGCTTAAAATTAAACAAAGAAAATTTATATTCTCACCACACAAGCTCATGTTAAGCAGGTACAGATTTGCAAATCTCAAAAGCTTTTATCACATGTTTAAATTAAAACGGCTTATAAATATTTTTAAAGTATTGAAACTACCAAAGTGAGAAAGTTGAATTACAATAGATCAACTAAATCAGGCAGCATCCACTCTTCTGCAAATCAGTAACTTTGCATTGACTTACCAACTCTTCCCCGATATGTCCTGTTGATCAGGAGAAGACGTGACTATTTAGCCTTTCCTATTGATGGTATAATAAAAATAACTTTTAAATTTTTGCCCTCTTTTACTTTTTTTTTTTTCTTTTTATTTGAGACAGAGTCTCACGCTGTCGCCCAGGCTGGAGTGCGGTGGCACGATTTCAGCTCACTGCAACCTCCGCCTCCCAGGTTCAAGCGATTGTCCTGCCTCAACCTCCCAAGTAGCGAGGATTACAGGTGCCCACCACCACACCTGGCTAATTTTTGTATTTTTAGTACAGACAGGGTTTCACCATGTTGGTCAGGTTGGTCTCAAACTCCTGACCTCAGGTGATCTGCCCAAAGTGTTGGGATCACAGGCATGAGCCACCACTCCCAGCCTTTTTGGTTGTTGTTTTTAGAGACAGGGTCTCACTCTGGTGCCCAAGATGGAGCACAGTGGCATGATCATGGCTCACTGCAGCCTCAACCTCCTGAGTTGTTATTATTGTTAACTTAGACACCCAATTGTACTATAGAACATTAGATCTTATTCCTTCTATCAAACTGTATTTTTGTACACATTAACACACCTCACTTCATTTCCCCTCCCCTCTACTATTCCCAGCCTCTGGTAATTGCCAATCAACTCTCTACCTCCATGAGATCTAATTTTAGCTTCCATTGATAAGTGAGAACATGTGATATTTGTCTTTCTGTGCTTGGCTTATTTTGCTTAACATAATGAACTACAGTTCCATCAATGTTGCTGCAAATGACAGGATTTCACTTTTTTATGGCTGAATAATATCCCATTGTGTATATATACCACATTTTCTTTTTTCATTCTTCTGTTGATGGACACTTAGGTTGATTCCATATCTTGGCTTTCATAAGCAGTGCTGCAATAAACATGGGAGTACAGATATCTCTTCAATATACTGATTTCCTTTTTTTGGGGGGGGGTATGCATTCCATAGTGGCTGTACTAATTTATGTTCCCACCAACGGGTTATGAGGGTTCCTTTTCTCTACGTCCTCACCAGTATCTGTTATTTTTCGTTTTTTTTTTTTTTTTTTTTTTTTTATACTTTAAGTTCTAGGGTACATGTGCATAACGTGCAGGTTTGTTACATATGTATACTTGTGCCATGTTGGTGTGCTGCACCCATTTTTCGTTTTTTTAATAAAAGCCATTTTAATTGGGGTGAGATATTACATTATTGTAGGGTTTTTTTCTTTCTTTCTTTCTTTTTTTTTTTTTTTTTTTTTTTTTTACTGGTGTGAGCCACCGCACCAGGCCCAGAGTTTTATTCTTTAGAGGAAGTCAGTGCCCATCACTTTCCCTGTCTACAGACAAATAAAAAGCTGCTCTCTCCAGAGGGGCGGCAGCAGTCCTGCATGGTCCAGTGAGACCCAGAAGGTTTCAGGAGACCTTCAGTCCTGAGTCCCTTTCAGTCATCGTCTTCTGAGTCTGACTTTTCTGCGGACTCGGATGCGCTCTCTGGCAAGTCGTCTCCCATGTGCTGGAACCTTCCCAACTGTGAATCCCACATGTGTTTGATGGTCACCTTGAATTCAGCCATCTCGTACCCAAAAAGCTTCAGGACGCGAGCCTGCTCTGGGGTCAGCACGTCGCCCTCCTTGCATACCTCGTAGTCAGATAGCAGAGTCACCACACCTCTCTTGAGGGTGGTGGGCAGGCCCAGCTGCCTGAGCTGTGACTGCATGGAGTGGGGGAACTGCTCCAGAGGCCCTGGGTCCAGGCTCACAGTGAAAGCTGCTTTGTTACCAGCTCGGGTGTTGTCCATTTCTGTGTATTTCGTGAACCACTCATTCACCTCCTCCTTTGTGCGGTTGGTGAACAGGAAACTCATCTCACCCCTCAACCTTTTGCTGACCTGGTACAGGTTGTCTTTGTACTCACCAGATGGGCTCCGACCGAAGGCCACCATCATCGCCTTGTTTTTGCCGAAGAACATCCGGCTGTGCTTCCAGGCGTTCTGGATGTCCTTCAGCTTGCTGTTCCTCATGTTGGCCACAGAGAAGATGAAAAGGTACTTGTAGGTGTCCACACATTTCCGAAGCTCTTCCATCAGGTTTTGTTTCAATTCCAAGCCTTTATTGGCAGTTTTGGTTAAGGAGACTTTCTTGTCGCGCTTGGATTTGGGCATCGCGCTGAATCCATGTTATTGTAGTTTTGACTTGCAATTCCCTGATGATTAGTGATGTTGAGTATTTTTAATATACCCAATGGCCATTTGTATATTTTGAGAACTGTCTACTCATATCTTTTAGTCATATTTAAATTTGATTATTTGTTATTTTGCTATTGAGTTGTTTGCCATTAATGGCAAAAACCACAATTACTTTGGCACCAACCTATTATTTTATCTTGACATAATCTCATTTGTTTATTTTTGCATTTTTGCCTATGCTTTTGAGGTCTTACTTAAAATGTATTTGCCCAGAACAATGTTTTGAAGCAGTTGGATAAAAAACAAGACTCAACTATATACTGCATATAAGAAACTTCACCTATAAAGACATATGTGGACGTAAAGTAAAGAGATGGAAAAAGATATTCCATGCAAATCGAAACCAAAAAGAGCAGGATTATCTATACTTATATCAGATAAAATAGACTTCAAGTCATAGAATATAAAAAGAGACAAAGTAGGTCAATTTATACTGATAAAGGGGTCAATTCAGCAAGAAGACATAACAATTGTAAATTTACATGCATTCAACACTGGAGCACCCAAATATATAAAGCAAACTTTAATAGATCTAAAGGGGCAGATAGATTGCAATACAATAATAGCAGGGGACGTTTAATAATGAACAATTTTGGAATATTGGCACTATTTCTTCTTTAAATGTCTGATTGAATTACCAGGGAAACCACCCACATCTGGGTTTTCTTTATGAGAAATTTTTAATTATATATTCAATTTCTTTAGTTGTTATAGATCTATTCAGATTTTCTGTTTCTTTTAAAGTCTGTGTTGGTAATTTCTGTCTTTCTGGGAATTTGTCCATTTCATCTAAGTCTTCTAATTTATTGGATTATTTGTTTACAATATTTCTTTATAATCCTCTTAATGCCTGTACGTTCATTGCTGATGTCCCCTCTTGTATTCCTGATTTTGGTGATGTGTATCTTCTTTCTTTTGTTTTGGTCAGTTTAGCCAAAGATTTCTCAAGTTTTGTTGATCTTTTCAAAGAACAATTTTTTTTGTTTCATTGATTTTCCCAGTTGTTTTTCTGTTTTATATTTTATTTATGCCTGCTCTAATTTTATTTATGTCTGCTCCATATCTTTGTCATGGGTTTATTTTGCTCTTCTTTTTCTGGATTCTGAAGGTGAAATATTAGATTACTGATTTAAGAGCTTCTTTTGTAATACAGATATTTAAAGCTATGTATTTTATCCTAAGCACTAAGTTAGCTACATCCCATAAATTTTATATGTTGTGTTTTCATTTTCATTCAGTTCAAAATACTTTCTAATCTTCTTTGTGATTTCTTCTTCGATCCATGGACTATTTGGCTATATATAGTTTAATTTCCAAGTATATCGGATTTTGCAAATGCCTTTCTATTGATTTATAATTTAATTTCCTTGTGGTCAGAGAATATACTCAGCATGATTTCAATCCTTTTAAGTTGTTGAGACTTATATAGGTATAGCATATAGTCTACCCTGGGGAATAGTTCATGTGCACTTTTGAAAGGATGTGAATTTTACTGTGGTTGGATGCAGTCTTCTGTAGATATCAGTTACTCAAATTGATTAATAGTGTTCTTCAAGTTGTTTTAATACTTACAGATTAACCATCTAGCAGTTCTATTAATTTTTTAGTTTCTAACTATTATTGTAAAATTGTCTGTTTTATTCAATTCTGTCACCTTTGTTTTAAGTATTTTTAGGGCTTTGTTGTTAGATAAAAACATGTTTATAATATTTACATCTTTCTATAAATTGTCAATTTTTGCCTGGTGTGGTGGCTTACGTCTGTAATCCCAGCCCTTTGGGAGGCCAAGGCGGGCGGATCACCTGAGGTCAGGCATTTGAGATCAGCCTGGACAACATAGAAAAATTAGCTGGGTGTGGTGGCACATGCCTGTAGTCCCAAACTACTCAAGAGGCTGAGTCAGGAGGATCGCTTGAACCCAGGAGGTAGAGGTTGCAGTGAGCTGAGATTACACCACTGCACTCCAGCCTGAGCAAAGAGTGAGATTCTGTCTCAAAACAAATTGTCAATTTTATCAAGACAAAATATGTCTCTGTCTCGTAACAATTTTTGTTTTAAAGCCTATTGTGTGTGGTATTAAAATAGCAATTTCAGCTCTCTTATGGTTACTGTTTGCATGGTGTATCTTTTTCCATCCACTTACTTTCAACCTGTTTGTGGCTTTAAATCTAAAGTGTATCTCTTGTAGGCAGGAAATAGTTGCATCCTGTATTTCACTTATCCAATCTGACAATCTATGTTTACATTGGGTTCCTTAATTTACTTATTTAATGTAACTTTATGTAGTTGGATTTATGTCTGCTATCTGGCTATTTTTTCCATACATGTCTCATGCCTTCATTAATCTTATCCTTTTTCTTCACTACCTATTTTTGTTGAATAGATACTTTCTAATATACCATTTTAATTCCTTTGTAGTTGTTTTTTAATATATTTTGAGTTGTTTTCTTAGGGTTGTTGTTGGGATTATAATTTGCATCTTAAAATAATCTACTTTGAATTAATCCTAATTTCACTCTGGTAGTATATACAAACTGCTCCACAATAGCTCCCTTCCATCTCTTCTCAATACTACTGCTTTTATGCAAATTATATCTTTATATGTTGTTTGTTTTTTTACACAGAGTTCACTCTTGCTACCCAGGCTGGAGTGTAATGGCACAATCTCGGCTCACTGCAACCTCCACCTCCAGGGTTCAAACAATTCCCGTGCCTCAGCCTCCCAAGTAGCTGGGATTACAGGTGCCCGTCACCAAGCCCAGCTAATTTTTTGTATTTTTAGTAGAGACAAGGTTTCACCATGTTGGCCAGTCTGGTCTCGAGCTCCTGACCTCAAGTGGTCCACCTGCCTTGGCCTCCCAAAGTGCTGGGATTACAGGCATGAGTCACCCCACCTGGCCATCTTTATATGTTATATGCCCAACAATACGGTTTTAAATTCTTTTACACAATTTAATTATTTTATTCAATGTTTTAAAAACTAAGAGAAGATTTAAATATATATTTATTCTGTCTATTATATTTACTTATGGAATTACTTTACCTGTGTTCTTTGTTTCTTCATAACATATTCAAATTACCATCTGGTTTTATATATTTTCAGCCCGAAAACTTCTTTTGGAATTTCTTGTAAGGCAGGTCTGATGGCAATGAATTTTCTCAGTCTTTGTTTAACTAGGAAAGTTTTTATTTCATTTTCCTTTTTGAAAGATATAATTCTTGGTGGACAGTTTTCTTCTTTCAACACTTTGAACATCATCCCACTGCCTTCTGGCTCCATGGTGTCTAATGGGAGGTCAGCTGCTATTCTTATTAGGATATTTTTGTGAGTCATTTTGTATTGTTGCTTTCAAGATTGTCTGTTTTTCAACAGTTTTTTTGTGGTGAATCTAGGTGTGGACTTCTTTTAGTTTCACTACTTGGAGTTTGTTGAGCTTCTTGAAAGTGTAAATTAATGTTTTTGCCATATTTTGGGAGTTTTCATCCATTATTCCTTTGAATATTTTTTTCTGTTCCTTTTTTTCTCTCCTCTCTTTCCATTGCTCCCATTATGCATATGTTAGTGTGCTTAACGGGTGTATTAGGGTTCTCCAGAGGGACAGAACTAATAGGATATATGTATATATGAAAAGAAGTTTAATGGAGAGAATTAGCTCACATGATCACAAGGCAAATTCCCATGATAGGTTGTCTGCAAGCTGAGGAAAAAAGAAGCCACTAGTGGCTCAGTCCAAGTCCAAAAGCCTCAAAAGTAGGGAAGCCAACAATGCAGCCTTCAGTCTATGGCCAAAGGCCCAAGAGGCCCCAGCAAACCAATAGTCCAAAGGCTGAAGAACCTAAAGTCTCATGTCTAAGGACAGGAGGAACAGAAGGAAGCATCCAGCATGGAAGAAAGATGAGAGCCAGAAGACTCAGCTTATCCCACCTTCTTCTGCCTGCTTTGTTCTAGCCATGCTGGCTAGCTGAGTGGATGGTGCCCACCCACACTGAGAGTGGGTCTTCCTCTCCCAGTCCACTGACTCAAATATCAATCTCCTCTGGCAGCACACCCACAGACACATCCAGAAACAATACTTTACCAGCTGTTTAGGCATCCTTCAGTCCAATAAAGTTGACACCTAATATTAACCATCACAAAAGTGTACTAAATTTCTCTAAGTCTCTGTTCATTCTTCTTTGTTCTTTTTTCTCTGTGTTCTTTAGGTTGCATATCCCTATTAATCTGTCTCCAAGTTCACTGATTATTTCCTCTTTCAGCTCAAACCTGCTGCTGTGCCACTCTAGTGAATTTCTTTATTCAGTTATTTGACTTTTCAATTCCAGAATTTCTATTTGGCTCTTTTTTCCAATTTCCATCTCTTTATTGATAGTCTCTGTTTTATGAGTCATTGTAGTAATACTTCCCCTTAACTTATATATATATATATATATATATATATATATATATATATATATATTTTTTTTTTTTTTTTTTTTTTTTTTTTTTTTACGGAGTCTCACTCTGTCACCAGACTGGAGTGCAGTGGTGCAATTCCCTTAACTTTTAAAGCATGGCTTCCTTTACTTCTCTGAACATATTTATAAAAACATGCTTGAAGTCTTTTTTAACTAAGTTCAACTTACGGTCTCCTTTAGAGACAGTTTCTGTTCGTAGATTTTTATTTCTATGTATGGGCCACACTTTCTTATTTCTTTGCATGTCTCATAAATTTTTGTTGACAACTGAATATATTTTAGATAAAATATTGTAGCAACTATCGATTATGTTCTTCTCCCCACCCCTCCCAGTGATTGCTGTTGCTTCTGGGGGATTTTGTTGTTAATGTTATTTTTTGTTTGTATATTTAGTGATTTGCCTGGACGAAATATACAGTACCTGTCTTCCCTCCAATGTGGAACCACTGAATTGTCTAATCTGTTGTTTTTCTTAATTGTTTTTATTTTTAAGTTTGGCTTCTGCTATGGTCTGCATATTTGTGTGCCCCCAAAATTTATATGCTGAAATCTAACCCCCAAGATGATAGTATTAAGAGATGAGGACATTGAGTTAATTAGGTCATGAGGGCTTCATCCTCATGAGTGAGATTGGTGCCTTTATAAAAGAGGCTTACAGGAGCCCTTTTGCCTTCCTGCCATGTGAGGACACTGTGAAAGGACACAGTGAGAAGGTGCCATTTTTGAAGCAGAGAGTGAGCCCTTACCAGACTTCAAATCCGCTAGTCACTTGATCTTGGATTTCCCAGCCTCTGAAACTGTGAACAATAAACTTCTGTTGTTGGTAAATTACTCAGTCTGTGGCATTTTTGTTATGCATTTTGTTTTACGGCATTTTTGTCACAGTTGCCCAAATGGACTAAGACAGCTTCCTAGGAGTCATCCCTAGATCAGCATTGCTTAGTGGCCAACAAATATTGGTCAATGTTAAACGGGTTGTACTTGAAGACCTTGAGCGAATAAAGCTTCCACTTTTTGCTGAGATGATTTTGGGGTTGGGGCATGCATTCAAAGTTAATCCAGTTAATTGAGCTTCTTTGGCTTTTACTTTCTGCTTATGCGGAGCCTCCCCATCATCTGGGTGTGAGTAGATAACTAGGGCCCTCTCTGGTCTTTGCTTAGTGTGTTCTTAGCCCTGCACATGCACACAGACTTCCAGATTTCTCAAGAATATGACAGCCTTTTCAAAAACCTTCTAAAGTTATCTCATTCCCCAGATCTCCACTTAACATTTTTGGTTGGTCTCTAGTTTGCTCAACCAGTATCATAGCCTCAGACAGTTATGGCATTAGCCTTTCATTTTTTGACACTGGTCACTATTGTTTTCAATAATATCCCTGGGCCTTTGGACTTCAGCAGAGCTCCAAGTCAGATCGCCACCCCCAGACAGGAGCCAAGCTAATTGTCTTCATAAATACTGCAGCACAGAATTAGGCAGGTGGGGTTGGGGGAGGAAGGATGGGAGCAACCTCAAGTTAAAAAGATCCCACTGTTTTTACGGAGATTCAGTAGTTTTTCTTGAACAAATGCTTTTCAGTTTATTGTGTCCCTCTGCTTAATGTTCAGAGTTCTGAAATGCTTGTTTTAATAATTTTACCAGTTTATCACTGCTTTTTTTGAGGTGGGATCTCACTCTGTCACCCAGGCTGGGGTGCAGTGGCACAGTCATAGCTCACTATAACGTCGACCTCCTGGCCTCAAGAAATCCTTTTTCCTCAGCCTCACAAAGCACTGGGATTACAGGCATGAGCCACCATGCCCAGCCTATCATTGTTTTTGCGGGGGGTTAATTTGCCAAGGTCCTCACTCTGCCTGAATTATAGACTTTGTTTCATTTGCAGTTTTTAAAATCTTGTTATTCCTCTTGCTCAAAACATTTATTTTTTAATTGACAGATAAAATTGTATGCATTTATTGTGTACAACATGATGTTTTGAAGTATATATGTGTTATGGAGTGGCTAAATCTAATAATTTACATATGCATTACCTCATTTGATTATCATTTTGTAGTAAAAACGCTTAACATTCACACTCTAAGCATTTTTCAAGAATACACTATTGATGCTATGAGCCACATCTTAGACTTCTCTAGCATTTCTCCAACGGCGTGATATAGTGCTGAACATAGAACAGATATGCCTGGAAGGCTTTTTGATCACTAGAAAGCTACCATAGATTATTCTGTCCAATGAGGAATTGATATATTTCACCACACAAATAATTGCAAATAAATTCAGAAATAATGTCTGACTAAATGTTCTGATGCACAGCTGGGATATGAACCACAATTTTGTATGTTATGTTTGTGGTCTGCTTTAGAGTTTTCAATGCACTTTCTTTTTTTAAATTTTTTATTATACTTTAAGTTCTAGGGTACATGTGCACAACGTGCAGGTTTGTTACATATGTATACATGTGCCGTGTTGGTGTGCTGCATCCATTAACTCGTCATTTACATTAGGTATATCTCCTAATGCTATCCCTCCCCCCTCCTCCCACCCCATGACAGGCCCCGGTGTGAGATGTTCCCCTTCCTGTGTCCAAGTGTTCTCATTGTTCAATTCCCACCTATGAGTGAGAACATGCGGTGTTTGGTTTTCTGTGCTTGTGATAGTTTGCTGAGAATGATGGTTTCCAGCTGCATCCATGTCCCTACAAAGAACATGAACTCATCCTTTTTTATGGCCACATAGTATTCCACGCAATGCACTTTCTTATCCGTGATCTCACTGATCCTTGAGACAACTCAGTGAAAAAGGTAGGGGAGGCATATATCTCTGTTTTATATTTGAGGAAAATTTAGAAGGCTTAGCTATATAAAATTAGCGTTAGAACTAGAGTGTGAAATCAGGTTTTTTATCTCCTTGTCTCTCTGATTAGTCACTATCCCATACACATGACAATCACACAAGTTCCAATGTAAATATTATAATCATAACAAATACTACTAATAATAATTTAACAATAACATAAAATGTTATCACTTAAGTTTTCTTGAACTTCACAGAGAACCTAAAGACCAGTACAAATAAATGTCAAATATATTCCTGTGAGGGTGGACTAGATTCTGCTATAAAAACAACCCCAAAATATGAGTGGTTGGCACACAAAAATATATTTCTTATTTACACAACATTACCAATGCATGTCAGCAAGGACATCCTGCTCATCCTGGTCATTTAGAGTCCCAGGCTTACTGAGGATATATTTCAACACTTTTATGGCCACTACAACAGTGACTTGTAAAGCTTCTGGCTAAGGAGTTCTAGGTTACCGTGAGCTATGATCATGCCACTGCACTCCAGCCTGGGTGACAGAGAAAGACCTTGGCTCTAAAATAAATACATAATAAAATAAAGTTTCTGGCCAAAATCTTTTCACTCACATTTCGTTGGACAAAACAAGTCACTTGGCTTTATCTGACTTCATTGTAGGCAAAGATGTGTAATCCCATTCTGTGCCAAGAAGGAGGAAAGATGTGGTGAAGAACATGAATGACTATTACCACCACCCCAAATATCCTTAAGTGAAGTGCCAGGTCACCCAAAAAGACATGCTAAGAGAACGATGAAACAGAATTAGACCATCACTCAACTCCCATGTATTTAAGGAGTTGAGGTTGGAGAGCCAAAGTTGGAGGATTTCTTTGGAGAATTGTTGGTGTACTGAGTGTTTCCCATCTCTGTCTCTCATGGGGGATCAGATGGGATAATTTTTCTCACCTCAGCCAAGTGAGAGGGGACTCAAAGGGTGGAGCATTTCAAAAACAATTATCCCCTGCGGTGCAGAAAACATGAGGACTCATATTTAAAATTCGCACATGGGAGGACTAGAGGTGCAGGGCCATGGTTGCACTGCCTGTTGCACAGCAGAGCTAAAAGGCATGATTTTCCAGGAAACAGACGTTGTCCAGGAGTTAGGGAGCTAGACGGGAATCACTTTTAAAAGTAATAATGCCCAAGAGAGGTGAAATAAGCCCAAAAGAGCATTTATGTGGAATGGACTGAGGCTGAGGGAGGGAGTAAAAAGTGGGCAGCCTGAGAATAGTCACTGCCATCAGGGATGCTGGTCAGAGATTCTTAGTGGGAGGCTCTCCAAGAAACACACAAGGCCGGGTGCAGTGGCTCACGCCTGTAATCCCAGCACTTTGGGAGGCCGAGGAGGGTGAATCACGAGGTCAGGAGGTCGAGACCAGCCTGGCCAACATGATGAAACCCCGTCTCTACTGAAAATACAAAAATTAACTGGACGTGGTGGCACACGCCTGTAATCCCAGCTACTCAGAAGGTTGAGGCAGGAGAATTGCTTGAACCTAGGAAGCAGAGGTTGCAGCGAGCCGAGATCACGCCACTGAACTCCAGCCTGGACAACAGAGTGAGACTCTGTCTCAAAATATATATATATAAAATAAAATAAAACACAAAAAGTGGCCCTTGAGAGATAAATATGACCAGCAAACTGTTTTACAAGCTTCATACTAAGTTCTTTACATATATAAGTTAATTCTCATGCCTTATGAGTTCGGGCCTGTTATTATCTCTATTTTACAGATGTTGAAACTGAGGTATAGAGAGGTCAAGTAACCTGTCTAGGGTCACAAAGATAATAAATGACAGAGACAGAATTTGAGCTAAGGCGGTCAAATTACATAGCATAGCACCTAACTATCTAGCCATCCTGCCCACCTTCTATGATGATAGCCATGTGTGTCACCAATGAGCAATTAAGAGCTTTGCAAAGACTCATTTTGACCAGATGATCTGACTTTAACCAAGATGGTCTGTGAGGCTGAATCAAAAGCTAGGTCTGGGGAATCAAGAAACACATATTTTAAGAGGCTCTGGTAACATTTATTATAGTGTGGTATTACAAAAATTATTTTCTTACTACCTTTCACCTGGAAAATGAAATAAAATAGCCATGTAAGAAACAGTACAGATCTTAATAAATTATGGTTGACTTGGATTGAAATGAGTTATTTAAAAGAAAAACAACATAGATTACTCTAAGTCCTGAAGTATTTAGTTATACATGGGTCTGAAGTGTTACACACATACACACACATACACACAAACACCCCATACATAGTACATGACATAATGTACAAAAGGCATGGTATAGCATATGGTCTGTCATTAATTTCATGACCACAATACCAAATTCATACTTAATATTGCCCTACTCCATTCCTAGCAATCCACTATATTCCCCTAATTTTTTTCTCCCATACTCCAAAATAATTATCTCACTTTGTCTTCTCTTCTCAAACTTCCTCTTCCCCTTCCCTAATCACTCTCAACTCATAAACAGACTTTCAGAGAACTGAAGGACAGTAATAAAATATACAATATGCATATCATTACAGTCTCAGAGGAGAGAAATAGAGAGTGGGGTACTTCACTTCCCAGCAGCCAAAACCTGTATTAGCTTCCTAGGACTGACATAACAAAAGTACCACAGACTGTGTATCTTGAAACAACAGAAATTTATTATGTCACAGTTTTGGATGCTGGAAGTTCAAAATCAAGGTGTTGGTAGGGTCATATTCCCTTTGAAATGGATAGGGGAGAATCCTTCCATGTCTCTTCCTGGCTACCAATGATTTTCTGGACTCTGGTGTTCCTTGGCTTGTAACTACAGCACTTAAATCCCTGTCTTCATATCACATGTCATTCTCCCTGTGTGTGTCTCTGTCTCTGTGTCTCCCTTCCGTTCTTCTAAGGACACTAATTATATTAAATTAAGGGTCCAGCGTACTCCAATATAACCTCATCTACAATGACCCTATTTCCAAATAAGGTCACATTCTGAGGTACTGGAAGTTAGTATTTCAACATTTGGAGAGGGGAAACAATTCAACCCATAACTTGTATGATGATTATTAAAAAATGATCCATCTGATACTCCAGACAATATTTTAAAGCAAGTACAATACAGAGACCTAAATGGAAGTAAAGTTTCCAGATTTTACTCAAGGTGGTAAAACTTTGCTACCAGACAGCTGTAATAAATCACATAAGTATATTGCAATGCCCAGAGCAACCACTAAGAGGGCTATGCAAATTAATATGCCCAAAAATGTTGTAAATAAATTAAGATAAAATTTTGGAAATTGGTCAAGTAACCTCCAGTAGAGCAAGAAGAGCGACTAAGAGGAACAAGAAACAGTGGAAACAAACAGAAAACAAATAATAAAATGGAAGACTTAAGCATTAACAAATCAATAATCACCTTTAATGTAAATAGTCTAAACATACACTACTCAAAAAGCAAATATTGTCCAAATAAATCTGAAAAAGCAAAAACAAACAAACCATACACAACCTAACCATGTGCTGGTTACAAGCAACTCATTCAAATTCAATTGCATAGATATGTTAAAAGAAAATGACGGAAAGAAATATACCATGCAAGCATTAATTTTAAAAATAGGAGTAAATACAAAAATGATGAAGTAGACTTCAGAGACAAAGAAAACCTTTATATATGATAATAAGATCAATTCACCAACAAGACTCAATGATCCCAAAAGTATACACATCAAAACCAAGCCTCAAAATGTATTAGGCAAAAATTTATAGAGCTAAAAGGGGAAATAGACAAATCTACAATTATAATTAGGGATTTCAACAATTCAACTTGTAGAAATTGACAGAACTACTACACAGAAAATCGGCAGGGATGTAGAACTAGCAACAAAATCTAATTAGCATATATAGGAAACTTTACCTGACAACAGAACAATACATATTTTTTAAGTGCTCATGAATCATTCACCAAGATAGACTATATTTTGGTCCATAAAACAAATTTCAACAAATTTTAAAGAATTGAAATCATAGAGTGTATTCTCTAACCTTAATGGAATCAAATGAGAAATCAATAATAGAAAGACAACAGGAAAATATTTTAATGTAAGGAAATTAAACACACTTCTAAATAATCCACAAGTCAAAGAGAAAGTCTTGAAGGAAAATAAAATCCATAAAACTCAGTGCAAAATGAAAATACAAAGTATCAAAATAAGTGGAATGCAGCTAAAGCAGTGATAAGAGGAGAAATTTATAGCAGTAAATGCTTACATTAGAAAATAGACAGGAAGAGAACAAGATAGTCAAATAGAAGCATGCACCAATTGTCCCCCTTCAAGGACACAAATTTAACAACTATCTATACACAAGAAAAGTACCTTCATAACAACCAAAAAATCAGATGACAATCAAAGTACTTGGGTTTAACTTCAAATGGCTCAAAGAGGCACTGAGGAGGGTAGGAGACAGTCTTTAATCACTGCTACCACCCATCTCCTATGCCCTGGCAGCAGCCATGCAGTGGAAAAAGAGAATCTGTGTGCTTGGGAGAGTGCAGCAATTGCCAAATATTGCATTTACCTCAGTGGTGCTCTGTCATAGCAGAAGGCAAAACTGGGCAGAACCCAGCTGACACTCGCCCACAGAGGGATTATTTAAAGCAGCCTTAGCCAGAAGGGAATCACCCAACCCAATGGTGGGAACTTGAGTTCTGGCAAGCCTTGCCACCACAGGCTAAAATGCTTTGAGGCTCTAAATAAACTTGAAAGTCAGTCTAGGCCACAAGGACTGCAACTGCTAGGTGAATCCTAGTGAAGAACTGGGCTCAGAGTCAGTGAACTAGGGAACACATGACCTAATGAGACGCCAGCCGAGGCAGCTAAGGGAGCACTTGAGCCACCCTTCCTTCAACCCCAGGCTTCATAGTTCGGGGCTCCAAAGGAGACACCCTTCCTTCTGCTTAAGGAGAGGAGACAGACTAGTAAATAGAACTTTTTCATGCATCTTGGATACCAGCTCAACCACAGTAGGATAGGGCACCGGTCAGAGTCCTGAGGCCTCCTTCACAGATCCTAAGTCCCAGATGATATTTCTAGACACACCCTCAGCCAGAAGGGAACCCACTTCCTTGAAGGGAAGAACCCAGTCCCATTAGGACCTATCACCTACTGACTAAAGAGCCATTGGGTCCTGAATAACTAGTAGCAATACCCAACTAGTATGCCATGGGACTTGGATAAGACTCTGAGACTTCATGGCTTCAAGTGAGACTCAACACATTCCCAGCTGTAGTAGCTACAGGTAGAGACTCCTTCTGCTTGAGAAAAGTGGAGAGAAAGGTAAAGGGAACTTTGTCTTATACCTTAGGTACCAGCTTGGCCACAGGGGGATAGACCACCAAGCTGGCTCTTGGCATTCCTAGTACTGGGACTTGGCTCTTGAACAGCACTTCTGGACCTGATCTGGGACAGAGGGGAGCCCACTTCCTTGAAGGGTGAGTCCTAGGCCAGGCAGCATTCACTACAACTGACTGAAGAGCCCTTGAGCCTTAAGGGAACATTAGCAGTAGCCTTGCAATGCTCCCTGTGTGTTTGTGGGGGAAAAGGCCATGGGGAGAGACATCTTTGCCTGTGGAAAAAGAAGAAAAGAGTGGGAAAAATTGTAACTCCTGGTTTAAGTGTCAGCTCAGCTGCAGTACAGTAGAACAACAGGTAAACTTCTAAGGCTTTTGACTCTAGTCCCTGGCTCCCTGAAGGCACCTCTGGACATATCCAGGGCCTGGGAGAACTCACCACCTTGAAGGGAAGGACACAACCCTAGCTGGCTTTGCCACCTGCTGATTGTAGAGCCCTAGGGCCATAGATGAACATAAGCAGTAGCTAGGTAGTTGGTACAGCAGGTGTTTGGCAAGACCCAGTGCCGTGCTGACTTCAGGTGTGACCCAGCAGAGTCATAGTGGTGGTGGCCACAGGGGTGCCAGTGTCATGCCACTCCCAACTTCAGGTGGTTCAGAAAAGAGAGAGAAAGAGGCTGTTTGTTTGGTAGAAAGTAAGGGAAGAGAGCAAGAGTCTTTGCCTCATAATCCAAAGAGATCTTCTGGATCTTATTCAAGACCATTAAGGAGATTCCTCTAAAAGTCTGCAAGAACCACAGCATTACCAGACTTAGGTGCCCCCTAATGCAGATATGGCTTACATCACTATACCCAAGTCCTTTCAAATCCATGGAAAGACTTTTACAAACCCAGACTGCAAATAATACAATAAATATCTAACTCTTTGATGCCTAGACACAGACAAACATCCACAAGCATCATGACATCCAGGAAAACATGATCTCCCCAAATGAAATAACTAAGGCACCAGGGGCCAATTTTGGAGCAATAGAATTATGTGAGCTTTCAGCTAGACAATTCAAAATACCTGTTTTGAGAAAATTCAAAGTTCAAGATAACACTGAGAACTAATTCAGAATTCTATCAGATAAATTTAACAAAACTATTGAAATAATTAAAAAGAATCAAGCAGTAATTCTGGGTTTGAAAAAATGCAGTTGACATACAGAAGAATGCATCAGAGTCTTTTAATAGCAGAGTGGATCAAGCAGGAAAAAGAATTAGTGAGCCTGAAGACAGGCTATTTGAAAATACATAGAGGAGACAAAATAAAAAAAGAATAAAAGACAATAAAGCATGCCTACAGCATCTAGTAGATACCCTCAAAAGGAACAATTTAAGACATATTGGCCTTAAAGAGAAGGTAAGAAAGAGATAGGGGTAGAAAATTTATTCAAAGGCAAAATTACAATGTTGCAAACCTAGAGAAAGATATCAATATCCATGTACAAGAACATTATAGAACACCAAGCAGATTCAACCCAAAGAAGGCTATTTCAAGACGTTTAATAATCAGACTCCTACAGGTCAAGGATAAATAACAGATCCTAAAAGCAGTAAGAGAAAAGAAAAGAATAACATACAATGAAGCTCCAATATGTCTGTTAGCAGACTTCTCTGTGGAAACCTTACAGGCCGGGAGAGAGTGGCATGAAATATTAAAAGTGTCAAAGGATAAACATTTATCCTAGAATGTGTATCTGGCAACAATATCCTTTAACCATGAAGGAGAAATAAAGGCTTTCCCAGACACACACACACACACACACACACACAAAGCTGAGGGATTTTATCAACACCAGACCTGTTCTACAAGAAATGCTAAAGGGAATACTTCAATCAGGAATAAAAGAATTTTAATGACCAATAAACAGTCATCTAACATACGAAATTCATTGGTAATAATAACTACAGAAAAATGGATTAACACTCTAACTGTGGTGCTTGTATCTTAAATAGAAAGACTAAACAATGAACCAATCAAAAATAATAACTACAACTTTTGAAGACATAAAAGTACAATAAAATATAAATAGAAACAACAAAAAGTTAAAAGGTAGAGGGACAAAGTTAAAACGTGTAGAGTTTTTATTAGTTTTTCTTTTCCTTTGTTTGTTTATGCAAACAGTGTTAAGTTGTTATCAGCTTAAAATACTGGGTTATAAGATAGTATTTGAAGCCTCATGGTAACCTCAAACAAAAAACGTACAACAGATACACAAAAAATAAAAAGCAAAAAATTAAAACACACCAGCAGAGAAAAATCAGCTTCACTAAAAGGAAGACAGGCAGAAAGGAAAGAAGGAAGAGACCACAAAACAACCAGAAAAAAAATTAACAAAATGGCAGAAGTAAGTTCTTACTTATCAACAATAGCATTGAATAAATGAACTAAATGCACCAATCAAAAGATCTAGACTGGCTGAAGAGATAAAACAACAAGACCCAATTATCTGTAACCAAAAAGAAATACACTTCACCTACAGAGATACACATAGACTGAAAATAAAGGAGTGGAAAAATACATTTTATGCTAATGGAAACCAAAAAGAGCAGGAATAACTATACTTACATCAGAAAAAAATAGATGTTAAGACAAAAACTATAAGAAGAGACAAAGAAGGTCACCATACAATGATAAAGAAGTCAATTTAACAATTAACAAAGTTAATTTTAACAATTTAACAATGTATTTTCAAATAGCCTGTCTTCAGGCTCCCTAATTCTTTATTCTGCTTGATCCATTCTGCTATTAAAAGACACAGTCCCTTTTTTAGAAGAAATACAGAAAAAATAAAGAAAGATTAAGAAAGACTCTGATGCATTCTTCTGTGTGTCAATTGCATTTTCCTTTTGTTTTATTATACTTTAAGTTCTAGGGTACATGTGCACAATGTGCAGGTTTGATAAATAGATATACATGTGCCATGTTGGTTTGCTGCACCCATCAACTCGTCATTTACATTAGGTATTTCTCCTAATGCTATCCCTTCCCCAGTCCTCCACCCCCGACAGGCCCCGGTACGTGATGTTCCCCGCCCTGTGTCCAAGTGATCTCATTGTTCAGTTCCCACCTATGAGTGAGAACATGTGGTGTTTAGTTTTCTGTCCTTGTGATAGTTTGCTGAGAATGATGGTTTCCAGCTTCATCCATGTCCTGCAAAGGACATGAACTCATCTTTTTTCATGGCTACATAGTATTCCATGGTGTATATGTGCCACATTTTCTTAATCCAGTCTATCATTGATGGACATTTGGGTTGATTCCAAGTCTTTGCTATTGCGAGCAGTGCCACAATAAACATATGTATGCATGTGTCTTTATAGTAGCATGATTTATAATCCTTTGGGTATATACTCAGTAATGGGATTGCTGGGTCAAATGGTATTTCTAGTTCTAGATCCTGGAGGGATCACCACACCATTACAGAATGGTTGAACTAATTTACACTCCCATGAACAGTGTAAAAGTGTTTCTATTTCTCCACACCCTCTCCAGCACCTGTTGTTTCCTGACTTTTTAATGATCGCCATTCTAACTGGCATGAGATGGTATCTCATTGTGGTTTTGATGTGCATTTCTCTGATGGCCAGTGATGATGAGCATTTTTTCATGTGTCTGTTGGCTGCATAGATGTCTTCTTTAGAGAAGTGTCTCTTCGTATCCTTTGCCCACTTTCTGATGGGTTTGTTTCTTTTCTTGTAAATTTGTTTGAGTTCTTTGTAGATTCTAGGTATTAGCCCTTTGTCAGATGGGTAGATTGCAAAAATTTTCTCCCATTCTGTAGGTTGCCTGTTCACTCTGATGGTAGTTTCTTTTGCCATGCAGAAGCTCTTTCATTTAATTAGATCCCATTTGTCTATTTTGGCTTTTGTTGCCATTGCTTTTGGTGTTTTAGACGTGAAGTACTTGCCCATGCCTATGTCCTGAATGGTATTGCCTAGGTTTTCTTCTAGGGTTTTTATGGTTTTAGGTCTAACATTTAAGTCTTTAATTCATCTTCAATTAATTTTTGTCTAAGGTGTAAGGAAGGGATCCAGTTTCAGCTTTCCGCATATGGCTAGCCAGTTTTCCCAACACCGTTTATTAAATAGGGAATCCTTTCCCCAGTTCTTGTTTTTGTCAGGTTTGTCAAAGATCAGATGGCTGTAGATGTGTGGTGTTATTTCTGAGGCCTCTATTCTGTTGCATTGGTCTATATCTCTGTTTTGGTACCAGTACCATGCTGTTTTGGTTACTGCAGCCTTGTAGTATAGTTTGAAGTCAGGTAGCGTGATGCCTCTAGCTTTGTTCTTTTGGCTTGGGATTGTCTTGGCAATGTGGGCTCTTTTTTGGTTCCATATGAACTTTAAAGTAGTTTTTTCCAATTCTGTCAAGAAAGTCATTGGTAGTTTGACAGGGATGGCATTGAATCTATAAATTACCTTGGGTAGTACAGCCATTTTCATAATATTGATTCTTCCTATCCATGAGCATGGAATGTTCTTCCATTTGTTTGTGTCCTCTTTTATTTTGTTGAGCAGTGGTTTGTAGTTCTCCTTGAAGAGGTCCTTCACATCCCTTGTAAGTTGGATTCCTAGATATTTTATTCCCTTTGTAGCAATTATTAATGGGAGCTCACTGATGATTTGGCTCTCTGTTTGTCTGTTACTGGTGTATAGCAATGCTTGTGATTTTTGCACATTGATTTTGTATCCTGAGAATTTGCTGAAGTTGCTTACCAGCTTAAGGAGATTTGGGGCTGAGACGATGGGGTTTTCTAAATATACAATCATGTCATCTGCAAACAGTGAAAATTTGAATTCCCCTTCTCCTAATTGAATACCCTTTATTTCTTTCTCTTGCCTGATTGCCCTGGCCAGAACTTCCAATGCTATGTTGAACTGGAGTGGTGAGAGACGGAGTCCTTGTCTTGTGCCAGTTTTCAAAGGGAATGCTTCCAGTTTTTCCTCATTCAATATGATATTGGCTGTGGGTTTGTCATAAATAGCTCTTATCATTTTGAGATACATTCCATCAATACCTAGTTTATTGAGAGTTTTTAGCATGAAGGGCTGTTGAATTTTGTCGAAGGCCTTTTCTACATCTATTGAGATAATCATGTGGTTTTTGTCGTTGGTTCTGTTTATGTGATGGATTATGTTTATTCATTTGCGTATGCTGAACCAGCCTTGCATCCCAGCGATGAAGCCCACCTGACCATGGTGGGTAAGCTTTTTGATGTACTGCTGGATTCGGTTTGCCAGTATTTTATTGAGGATTTTCGCATTGAAGTTCATCAGGGATATTAGTCTAAAATTCTCTTTTTTGTGGGTGTCTCTCTGCCAGGCTTTGGTATCAGGATGATATTGGCCTCATAAAATGAGTTTGGGAGGATTCCCTCTTTTTCTATTGATTGGAATAGTTTCAGAAGGATTGGTACCAGCTCCTCTTTGTACCTCGGGCAGAATTAGGTTACCAGAGCTGAGTTCAAGTCCTGGATATCCTTGTTAACCTTCTGTCTCATTGATCTAATATTGACAATGTGGTGTTAAAGTGTCCCATTATTGTTGTGTGGGAGTCTAAGTCTCTTTGTAGGTCTCTAAGGACCTGCTTTATCAATCTGGGTGCTCTTTTATTGGGTGCATATATATTTAGGATAGTTAGCTCTTCTTGTTGAATTGATCCCTTTACCATTATGTAATGGCCTTCTTTGTCTCTTTTTATCTTTGTTGGTTTAAAGTCTCTTTTATCAGAGAATAGGATTGCAACCCCTGCTTTTTTTGCTTTCCATTTGCTTGGTAGATCTTCCTCCATCCCTTTATTTTGAGCCTATGTGTGTCTTTGCACATGAGATAGGTCTCCTGAATATAGCACACTGATGCGTCTTGACTCTATCCAATTTGCCAGTCTGTGTCTTTTAACTGGAGCATTTAGCCCACTTATATTTAAGGTTAATATTTTTGTGTGTGAATTTGATCCTGTCATTATAATGTTAGTTTGTTATTTTGCCCATTAATTGATGCAGTTTCTTCCTAGCATTGATGGTCTTTACAATTTGGCATGTTTTTGCAGTGGCTGGTACTGGTTGTTCCTTTCCATGTTTAGTGCTTCCTTCAGGAGCTCTTGTAAGGCAGGCCTGGTGGTGACAAAATCTCTCAGCATTTGCTTGTTTGTGAAGGATTTTATTTCTCCTTCACTTATGAAGCTTAGTTTGGCTGGCTATGAAATTCTGGGTTGAAAATTCTTTTCTTTAAGAATGTTGAATATTGGCACCCACTCTGTTCTGGCTTGTAGGGTTTCTGCAGAGAGATCTGCTGTTATTCTGATGGGCCTCCCTTTGTGGGTAACCCAACCTTTCTCTCTGGTTGCCCTTAACATTTTTTCCTTCATTTCAACCTTGGTGAATCTGACTATTATGTGTCTTGGGGTTGTTCTTTTCGAGGAGTATCTTTGTGGTGTTCTCCGTATTTCCTGAATTTGAATGTTGACTTGTCTTGCTATGTTGGGGAAGTTCTCCTGAATAATATCCTGTAGAGTGTTTTCCAGCTTGGTTCCATTCTCCCCATCACTTTCAGGTACACCAATCAAACGTAGTTTTGGTCTTTTCACATAGTCCCATATTTCTTGGAGGCTTTGTTCGTTGCTTTTTACTCTTCCTTCTCTAACCTTGTCTTCTCACTTTATTTCATTAATTTGATCTTCAATCCCTGATATCCTTTCTTCCAATCGATCGAATTGGTTATTGGAGCTTGTGCATGCGTCACGAATTTCTCATGCCATGGTTTTCAGCTCCATCAGGTCATTTAAGGTCCTCTCTACACTGTTTATTCTAGTTAGCCATTCGTCTAACCTTTTTTCAGGTTCTTAGCTTCCTTGTGATGGGTTTGAACATGCTCCTTTAGTTCGGAGAAGTTTGTTATTACTGACCTTCTGAAGCCTACTTCTGTCAACTTGTCAAAGTCATTCTCCATCTAGCTTTGTTCTGTTGCTGGCGAGGAGCTACAATCCTTTGGAGGAGAAGAGGGGCCCTGGTTTTTAGAATTTTCAGCTTTTCCACTCTGGTTTCTCCCTATCTTTGTGGTTTTATCTATCTTTAGTATTTGATGATGGTGACCTACAGATGGGGTTTTGGTGTAGATGTCCCTCCCTTTTGTTGATGTTGATACTATTCCTTTCTGTTTGTTAGTTTTCCTTCTAACAGTCAGGTCCCTCAGCTGCAGATCTGTTGGAGTTTGCTGAAGGTGCACTCCAGATATTGTTTGCCTGGGTATCACCAGTGGAGGCTGCAGAACAGCAAATATTTCAGAAGGGCAAATATTGCTACCTGATCCTTCCTCTGGAAGCTTTGTCCCAGAGGGGCACCCATCTATATGAGGTGTCTGTAGGCCACTACTGGGAGATGTAACACGAGGGTCAGGGACCCTCCTGAGGAGGCAGTCTGTCTCTTAGAGCTCAAATGCCATGTTGGGAGAACCACTGCTCTCTTCAAAGCTGTCAAATAGGGACATTTAAGTCTGCAGAAGTTGTCTGCTGCCTTTTGTTCAGCTAAGCCCTGCCCACAGAGGTGGAATCTAGAGGCAGTAGGCCTTGCTGAGCTGTGGTGGCTTCTGCCCAGTTTGAGCTTCCTGTCTGCTTTGTTTACTTACTGAAGCCTCAGCAATGGCAGATGCGCCTCCTCCAGCCAGGCTGCCACCTCGCAATTCGATCTCAGACTGCTGTGCTAGCAGTGAGCAAGGCTCCATGGGCGTGGGACCTGCTGAGCTGGGCACGGGAGAGAATCTCCTTGTCTGCTGGTTGCTAAGACCTTGGGAAAAACACAGTATTTGGGTGGGAGTGTCCCGTTTTTCCAGGTACAATGTGTCATGGCTTCCCTTGGCTAGGAAAGGGAAATCCCCTGACCCCTTGTGCTTCCTGGGTGAGGCAACGTCCTGCCCTGCTTCAGCTCATCCTCCATGGGCTGCACCCACTGTCCAACCAGTCCCAGTGAGAGGAACCAGGTACCTCAGTTGGAAATGCAGAAATCACCCGTCTTCTGGGTCGATCATACTGGGAGCTGCAGACTGGAGCTGTTCCTGTTCGGCCATGTTGGAATCTTCATCAATTGCATTTTTCAAGCCCAGAATTTCTGCTTGATTCTTCTTAATTACTTCAATCTTTCTGTTAAAGAGGATATACCTATTGTAAATATATATGCACCCAACAATGGAGCACCCAGAAATATGAAGCAAACATTGTTAGAGCTACAGAGAAAGGTAGACACAAATACAACAATAGCTGGAGGCTTCAGCACTCTACCTTCAGCGTTGGACAGACCTGCCAGACAGAAAATCAACAAAGAAACATTGGACTTAATCTGCTCTACAGACCAAATGGTTCTAGCAGATATTTACAGAACATTTTATCCAACAGCTGCAGAATACACATTTTTCTCCTCAGCTCATGGATCATTCTCAAGAATAGACCATATGTTAGGGCACAAAACAACTCCTAATGCATTCAAAAAATTCAGAAAATAAAATAACATTAAGCATCTTTTCTGACCACAATGTAATACAACTAGAAATCAATACAGACATTTTGAAAACTATACAAACATGTAGAAATTAAACAATATGCTCCTGAGTGACCAGTGGGCCAATGAAGAAATTAAGAAGGAATTTGAAAAAATTTGTGAAACAAATGGTAATGGAAACACTATATACAAAACTGATAGGATACAGCAAAAGCAGTGCTGAGAAGGAAATTTATACCTATAAGTACCTAAATCAAAAAAAGACAAAAACTTCAGATAAGCAATCTAATGATGCATCTTTAAAAAACTAGAAAAGCAAGAGAAAACCAAACCCAAAATTACCAGAAAAAAATAATAATGAAGACTACAGCAGAAATAAATGAAATTGAAACTAAAAATAAAAGATCAATGATAGAAAAAGTTGGTTTTTAAAAAAAATTCAACAAAATAGACAAACCTTTAGCCAGACTAAGAAAAAAAAGAGAGAAGATGCAAATAAAATCAGAGATGAAAAAGGAGACATTACATCCAATACCACAGAAATTCAAAGGATCATTAGAGGCTACTACAAGCAACTATATGCCAATAAATTATAAAATCTAAAAGAAATGGATATATTCCTCGACACATACAGCCTAACAAGATTGAACCAGGAAAAAATTCAAAACATGAGCTGACCAATAACAAGTAACAAGATTGAAGCCATAATAAAAATTCTCCCAGAAAAAAAAAAAAAAAAAAAAGTTCAGGACCTAATGGCTTCACTGCTGAATTCTACCAAATGTTTAGAGAAGAACTAATACCAATTCTACTCAAATTACTCTAGAAAATAGAGGAGGAAGGAAAACTTTCACACTCATTCTCTGAGGACAGTATTACCCTGATACCAAAACTGACAAAGACACATCAAAAGCAGAAAACTGTGGGCCAATATCTGGCCAGACGTGGTGGCTCATGCCTGTAATTTCAGCACTTTGGGCAGCTGAGGCAGGTAGATTACTTGAGGTTAGGAGTTCAAGACCAACCTGGCTAACACAGTGAAATCCTATCTCTATTAATAATACAAAAATTAGCTGGGTGTGGTGGCAGGTGTCTGTAATCCCAGCTACTTGGGAGGCTGAGGAATGAGAATCACTTAAACTTAGGAGGTGGAGGTTGCAGTGAGCCAAGATCATACCACTGCACTCCAGCCTGAGAGATGGAGCAAGACCCTGTCTCAAAAAAAAAAAAAAAAAAAAAAAAAAAAAAAAACTATAGGCCAATATCTCTGCTGAACAGTGATGCAAAAGTTCTCAACACAATACTAGCAAACCAAATACAACAAGAAATTAAAAAGATAATTCATCGTGATCAATGAGATTTATCCCAGGGATGCAAGAGTGGTTCAACATATGCAAATCAATCACTGTGATACTTCATGTCAACAGAATGAAGAACAAATCCATATGATCATTTGAATTGATGCTGAAAAAGCATTTGATAAAATTCAATATTCCTTCATGATAAAATCCCTCAAAAACTGTGTATAGAAGGAACATATCTCAACATAGTAAAAGCTGTATATTACAGACCAACAGCTAGTATCAGACTGAATCACGAAAAATTGAAAGTCTTTCCTCTAAGATGTGGAACATGACAAGGATGTCCACTTTTACCTCTGTTATTCAGCATAGTACTGGAAATTCTAGCTAGAGTTATCAGACAAGAATAAGATATAAAGGGCATCCAAGTTGGAAAGGAGGAAGTCAAAGTATCCTTGTTTGCTGATGATATAATCTTATATTTGGAAAAACCTAAAGTCTTCACAAAAAACTATTGGAACTAATTTAAAAATTCAGTAAAGTTGCAGGACATAAGATCAACTTACAAAAATCAGTAGCATTTCTATATGCCAACAGCCAGCAATCTGAAAAGGAAATCAAGAAAGTAATCCCACTTACAATAGCTACAAATAAAATTAAGTACTTAGGAATTAACCTAATCAAAGATGTGAAAGATCTCTGCAATGAAAACTATAAAACACTGATGTAAAAAATTGAAGAAGATAGAAGAAAATGGAAAGACATTCCATGTTCATAGATTGGAAGAATCAATGTTGTTAAAATGTCCATACTACCCAAAGCAATCTACAGATTTAATGCAATTCTTATCTATTTTCTATTGCTTTACAGAAATAGAAAAAACAATACTAAAATGTATTTAAAACCACAAAAGACCCAGAATAGACAAAGCTATCCTAAACAAAAAGAACGAAACTGGAAGAATTACATTACCTGACTACAAATTATACTACAGAGCTACAGTAGCCAAAACAGCATGGTACTGGAATAAAAACAGACACATAAACCAATGCAACGGAATTCAGAAACCAGAAACAAATTCACACACCTGCAGTGAACTCATTTTCAACAAAGGTGCAAAAAACACACACTAGGGAAAAGACTATAAATGGTGCTGAGAAATCTGGATATCCACATACAGAAGAATGAAACTAGAACCCTGTCTTTTGCTGTATACAAAAATCAAATGAAAATGGATTAAAGACTTAAATCTAAGACCTCAAACTATGAAACTGCTACAAGAAAACATTGGGGAAAATCTCCAGGACATTGGCCTGGGCAAAAATTTGTTGAGTAATACCCCACAAGTACAGGCAACCAAAGCAAAAATGGACAAATGGGATTACATCAAGTCAAAAAGCTTCTGCATGGCAAAGGAAACAATCAACAAAATGAAGAGACAACCCACAGAAAGGGAGAAAATATTTGCAAACTACTCATCTGACAAGGAATTAATAACCAGAATATATAAGGAGCTTAAACAACTCTATAGGAAAAAAGTCTAATAATTCAATTTTTAACTGAGCAAAAGATTTGAATAGACATTTCTTAAAAGAATACATTACAAATGACAAGCAGGTATATGAAAATGTGCTGAACATTATTGATTATCAGAGAAATGATAATCAAAACTACAGTGAGATACTGTCTCACCCTAGGTAAAATGACTTTTATTTAAAAGACAGGCAATAATATATGCTGATGAGGAGATGGAGAAAAGGGAACCCTCACACACTATTGGTGGGGATGTAAATTAGTACAACTACTAATGGAGAACTCAAAAAACTAAATATAGAGCTACCATATGATCTGGCAATCCCACTCCTAGGTATATACCCAAAAGAAAGAAAATCAGTTTATCAAGGAAAAATCTGCACTCCCATATTTATTGCAGCACTATTTACAATAGCCAAGATTTGTAAGCAACCTAAGTTTTCATCAACAGATGAATGGATAAAGAAAATGTGGTACATATACACAATGGAGTACTATTCACCCATAAAAAAAAATGAGATCCTGTCATCTGCAACAACACGGATGGAAATGAAGATTATTATGTTAAGTAAAATAAGCCAGGCACAGAAAGACAAAGATCACATGTTCTCACTCATTTGTGGGAGCTAAAAGTTAAAATAATTGAACTTATGAAGATAGAGAATAGAAGGATGGTTACCAGAGGCTAAGAAGGGTAGTGGGCATGGGGTAGGAAGTGGAGGTGGTTAATGTGTACAAAAAAATAGTTACAAAGAATGAATAAAACCCAGTTTTTGCTAGCATAACAGGGTGACTATAGAGAAAATAATTTAATTGTACATTGATAAATAACTATGATGTTATAATTAGATTTTTTGTAACACAAAGGATAAATGTTTGAGAGGATGGGTACTCCATTTACCCTGATGTAATCATTACATGTTGCATGCTTGTATCAAAATATTTCATGTAACCCATAAATATACACACCTAGTATGTACCCATAAAAATTAAAAAAAAAAAAAAGAAACAGGAAACATCTCAAAACAATAATCTAAGATTGTCCCTGAAGAAACTTGAAAATTCTTACTGCTGAGTTTTTTTAAAGCTTTAAAAAAGAAATTTATAAAACAGAAAAAGAGCAAAACAAACCCAAAGCAAGCAGAAGGAAGGAAATAATAAAGATAATATGAGAAATCAAAAAAATTAAAAACCAAAACCAAAATCTAGCTCTTTGAAAAGATCAATAAACTGCATGTGAACCTACATTATCTCAAAACGAAAAGTTTATTTTAAAATAATTTGAAAAATAAAGTACTTTTTTGAAAACAGTAAAAATAAAAAGCATTAACTATTGGTGGGAATATAAATGGTACTCATAAGTTACCTCTCCTCTCCATCCTATTTAAAATTATCCCTCCACATTTGTATCAGTCAGCGTTCTCAAAAGAGACCAATAGGAGATAAATATGTAAATATACATATATTTATAAGTATATATAAAGACATATATAAGATATATTTTAAGGAATTGGCTCACATAGTTGTGGGGGCTGGCAAGTCTGAATTCTGTAGGACAGGCTGGCAGGCTGAAAACTCCAGCAGGAGTTGATGCAGCAATCTTGACTTGGAAATCTGTAGGGCAAACCAGCAGGCTAGAAACTTGGCAGAATGTGACACTTTAGTCTTGACATATTTTTTTGCCAGAAAAACTTCAGGATTTGCTCTTACAGCCTGAGACTCATTGGATGAAGCCCATCATAGGCTCTACTTCAAATCAAATTATTGTACATGTAAACCACAAAATGCCTTCATAGAAACACCTAAATCAATGTTTGATTAAATAACAGTGCTATAAACTAGCTAAGTTGACATATTTTTTATTGTTTTTATTGTTTTTTTCAAGAGGGAGTCTCGCTCTGTTGCCCAGGCTGGAGCGCAGTGGTGCAGTCTCAACTCACTGCAACCTCCGCCTCCTGGGTTCAAGGGATTCTCCTGTCTCAGCCTCCCGAGTAGCTGAGATTACAGGCACCTGCCACCATGCCCGGCTTATTTTTGTATTTTAGTAGAGACGGGGGTTCACCGTGTTGGTCAGGCTGGTCTCAAACTCCTGACCTCAAATGATCCACTCACCTCAGCCTCTCAAAGTGCTGGGATTACAGGCACAAGCCACCGTGCCTGGCCCAAGATGACATATAAAATGAACAGTAACAATCCACCCCTCACCAGCTAGGCACCCATACACATATCTCCAAATAAAGATAATTACAAAGTCATATTTCCACCTAACAAGATACAACTCTTGTTACAACTCTGTACAACTGAAAATGCACTAACCCTTTCCCCGTGGGAGGATGCAAAGTCCTTGGGTTATGTTCATTCTTCTCCTTGATATCCTGCGACTTAAATACTGTGATGTAAGGTTAACTATTACTAATACATTTTATTTTATATGATAAGACAAGAGAGAGAAGAAATGAAAATTGACATAAATATACACACAAACAAGCATATTTATGACAAAGAAAAATACTATATTTCCTCCTTATTATAAGGAAGAACTACTCATAATAATTACAATTCTTGGCCGGGTGCGGTGGCTCACACCTGTAATCCTAGCACTTTGGGAGGCCAAGGCGGGCAGATCACCTGAGGTCGGGAGTTTGAGGCCAGCCTGACCAACATGGAGAAACTCCATCTCTGCTAAAAATACAAAATTAGCAGAGCGTGGAGGTGCATGCCTGTAATCTCAGCTACTTAGGAGGCTGAGGCAGGAGAATCCCTTGAACCCGGGGGGCAGAGGTTGCAGTGAGCCAAGACTGTGCTATTGCACTCCAGCCTGGGCAACAAGAGCAAAAACTCCACCTCAAATACTAGTACTACTACTACTAATAATAATAATTACAATTCTCATTTCTGCAGCTGGTCATCTGCAACTCGTAGCTGGTATTTAAAACAACCTTCTTCCATTACCCATTCCATATTCCCTTAGCCCTCAGCAAATATTTCAGCTTCTTATGGTTCCTTCCCTGGTGGAATGGGGTAGGGTGACCCAAACCTTCATTCCGGAGAGTTCTGAGCAATTAGTAGTCCTGTTGAGTTGAATTATTGTAGTGCTTTTTAGAGATGGGAGTCTCACTATGTAGCCGAGACTGGCCTTGAATTCCTTGACTCAAGCAATCCTCCTGCTTCAGCCTCTTGAGTAACTGGGACTACAGATGTGTGCCACCATGCCCAGCTGTAGTTTTCCACTGACTAATCACAGGGCCTGGTAGCACTAAGAGATCTTCTAATGGGTCTACTGTATTCCAGACATACTCATACTTACTTACCTCTATTGTGAAGTAAGAGCCCAACAAGTTGCAAACTTTTTCCTTGGTAATCAAGATCAATCATGCCAGCAGTATAGTAACTCCCTTTGTTGCCTGTTAACTTAGAGGCACAAGAAGCCCAAAGTAGTAGGATAACAATCTTAAATTACAGTTCAATTGAATTATTATATCTCCTGGTGGTAGCATTCCACCCTCTGGAACTAAGACCTCAAGACCAGCATAGCGTAAGTTCATGGGGACAGGAAGCAAAAATTTTGCTAGTGGATAACTATGGTATAGTAAGTAATACCCACTCCAATTTTCACCCCTTGATTCCTGGACCTGTGAATCCTGTCTACAGGGGAAACAGCACCTTATATTTGACACTTCTTTAGAGCATATATAGCCTCCTACAGAGCATGCCCCAGTCCTGCAAGGTGGTGCCATGTAGTTAGTGCTATAACCAAGTCTTTAAAAGGCCATTACATTATTCTACCAAACCAGTTGCTTCAGGATGGCTGGGAACATGGTAAGGCCAGTGAATTCAATGAACTTGGGCCCACTGCTGCAACTTCATGTATAAAGTGAGTTCCTTAATCAGAAGCAATGTTATGTGGAATAACATGGCAGTGGATAAGGCATTCTGTAAGTCTACAGATGGTAGTTTTGGCAAAATCATTGTGTGCAAGGAAGGTAAATCCATACTTAGAGTAAGTTTCTATTCCAGCAAGAAAAAATGCTGCCCCTTCTATGATAGAAGTGGTTGAATATAATCAACCAGACATAAATAACTGGCTGATCACCCTGGGGAATGACTCAGTGATGGTCTTTGCTGCTGGCAGGTTGAGTACTCTGAGCAGTGGGTATAGCCAGGTCAACCTTAGTGAAATGAAGTCCATGTTGCTAATCCCATGAATAATTTATATCCCTACCACCATGGCCACTTTGTAAATGAGCCCATTGGGCAATGACAGAAGTAGCTGAGGAAGGTGACTGACTGTTATCCACAGAACAGGTCATCCTATCCACTTGATTATAAAAAATCTTGCTCTGCTGAGGTCGCTCTTTGGTTAGCATTCACATGGGACACAAATATCTTCAGGGTTTGTTTTTTTTAACCCATTCATAGAGGTCTACCCACATATCTTTTTCTCTTACCTCCTCATCACCAATTTTCCAATCATGTTCCTACCAAGTCCTTGACCATCCATCTAAAACACTGGACACCATCCATGAATCAACATACACTCAAACTTCTGGCCATTTCTCCTTCTAAGTAAAAATGAACAACAAGGTACAATGTGCAGTGCTCTATGTTCTGCCCACTGTGAGGATTTCCCTTCATCACTGTCTTTCTGGGATATCCCAGAAAAGGGTTACTAGTGGCAGAGCTGCCCACTTGCAGGTGGTGCCTTCATATCATGCACAACCATCTGCAAACCAGGCTCATTTTCCTCTTCTTCATTCACCTTATCACAGAGAACTCCTATGAGGCAATAGGCGCAGGCTGGGAGAGAGGAGGTAATATACTAAGAGTGGGGCCATAGGCATTTGGGCCACTTCTTGATGTAGCTTACATGTGCCTTCTGGGCCTGCTCAAGCCCAACTTTATATACAATTTCCATTTGGTGATTGAGTGCTGGTGTGCATGCCCAACTTTATGGCTTGGTGGTTCAGATAATACTCAGTTCATGAAGGACAGCTCAGGTCACATTGTAGCATAGTGACCAAAGGTTAATTGTTCAGTCTCTACTAAGGCCCAGTAGCAAGCCAAAAGCTGTTTCTCAAAAGGATAGTAGTTATCTGCAGAAGATGGCAGAGCTTTGATCCAAATTCCTATGAATATGTGTTGCAATTCACCTACAGCGGCCTGCCAAAGGCTCCAAGAAGCATTTCTATCTGCCACTGACACTTCAAGCACCATTGAATCTTCTGGAACATATGGCCCAAGTGGCAGAGCAGCTTGCATGGCAGCCTGGACCAGTTGCAGAGACTTCACTTGTTCTGGGCCCCACTCAAAACTAGTAACTTTTTAGGTCACTCAGTAAATGAGCCAAATGAGAAATATGTTGCCTCAAAAGTTTAAAGAGGCCCATCAGGTGTTATGCATTTTTTTCTGGTTGTAGAAAAGGCCAAATGCAAGAACTTAATCTTTACCATAGAAAGGATATCTTTCTACCCGCATCACTGGAGCCATAGAAATTTCACTGAGGTGAAAGTTATCTTATTTTAAAAATTGTATTTCTCACCCTCTGATGTGTAAATGTATTACCAATAAGTCTAGAGTAGTTATTATTGCTTGCTCACTAGGTCCAATCAACATAATGTCATCCATGCAATGAATCAGTGCGATGTCTTGTGGAAGGGGAAGTCAAGCAATGTCCCTGTGAACTAAATTATGAAATAGGGTAGAGAACTGATAGAGATAAGAAAAGTATTGCTAGCTTTGCCAGATTAAGCAAATTTCTTCTGGTGGTCTTTACTAACAGACATAGAGAAAAAAGGCATTTGCCAAATCAATAGCTACATAGCAGATACCAGAAGATATATTAATTTGTTCAAGCAATGAAACCACATCTGGTGCAGCAGCTGCAACTGGAGTC
The DNA here is from genome assembly GCF_049350105.2 of Macaca mulatta. Taxonomy (NCBI): domain Eukaryota; kingdom Metazoa; phylum Chordata; class Mammalia; order Primates; family Cercopithecidae; genus Macaca; species Macaca mulatta. Next base: position 81,283,107 of record NC_133426.1, on the reverse strand, counting down.
ACTACCTGGTTAAGCTTTTGAAAATCCACTGTCATTCTCCAAGATTCACCTTTTTAAAAAATTGACACATAATAATTATACATATTTATAGGGTACAACATGATGGATGTTTCCATAAATGTATAAATTGTATAGTGATCGAATCATGGTAATCACCATATCCATCACCTTAAGCATTTATCATTTCTCAAAAATATGAAATACTTCACAAATTTGCATGTCATCTTTGCACAGGGGTCATGATGATCTTCTCTGTATTGTTCCAATTATAGTATATGTGTTGCTGAAGCAAGCAAAAAATCCCTGCGTTTTCTGTAGAGGCCAAATAGGTAAGTTGAATGGGGATATGGTGGGAATCATCACCCTTGCATTTTTCAAGCCCTCGGTGGTGGCACTGATCTCTACAATCCCTCCAGGAATGTAGTATTGCTTTTGGTTTAATATTTTTCTAAGCAGAGGCAGTTCTAGTGACTTCCACTTCACCTTTTCTACCATAATAACCCTCAATCCATAAGCCAGGGAATCAATGTGGGGATTCTACCAGTTGCTGATTGTGTCTATTCCAATTATATATCCCAGAACTGGGGAAATTACCAGAGGATGGGTTCAGGAAACTACTGGGTTCACTATGAGGTAGATGTGAGTTAAAACTCCATTAAATAACTGACCCCCATAAGCCCCTAATCTGACTGGTGGACCACAGTGCCATTTTGAGTCTCCTGGAATTCATGTCAGTTCAGAGCTGGTGTTCAGTAATTTCTGAAAAGTCTGATTATTTCATTTCCCCCAGTGTCCTCTTTACTATTGTAAGTAGTCATTAGTGCATTTAAACCTAATCAGATCAGAGAAGCAATTTCGGAAACTTCAGAACCAATTCGGAAAACCCATCCTTAAGATTCTGTTCCTCTAGAACCACTCTTGGTAACAAAATCTATGTCAGTCAGCGTTCTTCAGAAAAATAGAAAAACTAGTACAAATAGAATCTTATTTTAAAGATAACTCTCATAAATAAGATTTATGATTTATATTTTATCTTTATTATATTTATCTTTTTAATTTCGTCTTTATAAAACTTATAAGTGAGTTGTCTTTAAAAATTGGCTCATGCAATTGTGGGGGCTGGCAAATCTGAAATCCACAGGGCAGGCCGTCAGACTAGAAACTCTGCAGGAGATGATGCTACAGTCTTGAGGCAGAATTCCTTCCCTTACAGGAAACATCATTTTTGCTCTTAAGGCCTTCAAGTGATTGGATGAGGCCCACCCACATTATTGAGGGTAATCTCCTTTACTTCAAGTCAACTGATTTGTACATGTTAACCACATCTATAAATTACCTTCCCAGCAACATCTAGATTAGTATTTGATTTAATAACTGGGTAGTATAGCATAGCCAAGTTGACACTTAAAAAAATAACAATCACGGGCCAAACGCGGTGGCTCACGCCTGTAATCCCAACACTTTGGGAGGCCAAGGCGGGCGGATCACCTGAGGTTGGGAGTTTGAGACCAGCCTGACCAACATGGAGAAACCTCCTCTCTACTAAAAAATACAAAATTAGCCAGGTGTGGTGGCATATGCCTGTAACCCCAGCTACTCTGGAGGCTGAGGCAGGAGAATCGCTTGAACCTGGGAGGCAGAGATTGCAGTGAACCGAGATCGCACCATTGCACTCCAGCCTGGGCAACAAGAGTAAAACTCCGTCTCAAAAAAAAAAAAAAAATTAACAATCACAACACTCTATATTCCGTTTCATTGCCTTATTTTTCTTCTAACTTATCTCCATATAACATATTCTATATTTTATTTAGGCATTTGGGGTTTTATCTGTTTCCTCACAACTTCAATGCAATCTCCAGAGGGAAGGGATTTTTGTCTACTTTGTTCAGTTTGCTCTGGTTTGAATGTGTCCCCTCCAAAATCCAGGTGCTGAAACTTAATGGCCAATGTGATGGTATTAAGAGGTGGGACCCTTGAGAGGTAATTAGGTAACTTAGGTTAAGGTCCTTAGAAAAGATTCTTCATTTATCATTTGGCTCACCTGCCCTTCTGCCTTCCACCATGTGAGAACGTCATGTTCCCTTAACAAGGAGAATGCAGCAACAAAGTTCCATCTTGGAAGCAGCCCTCACCAGAAAATTGAACATTTCCAGTGCCCTGATCTTAGAGTTACCAGACTCCAGAACTGTGAGAAGATAAATTTCTGTTATTTATAAATTACCCAGTCTCAGGTATTCTTTTATAGCAGTACAAACAGACTGAGACACTGTTGCATACATAGCCCCTAGAATAGTGGCTGGCACATATTTTGGAGTAAATAAATATCTGTGGAATAAATTAGTAAGTTTGTTGAAGTTATTCGGAAAGCAATTTGGCAACATCTGGTAATATTGAAGATGTGCATTTAAGGATATTCATTACAACATAGTTTACAATACCAAAAAGTTGAAAACTAGCCAAATGTCCCTTGATAGTGGAATGGGTTTTTAAAAATTGTGTTATATTCATACAAAGTAATTCTCTTGTTCAGTTAAAGTGAGTTAGATAAAACTACATGTAGAAACACAGATAAATTTCAAGGACAAAAATTTTTTTTTATTTTTAGATAAGGGTCTCGCTCTGTCGCCCAGGCTGGAGTGCAGTTGTTGGCCCACTGCAACCTCCACCTCCCAGGTTCAAGCAATTCTTGTGCCTCAGCCTCCAGCCTCCTGACTAGCTGGGATAACAGGCATGCATCACCATAACCAGCTAATTTTTGTATTTTTAGTAGAGACAGGATTTCACTGTGTTGACCAGGCTGGTCTAGAACTCCTGATCTCAAGTGATCCACCCACCTTGGCCTCTCAAAGTGCTGGGATTACAGGTGTGAGCCACCATGCCTGGCCCAAAACCAAAATAGTAAATAGAAAAAGTTGCAAAATGACATGTACAGTATGATACTGTAAAATTTAGCAGTATACAAGAAAATACCATATAATGCTTATGGATACATATTAATGTAGGAGGGGATACTTGCCAATATCAGGTTATCTGTAGGGAGGGAAAGAGATTGATGAGATGGGTCGGGGACTTTAATTTTACCCATAAATGTTGTATTCTTTAAAAATTTTTAAAATATGAAACATTTTAATATTCATTAAGTCTAGGTGGTAGAAGCATGAATGCTTGATTTTTTAATGCATTTGTGTGCTTGAGATATTAAAAACAAAAATCAAAATATAATAGAAAATATTTCAAATATCAACTACAAAAAAACTCAGAATTAAAACCTGCGAATCATAAAAGATCTGTATGAAAAAATCTTCTATACACTTTTAAGGGATACAAAGCCTTTGATACATACCCTATTATTGGATAGGATGACTCATATTATACATATGTTAATTCTTCTCTTTATATTAGTCTATAAGTTTAATTTGATACTAATCAAAACACCAGTAGAATTTTTGAAATGAGACAAACTGATTCTAAAGTCCATATAGCAAAAAGGGACATTCAAGAAAAGCCCGAAAGTTCTATTTAAAAAAAAAGAGTAATGAGGAGGGATTGACCTTATGAGATATTAAAATATACTATAAAGACACAGAAATTAAAAGAGCTGTGTGGTACTAATACATGAATTAAATGCCCAAACCATACCTGACATCTGACCACTTCTGTTTATCATGCTGTACCTCCCTAGTCAAAGTCACTATTTTATCTCACCTAAATTACTACAGCATCCTCGTAAATGGTCTCCATACTTGCTCTCTGCCACTCCTCCTCTTCACAGTCCATTCTCCACACAGTAACTAGAGTGATCTTTTAGAAGTATAGACTATGTCATTCCCCATCTTAAAACCATTAATAAATAAATAGACACATCAATGAAACAAAACTGAGTTCAGAAATAGGTTCAAATATCTAAAAGAAACTGGTATATGATAAAGTTGGAATGCCATATCAGTAGAGAAAAGATAGTGTTGGGACAACTAGATAGTTACCTGAAAAAAATATTGGATCCTGCACTTACTCTTTGCCTTAAAATGAATTTTTTAAAACTTTCATTTTACGTTCAGGGGTGGAAGTGCAGGTTTGTTACATCGGTAAACTTGTGTTGTGGGGGTTTGTTGTACAGATTATTTCATCACACAGGTATTAAGCCTAGAACCCATTAGTTATTTTTCCTGATCCTCTCCCTCCTCCCACCTTTCACCCTCCAAAAGGACCCAGTGAGTGTTGTTCCCCTCTGTGTGTCCATGTGTTCTCATCATTTAGCTCCCACCTGTAAGTGAGAACATGCCAGCATATGATTTTCCGTTCCTTTGCTAGTTTTCTAAGAATAATGGCCTCCAGCTCCATCCATGTCCCTGCAAAGAACATGATCTAGTTCTTTTTTATAGTTGCATAGTATTCCTTATACACTGTTGGTGGGAGTGTAAATTATTTTGGACATTGTGAAAGACAGTGTGGCGATTCCTCAAAGACCTAAAGACAGAAATACAATTGACCCAACAATCCCATTACTGAGTATACACCCAAAGGAATGTAAATCATTCTATTGTAAAGGCACATGCACATGTATGTTTATTGCAACACTATTCACAATAACAAAGATATGGAATCAACATAAATGCCCATCAATAATAGACTGCGCAAAGAAAATGTGGTAAAATGAATTTTTAAAATGTTATATTAACAAATGGAGCCATACAAAATGAACAGAATCTTATGTGTGGAAAGGAGCAGACAGTGACTGCATGGGAGCACAAAATGGACACCCAGGGTATTGGTCCTGTTCTGTTCATTGATCTGGGTGCTGGTTAATGGAAGTATACAGTTAGTGAAAATTCATTACATCGTACTTACAGTATGTATAATAATGTGCAATTTTCTGTACATTATGTTTCAACCAAAATTTATGAAATATGTAAAATAATGAAGCTACAATAGAAAAAGATTGATGAATTTGATTTCATAAAAGCCTCTTTTTCTGCTTTTGCAGATAGAATCTTGCTCTGTCAGTCAGGCTGGAATGCAGTGGCATGATAATAGCTCGCTGTAATCTCAAATTCTTGGGCTCAAGCAATCATTTTGACTCAGCCTCCCAAATAGCTAGGAGTACAGGTGTGTACCATCACTCCTAGCTAATTTGAAAAATAAATAAATAAATAAGAGACGGGGTCTCACTATGTTGCCAAGGCTGGTCTCGAAATCCTGATCTCAAGTGATCCTCCTGCCTTGGCCTCCCAAAGCACTGGAATTACAGGCATAAACCACTGCACCCAGAACAAAACCCATGGTTTTTAATATTCCACAAATATGAGTGAGATCACATGGTATTTGTCTTTCTGTGTCTGGCTTATTTCACTTTGCATAATGTCCTCCATGTTCATCTGTGTTGACACAAATGACAGGATTTTCTTCTTTTTAAAGGCTGAATATTATTCCATTATATGCACATACCACATTTTCTTTATCCATCTATCCATTGACGAACACTTAGGTTGATTCTATATCATGGCTATTGTGAATAGTGCTGCAATGCTCGTGGGAGTGCAGATATCTCTTTGACATACCGATTTCAGTCAGTGGGATTGCTGAATCACATGGGGGTACAAAGTTTTAGTTAAGAGAAATAAGTTTTTGAGATCTGTTGCACAACAGGGTGACTGTAGTTAACAATAATGTATTATATATTTCAAAATAGCTAAGAGAATACATTTCAAATGTCTCAGCGCAAAAATTAAGTGAGATGATAGATATATTAATTAGCTTGATGTAATCATTCCACATTATATACATATATCAAAATATCACATTGTACCCCAAAAATGTATACAATTATGATTTATTAAAATAATATAGATAAATAATCATTTTTATCTGCATGGGAAAATACTATAAATAAAATCAAAAGGCAAATTAAAAACTGGGAAAATATTTGTAACACATATAACAAAGAGCTAATTTCCTTTATATATAGTTAGTAAGGGAAATGAAAAAAATAACGATAGAAAAATGGGCAAAACATTAATTGACACTCATAATAAAGTACATACAAATGACTTTCATATGGATGAAAGGTGCACAATCTTCTAATAAAATAAATGCAATGACAAACTACTCTCAAGAGATAGATATTTTATTGCCTTTCAGATTTGCAAAGATTTTTATATATAATAACACACTGTATTTTAAGAGAGTAGGGAAACTGGTACTTTGTGCATTGCTACAGAGAACAAAATCTTTATGGTGTTTTAGTTTAGTAGTACCTAAAAAAAATGGTGTTTTAGTTTAAGAGTACCTTTTGGTGTTTTAGACATGAAATCTTTGCCCATGCCTATGTCCTGAATGGTACTACCTAGGTTTTCCTCTAGGATTTTTATGGTATTAGGTCTAACATTTAAGTCTCTAATCCATCTTGAATTAATTTTCGTATAAGGAGTAAGGAAAGGATCCAGTTTCAGCTTTCTACTTATGGCTAGCCAATTTTCCCAGCACCATTTATTAAATAGGGAATCCTTTCCCCATTTCTTGTTTCTCTCAGGTTTGTCAAAGATCAAATGGCTGTAGATGTGTGGTATTATTTCTGAGGACTCTGTTCTGTTCCATTGGTCTATATCTCTGTTTTGGTACCAGTACCATGCTGTTTTGGTTACTGTAGCCTTGTAGTATAGTTCAAAAGCAATGGCAGCAAAAGCCAAAATTGACAAATGGGATCTCATTAAACTAAAGAGCTTCTGCACAGCAAAAAACACTACCATCAGAGTGAACAGGCAACCTACAGAATGGGAGAAAATTTTTGCAATCTACTCATCTGACAAAGGGCTAATATCCAGAACCTACAAAGAACTCAAACAAATTTACAAGAAAAAAACAAACAACCCCATCAAAAAGTGGGCAAAGGACATGAACAGACATTTCTCAAAAGAAGACATTCATACAGCCAACAGACACATGAGAAAATGCTCATCATCACTGGCCATCAGAGAAATGCAAATCAAAACCACAATGAGATACCATCTCACACCAGTTAGAATGGCAATCATTAAAAAGTCAGGAAACAACAGGTGCTGGAGAGGATGTGGAGAAATAGGAACACTTTTACACTGTTGGTGGGATTGTAAACTAGTTCAACCATTATGGAAAACAGTATGGCGATTCCTCAAGGATCTAGAACTAGATGTACCGTATGACCCAGCCATCCCATTACTGGGTATATACCCAAAGGATTATAAATTATGCTGGTATAAAGACACATGCACACGTATGTTTATTGCAGCACTATTCACAATAGCAAAGACTTGGAATCAACCCAAATGTCCATCAGTGACAGATTGGATTAAGAAAATGTGGCACATATACACCATGGAATACTATGCAGCCATAAAAAAGGATGAGTTTGAGTCCTTTGTAGGGACTTGGATGCAGCTGGAATCCATCATTCTTAGCAAACTATCACAAGAACAGAAAACCAAACACCGCATGTTCTCACTCATAGGTGGGAACTGAACAATGAGATCACTCGGACTCAGGAAGGGGAACATCACACACCGGGGCCTATCATGGGGAGGGGGGAGGGGGGAGGGATTGCATTGGGAGTTACACCTGATGTAAATGACGAGTCGATGGGTGCAGCACAGCAACATGGCACAAGTATACATATGTAACAAACCTGCACGTTATGCACATGTACCCTACAACTTAAAGTATAATAATAATAAATAAATTAAAAAAAAAAAAAAAAAAAAGAGTACCTAAAAAACTTGTAAAGAACTTACCCTGGAACCTAGCAATATCTAAAAACAAATTGCAATGTGTCCACAAAATGTATGTACAAGGATGCTGGAAACAATCTAAATACCCATTCATAAGAACCTGGTTAAATAAATTTTTGTAGCCTCATTCTATAGAATACTACACAGCCATTTATAACCAGAAAGTACCGTGTGTACTCATACAAAAAGATTTCCATAAAAACAAGATATATGTTATTTTTCCTTTTTAATTTTATTTTTCAGCTTTAATGAGGTATAATACAAATAAAAATTGTATATATTCAAGGTGTATGGCATAATGCTTTGATGTGTGTATACATTGTGAAATATTACCAGAATCATATCAATTAACATGTTAATCACCAAAGTTACCATTGTGTTTGTGTGTTGGAGGTGGTGAGGACACAGGATAAACTCTCTTAGCGAATTTCAAGTAAACAATAAAGTACTATTAACTATAGTCATCATGTTGTACATTATATCCCAAGTACTTATTTTAAAAGAGTGCAAAACAGTGTGAATAGTATGGAGCTAGCATTTGTGTCTTCCTAAGTCCCTGAGAGTGGTACCATTAAAATACTCCATTCAGGAAAAAAAAATTAAAAATAAAGTTTTTCTTTGCAGAAGAATAGCAGCTAACAAATATAGAAAGATGATAGATTTAGAAAATCATCATTTCTCCATCTCACGAGACTCAAATAATTTTTGAAAACAGAAAGAAAATTATCATTTTGCAGTCCCAAAGTAATAATGAATTTAGGTAAGGATCATCAGTGGATGCTAAAATTATTGGGTGAAAATTGTTAGAGAAAAGGATATGCATAAAGTCTCAAAGTATCATCCCACTGATATATTTATTGATTACAAAGGAAAAAATGTTTTGTCAATGGAGAAATTTTAACCAAGTTATCAAACTCGGTTCCACTATTATTAGGACACTCTGGCATTATTACATGCCTCCTGATGTAATGCAACATGAAGTACACAACAGTATCTATGAAACATTCTTGCCCAAAATGTTCGATCTAACTTTTTTTTTCCTGAGTAGTTTATTGTGTAATAGAATACCACAATTCGTTTTTCCATTTTTCCTGTTAATGGGCATGTGGGTTGTTTCTAGTGTTTGACTGCTATGAATAAAGGTTCTATGTCTTTTCTGGACATATCTTACTCTTTAGTACAGTGGCATAATTCAGATACCATAGTTTGTTTCCCCTCCTCTCTTCATTCTGTTCCTGTTATGGCTGCAGATCGAGCATTGATGGGTGAGGATTTATTGAGGCCTTAAGTTGTAATAGGTGGTACCAGCTGTCCATATTATGTTGTTCTTTATCTTATTCTAAACTACATACACGGTCAGAGAGGGTAACATAGTGCAACTCACCTAGAGACGTGGGTGACTTGTATGCCTTGCTTCTGAGGCCCCCTTTCCTCTACTACAAGTTGTTTCATTGGTTCTGAATGTTCCTTAGGTAGATCCTAATACTGGCTGTGAATTTCAGAGACTCAAAGATTGATAGGAATTATTGTAAATCAGATTAAGAAGTGTGAGCGCATGAACAGCCATTCATCATCTGATTTTTGCTGGATCTACAGCAACTGATGCATACCACTTGATTTAAGTAACTGGCCCTATTTCACTATGGAAGTTAAAGTTTCACGACTGCTCTTTATGTGTATTGGATATAGGGGAATTTTCATTGTTATATAAATGTTGAACTAGTTTCAACAGTGTTCTCTCATATTTACTCTGCAAATACAAAAAAACAAAGCCTGTAGACAGTGGTCATTTCAAAATCTTTTTATGTTCAGATACTGAGCCTTCATAAAGGTTGGCTACCTCAGATTTGTTGCACTCATTGTGGACTTCATGTGGATCACAACTTCTGGATAAGAAAGTTACAGCTATTAAGTGTCAATGTGAACCTTGAAACCAGCTCTACTGGATTCTTATCAGAAATCCTGCAGAAAATCAGCCATCTGGGTTCTGATCTGCTATAAAAGATGAAGATATAAGTTCCTTAATTAACCTGTCCCATTCCCTGCCCTTAAGGAATACTCTCTGTAGTAGGCTGTGGCTATATTAGACTTTCTGGAACACACCGCTCAAAAGAACTGATATGTTTGGATCATCGTATAGGGCTGTGATTTGTAATTTAAACTTTTAGTTGTATTCTCAGGTAACCACAAAATAAATTCCACCAAACTGTGGTCCACCAAGTGGGAGAAGGGGTGAGGGAGAGAATAATCTTGTTTCTTTTAGTAATTTTTTATTTGGAAAGTGCTTTACTTTGTTCTACATTAAGGCCTTTTTTGCTTTGACTTGAAATAAGTTGTTTGACAGAGCATATAGCTGGGTTAAGTAAGTAACCTGAAGTATGCATTCGAATTGTGAAATGTCTCATGAATATGCCAATCCTGAGGGTGGAACCAAATAGCCTTTGATGTAAAGGGCAGTGGATACTGTAGGCTCTACTTAAGGTGCTGCTAATACCTTCTCTAATCAGGTCTAAATTGTATAGTAACCAGCAGTGAGAAGAATATGCTTTCTGCTCAAGCTAAGGGATTCACTGATCTGTCCTTACAAATTCAGAGCACCATGAGCAAAACCTCAGCTAAAACCCATTTAAGTTTCATGGATTGTGCATGTATCTTTGATAAGAATTTCTTATATACTTGTGCCCAAATTTTCAAGGTATTGGATGTTTCACAGATGCAGTGATTTTCCCAGCTAGCTCTGTTTTCAACCTTTTGGTGTGTCTTTATGTTCATTTGGAGAATCAGGGTGAAAGATGATGTAGCACTTCTGTTTTTAATAATTACAGCTTAAACTCCCTAGTAGTTTTTGGTCCTTTAAAAGGGACTACCCCAGATTACAGAAAAGTTTTCACCTAATGAGATAGAATGGCAGTTTCCTAGTTTTGTATCTTTGGTTCAATAGAAATATCTCAAAGTGGTATGTGACCACTTGATGCAGAGTCTAGGTTTCTCTATAATAAATCCCTTTGCCAAATACATGAGTTGCAGACTTGCTACTGGCAAGAGTGAAGCAAGTGGGTGAGTAAAACTATTTCGATGTAGGAACGTTTTCCTATAGAAGTCAGTCTTGATGAAAGTGCCAGTGCAGGAATCGGACTCTAGGAGGATTACAGTATCTCCTGACAGGACCTGCCAACCATGTCTGAGCAATAATATTGTCATTATTTGAAGTGGTAGGCAGGATGCCTACCTTCTGATGTATTTCAGTGAGTAGCTAAGCCAGCCAAGGGGAGGAATGATTAAATCGGAAATGGGATTCTTGGTAAGCTAAAGACTTTATTTGGGAACCAAAAACCTTAACAAATAATCTCTTCATTGAGCCACATATTTTCCCTGAAAAGTATGCATTTTTCAGACAAAATTTTGTTGGGGGTTATGTTATTGAAGAATAAACAGATTAATAAGTGGAGGTGTTATGTAATGGCATACTGTACTTGAGATCTGAAGACCTGCAGGAGATTTAAATTCCACCCCTTGTTATAACTACTTAAAAGATTGTGAAAATATCAAAATGTATGTGAATCAGGTTTTAATATACTGTATGACAGGTGGATGAGGCTATCCATTGTACCATTTCTTTGACTTCTCAGGCATAGTTTGGCAGTGCAAGAATTCTGTAACATTAACAAATTCAATAAAAAGTAAATATATGGGAAAAAAGTGTGAGAGCCCTGAAACATAGGGAATATGGCTGTTTCTAGGATTGAAGTAGCAGGAAAAAACCAATAAAATAAATTACCACAAATCCAAAGGAAAAACTCAGAACCTCAGAACAACAACAAAAAAATAATGCTCTAAAAAAAGACTGTGGCAGTAATGCCTTGGCCTTCAGAATCTGGTTGGCACAGCAACTGATTAAGGACTTTGGCAGCAGGCAGAGCAACTGCAGTGTGTTTTAAATGAACAGAGAACCACAGTCCAGGAGACTGTTTTAGCTTTAGAAATATCAGAAAACAAACCAAGGTATTATCAGGAAGTGAAGGCAGAAAAGGCTTGAGATCTCAGAGATCAAACTCTCCCTAAATGAAATGCAAAAAGAGAGATTTACCCCCCAAAGATGTCCCCAGGCCTAAAAGCAGGACAGATAGATAGATGATAGATAGATAGATAGATAGATAGATAGATAGATAGATAGATAGATAGATTGATTCAATATAGATACATAGATATATTTAAGGTATACAACACGATGTTTTGATGTCAGACTAGGAGAGAGTAGGACATATTTTCTGTTATTAAGTCTAGAAAGGTAGCTCAGACTTACATTTAATGAAAAAGAAGAGGAAAAATATGAGCAAACTGGAATGACCTCTCATTACCACACCCCTTCCCACAAGGGAAACCAGATTCAAAAAACTATTGAGGTGCCCTCTGAAAACTGTAGACAAAGTGTCAATAATAGGAGCAGATTACAATTCTTCTTTTAATGACTAATTACAAAACATTTAGAAAGAATCAAAAGAGAGGAAGACCACAGTGAGTAGGTATTATTTAGTGAGCTTCAAGTGACACAGTGACTGTAATTTGGAAAGCAGGATACCCTGGGCCAGAAGGGAAGGTACTCATGACATTTAGAGAGTTAAGACTCTCAAGGAATGGGAGAGAAAAATGAAACTCACTAAGGCAGGATTTCAACATATGTGAGTCTGGTCTGTGTTAAATAATGGAATGATGCAAAGATACCTCCTAGAAAAAAATTCTACTTCGGAATATGAAAGTGGGTAAGGAGGTTTTACTTGAATAGCAGATGCTTTCTGCAGTCCCAGAACTTTCTTTCTTCATAGCTTTCACTATGGGAGGAATCCCATAAGATAAATCCTGAGGGAGTATGTTAAGAAAACACATGTTAAGACCACAAAACAAGAGAAAGGAAAATGAAGAACAAAAGACACTATGATCCAGCAAATAATGTTAGCCCTACATAGAAGTTTTCTGATATTTCTAAAACTAAAATATTGTTAGCCCTATATAGAAGACACAGGACCTTAAGAAATAAATGGATGAGGGTCGGGCTTGGTGGCTCATGCCTGTAACCCCAGCACTTTGGGAGACCTTAAGCAGGAGGATCATATGAGCTCAGAAGTTTGAGACCAGCCTGGGAAACATAATGAGACCCTGTCTCTACAAAAAAAAAAAAAAGAAAGAAAGAAAAATTAGGCAGGCATGGTGGCACTCGCCTATGGTACCAGCTACTCAGGAGACTGAGGTGGGAGGATCACTTGAGCCTGGGAATTCAAGGCTGCAATGAGCCAAGAGCACGCCACTGTACAGAGAGAGAGAGAGAGAGAGAAAGAAAGGAAGGCAGGAAGAAAGAAGGAAGGAAGGGAGGGAGGGAGGGAGGGAGGAAGGAAGGAAGGAAGGAAGGAAGGAAGGAAGGAAGGAAGGAAGGAAGGAAGGAAGGAGAAAACAGAAGGAAATGAAATGTTGTTCTACATACTTGCCAGTTGGGAAAAAAAAATGAAGAAAATGGAATGAGAGGCATATGCCACTGCTGCTAGGGAAAAGAAAAACCAAAAGAATGTTGTACTACAGTCCCAGTCTTTAAAAAAGACCTAAAGAATTTAAACCCAAAAAGAAGGCAAGGCTTGGGGAAAGAGGACATGGATGAGGATGTATTGGTGCTCACCAGATGGCACAGCCTTTGGAAGCATCAGCAACAGCTTCAGTTCAGGGATTTGTAGGCCTAAGGAACCTACAGCAGACAGCAACAACAGCAGTCACAGTAGCATAGAACAAATCCCCTGGGATCTTACCGGGGCCACAGATATACAGAGATGAGCTGAAGATTGAGACTGTGAAGATTGCTAAGCCATGAATTTCATTGAGAGACCTACCTGTTATAAATGTGGGGGTACCTTCTCATAAGAGGGGGTAGATTAGATTGTTAGGAATGCAAAAGTCAAAGGGATATGAAAATACAGATATTTTAAATATATCGATGGATAATGAAGGAAAAGAGGGGCCCTTAGGAAGGACTGAAGGACTAGAGGGGCCACCACAACAAATATCTAAATTCCACAATAAGATAGGAAGACAACCTGTTCATCCCAGATATCTGAGTCCAAAACTTATTATCTTAAAATCCATTTTAAAATTTTTTAAAAACAATTTAGTTTCCACATACAGCACTGATTAAAATCCATTTGGAGAAATCTCCCATGCATAAGAGAATTATGACCATCTGCTTTCCATCCCCCATGGGGATATCCACCTATATGTACAACTGCCTCTCTCAGAGTGGTTGGAAAGCACAAAGTAAGAATGAAAGAAAAGGATCACAACTTCCTCACCCCCATTCCCTTCCCTCAAGACAGACCTAGTCAAACGATTGGCTCGAATCCCTTGAGCCATGTCTACTAATGTGTTAGAGAGAGTCACTATGGGTTAAAAGGTCACATACTGTAGATGGATTTCTCTTTCATGCTTTCCAGTCACTCAGAGAAATTGAAACACTAAGCTAAAGCCTCCTTGGTATCCAGCCATCTTACTTTCTTTCACTTGATTTTTCAGTTACTTTCACTTTATTGCTCAAGTAAATATTGGTTCTTACCAATTCAGGAATAAGCTATGATAAGATTGGAAACTGGTGGGAAAGGGTGAAGCCCTTTTTGGATCCTGAGCCTAAGTTATGTGCTGAAACCTAGCTTTACCAGAGAACCCTGTGCCAGAATACTGGGCACTAATTCCACTAAACACAAAGTGGTATTTTAATTCCTATCTGTCCTTGTCCCTTGTATGTATGGCTTCTTAACTTTACATTAAAAAGGTAATGAGGTTAAGTAAAAATGTGATTATTCCTGAGTCTCTACCCATAATACCAAATTATTACCATTTAAAATCATAACTAATAGGCCAGGGGCGGTGTCTCATGCCAGTAATCCCAGCACTTTGAGACACCACGGCAGGAGTTGAGGAGTTGAGGAGTTTGAGACCAGCCTGGCTAACATAGTGAAACCCCGTCTCTACTAACAATACAAAAATTAGCCAGGTGGGCGGCCTGCACCTGTAGTCTCAGCTACTTGGGAGGCTGAGGGAGGAGAATTGCTTGAACCCAGGAGGTAGAGGTTGTGGTGAACTGAGATCACACCACTACACTGTAGCCTGGGCAACAGAGCAAAACTCCATCTCAAAAAAAAAAGGAAGAAGGAGGAGGATGAGGAGGATACCTAATACGCAGGTCTCGTGGGATTAGAGTTGCTAGGGCTGGCGACACCCATTTGGATACAAGTAATGGACCAGAAGTGAAATGAAGTGTGATTAGTCCCTGGAAACATCATCATGAAAAAAATATTTTTTAGTCTGCAGTTAAAACTTGCCATACAATCCTTCTCAATTCTCATTAATTCCTTTGATGACCATTTAGTATATCTCTCTCTGAAAACCCCCACATGAATGGAATCCCAGTGGAAAGGAAGTTAGCCTCTTAATACAAGGCTGATCAATCAATGAGGAATGGAGGGACAAAGCTGATTTCTTAATAACTGAAAACCATGCCTTTTTTGCCATTGTTGCTACCATTTCTTATGGCCTCTTGGTGGAGAAATGATGGGTGGTTTGTTTCTTTATATATACTTTTCTGTACTAGCCATATTTTCTATAATGCATATTTATCTCTTTGACAATTAGAGAAAAGTAACAATGAAGAAGAAAATATCTCCTAAATTTAAGGGATTGAGTTAAGAGACAGAGACAGAGGTAGATAAGCGGACAGAAAGACAGAGATTGAGTCTTCTCATTCTTCATAATTTTAGTCTTGTCTTAGAACTCAAAGTTATGGCATTCAGAGGACAATGGCCAATATTGAAATTCTATTATAAGGAATGATGTCAATCATAACAAATGATAAATTATATAATGTACATTTTATATATTGTATATATAGTTTGGCTTTTCTAGAATTTCAATAAATGAAATTATACAGTATGTACTATTTTATGTCTGACTTCCTTTACTCAGAATAGTTTTTGAGATTCATCCACACTGTTGTGTATATCAGTATTCACGCCTTTTTATTTTATGTATGTATGTATTTATTTATTTATTTATTGAGATGGAGTCTTGCTCTGTTGCCCAGACTAGAGCACAATCTTCAACCTCTGCTTCCCAGGTTCAAGTAATTCTCCTGCCTCCACTTCCTGAGTAGCTGGGATTACAGGCACCCGCCACCATACCTGGCTCATTTTTCTGTTTTTAGTAGAGGCAGGATTTCACCATGTTGGCCAGACTGGTCTCGAACTCCTGACCTCAAGTGATCCACCTGCCTCAGCCTCCCAATAGTTTTAACAGAGTATTATTTACACACCATGAAATAAACTGTGGTATATACACTCAATGGAATACCATACAACAATAAGAAGGAATGAATTGAAGGAAAGAGGATTTGCTTCACCATTCTGAAAGTCCAACTTCTTCCAGTTCACTCTGTTATACTGTTGCATATTTCATTTCTGTATGTGTATGGTGTGAGGTAGAGGTCATCGTTCATTATTCCCATAAAATTGTCCACTTGTTTTCACACAATTTATTGAAAAGACTATCAGTTTTCCATTGATTTGCCTTTGTACTTTTCTCAAAAATCAATTGAGAAAATATTTGCAAACCACATATCCAACAGAAGCCTCATATTCAGAACATATAAATAACTTTCTAAACTCAATAGTAAAAAATAAATAATCCAATCTTTTTAATGGGCAAAAGACTCAAATAGATATTTATTTCATCAAAGAAGATCTAAAGTTGGCAAACACATGAAAAGATGTTCAATATCACTCACCATTAGGAAAATTCAAATTAAAACCACAAAAAGATATATAAATGCTAAAAAGCACACATGAAGATGCTCAACATCATTAATCATCAGGGAAATGAAAATAAAGGCAATCATATACCTATTGGAATGGCTAAAACAAAAAATACTGACAATGTCAAATGCTGGTGAGGCTGCAGAGAAATATATCTCTCCTACCTTGATGATAGAAATGTAAGATGGTACAGCCATGCTAGAAAATAATCTGGCAGTTTTGTAAAATGTTAAACAGAGAGATCACTTCCAGACAGAGATGTGGAATGTTCCATGGATCCTTTCCCCAGAGAAACAACCATAACTGGTGAAAATTATTTTTAGAACAATCATGTTAAAGTCTCCAGAAATTATCCCAAGGGCATAAAGACATAAAGAGATATTTATTCAAGAAAATTTAAATCTTAGTAAAACACAGTGAGGGTCTCAAGCTCAATGATAGAAGCTCCACTCTGGGCAGGTGCACTCAAGAAGATGAAATTTCTCCCCAGTAAAGGTAGGCAATCAACATTTCTTATTCTCCCCACCTCCATGTTACAGAAGCTCAATTCCAATCAAAGATGAGGGGATTGGGCCTCCCTTCCCCTAGCCAGCTTTAACGAAAGTGCTTTAATGAAAGCACTAACCCAGGCATGACAGATTAAAAATACTAGGCCCAAATCATGCTCACCCCAGCTAGCTCACAGGATACTCTCCACATTAGAAGAAGCAAGACACACTCTACGTGTGTAGCAAATATGTCACTCTGAGAGAAGCAGGCCACTGATCCCAACCTCAGCTCGAGTTTTGCCTGGGGAGAGAGGTGAGCTGTAAAAACAAAAAGCTCTAAAGTTCTCACCAAAGCAACTGACTTTATTGGGAACACAGTGTGGGAAAGTTCAAACCAAAACGTGCTCACGAAACAATAGAAATTTTGGTGGTAAGTAATTAAGAAGAAGCCAGTAGCCCCACAAGAACAACCTAAACTATAGGCCAGTTTACCAGATAGAACCAGGGAAAAAGACAGCTAAGGAAAGCCATCCAGGCATCAGAAAAACACACAAAGTCTGACAACAAAAACTACCTCTGCAAAGGGGCCCAAATTTAATCGGATCATACTGAGGAGCAATTTATGCCTCAGGGCATTGTCAAAAAAAAAAAAAAGTATAGCAACTAGCAACTAGGATTGAAAGCAGAACAAGATGATGGAATAGAAGTCTCCAATGATTGTCCCCCACCCCACCAAGGACACCAATTTTAACAATTATCTACATTAAAAAAGCACCTTTATAATAACCAAAAATCAGGTGGTTACTCACAGTACCTAGTTTTAACTTTGGATTACTGAAACAGCCACTAAAGAGATAATAAAAGCAGTCTTAAATAGCTGATGCTACCCCTCCCACATCCTCCAGTAGCAGTGGCATGGTGCACAGAGTATTTCTGTACCCTGGTTAGTGGGAGAGCCAGTAATTGTGAGGCATTGAACTCAGTGCTGCCCTCTTATGGTAGAAAGGAAAACCAGACCAAACTCAGCTGATGCCAGCCTATGGAGAGAGAATTTAAACCAGCTCAGGCTATAGGGGAATTGCTGATCCTAGCAGCCAGAACTTGAGTTCTTGCAAACATCACTACTGCGGGCAAAAGTGCTCTGGGGCTGTAAATAAACGTGAAAGGCAGTCTAGGCCACAAGGACTGCAACTTTTGGGTGAGTCCTAGTGCTGTAGTGGACCCAGAGCCAGTAGGCTAGGGCCAGGGGTCGGGGGCACATGACCTACTGAGACACAAACTAGGATTACTAAGGAAGTACTGGCATCACCCTTCCCCTAAAACCAGGCTGCACAGTTCACAGCTTGAAAAGAAACCACTTCCTTCCACTTGAAGAGAGGAGAGGAAAGAGTGGAAAGGACATTGTCTTGTTGGGAAAAAGTTGAGTGTTGGGAGGGAAACTGAGGCAGGGCTTGCATAATGTCCTCTGGAATGTGTCTAGACTTGCTGGCTCCTTTCTTCTAGCCCTCCTAGGCTCCTATTCCCATTATCTCAGGTAACAGAAGATGTTCCTTATAAATGCTAAACCATCACAGCTGTAAATCATGTGCTGAATGCAACGTGCTTTTTTGACCTCCACATTCTCACTACCTGTTTCTTTGTTGGATTACCAATAAATACCGTGGCCTCCCAGAGCTCAGGGCCTTCGCAGCCTCTACAATAGTGATGGCTCTCTGGTGTCCCACCTTTCTCTCTCAAACTGTCTTTTTCTCAATCTTTTGACTCCGCCAGACTTTGTAACCTCCACGACCTGGTGTTAGGTCTGATCACCCCAACATTGTCTTACATCTTGGATATCAGTTCAGCCACAGCAGGATAGGGCACCAGTCAGAAACATGAGGCCCTCTTTCTAGGCCCTTGCTCTCAGATTTATAGACATACCCTTGGCCAGGAGGAAGCCTACTGCCTGGCAGCATTCATCACCTGCTAACCAAAGAGCTCTTGGGCACTAAAAACCATCAGCAATACCCAGGTACTATGCTGAGGGCTTTGGCCAAGACACTGAGACTTTCCGGCTTCAGGTGAGACTCAGCACATTCCCAGCTGTGGTGGCTATGGGGTGAGGTTTCTTCTTAAGAAAAGCAGAATGAGAAGTAAAAGGGACTTTGTCTTGCACCTTAGGTACCAGCACAGCCACAGGGAGAAAGAACACCAAGCGGGTTCTTAGGGTCCCCAATTCCAGGACTTGGCTCTTGGATGGCATTTTTAAGTATGCCCTGGGCCAGAGGGAAGAACACTGCCCTGGAGGGTGAGTCCCAGGCCAAGCAGCATTCACCACAAGCTGACTAGAGAGCCTTGGGCCTTAAGAGAACATCAGTTGTAGACTGACAGTCCTCCTCATGAGCCTATGATGGCAGAGGATATGGGATGAGACTCCTCTGCCTTTGGAAAGGGGAGGGAAGACTGGGAAAGACTGCCTCATAATCTAAGTGCGAGCTCAGGTACAGTTTTTAAATCTAGTCCTTGGCTCCGGGATGGCACCTCTGGACCCACCCAGAGCCTGGGGAAAATTACCACCCTGAAATAAAGGACACAAAACTAGCTGGCTTTGTCACTTGCTGATTGTAGAGTCCCAGGACCTTAAACAAACATAATAAGTAGCCAGGGAGTGGTTAAGGTAGGCCTTGGGTGAAACCTAGTGCTGTGCTGGCTTCAAGTCTGACCCAGCACAGTCATAGTGGTGGTGACCACAGGGGTGATAGTGTCACAACACCCTTAGCTTCAGGTGGCTCAGCACACAAACAGAGAGAGGCTCTATTTATTGGGGAGAAAGTAAAAGAAGAGAACAAGAGTGTCTGCCTGGTAATCCAGAGGATTCTCCCAGATCTTGTTCGAGACCATCAAAGGTAGTACTTTCACGAGGCTGCAGGAACCACGGTGTTATTGAGTTTGGGGTGCCCCCTAAAGCAGATAGAGCTTAGATCACAACATCCAAGTCATTTGAAATATCTGGAAAGCCTTTCCAAGAAGGATGGGTACAAACAAACGCAGACTGTAAAAACTACAATAAATACCTAAATCTTCAATACGTGGACAGAGATGAACATCTACAAGTATTAAGACCATCAAGAAAAACATGACCCAACTGAATAAACTGAGCAAGGTACCAGTGACCAATCCCGGAGAAACATATATGACCTTTCAGACAAAGAATTCAAAGTAACTGTGTTGGCCGGGCACGGTGGCTCACGCCTGTAATCCCAGCACTTTGGGAGGCTGAGGTGGGCGGGTTGACTGAGCTCAGGAGTTCACAACCAGCCTGGGCAACACGGTGAAACCCCATCTGTACTAAAATACAAAAAAAATTAGCCAGGCATGGCAGCGTGCACCTGTAGTCCCAGCTACTCGGGAGGCTGAGGCAGGGGAAGTGCTTGAACCCGGAAGGCGGAGGTTGCAGTGAGCCGAGGTTGTGCCATTGCACTCCAGCCTAGGCAACAGAGTGACACTCCATCTACAAAAAATAATAACTGTGTTGAGGAAACTAAAAAAAAAAAAAAATCAACGTAACACAGAAAAGAAATTCAGAAGTCTATTAGATAAATTTAACAAAGAGATTGAAATAACTAAAAAGAATCAAAGATAAACTCTATACTTGAAAAAGGCAATATTGGCCGAGAGGGGAGGGGGGCAAGATGGCCGATTAGAAGCAGCTGCAATCCACGACTCACAGAGAGCAATGAAAATGGCAAGTGAATTCTCACCGTCAACTGAGGTATCCAGGTTCTCACATTAGAACTGACTAGTCTGAGGGCCCCACCCAAGGAGATTGAGGAAAAGCAGAGTGGGGTGACAGCCCACTCAGGAGCAGCATGGAACCAAGGAAGTCCCCACCCCCAGCCAAGGGAGGTGATGAGTGATTGCAAGACCCTGCCCAGGAAACCACTTTTCCTACAGATGTTTGCAACCCGCAGATCAAGAGATCCCCTCATGAGCCCATGCCACCAGGGTCTTAGGTCCGAAACACAGAGCTGTGTGGAGTGTCTGTGGAGAGGCCACTCACTTGCTGGCTTGGGCACACTGGAAACACAGGAGTTTTGCATACTCCAGCCCCAGGAATTCCAGCAAGGCAGGACATCCGGTGCATTCCCCTAGGAAGGGGGCAGAATCCAGGGAGCCAAGTGGTGTCATTCTGTGGGCCCCACTCCCACAGCACCTCACAAGTTAAGACTCACTCCTTGGAATTCCAGCTGCCCAGTGGCAGCAGGCTGGAGATGGCCTGAGATGGACTGTGTTCCCAGGGGGAGGGGCAGCCACCATATATGCTGTTCCAGTCAACCTCTCTAGCCCTGCTGTCACTGCGGACCAGGAGGAATTCCCCACAACACAGCACAGCTGTTGTGCCTGATTGTGGCCAGTCTGCTCTTTAAGTGGGACCCCATCAGCCCTTCTCACTGGGTGGGGCCTCCCCACGAGAATTTCAGCAACTCCAGCCAAGGTTTATACAGAAGGAGTTCCAATATCACCCTGGAACGGAGTCCTCAGGGGGATGGTCAGCCACTGTCTTTGTTGTTCAGTTGACTTAGTCGTTCCAGGCTGCTGGTTCTAAAGAGGTCAGGCAGTCAGTGCACTACTCCTGTTCTGCCATAGGGCAGCCAGACTGCTTCTTTTTTTTTTTTTTTTTTAATTTTCATAATTGAGATTTTATTGGTTGAGGATCAGTACAGACATTTCAATTTGTACACAATTCTTAACATATGTAACGAAATTCTAAAAAGCCATGTATTGTAATTCTTTTTTAAAGTTATTCCAGTGACTTTCCAGCTTAAAATTTGGAAGCAAATTTTCCTTAAGAGGCTATCAAGTACCAGTATCTTCACATGTTGGTCAGCTGTTACATATGTCCCACCAGTTCACACTGAATAGCATGTACACTAGGTATTCAAATCTGTAATCTTTCACAGCACAGTAACAAAGTTTTTAGGCAAACAGGACTACCACAACCAAAGATGTTATAGAGTGCACACAATTCTGACAGGGAGCGCCATGATCAAGGAGTGGTTTTCTTTAGGAAACAATTCTACTAAAAAACATGAGAATAGAAGTAAAATAAAATGTTCAAGACATTAAATGCAGGACTGACTCCATATTGCCATTTAATATGCTTTGTATTATAGGATATAAAAACTAACCCCCCATCTATGGAATGTTAAGCTGGCACCCGAGACAGTCAAAGCCTCCCGTAATTCAATATCCCACACTATTTTCTGGTTGTACCAAAAAATAAACAACCACCAAATGATTTCACCTCTTAAAAAAAAGCATTTACACTTAAAAAATGGGATGAGGTGGGATTCCCTCCTTCTTAAAAATGTTTCTAGAGCTACTACAAAACTTGCATTTACAAAATAGTTGATAAAAATATTCCTCTGGATTGTACAAGAAGGGAGACAGGGACCACTGGTAAGACATGGTATATGGTATTAATCAGACTTGGCTTCTTTTTCTCCTGCTTCATCAGAGGCTGGACTCGCCTCAGTTTTCGTTTCCCCGTTTTCTGCAGGTAAATCTTCTTTAGTTTCTTGGTTAGCCACTTCAGCCTGTTTTCCCTTTGCTCCCCTTTTCCCTTTTGTTTGCACTTTTTTGTCTGAAGATTTATCCTTCGCTGCTGCCTTTTTCGGCTTCGCTTCCACTTTGGCAGGAGGTTTAGCTGACAACCGCGCCGATCTCCTCTTAGGCTCTTCCTTGGCGGCCCCTTCGGCGGAGCTGACCTTCCTCTTGGGCATCCTGGCAGCGGGGAAGGCGCCTGCCGGGTGCCTGCGGGCCGCGGCGGGCCAAGAGCCTTCGCGAAACTGGGCTGCCTGGCCGCTGCCACTCCTCCTGCCGCCCGAGCTGCTGAGACCCCCAGACTGCTTCTTTAAATGGGTCCCTGATCCTATTCCTCCTGACTGGGTGAGACATCCCAACAGGGGTCTCCAGACACTTCCTATGGGAACATTCTGGCTGGCATCAGGTTGATACCTGCCTGGAACAGAGCTCGCAGAGGAAGGAGCAGGCTGCCATCTTTGCTGTTTTGCAGCTTTCACTGGTGATACCTCCAGGTGTGAGAGAGACAGAGGCAACTAGGGTCTGTAGTGGACACCCAGCAAACCACAGCAGCCCTGCAGAAGAGTGGCTTGACTGTTGAAACAAACAGACAAGCGGATGAACAGAAAGCAACAACAACAACAACAAAAAGACCCCACAAAAACTACATTCAAAGGTCAGTAACCTCAAAGACCAAAGGTAGATAAGCCCACAAAGATGAGAAAGAATCCACACAAAAAGGACAGCATAATTTTGATACCAAAACCTGGCAGAGGTACAACAACAACAAAAAAAGAAAACTTCAGGCCAATATCCCTGATAAACATTGATGCAAAAATCCTCAATAAAATACTGGCAAACTAAATCCAGCAGCACATCAAAAAGCTTACCCACCATGATCAAGTTAGCTTCATGCCGGGAAGTGGTTGAACACATGCAAATCAATAAATATAATTGATTACAGAAACAGAACTAAAGACCAAAAAACACATGATTACCTCAAGAGATGCAGAAAAGGCCTTTGATAAAATTTAACATCCTTTTACGTTAAAAACTCTCAATAAACTAGGTATTGAAGAAACAAGCCTCAAAGTAATAAAAGCCATATATGGCAAACCCACAGCCAATAACGTACCAGATCGGGAAAAGCTGGAAACATTCCACTTAAAAACAAGCGCAAGACAAGGATGCCCTCTTTTGCCACTCCTATTCAACATTGAGTTGGAAGTTCTGGCCAGGGCAATCGGGCAAGAGAAAGAAATAAAGGGTATTCCAACAGTTAGAGAGGAAGTCAAATTATCTCTGTTTACAGATGACATGATCCTATATCTAGAAAACCCTATCATCTCAGCCCAAAAGCTTCTTAAGCTGATAAGCAACTTCAGCAAAGTCTTGGGATACAAAATCAATGTGCAGGCCGGGTGTGGTGGCTCATGCCTGTAATCCCAACACTTTGGGAGGTCAAGGCAGGCAGATCACCTGAGGTCAGGAGTTCGAGATCAGCCTGCCCAACATGGTGAAACCTTGTCTCTACTAAAATTGCAAAAATTAGCCGGGCATGGTGGCCTGTGCCTGTAATCCCAGCTACTCAGGAGGCTCAGGCAGGAGAATCACTTGAGCCCGGGAGGCGGAGGTTGGAGTGAGCCGAGATCACACCACTGCACTCCAGCCTGGGCAATGGAGCAAGCCTCTGTCTCAAAAAAAAAAAAAAGTACAAAAATTGCTAGCATCCCTGTACACCAACAACAGGCAAGCAGCCAAATTATGAATGAACTCCCATTTGCAATTGCTACAAAAAGAATAAACAACCCAGGAATACAGTTAACAAGGGAGGTAAAGTACCTCTTCAAGGAGAACTACAAACCACTGCTCAGAGAAATCAGAAGGGACACAAACAAATGGAAAAATATTCTATGCTCATGGATAAGAAAAATCAATATCGTAGGCTGAGTGCAGTGGTTCACACCTGTAATCCCAGCACTTTGGGAAGCCAAGGCGGGTGAATCGCCTGAGGTCAGGAGTTTGAGATCAGCCTGGTCAACATGGTGAAACCCCATCTCTACTAAAAATACAAAGAATTAGCCAGACATGCTGGTGGGTGCCTGTAATCCCAGCTGCTTAGGAGGCTGAGGCAGGGGAATTGTTTGAACCCAGGATGCGGAGGTTGCAGAGAGCCGAGATTGTGCTATTGCACTCTGACCTGCACTCCAACCTGGGCAGCAAGAGTGAAACTCCATCATAAAAATAAATAAATAAATAAAAAAGAATTGATGTCATAAAAATGGCTATACTACCCAGAGTAATTTGCAGATTTCAATGCTATTCCCATTAAACTACCATTGACATTCTTCACAAAACCAGAAGAAACTATTTTGAAATTCATATGGGACCAAGAAAGAACCCATATAGCCAAGACAATCCTAAGCAAAACAACAAAGCTGGAGGCATCACACTACCTGACTTCAAACTACACTATAAGGCCACAGAAACCAAAACAGCATGTTACCAATACAAAAACAGACACATAGACCAATGGAACAGAGTAGAGAACTGAGAAATAAGACCACACACCTACAACCATATGATCTTCAACAAACCTGACAAAAACAAGCAATGGGGAAAGGATTTCCTACTTAATAAATGGTGCTGGGAGAACTGGCTAGCCATGTGCAGAAAATTGAAACTGGACCCCTTCCTTACACCTTATACAAAAATTAACTCAAGATGGATTAAAGGCTTAAATGTAAAACCCAAAACGATAAAAACCTTAGAAGAAAATTTACGCAATACCATTCAGGACAGAGGAATAGGCGAAGTTTTCATGACAAAGACATCAAAAAGCAATCACAACAAAAGCAAAAATTGACCAGTGGGATCTAATTAAACTTAAGAACTTCTGAACTGCAAAAGAAACTTTCATCAGAGTGAACAGACAACCTACAGAAAGGGAGAAAACTTTTGCAATCTATCCATCTGCAAAAAGATCTAATATCCAGAGCCTACAAAGAACTTAAATAAATTTAGAAGAAAAAAAACAACCCCATTAAAAAGTGGGCAAAGTTGGCCGGGCGCGGTGGCTCAAGCCTGTAATCCCAGCACTTTGGGAGGCCGAGACGGGTGGATCACAAGGTCAGGAGATCGAGACCATCCTGGCTAACCCGGTGAAACCCCGTCTCTACTAAAAAATACAAAAAACTAGCCGGGCGAGGTGGCGGGTGCCTGTAATCCCAGCTACTCGGAGGCTGAGGCAGGAGAATGGCATAAACCCGGGAGGCGGAGCTTGCAGTGAGCTGAGATCCGGCCACAGCACTCCAGCCTGGGCAACAGAGAGAGACTCCGTCTCAAAAAAAAAGAAAAAAAAAAAGAAAAAAAAAAAAAAAGTGGGCAAAGTCGGGGGGGCAGGCGCGGTGGCTCATGCCTGTGATCCCATCACTTTGGGAGGCCAAGGCAGGCAGATCACCTGAGGTCAGGGGTTCAAGACCAGCCTGGCCAACATGGTGAAACTGCGTCTCTATTAAAAATACAAAAAATTAGCTGGGAGTTGTGGTGGGCGCCTGTAATCCCAGCTACTTGGGAAGCTGAGGCAGGAGAATCGCTTGAATCTGGGAGGTGAAGGTTGCAGTGAGCCAAGATCATGCCATTGCACTCCAATCTGGATGACAAGAGCGAAACTCCATCTCCCAAAAAAAAAAAAAAAAAAAAAAAAAAAAAAAAAAAAAAAAGTGGGCAAAGGACAAGAACAGACACTTCTCAAAAGAAGACATTCATGTGGCAAACAAACATGTAAAAAAGCTCAGCATCACTGAACATTAGAGAAATGCAAATTGAAACCACAATGAGATACTATCTCATTCCAGTCAGAATGGCGATTATTAAAAAGTCAAGAAACAACAAATGCTGGTAAAGTTGCGGAGGAGAAAGAATGCATTTACACTGTTGGTGGGAGTGTAAGTTAGTTCAACCATTGTGGAAGACAGTGTGGCAATTCCTCAAAGACATGGAGGTAGAAATATAATACCATTTGACCCAGTAATCCCATACTGGGTACATACCCAAAGGAATACAAATCATTATATTATAAAGATACATGCATGTGTATGTTCATTGTAGCGCTATTCACAATAACAAAAACACAGAACCAATCTAGTCAATGATAGGCTGGATAAAGAAAATGCAGTATATATACACCATGGAATACTATGCAGCCATAAAAAGGAATGAGATCATATCCTTTGCAGTGACATGGATGGAACTGGAAATCATTATCCTTAGCAAACTAATGTAGGAACAGAAAACGAAACCCTGCATGTTCTCATTTATAACTGGGAGCTGAATGATGAGAACACATGGGCACATGAAGGGGAACAACACACAGGAGCCAGTCGGGGGAGGAGGGTCAGGGAGAGCATCAGGAAGAATAGCTAATGGATGCTGGACTTCATACCTGGGTTATGAGTTGATTTGTGTGCAGCAAACCACCATGGCACACATTTACCTATGTAACCAACTTGCACATCCTGCACATGTACTCCAGAGCTTAAAATAAAAGAATAAAGAAGAATAAAAAAGAAAAATGTCGTTTGCATACTGAAGAATCCATAAGAGTCTCTCAACAGAAGAATTGATCAAACAGAAGAAAGAATGAGTGAACTTGAAGACAAGCTATTTGAAAATACGCATCAGAGGAGATAAAATTAAACAAACAAACAAAAAAGAAATGAAGCATGCCTACAAGATTCAGAAAATAGCCATAAAAGGGCAAATCTAAGAGTTAATGGCCTTAAAGAAAAAGTAGAGAAAGAGATAGAAGTAGAAAGTTTATTCAAAGGGATAATAGCAGAGAACTTTCCAAACATAGAGAAAGATACCAATACCCATGCACAAGAACATTATGGAACATGAAGCAGATTTAACCAAAAGAATATTACCTCAAGGCGTTGAATAATCAAACTCACAAAGGTCAAGGATAAAGAAAGGATCCTGAGAGTACCAAGAGAGAAGAAACAAATAACATACAGTGAAACCACAAAACAGCTGGCAGCAAACTTTTCAGTAAGAACCTTACTACAGGCCAGGAGAGAGTGGCATGACATATTTAAAGTCCTGAAGGAAAGAAACTTTTACCGTAAAATAGTATATCCAGTGAAAATGTCCTTCAAACATGAAGAATAAACGTTTTCCCAGACAAACAGACGCTGAGGGATTTCGTCAAACCAGACCCGCCCTACAAGAAATGCTAAAGGGAGTAAATCAGAAAGAAAAACCATTAAGAAACAATAAATAATCATCTGAATGTAAAAACTCACTGGTAGTAGCAAGTACACAGAAAAACAGAGACTATTGTAACACTCTAACTGTGATGTATAAACTACTCTTATCCTAAGTAAAGACTAAATGAAGAACCAGTCAAAAATTATAACTTCAACAACTTTTCAAGGCACAGAGAGCACAATAAGATATAAATAGAAACAACAAAAAGTTAAAAAGTAGGAGGATGAAGTTAAACTGTAGAGTTTTTATTAGTTTTCTGTTTGTTTGTTTGTTTATGCAAACAACGCTAAGTTGTTATCAGCTTAAAATAATGGATTATAAGAGAAAATTTCAAGCCTTGTGGTAACTTCAAACAAAAAAAACATACAAAGGACACACAAAAAATTAAAAGCAAACAATTAAAACATACCATCAAAGAAAATCACCTTCACTAAAAGGAAAACAGAAAGGAGAGAAAGAAGGAAGAGAAGACCATTAAACAACCAGAAAACAAATAACAAAATGGTAAGAGTAAGTCCTTAGTTATCAATAATAACATTGAATATAAATGGACTAAGCTCCCCAATCAAAATACATAGAGTGGCTGAATGGATATTTAAAAAAATACAATTGATCTGTTGCCTATAAGAAACACACTTCACCTATAAAATCACCCATAGATTGAAAATAAAGGGTTGGAAAAAGATATTCCATGCCAATGAAAACCAAAAAAACAAAGCAGGAGTCACCATGCTTATACGAGACAAAACAGATTTCAAGACAAAAGTATAAAGAGACAAAGAAGGTCACTATACAATGATAAAGGGGTCAATTCAGCAAGAAGATATAAGAATTATAAATATATATGAACCCAACAATGGAGCACCCAGATATATATAGGAAGTATCACCAGAGCTAAAGAGACAGATGGACTCCTATACAATAATAGCTGAAGGTTTCAGCATTCCACTTTCAGCATTGGACAGATCTGTTAGGCAGAAAATCAACAAAGAATCATCAGATGTAATCTGCACTATAGACCAAATGAATCTATAGATATTTACAGAACATTTCATCCAAAAGCTGTAGAATATATATTCTTCTTAGCACATGGCTCGTTCTCAAGAATAGACCATATGTTAAGTCACAAAACAAGTCTTAAAACATTCAAAAAATTGAAATAATATCAAGCATCTTCTCTAACCACAATGGAATACAACTAGAAATTAATAACAAAAGGAATTTTGGAAACCATACAAATACGTAGAAATTAAATATGCTCCTGAGAGACCAGTGGGTCAATGAAGAAATTTAGAAAGAAATTGAAAATTTCTTGAAACAAATGATAATAAAACATAACATATCAAAACCGATGGGATACAACAAAAGCAGTACTAAAAGGGAAGTTTTTTTTTTTTTTTTTTTTTTTTTTTTTGAGACGGAGTCTCACTCTGCCGCCCAGGCTGGGGTGCAGTGGCCGGATCTCAGCTCACTGCAAGCTCCGCCTCCCGGGTTTACGTCATTCTCCTGTCTCAGCCTCCCGAGTAGCTGGGACTACAGGCGCCTGCCACCTCGCCCGGCTAGTTTTTTGTAATTTTTAGTAGAGACGGGGTTTCACCGTGTTAGCCAGGATGGTCTCGATCTCCTGATCTCGTGATCCGCCCGTCTCGGCCTCCCAAAGTGCTGGGATTATAGGCTTGAGCCACCGCGCCCGGCCAAGAGGGAAGTTTATACCTATAAGTACCTACCTCAAAAAAGAGGAAACACTTCAAATAAACAATTGAATGATGCATCTTAAAGAGCTAGAAAGGCAAGAGCAAACCAAATCTGATATTAGTAGAAGGAAAAGTAATAATAAAAATCAGAGCAGAAATAGAAGACATCAAAATGAAGACAATAATACAAAAGATCAATGAAACAAAAAGTTGGTTTTTTGAAAAGGTAAACTGGGCGGGAGGCGAGGAGAGGGAGAGCATCAGGACAAATAGCTAATGCATGTGGGGCCTAAAACCTAGGTGATGGATTAATAGGTGCAGCAAATCACCATGGCACATGTATACCTATGTAACAAACCTGCATGATCTACACATGTATCTCACAACTTAAAGTAAAAAAAAAAAAAAAAAAAAAAAACATATATATGTGTATATATATGTGTGTGTGTGTGCATATATATATATATATGTATATATGTGTATATATATATATATGTATGAAGGCATATTATGGAGAGAAAAAAAAAGGTAAACTAAATTGACAAACATTTAGCCAGACTAACTAACCAAGAGAGAAGACCCAAATAAATAAAATCAGAGATGAAAAAGGAGACATGACAACTGCTACTGCAGAAATTCAAAGAATCATTGGTGGCTACTATGTGTAACTGTATGCCAATATATTAGAAAATCTAGAAGAAATGGACAAATCCCTAGACACATACAGACTACCAAGATTGAACCTTGAAGAAATCCAAAACCTGAAAGGAACAATAGCAAATAACAAGATCAAAGCTGTAATAAAGGCCAGGCCCAGTGGCTCACGTCTGTAATCCCAGCACTTTGGGAGGCTGAGGTGGGTGGATCACTTGAGGTCAGGAGTTCAAGACCAGCCTGGCTAACATGATGAAACCTCATCTCTACTAAAAACACAAAAATTAGCTGGGCGTGGGGGCACATACCTGTAATCTCAGCTACTTGGGAGACTGAGGTTAGAGAATCACTTGAGCCCAGGGGGCGGAGGTTGCAGTGAGCTGAGATAACACCACTGCACTCCAGCCAGGGTGATAGAGCAAGACTGTCACAAAAAACAAAAAAAAACAAAAACAAACAAACAAACAAACAAAAGCCGGGCATGGTGGCTCATGCCTGTAACTCCAGCACTTTGGGAGGCCAAGGCAGTGGATCACCTGAGGTCAGCAGCTCGAGACCAGCCTGGCCAACATGGTGAAACCCCGTCTCTACTAAAAATACAAAAATTAGCCAGGCATAGTGGCGGGTGCCTGTAATCCCAGTTACTCGGGTGGCTGAGGGAGGGGAATCGTTTGAACCCAGGAGGCGGAGGTTGCAGTGAGCCAAAATCATGCCACTGCACTCCAGCCTGGGTGACCAAGAGAGAGTCAGTTTCAAAAAAAAAAAAAAGTAATCCCCAGCCAGACACAGTGGCTCAAGCCTGTAATCCCAGCACTTTGGGAGGCTGAGGTGGGTGGATCACAAGGTCAGGAGATCGAGACCATCCTGGCTAACATGATGAAACCCTGTCTCTACTAAAAATTTAAAAAATTAGCCGGGCGTGGTGGCAGGTGCCTGTAGTCCCAACTACTCAGGAGGCTGAGGCAGGAGAATGGCGTGAACCCAGGAGGTGGAGCTTGCAGTGAGCAGAGATCACACCACTGCACTCAGGCCTGGGCGACAGAGCAAGACTCTGTCTCAAATTTAAAAAAAAGTAATCCCCCCTTTACAGTAGCTATACATAAAATTAAATATCTAGAAATTAACTGAAGCAAAAAACTGAAAGATCTCTATAATAAAATCTGTGAAACACTCATGAAAGAAATTGACAAGGACATAAAAAATGAAAATATCCCATGTTCCTGGATTGGAAGAATCAATATTGCTAAAATGTTCATACTATCCAAAGCAATTTACAGATTCAATGCAATCCCTATCAAAATACTAATGACATTCTTCACAGAAATAGAAAAAACAATTCTGAAACTTATATGGGATCACAAAAGACCCTGAATAGCCAAAGCTATCCTAAGCAAAAGAACAAAACTGCAGTAATCACATTACCTGATTTCAAATTGTAGTTCAGAGCTATAGTCACCAAAACAGCATGGTACTGGCATAAAAACAGGCACATAGACCAATGGAACAGCATAGAGAACCCAGAGATGTATCCACACACCTGTAGTAAATTCATCTTTGACCAACGTGTCAAGAACATACACTGGGGAACAGTCTCTTCAATAAATAGTGCTGGGAAAACTGGACATCCATGTGCAAAAGAATGAAACTAGACCACTATCTATCACCATATACAAAAATCAAATCCAAACTGATTGAATGGTTAAATCTAATACCTCAAACTATGAAACTACTACAAGAAAACTTTGGGGAAATCTCCAGGACATTTGTCTGGGCAAAGATTTATTGAGCAATATCCCACAAGCACAGACAACTAAAGTGAAAATGGACAAATGGAATCACATCAAGTTAAAAAGCTTCTAAACAGCAAAGGATACAATCAACAAAGTGAAGAAACAACCCACAGAAAGGGAAAAAATATTGCAGACTACCCATCTGACAAAGGATTAACAACCAGAAAATATAAGGTGCTCAATCAACTCTATAGGAAAAAGTCCAATAATCTGATCAAAAAATGGGCAAAAGATTTAAATAGACATTTCTCAAAAGAAGACATACAAATGGAAAAAATCATATGAAAAGGTGTTCAACATCACTGATCATCAGAGAAATGCAAATCAAAACTACAATGAGCTATCATCTCACCCCAGTTAAAATGAATTATATCTAAAAGACAGCAATAACAAATGCTGGCGAGGATGTGGAGAAAAGGAAAGCCTCATATAGTGTTGGTGAGAATGTAAATCAGCACAACCACTATGGAGAACAGTTTGGAGGTTCTTCAAAAAAAGCTGAAAATAGAGCTGCCCTATGGTCCAGCAATCCCACTGCTGGCTGTATACCCAAAAGAAAAGAAATCAGTGTATTGAAGAGATACCGGCTCTCCTATGCTTATTGCACACTGTTTACAATAGCTAAGATTTGGAAGCAACCTAAATGTCCATCAACAGATGAGTGAATAAAGAACACGTGGTACAAGTACATATACACAACTGAGTACTATTCAGTCATAAAAAAAGAATGAGACCCTGTCTTTTGCAACAACATGGATGGAACTAGAGATCATTATGTTAAGTTAAATAAGCCAGGCACAGAAAGACAAACATGGCATGTTCTCACTTATTTGTGGGACTAAAAATCAAAACAATTTGCCTCATGGACATAAAGAGTAGAAGGCTAGTTATCAGAGGCTGGGAAAGATATGGGGGGCTGTGGGGGAGGAGGGGATGGTTAACTGGTACCAAAAAAGTTAGAAAGAATAAATAAAACCTACTATTTGATAATACAATAGGGTGACTAAAGTCAATAATAACTTAATTGTACATTTTTAAATAAATTGAATTGTTTGTAACTCAAGTGATAAATGCCTACAGGGATGGATATCTCATTCCCCATAATGTGCTTATTTCACATTGCATACCTGTATCAAAACATCTCATGTACCCCATAAATATATACACATACTATATACCCATAAAAATAAAAATAAAATATAAAGACAGAGGTAAAAGTGAAGCATGGAAGAAGGAACTGATGCTTAGGACTCCATGAAGTCCCTGAGGTTAGAGACTGAATGTGTAAGCACAACAACCTGCCAACTTAAGGGCTTGCTTAGCAGAGATCCACAACCCAGGAGTAGGAGCAGAAAATTTAATGAGTGGATAAAACTAGGATGGGCATTTTCATAAGAGGTCTGTAACACAGGACAGAGTGCAAGAGAACTGAGTCAGTCCTATCTCCATGCACCCTTGAATACCTAGAGCTATGAGGCCCTGTCCACCACAGACAAATACTGCCATAATCTGTTTGCTGATTTGCAAGGCAATCTAAACTGTTGTATTTATTCCATTTTAAGGAGTGAATAATCTTTATAAAATTCATATGTACTATATTTAAGCAATTCAATGATAATCTTATAAAAATAACATAATATCATCAAGGCCTTAAAAGTTTACATTCTTCTATTTTCTCAAATATAAGATGATGTCTTACTAAAAAAAACAACAATAAAACAAAACTAACTACAAAGCTATCAAGACGGTGTGGTACTAGTGTAAGAATAAGCATGTAGGCCAGGTGCAGTGGCTCACACCTGTAATCCCAGCATTTTGGGATGCCAGTGTGGGAGGATCACTTGAGCCCAGGAGGTCAAGACCAGCCTGGGTCTTGCAGTGGCACATGTCTGTGGTCCCAGGTACTCGGGAGGCTGAGAAGGGAGGACTGCTTACGCTGAGAGGTCAAGGCTGCAGTGAGCTGACATCGTGCCACTTTGTTACCTTGAGTTTGACAATGGTTTCTTAGACATGACACCAAAGCACAAGCAACAACAATGCTAAATGAATAAACTGGACTTTATCAAAATTAAAAACTTTTCTGTTTTAAAGGACATCATTAAGCCAATGGAAAAACAACCCGGATAATGCAAGAAAATATTTGCAAATTACATATCTGATAAGGAACTATGTCCAGAATATATAAAGGACCTCTAATAACTCCACAATAAATAGGCAGGTAACCCAATTTAAAAACAGGCAAGTGATCTGAATAAATGTTTCTCCAAAGGAGTATACAAATGACCAATAACCACATGAAAGGGTGCTCAAGATTTTTAGTCACAAGGAAAAGCTAATCAAAACCACAATGAGATACTACTTCCCACCCACTAGGATGGCTATAATCAAAAAGACAAACAATAGCAATTCTTATTGTTATCGTGAGGATGTGTATAAATTGGAAAACCAGAACCTTCATAAATTTCTGCTGGGAATATAAAATGATGTAGTCACTTTGAAAACAATTTGGCAGTTCCTCAAAAAGTTAAACATAGAAGTATCATATGAACTGGCAATTCCAGGAGAAATCAAAACATATCTCTACACAAAAATTTGTATACAATGTTCATAGCAGCATTGTTCATAATACTTAAAAAAGTGAAAACAGCTCAATTGTCCATCAGCTGAGTGGATACACAATATATTATATACCTATGCAATGGAATATTGTTCAGCCCTAAAAATGAATGAAGGGCTGTTACATGCAACAGTGGATGAAACTTGAACACGTTGTGTTGAGTGAAAGAAGCCAGACACAAAAAAACACATATTGTATGATTCCATTTATATTAAGTGAGTAAGCAAATCCATGAAAACAGAACGCAGATTAATGATTGCCTGGGACTACAGAAAAAGAGGAGAACAGGTAGTGATTGCTGGTCAGTATGTGGTTTCTTATTAGGGTGATAAAAGTGTTCTGAAATTAGTGGTGGTGGTTGCACATACTATGAATATAGTAAAAAACACTGAATGCTTTAAAATGGTAAATTTTATACTGTGGATTATATCTTAAGTTTTTAAAAACACACAATGAAATATCAATTGGGGGCGGAGCAAGATGGCCGAATAGGAACAGCTCCAGTCTCCAACTCCCAGCGCGAGCGACACAGAAGACCGGTGATTTCTGCATTTTCTTTTTTTTTTTTTTTTTTTTTTTTTTTTTTTTTTGTGTGTGTGTGTGTGTGTGTGTGTGTGTGTATGTAACTTTAATATGTGAATATTAAGAAATAAATTCTTTTGAGAAGACAAAATCACATCTCCAAGGCCATTCAGTAAAGAAGGACGTTTTGTAAGTTTTAGTTCTTTTTAAATAAAATAGAATATAAAAATATCTAGAATACTACCAAAATTTTGTAGGTACTCCATTTATTCCATCCTACAGGGAATATTTGGTCTCTTTCCCTTCAGGTACTGCCTTTTCAACTTTCCTTCCAAACTAATTATCAATACTGCTACCTAAATGCTCTTCCACCAAACAAGTATGATGATGTCATTAGCTGGGAAAGCCAGTCCTTTCCTCTTTCTCCTGATGACTTCTTCTGACTTTCTCCAGTCAAGCCAGTGTACCTCCTTGGGAAATTTTCTCACACTCCCTCCCCATCATCCAGGATAAGAAACCAACCCTCTGCGCTCCTACAGCACATACATTTTTTATGCTATTTTAAAGCCATCAATTTTTTTAAAAAATTTATTTATTATTATTATACTTTAAGTTGTAGGGTACATGTGCATAACGTGCAGGTTTGTTACATATGTATACTTGTGCCATGTTGGTGTGCTGCACCCATCAACTCATCATTTACATCAGGTATAACTCCCAATGCAATCCCTCCCCCCTCCCCCCTCCCCATGATAGGCCCCTGTGTGTGATGTTCCCCTTCCTGAGTCCAAGTGATCTCATTGTTCAGTTCCCACCTATGAGTGAGAACATGCGGTGTTTGGTTTTCTGTTCTTGTGATAGTTTGCTAAGAATGATGGTTTCCAGCTGCATCCATGTCCCTACAAAGGACACAAACTCATCCTTTTTGATGGCTGCATAGTATTCCATGGTGTATATGTGCCACATTTTCTTAATCCAATCTGTCACTGATGGACATTTGGGTTGATTCCAAGTCTTTGCTATTGTGAATAGTGCTGCAATAAACATACGTGTGCATGTGTCTTTATAGCAGCATAATTTATAATCCTTTGGGTATATACCCAGTAATGGGATGGCTGGGTCATATGGTACATCTAGTTCTAGATCCTTGAGGAATCGCCATACTGTTTTCCATAATGGTTGAACTAGTTTACAATCCCACCAACAGTGTAAAAGTGTTCCTATTTCTCCACATCCTCTCCAGCACCTGTTGTTTCCTGACTTTTTAATGATCGCCATTCTAACTGGTGTGAGATGGTATCTCATTGTGGTTTTGATTTGCATTTCTCTGATGGCCAGTGATGATGAGCATTTTTTCATGTGTCTGTTGGCTGTATGAATGTCTTCTTTTGAGAAATGTCTGTTCATATCCTTTGCCCACTTTTTGATGGGGTTGTTTGTTTTTTTCTTGTAAATTTGTTTGAGTTCTTTGTAGGTTCTGGATATTAGCCCTTTGTCAGATGAGTAGATTGCAAAAATTTTCTCCCATTCTGTAGGTTGCCTGTTCACTCTGATGGTAGTTTCTTTTGCTGTGCAGAAGCTCTTTAGTTTAATGAGATCCCATTTGTCAATTTTGGCTTTTGCTGCCATTGCTTTTGGTGTTTTAGACATGAAGTCTTTGCCCATGCCTATGTCCTGAATGGTACTACCTAGGTTTTCCTCTAGGATTTTTATGGTATTAGGTCTAACATTTAAGTCTCTAATCCATCTTGAATTAATTTTCGTATAAGGAGTAGGGAAAGGATCCAGTTTCAGCTTTCTACTTATGGCTAGCCAATTTTCCCAGCACCATTTATTAAATAGGGAATCCTTTCCCCATTTCTTGTTTCTCTCAGGTTTGTCAAAGATCAGATGGCTGTAGATGTGTGGTATTATTTCTGAGGACTCTGTTCTGTTCCATTGGTCTATATCTCTGTTTTGGAACCAGTACCATGCTGTTTTGGTTACTGTAGCCTTGTAGTAGAGTTTGAAGTCAGGTAGCGTGATGCCTCCAGCTTTGTTCTTTTGACTTAGGATTGTCTTGGAGATGCGGGCTCTTTTTTGGTTCCATATGAACTTTAAAGCAGTTTTTTCCAATTCTGTGAAGAAACTCATTGGTAGCTTGATGGGGATGGCATTGAATCTATAAATTACCTTGGGCAGTATGGCCATTTTCACGATATTGATTCTTCCTATCCATGAGCATGGTATGTTCTTCCATTTGTTTGTGTCCTCTTTTATTTCACTGAGCAGTGGTTTGTAGTTCTCCTTGAAGAGGTCCTTTACATCCCTTGTAAGTTGGATTCCTAGGTATTTGATTCTCTTTGAAGCAATTGTGAATGGAAGTTCATTCCTGATTTGGCTCTCTGTTTGTCTGTAACTGGTGTATAAGAATGCTTGTGATTTTTGCACATTAATTTTGTATCCTGAGACTTTGCTGAAGTTGCTTATCAGCTTAAGGAGATTTTGGGCTGAGACAATGGGGTTTTCTAAATATACAATCATGTCATCTGCAAACAGGGACAGTTTGACTTCTTCTTTTCCTAACTGAATACCCTTGATTTCTTTCTCTTGCCTGATTGCCCTAGCCAGAACTTCCAACACTATGTTGAATAGGAGTGGTGAGAGAGGGCATCCCTGTCTTGTGCCAGTTTTCAAAGGGAATTTTTCCAGTTTTTGCCCATTCAGTATGATATTGGCTGTGGGTTTGTCATAAATAGCTCTTATTATTTTGAGGTACGTTCCATCAATACCGAATTTATTGAGCATTTTTAGCATGAAGGGCTGTTGAATTTTGTCAAAAGCCTTTTCTGCATCAATTGAGATAATCATGTGGTTCTTGTCTTTGGTTCTGTTTATATGCTGGATTATGTTTATTGATTTGCGAATGTTGAACCAGCCTTGAATCCCAGGGATGAAGCCCACTTGATCATGGTGGATAAGCTTTTTGATGTGTTGCTGAATCCGGTTTGCCAGTATTTTATTGAGGATTTTTGCATCGATGTTCATCAGGGATATTGGTCTAAAATTCTCTTTTTTTGTTGTGTCTCTGCCAGGCTTTGGTATCAGGATGATGTTGGCCTCATCAAATGAGTTAGGGAGGATTCCCTCTTTTTCTATTGATTGGAATAGTTTCAGAAGGAATGGTACCAACTCCTCCTTGTACCTCTGGTAGAATTCAGCTGTGAATCCATCTGGTCCTGGACTTTTTTTGGTTGGTAGGCTATTAATTATTGCCTCAATTTCAGAGCCTGCTATTGGTCTATTCAGGGATTCAACTTCTTCCTGGTTTAGTCTTGGAAGAGTGTAAGTGTCCAGGAAATTATCCATTTCTTCTAGATTTTCCAGTTTATTTGCGTAGAGGTGTTTATAGTATTCTCTGATGGTAGTTTGTATTTCTGTGGGGTCGGTGGTGATATCCCCTTTATCATTTTTAATTGCGTCGATTTGATTCTTCTCTCTTTTCTTCTTTATTAGTCTTGCTAGTGGTCTGTCAATTTTGTTGATCTTTTCAAAAAACCAACTCCTGGATTCATTGATTTTTTGGAGAGTTTTTTGTGTCTCTATCTCCTTCAGTTCTGCTCTGATCTTAGTTATTTCTAGCCTTCTGCTAGATTTCGAATGTGTTTGCTCTTGCTTCTCTAGTTCTTTTAATTGTGATGTTAGAGTGTCAATTTTAGATCTTTCCTGCTTTCTCTTGTGGACATTTAGTGCTATAAATTTCCCTCTACACAATGCTTTAAATGTGTCCCAGAGATTCTGGTATGTTGTATCTTTGTTGTCATTAGTTTCAAAGAACATCTTTATTTCTGCCTTCATTTCGTTATGTACCCAGTAGTCATTCAGGAGCAGGTTGTTCAGTTTCCATGTAGTTGAGCGGTTTTGATTGAGTTTCTTAGTCCTGAGTTGTAGTTTGATTGCACTGTGGTCTGAGAGACAGTTTGTTATAATTTCTGTTCTTGTACATTTGCTGAGGAGTGCTTTACTTCCAATTACGTGGTCGATTTTGGAGTAAGTACGATGTGGTGCTGAGAAGAATGTATATTCTGTTGATTTGGGGTGGAGAGTTCTATAGACGTCTATTAGGTCTGCTTGCTGCAGAGCTGAGTTCAATTCCTGGATATCCTTGTTAACTTTCTGTCTCATTGATCTGTCTAATGTTGACAGTGGAGTGTTGAAGTCTCCCATTATTATTGTATGGGAGTCTAAGTCTCTTTGTAAGTCTCTAAGGACTTGCTTTATGAATCTGGGTGCTCCTGTATTGGGTGCATATATATTTAGGATAGTTAGCTCTTCCTGTTGAATTGATCCCTTTACCATTATGTAATGGCCTTCTTTGTCTCTTTTGATCTTTGATGGTTTAAAGTCTGTTTTATCAGAGACTAGTATTGCAACCCCTGCTTTTTTTTGTTCTCCATTTGCTTGGTAAATCTTCCTCCATCCCTTTATTTTGAGACTATGTATGTCTCTGCGTGTGAGATGGGTCTCCTGAATACAGCAGACTGATGGGTCTTGACTCTTTATCCAGTTGGCCAGTCTGTGTCTTTTAATTGGAGCATTTAGTCCATTTACATTTAAGGTTAAGATTGTTATGTGTGAACTTGATCCTGCCATTATGATATTAAGTGGTTATTTTGCTCATTAGTTGATGCAGTTTCTTCCTAGTCTCGATGGTCTTTACATTTTGGCATGTTTTTGCAATGGCTGGTACCGGTTGTTCCTTTCCATGTTTAGTGCTTCCTTCAGGGTGTCTTGTAAGGCAGGCCTAGTGGTGACAAAATCTCTAAGCATTTGCTTATCTGTAAAGGATTTTATTTCTCCTTCACTTATGAAACTTAGTTTGGCTGGATATGAAATTCTGGGTTTAAAATTCTTTTCTTTAAGAAGGTTGAATATTGGCCCTCACTCTCTTCTGGCTTGTAGAGTTTCTGCCGAGAGATCTGCTGTTAGTCTGATGGGCTTCCCTTTGTGGGTAACCCGACCTTTCTCTCTGGCTGCCCTTAAGATTTTTTCCTTCATTTCAACTTTGGTGAATCTGGCAATTATGTGTCTTGGAGTTGCTCTTCTCGAGGAGTATCTTTGTGGCGTTCTCTGTATTTCCTGGATTTGAA
This sequence comes from Macaca mulatta, assembly GCF_049350105.2. Taxonomy (NCBI): domain Eukaryota; kingdom Metazoa; phylum Chordata; class Mammalia; order Primates; family Cercopithecidae; genus Macaca; species Macaca mulatta. The sequence continues at coordinate 81,242,780 of NC_133426.1, read as the reverse complement.
TGTTGGCCTGCCCTACTAGGTTGGGGAAGTTCTCCTGGATGATATCCTGAAGAGTGTTTTCCAACTTGGTTCCATTTTCCCCCTCACTTTCAGGCACCCCAATCAGACGTAGATTTGGTCTTTTTACATAATCCCATACTTCTTGCAGGCTTTGTTCATTTCTTTTTCTTCTTTTTTCTTTTGGTTTCTCTTCTCGCTTCATTTCATTCATTTGATCCTCAATCGCAGATACTCTTTCTTCCAGTTGATCGAGTCGGTTACTGAAGCTTGTGCATTTGTCACGTATTTCTCGTGTCATGGTTTTCATCTCTTTCATTTCGTTTAGGACCTTCTCTGCATTAATTACTCTAGCCATCAATTCTTCCACTTTTTTTTCAAGATTTTTAGTTTCTTTGCGCTGGGTACGTAATTCCTCCTTTAGGTCTGAGAAATTTGATGGACTGAAGCCTTCTTCTCTCATCTCGTCAAAGTCATTCTCCGTCCAGCTTTGATCCGTTGCTGGCGATGAGCTGCGCTCCTTTGCCGGGGGAGATGCGCTCTTATTTTTTGAATTTCCAGCTTTTCTGCCCTGCTTTTTCCCCATCTTTGTGGTTTTATCTGCCTCTGGTCTTTGATGATGGTGATGTACTGATGGGGTTTTGGTGTAGGTGTCCTTCCTGTTTGATAGTTTTCCTTCTAACAGTCAGGACCCTCAGCTGTAGGTCTGTTGGAGATTGCTTGAGGTCCACTCCAGACCCTGTTTGCCTGGGTATCAGCAGCAGAGGCTGCAGAAGATAGAATATTTCTGAACAGCGAGTGTACCTGTCTGATTCTTGCTTTGGAAGCTTCCTCTCAGGGGTGTACTCCTCCCTGTGAGGTGTGGGGTGTCAGACTGCCCCTAGTGGGGGATGTCTCCCAGTTAGGCTACTCAGGGGTCAGGGACCCACTTGAGCAGGCAGTCTGTCCCTTCTCAGATCTCAACCTCCATGTTGGGAGATCCACTGCTCTCTTCAAAGCTGTCAGACAGAGTCGTTTGCGTCTGCAGAGGTGTCTGCTGCGTTTGTTTAGTTTACTGTGCAGAAATCGGGGGGGGGCGGAGCAAGATGGCCGAATAGGAACAGCTCCAGTCTCCAACTCCCAGCGCGAGCGACACAGAAGACCGGTGATTTCTGCATTTTCTTTTTTTTTTTTTTTTTTTTTTTTTTTTGTGTGTGTGTGTGTGTGTGTGTGTGTGTGTGTGTGTATGTAACTTTAATATGTGAATATTAAGAAATAAATTCTTTTGAGAAGACAAAATCACATCTCCAAGGCCATTCAGTAAAGAAGGACGTTTTGTAAGTTTTAGTTCTTTTTAAATAAAATAGAATATAAAAATATCTAGAATACTACCAAAATTTTGTAGGTACTCCATTTATTCCATCCTACAGGGAATATTTGGTCTCTTTCCCTTCAGGTACTGCCTTTTCAACTTTCCTTCCAAACTAATTATCAATACTGCTACCTAAATGCTCTTCCACCAAACAAGTATGATGATGTCATTAGCTGGGAAAGCCAGTCCTTTCCTCTTTCTCCTGATGACTTCTTCTGACTTTCTCCAGTCAAGCCAGTGTACCTCCTTGGGAAATTTTCTCACACTCCCTCCCCATCATCCAGGATAAGAAACCAACCCTCTGCGCTCCTACAGCACATACATTTTTTATGCTATTTTAAAGCCATCAATTTTTTTAAAAAATTTATTTATTATTATTATACTTTAAGTTGTAGGGTACATGTGCATAACGTGCAGGTTTGTTACATATGTATACTTGTGCCATGTTGGTGTGCTGCACCCATCAACTCATCATTTACATCAGGTATAACTCCCAATGCAATCCCTCCCCCCTCCCCCCTCCCCATGATAGGCCCCTGTGTGTGATGTTCCCCTTCCTGAGTCCAAGTGATCTCATTGTTCAGTTCCCACCTATGAGTGAGAACATGCGGTGTTTGGTTTTCTGTTCTTGTGATAGTTTGCTAAGAATGATGGTTTCCAGCTGCATCCATGTCCCTACAAAGGATGCAAACTCATCCTTTTTGATGGCTGCATAGTATTCCATGGTGTATATGTGCCACATTTTCTTAATCCAATCTGTCACTGATGGACATTTGGGTTGATTCCAAGTCTTTGCTATTGTGAATAGTGCTGCAATAAACATACGTGTGCATGTGTCTTTATAGCAGCATAATTTATAATCCTTTGGGTATATACCCAGTAATGGGATGGCTGGGTCATATGGTACATCTAGTTCTAGATCCTTGAGGAATCGCCATACTGTTTTCCATAATGGTTGAACTAGTTTACAATCCCACCAACAGTGTAAAAGTGTTCCTATTTCTCCACATCCTCTCCAGCACCTGTTGTTTCCTGACTTTTTAATGATCGCCATTCTAACTGGTGTGAGATGGTATCTCATTGTGGTTTTGATTTGCATTTCTCTGATGGCCAGTGATGATGAGCATTTTTTCATGTGTCTGTTGGCTGTATGAATGTCTTCTTTTGAGAAATGTCTGTTCATATCCTTTGCCCACTTTTTGATGGGGTTGTTTGTTTTTTTCTTGTAAATTTGTTTGAGTTCTTTGTAGGTTCTGGATATTAGCCCTTTGTCAGATGAGTAGATTGCAAAAATTTTCTCCCATTCTGTAGGTTGCCTGTTCACTCTGATGGTAGTTTCTTTTGCTGTGCAGAAGCTCTTTAGTTTAATGAGATCCCATTTGTCAATTTTGGCTTTTGCTGCCATTGCTTTTGGTGTTTTAGACATGAAGTCTTTGCCCATGCCTATGTCCTGAATGGTACTACCTAGGTTTTCCTCTAGGATTTTTATGGTATTAGGTCTAACATTTAAGTCTCTAATCCATCTTGAATTAATTTTCGTATAAGGAGTAGGGAAAGGATCCAGTTTCAGCTTTCTACTTATGGCTAGCCAATTTTCCCAGCACCATTTATTAAATAGGGAATCCTTTCCCCATTTCTTGTTTCTCTCAGGTTTGTCAAAGATCAGATGGCTGTAGATGTGTGGTATTATTTCTGAGGACTCTGTTCTGTTCCATTGGTCTATATCTCTGTTTTGGAACCAGTACCATGCTGTTTTGGTTACTGTAGCCTTGTAGTAGAGTTTGAAGTCAGGTAGCGTGATGCCTCCAGCTTTGTTCTTTTGACTTAGGATTGTCTTGGAGATGCGGGCTCTTTTTTGGTTCCATATGAACTTTAAAGCAGTTTTTTCCAATTCTGTGAAGAAACTCATTGGTAGCTTGATGGGGATGGCATTGAATCTATAAATTACCTTGGGCAGTATGGCCATTTTCACGATATTGATTCTTCCTATCCATGAGCATGGTATGTTCTTCCATTTGTTTGTGTCCTCTTTTATTTCACTGAGCAGTGGTTTGTAGTTCTCCTTGAAGAGGTCCTTTACATCCCTTGTAAGTTGGATTCCTAGGTATTTGATTCTCTTTGAAGCAATTGTGAATGGAAGTTCATTCCTGATTTGGCTCTCTGTTTGTCTGTAACTGGTGTATAAGAATGCTTGTGATTTTTGCACATTAATTTTGTATCCTGAGACTTTGCTGAAGTTGCTTATCAGCTTAAGGAGATTTTGGGCTGAGACAATGGGGTTTTCTAAATATACAATCATGTCATCTGCAAACAGGGACAGTTTGACTTCTTCTTTTCCTAACTGAATACCCTTGATTTCTTTCTCTTGCCTGATTGCCCTAGCCAGAACTTCCAACACTATGTTGAATAGGAGTGGTGAGAGAGGGCATCCCTGTCTTGTGCCAGTTTTCAAAGGGAATTTTTCCAGTTTTTGCCCATTCAGTATGATATTGGCTGTGGGTTTGTCATAAATAGCTCTTATTATTTTGAGGTACGTTCCATCAATACCGAATTTATTGAGCATTTTTAGCATGAAGGGCTGTTGAATTTTGTCAAAAGCCTTTTCTGCATCAATTGAGATAATCATGTGGTTCTTGTCTTTGGTTCTGTTTATATGCTGGATTATGTTTATTGATTTGCGAATGTTGAACCAGCCTTGAATCCCAGGGATGAAGCCCACTTGATCATGGTGGATAAGCTTTTTGATGTGTTGCTGAATCCGGTTTGCCAGTATTTTATTGAGGATTTTTGCATCGATGTTCATCAGGGATATTGGTCTAAAATTCTCTTTTTTTGTTGTGTCTCTGCCAGGCTTTGGTATCAGGATGATGTTGGCCTCATCAAATGAGTTAGGGAGGATTCCCTCTTTTTCTATTGATTGGAATAGTTTCAGAAGGAATGGTACCAACTCCTCCTTGTACCTCTGGTAGAATTCAGCTGTGAATCCATCTGGTCCTGGACTTTTTTTGGTTGGTAGGCTATTAATTATTGCCTCAATTTCAGAGCCTGCTATTGGTCTATTCAGGGATTCAACTTCTTCCTGGTTTAGTCTTGGAAGAGTGTAAGTGTCCAGGAAATTATCCATTTCTTCTAGATTTTCCAGTTTATTTGCGTAGAGGTGTTTATAGTATTCTCTGATGGTAGTTTGTATTTCTGTGGGGTCGGTGGTGATATCCCCTTTATCATTTTTAATTGCGTCGATTTGATTCTTCTCTCTTTTCTTCTTTATTAGTCTTGCTAGTGGTCTGTCAATTTTGTTGATCTTTTCAAAAAACCAACTCCTGGATTCATTGATTTTTTGGAGAGTTTTTTGTGTCTCTATCTCCTTCAGTTCTGCTCTGATCTTAGTTATTTCTAGCCTTCTGCTAGATTTCGAATGTGTTTGCTCTTGCTTCTCTAGTTCTTTTAATTGTGATGTTAGAGTGTCAATTTTAGATCTTTCCTGCTTTCTCTTGTGGACATTTAGTGCTATAAATTTCCCTCTACACAATGCTTTAAATGTGTCCCAGAGATTCTGGTATGTTGTATCTTTGTTGTCATTAGTTTCAAAGAACATCTTTATTTCTGCCTTCATTTCGTTATGTACCCAGTAGTCATTCAGGAGCAGGTTGTTCAGTTTCCATGTAGTTGAGCGGTTTTGATTGAGTTTCTTAGTCCTGAGTTGTAGTTTGATTGCACTGTGGTCTGAGAGACAGTTTGTTATAATTTCTGTTCTTGTACATTTGCTGAGGAGTGCTTTACTTCCAATTACGTGGTCGATTTTGGAGTAAGTACGATGTGGTGCTGAGAAGAATGTATATTCTGTTGATTTGGGGTGGAGAGTTCTATAGACGTCTATTAGGTCTGCTTGCTGCAGAGCTGAGTTCAATTCCTGGATATCCTTGTTAACTTTCTGTCTCATTGATCTGTCTAATGTTGACAGTGGAGTGTTGAAGTCTCCCATTATTATTGTATGGGAGTCTAAGTCTCTTTGTAAGTCTCTAAGGACTTGCTTTATGAATCTGGGTGCTCCTGTATTGGGTGCATATATATTTAGGATAGTTAGCTCTTCCTGTTGAATTGATCCCTTTACCATTATGTAATGGCCTTCTTTGTCTCTTTTGATCTTTGATGGTTTAAAGTCTGTTTTATCAGAGACTAGTATTGCAACCCCCGCTTTTTTTTGTTCTCCATTTGCTTGGTAAATCTTCCTCCATCCCTTTATTTTGAGACTATGTATGTCTCTGCGTGTGAGATGGGTCTCCTGAATACAGCAGACTGATGGGTCTTGACTCTTTATCCAGTTGGCCAGTCTGTGTCTTTTAATTGGAGCATTTAGTCCATTTACATTTAAGGTTAAGATTGTTATGTGTGAACTTGATCCTGCCATTATGATATTAAGTGGTTATTTTGCTCATTAGTTGATGCAGTTTCTTCCTAGTCTCGATGGTCTTTACATTTTGGCATGTTTTTGCAATGGCTGGTACCGGTTGTTCCTTTCCATGTTTAGTGCTTCCTTCAGGGTGTCTTGTAAGGCAGGCCTAGTGGTGACAAAATCTCTAAGCATTTGCTTATCTGTAAAGGATTTTATTTCTCCTTCACTTATGAAACTTAGTTTGGCTGGATATGAAATTCTGGGTTTAAAATTCTTTTCTTTAAGAAGGTTGAATATTGGCCCTCACTCTCTTCTGGCTTGTAGAGTTTCTGCCGAGAGATCTGCTGTTAGTCTGATGGGCTTCCCTTTGTGGGTAACCCGACCTTTCTCTCTGGCTGCCCTTAAGATTTTTTCCTTCATTTCAACTTTGGTGAATCTGGCAATTATGTGTCTTGGAGTTGCTCTTCTCGAGGAGTATCTTTGTGGCGTTCTCTGTATTTCCTGGATTTGAATGTTGGCCTGCCCTACTAGGTTGGGGAAGTTCTCCTGGATGATATCCTGAAGAGTGTTTTCCAACTTGGTTCCATTTTCCCCCTCACTTTCAGGCACCCCAATCAGACGTAGATTTGGTCTTTTTACATAATCCCATACTTCTTGCAGGCTTTGTTCATTTCTTTTTCTTCTTTTTTCTTTTGGTTTCTCTTCTCGCTTCATTTCATTCATTTGATCCTCAATCGCAGATACTCTTTCTTCCAGTTGATCGAGTCGGTTACTGAAGCTTGTGCATTTGTCACGTATTTCTCGTGTCATGGTTTTCATCTCTTTCATTTCGTTTAGGACCTTCTCTGCATTAATTACTCTAGCCATCAATTCTTCCACTTTTTTTTCAAGATTTTTAGTTTCTTTGCGCTGGGTACGTAATTCCTCCTTTAGGTCTGAGAAATTTGATGGACTGAAGCCTTCTTCTCTCATCTCGTCAAAGTCATTCTCCGTCCAGCTTTGATCCGTTGCTGGCGATGAGCTGCGCTCCTTTGCCGGGGGAGATGCGCTCTTATTTTTTGAATTTCCAGCTTTTCTGCCCTGCTTTTTCCCCATCTTTGTGGTTTTATCTGCCTCTGGTCTTTGATGATGGTGATGTACTGATGGGGTTTTGGTGTAGGTGTCCTTCCTGTTTGATAGTTTTCCTTCTAACAGTCAGGACCCTCAGCTGTAGGTCTGTTGGAGATTGCTTGAGGTCCACTCCAGACCCTGTTTGCCTGGGTATCAGCAGCAGAGGCTGCAGAAGATAGAATATTTCTGAACAGCGAGTGTACCTGTCTGATTCTTGCTTTGGAAGCTTCCTCTCAGGGGTGTACTCCTCCCTGTGAGGTGTGGGGTGTCAGACTGCCCCTAGTGGGGGATGTCTCCCAGTTAGGCTACTCAGGGGTCAGGGACCCACTTGAGCAGGCAGTCTGTCCCTTCTCAGATCTCAACCTCCATGTTGGGAGATCCACTGCTCTCTTCAAAGCTGTCAGACAGAGTCGTTTGCGTCTGCAGAGGTGTCTGCTGCGTTTGTTTAGTTTACTGTGCAGAAATCGGGGGGGGGCGGAGCAAGATGGCCGAATAGGAACAGCTCCAGTCTCCAACTCCCAGCGCGAGCGACACAGAAGACCGGTGATTTCTGCATTTTCAACTGAGATACTGGGTTCATCTCACTGGGGAGTGCCGGACGATCAGTGCTGGTCAGCTGCTGCAGCCCGACCAGCGAGAGCTGAAGCAGGGCGAGGCATTGCCTCACCTGGGAAGCGCAAGGGGGAAGGGAATCCCTTTTCCTAGCCAGGGGAACTGAGACACACAACACCTGGAAAATCGGGTAACTCCCACCCCAATACTGCGCTTTAAGCAAACAGGCACACCAGGAGATCATATCCCACACCTGGCTGGGAGGGTCCCACACCCAAGGAGCCTCCCTCATTGCTAGGGCAGCAGTCTATGATCTACCGGCAAGGCAGCAGCGAGGCTGGGGGAGGGGCGCCTGCCATTGCTGAGGCTTAAGTAGGTAAACAAAGCTGCTGGGAAGCTCGAACTGGGTGGAGCTCACAGCAGTTCAAGGAAACCTGCCTGTCTCTGTAGACTCCACCTCTGGGGACAGGGCACAGTAAACTAAACAAACGCAGCAGACACCTCTGCAGACGCAAACGACTCTGTCTGACAGCTTTGAAGAGAGCAGTGGATCTCCCAACATGGAGGTTGAGATCTGAGAAGGGACAGACTGCCTGCTCAAGTGGGTCCCTGACCCCTGAGTAGCCTAACTGGGAGACATCCCCCACTAGGGGCAGTCTGACACCCCACACCTCACAGGGAGGAGTACACCCCTGAGAGGAAGCTTCCAAAGCAAGAATCAGACAGGTACACTCGCTGTTCAGAAATATTCTATCTTCTGCAGCCTCTGCTGCTGATACCCAGGCAAACAGGGTCTGGAGTGGACCTCAAGCAATCTCCAACAGACCTACAGCTGAGGGTCCTGACTGTTAGAAGGAAAACTATCAAACAGGAAGGACACCTACACCAAAACCCCATCAGTACATCACCATCATCAAAGACCAGAGGCAGATAAAACCACAAAGATGGGGAAAAAGCAGGGCAGAAAAGCTGGAAATTCAAAAAATAAGAGCGCATCTCCCCCGGCAAAGGAGCGCAGCTCATCGCCAGCAACGGATCAAAGCTGGACGGAGAATGACTTTGACGAGATGAGAGAAGAAGGCTTCAGTCCATCAAATTTCTCAGACCTAAAGGAGGAATTACGTACCCAGCGCAAAGAAACTAAAAATCTTGAAAAAAAAGTGGAAGAATTGATGGCTAGAGTAATTAATGCAGAGAAGGTCCTAAACGAAATGAAAGAGATGAAAACCATGACACGAGAAATACGTGAGAAATGCACAAGCTTCAGTAACCGACTCGATCAACTGGAAGAAAGAGTATCAGCGATTGAGGATCAAATGAATGAAATGAAGCGAGAAGAGAAACCAAAAGAAAAAAGAAGAAAAAGAAATGAACAAAGCCTGCAAGAAGTATGGGATTATGTAAAAAGACCAAATCTACGTCTGATTGGGGTGCCTGAAAGTGAGGGGGAAAATGGAACCAAGTTGGAAAACACTCTTCAGGATATCATCCAGGAGAACTTCCCCAACCTAGTAGGGCAGGCCAACATTCAAATCCAGGAAATACAGAGAACGCCACAAAGATACTCCTCGAGAAGAGCAACTCCAAGACACATAATTGCCAGATTCACCAAAGTTGAAATGAAGGAAAAAATCTTAAGGGCAGCCAGAGAGAAAGGTCGGGTTACCCACAAAGGGAAGCCCATCAGACTAACAGCAGATCTCTCGGCAGAAACTCTACAAGCCAGAAGAGAGTGAGGGCCAATATTCAACCTTCTTAAAGAAAAGAATTTTAAACCCAGAATTTCATATCCAGCCAAACTAAGTTTCATAAGTGAAGGAGAAATAAAATCCTTTACAGATAAGCAAATGCTTAGAGATTTTGTCACCACTAGGCCTGCCTTACAAGAGACCCTGAAGGAAGCACTAAACATGGAAAGGAACAACCGGTACCAGCCATTGCAAAAACATGCCAAAATGTAAAGACCATCGAGGCTAGGAAGAAACTGCATCAACTAATGAGCAAAATAACCACTTAATATCATAATGGCAGGATCAAGTTCACACATAACAATCTTAACCTTAAATGTAAATGGACTAAATGCTCCAATGAAAAGACACAGACTGGCCAACTGGATAAAGAGTCAAGACCCATCAGTCTGCTGTATTCAGGAGACCCATCTCACACGCAGAGACATACATAGTCTCAAAATAAAGGGATGGAGGAAGATTTACCAAGCAAATGGAGAACAAAAAAAAGCAGGGGTTGCAATACTAGTCTCTGATAAAACAGACTTTAAACCATCAAAGATCAAAAGAGACAAAGAAGGCCATTACATAATGGTAAAGGGATCAATTCAACAGGAAGAGCTAACTATCCTAAATACATATGCACCCAATACAGGAGCACCCAGATTCATAAAGCAAGTCCTTAGAGACTTACAAAGAGACTTAGACTCCCATACAATAATAATGGGAGACTTCAACACTCCACTGTCAACATTAGACAGATCAATGAGACAGAAAGTTAACAAGGATATCCAGGAATTGAACTCAGCTCTGCAGCAAGCAGACCTAATAGACATCTATAGAACTCTCCACCCCAAATCAACAGAATATACATTCTTCTCAGCACCACATCATACTTACTCCAAAATTGACCACGTAATTGGAAGTAAAGCACTCCTCAGCAAATGTACAAGAACAGAAATTATAACAAACTGTCTCTCAGACCACAGTGCAATCAAACTACAACTCAGGACTAAGAAACTCAATCAAAACCGCTCAACTACATGGAAACTGAACAACCTGCTCCTGAATGACTACTGGGTACATAACGAAATGAAGGCAGAAATAAAGATGTTCTTTGAAACCAATGAGAACAAAGATACAACATACCAGAATCTCTGGGACACACTTAAAGCAGTGTGTAGAGGGAAATTTATAGCACTAAATGCCCACAAGAGAAAGCAGGAAAGATCTAAAATTGACACTCTAACATCGCAATTAAAAGAACTAGAGAAGCAAGAGCAAACACATTCGAAAGCTAGCAGAAGGCAAGAAATAACTAAGATCAGAGCAGAACTGAAGGAGATAGAGACACAAAAAACCCTCCAAAAAATCAATGAATCCAGGAGTTGGTTTTTTGAAAAGATCAACAAAATTGACAGACCACTAGCAAGACTAATAAAGAAGAAAAGAGAGAAGAATCAAATCGACGCAATTAAAAATGATAAAGGGGATATCACCACCGACCCCACAGAAATACAAACTACCATCAGAGAATACTATAAACACCTCTACGCAAATAAACTGGAAAATCTAGAAGAAATGGATAATTTCCTGGACACTTACACTCTTCCAAGACTAAACCAGGAAGAAGTTGAATCCCTGAATAGACCAATAGCAGGCTCTGAAATTGAGGCAATAATTAATAGCCTACCAACCAAAAAAAGTCCAGGACCAGATGGATTCACAGCTGAATTCTACCAGAGGTACAAGGAGGAGTTGGTACCATTCCTTCTGAAACTATTCCAATCAATAGAAAAAGAGGGAATCCTCCCTAACTCATTTGATGAGGCCAACATCATCCTGATACCAAAGCCTGGCAGAGACACAACAAAAAAAGAGAATTTTAGACCAATATCCCTGATGAACATCGATGCAAAAATCCTCAATAAAATACTGGCAAACCGGATTCAGCAACACATCAAAAAGCTTATCCACCATGATCAAGTGGGCTTCATCCCTGGGATGCAAGGCTGGTTCAACATTCGCAAATCAATAAACATAATCCAGCATATAAACAGAACCAAAGACAAGAACCACATGATTATCTCAATTGATGCAGAAAAGGCTTTTGACAAAATTCAACAGCCCTTCATGCTAAAAACGCTCAATAAATTCGGTATTGATGGAACGTACCTCAAAATAATAAGAGCTATTTATGACAAACCCACAGCCAATATCATACTGAATGGGCAAAAACTGGAAAAATTCCCTTTGAAAACTGGCACAAGACAGGGATGCCCTCTCTCACCACTCCTATTCAACTTAGTGTTGGAAGTTCTGGCTAGGGCAATCAGGCAAGAGAAAGAAATCAAGGGTATTCAGTTAGGAAAAGAAGAAGTCAAATTGTCCCTGTTTGCAGATGACATGATTGTATATTTAGAAAACCCCATTGTCTCAGCCCAAAATCTCCTTAAGCTGATAAGCAACTTCAGCAAAGTCTCAGGATACAAAATTAATGTGCAAAAATCACAAGCATTCTTATACACCAGTTACAGACAAACAGAGAGCCAAATCAGGAATGAACTTCCATTCACAATTGCTTCAAAGAGAATCAAATACCTAGGAATCCAACTTACAAGGGATGTAAAGGACCTCTTCAAGGAGAACTACAAACCACTGCTCAGTGAAATAAAAGAGGACACAAACAAATGGAAGAACATACCATGCTCATGGATAGGAAGAATCAATATCGTGAAAATGGCCATACTGCCCAAGGTAATTTATAGATTCAATGCCATCCCCATCAAGCTACCAATGAGTTTCTTCACAGAATTGGAAAAAACTGCTTTAAAGTTCATATGGAACCAAAAAAGAGCCCGCATCTCCAAGACAATCCTAAGTCAAAAGAACAAAGCTGGAGGCATCACGCTACCTGACTTCAAACTCTACTACAAGGCTACAGTAACCAAAACAGCATGGTACTGGTTCCAAAACAGAGATATAGACCAATGGAACAGAACAGAGTCCTCAGAAATAATACCACACATCTACAGCCATCTGATCTTTGACAAACCTGAGAGAAACAAGAAATGGGGAAAGGATTCCCTATTTAATAAATGGTGCTGGGAAAATTGGCTAGCCATAAGTAGAAAGCTGAAACTGGATCCTTTCCTTACTCCTTATACGAAAATTAATTCAAGATGGATTAGAGACTTAAATGTTAGACCTAATACCATAAAAATCCTAGAGGAAAACCTAGGTAGTACCATTCAGGACATAGGCATGGGCAAAGACTTCGTGTCTAAAACACCAAAAGCAATGGCAGCAAAAGCCAAAATTGACAAATGGGATCTCATTAAACTAAAGAGCTTCTGCACAGCAAAAGAAACTACCATCAGAGTGAACAGGCAACCTACAGATTGGGAGAAAATTTTTGCAATCTACTCATCTGACAAAGGGCTAATATCCAGAACCTACAAAGAACTCAAACAAATTTACAAGAAAAAAACAAACAACCCCATCAAAAAGTGGGCAAAGGATATGAACAGACACTTCTCAAAAGAAGACATTCATACAGCCAACAGACACATGAAAAAATGCTCATCATCACTGGCCATCAGAGAAATGCAAATCAAAACCACAATGAGATACCATCTCACACCAGTTAGAATGGCGATCATTAAAAAGTCAGGAAACAACAGGTGCTGGAGAGGATGTGGAGAAATAGGAACACTTTTACACTGTTGGTGGGATTGTAAACTAGTTCAACCATTATGGAAAAACAGTATGGCGATTCCTCAAGGATCTAGAACTAGATGTACCATATGACCCAGCCATCCCATTACTGGGTATATACCCAAAGGATTATAAATTATGCTGCTATAAAGACACATGCACACGTATGTTTATTGCAGCACTATTCACAATAGCAAAGACTTGGAATCAACCCAAATGTCCATCAGTGACAGATTGGATTAAGAAAATGTGGCACATATACACCATGGAATACTATGCAGCCATCAAAAAGGATGAGTTTGCATCCTTTGTAGGGACATGGATGCAGCTGGAAACCATCATTCTTAGCAAACTATCACAAGAACAGAAAACCAAACACCGCATGTTCTCACTCATAGGTGGGAACTGAACAATGAGATCACTTGGACTCAGGAAGGGGAACATCACACACAGGGGCCTATCATGGGGAGGGGGGAGGGGGGAGGGATTGCATTGGGAGTTATACCTGATGTAAATGATGAGTTGATGGGTGCAGCACACCAACATGGCACAAGTATACATATGTAACAAACCTGCACGTTATGCACATGTACCCTACAACTTAAAGTATAATAATAATAAATAAATTAAAAAAAAAAAAAAAAGGTCAGGAAACAACAGGTGCTGGAGAGGATGTGGAGAAATAGGAACACTTTTACACTGTTGGTGGGATTGTAAACTAGTTCAACCATTATGGAAAACAGTATGGCGATTCCTCAAGGATCTAGAACTAGATGTACCATATGACCCAGCCATCCCATTACTGGGTATATACCCAAAGGATTATAAATTATGCTGCTATAAAGACACATGCACACGTATGTTTATTGCAGCACTATTCACAATACCAAAGACTTGGAATCAACCCAAATGTCCATCAGTGACAGATTGGATTAAGAAAATGTGGCACATATACACCATGAAATACTATGCAGCCATAAAAAAGGATGAGTTTGAGTCCTTTGTAGGGACATGGATGCAGCTGGAATCCATCATTCTTAGCAAACTATCACAAGAACAGAAAACCAAGCACCGAATGTTCTCACTCATAGGTGGGAACTGAACAATGAGATCACTCGGACTCAGGAAGGGGAACATCACACACCGGGGCCTATCATGGGGAGGGGGGAGGGGGTGGGATTGCATTGGGAGTTATACCTGATGTAAATGACGAGTTGATGGGTGCAGCACAGCAACATGGCACAAGTATACATATGTAACAAACCTGCACGTTATGCACATGTACCCTACAACTTAAAGTATAATAATAATAAATAAATAAATAAATAAAAAGAAATATCAATTGTGATAGGTTGAATAACGCTCCACCTTCAAGATGTCTACATCCTAATCTCTGGAACCTGTGAATATGTTATCTTACATTGTAAAGGTGGTTTTCCAGGTGTGATTGCATTTAAGGATCTTGAGCTAGGGAGGTTATCCTGGATTTTCTGGATAGGCCCAATATATTCACCAGGGTCCTTTAAGAGGGAGGCAAGAGTACCAGAATTGAAAGGGGATGTGACAACAGAAGCATAGGTTGCAGTGGTGTTATTTGAAGGTGGAGGAAGAGGCTATGCATGAACCAGGGAATGTACGTGGCCTCTACAAGATAGAAAAGTCAGGAAACAGTCTCCCTTAAAGTCTTCAGAAGAAATGCAGTCCTGCCAACACCTTGATTTTAGCCCCCTAGGACTCATTTTGTACTTCTTTTTAAATTTGTTTTTCCATAGGTAATTGGGGTACAGGTGGTGTTTGGTTACATGAGTAAGGACTTTGGTGGTGATTTGTGAGATTTTGGTGCACCCATTACCTGAGCAGTATACGCTGTACGCTATTTGTAGTCTTTTATGCCTCACCCCTCTCCCACCCTTTCCCCCAGGTCTCCAAAATCCATTGTCTCATTCTTATGCCTTTGCATCCTCATAGCTTAGCTCCCATATATCAGTGAGAACATACAATGTTTGGTTTTGGTTTTCTTTTTTCTTTTCTTTTCTTTTTTCTTTTTCTTTTTCTTTTCTTTTTTTTTTTTTTTTTTTTTTTTTTTTTGAGACAGAGTCTGACCCTGTCACCCAGGCTGGAGTGCAGTGGCACAATCTCAGCTCACTGCAACCTCCACCTCTCAAGTTCAAGCGATTCTGCTGCCTCAGCCTCCCTAGGAGCTGGGACTACTGGTGCGTGCCACTACACTTGGCTAATTTTTTGTATTTTTAGTAGAGACGGGGTTTCACCATGTTAGCCAGGATGGTCTCGATCTCCCGACCTCGTGATCCACCCGCCTCAGCCTCCCAAAGTGCTGGGATTGCAGGCGTGAGCCACCGTACCTGGCCCAATGTTTGGTTTTCTACTCCTGAGTTATTTCACTTAGAATAATAGTTTCCAATCTCATCCAGGTTGCTGTTTTCCATAGTGGCTGTACTAGTTTACATTCCCACCAGCAGTGTAGAAGTGTTCCCTGATCACCGCATCCATGCCAACATCTACTATTTTTTTATTTTTTTCTTATGGCCATTCTTGCAGGAGTAAAGTGGTATCACATTGTGGTTTTGATTTGCATTTCCCTGGTCATTAGTGATGTTGAGCATTTTTTCATATGTTTGTTGACCATTTGTATATTTTCTTTTGAGAATTGTCTATTAATGTCCTTAGCCCACTTTTTGATGGGATTGTTTGTTTTTTTTTTCTTACTGATTTGTTTGAGTTCATTGTAGATTCTGGATATTAGTCCTTTCTCAGATGTACAGATTGTGAAAATTTTCTCCCAGTCTGTGGATTGTCTGTTTACTCTGCTGACTGTTCCTTTTGCCGTGGAGGATCTCTTTAGTTTAATTAATCTTTGTTTTTATTGCATTTGCTTTTGGGTTCTGGGTCATGAAATCCTTGCCTAAGTCAATGTCTAGAAGGGGTTTTCCAATGTTATCTTCTAGAATGTTTATGGTTTCAGATCTTAAGTTTAAGTCCTTAATACATCTTGAGTTGATTTTTGTCTAAGGTGAGAGATGAGGATCCAGTTTCATTCTCTACATGTGGCTGGCCAATTCTCCCAACACCATTTTTTGAAAAGGGTGTGTCCTTTCTCCATTTTATATTTTTGTTCACTTTGTTGAAGACCAGTTGGCTATATCTGGGTTTATTTCTCATTTTTTAAATTATGTTCCATTGGTATATGTGCCTATTTTTATACCAGTACCATGCTGTTTTGGTGAAAAATCGTATACTTTGAAATCAGGTAGTATGATGACTCCAGATTTGTTCTTTTTGCTTAGTCTTGCTTTGATTGTGCAGGCTCTTTTTTGGTTCCACATGAATTTTAGAATTGTTTTTTCTAATTTTGTGAAGAATGATGGTGGTAGTAATGGGTATTGCATTGAATTTGTAGATCACTTTTGGCAGTATGGTCATTTTCACAATATTGATTCTACCCATCCATGAGCATGGGATGTGTTTCCATTTGTTTGTGTCATCTATAATTTCTTTCAGCAATGTTTTATAGTTTTCCTTGTGTATAGAAGAGCTACCGATTTGTATACGTTAGTCTTGTATCCGGAAACTTTGCTGAATTATTCTATCAGTTCCAGGAGCTTTCTGGAGGAGTCTTTAGGGTTTTCAAAGTAAACAATCATATCGTAAGCAAACAGTGACAGTTTGACTTCCTCTTTACCAATTTGGATGCCCTTTATTTCTTTCTCTTGTCTGATTGCTCTGGCTAGGACTTCCAGTACTAGGTTGAAGAGGAGTGGTGAGAGTAGGCATCCTAGTCTTGTTCCAGTTCTCAGAGGGAATGCTTTCCACTTTTCCCCATTCAGTATTATTTTGGGCTGTGGGTTTGTCATAGACAGCTTTTATTACATTGAGGTATGTCCCTTGTATGCCAATTTTGCTGAGCGTTTTAATCATAAAGGGATGCTGGATTTTGTCAAATGCTTTTTCTGCATCTGTTGAGATGATCATGTGATTTTTGTTTTTAATTCTGTTTATATGGTGCATCATATTTATTGATTTGCATATGTTGAACTATCCCTGCATAACTGGTATGAAACCCATTTGATCACGGTGGATTATCCTTTTGATACGTTGTTGGATTTGGTTAGCTAGTATTTTGTTAAGGATTTTAGCGTCTATGTTCATCAGGGATATCAGTCTGTACTTTTCTTTTTTGGCTATGTCCTTTCCTGGTTTTGGTATTAAGGTGATGTTGCCTTCACAGAATAAATAGGGAGGGTACCCTCTTTCTCTATCTTGTGGAATAGTGTCAAAATGATTGGTATCAATTATTCTTTGAATGCCTGGTAGAATTCTGCTGTGAATCTGTCTGGTCCTGTACTTTTATTGTTGTTGATAATTTTTAAATTACCATTTCAATCTCACTGCTTGTTATTGGTCTGTTCAGGGTGTCTAATTCTTCCTGGTTTAAGCTAGGAGGGTTGTATTTCTTCCAGGAATTTATCCATCTCTTCTAGGTTTTCTAGTTTATGTGTATAAAGGTATTCATAGTAGCCTTTGTGTTTCAGTGGTGTCAGTTGTAATATCTCCCATTTCATTTCTTAATGAGGTTATTTGGATTTTCTCTCTTCTTTTCTTGGTTAATCTTGCTAATGGTCTATCAATTTTATTTATCTTTTCAGAGAACCAGCTTTTTGTTTCATATATCTTCTGAGTTGTTTTGTTTGTTTGTTTGTTTGTTTCAATTTTATTTAGTTCTGCTCTGATCTTTGTTTTTTCTTTCTTCTGCTGGGTTTGGGTTTGGTTTGTTCTTGTTTCTCTAGTGCCTTGAGGTATGACCTTAGAATGTCAGTTTGTGCTCTTCCAGTCTTTTTGATGTAGGGATTTAGGGCTATGAACTTTCCTCCTAGCACTGCCTTAGTTGTATCCCAGAGGTTTGGATAGGTTGTGTCATAATTGTTATTCAGTTCGAAGAATTTTTTAACTTCCATCTTGATTTCTTTTTTGGCCCAATGATCATTCAGGAGCAGGTTATTTAATTTTCATGTATTTGCATGGTTTTAAAGGTTTGGGTTTTTTAGTTGATTTCCAGTTTTATTC
Source organism: Macaca mulatta (assembly GCF_049350105.2). Lineage (NCBI taxonomy): Eukaryota > Metazoa > Chordata > Mammalia > Primates > Cercopithecidae > Macaca > Macaca mulatta. The sequence continues at coordinate 81,224,851 of NC_133426.1, read as the reverse complement.
TACTGTGGTCTGAGACAGTGCTTGATATAATTTCAATTTTCTTAAATTTATTGAGGCTCATTTTGTGATCTATCATATGGTCTATCTTGGAGAAAGTTCCATGTGCTGTTGAATAGAATGTGTATTCTACAGTGGTTGGATGAAATGTTCTGTATATACTGTTAAGTCCATTTGTTCCGAGGTATAGTTTAAATTCATTTTTTCTTTGTTGACTTTCTGTCTTGATGACCTGTCTAGTGCTGTCAGTGGAGTATTGAAGTCCCCCACTATTATTGTGTTGCTGTCTATCTCATTTCTTAGGCCTATTAGTAATTGCTTTATAACTTTGGGTGCTTCAGTGTTAGGTACATATATGTTCAGGATTGTGATATTTTCTTGTTTGGCAAGGCCTTTTATCATTATATAATATCCCTGTCTCTTTTTACTGCTGTTGTTTTAAAGTTTGTTTTGTCTGATATAGAAATTCCTATCCCTGCTCACTTTTGGTGTCCATTTTCATGAAATGCCTTTTTCCATCCCTTTACTTTAAGTTTATGTGAGTCTTTATTTGTTAGGTGAGTCTCCTGAAGGCAGAAGATAGTTGGTTGGTGAGATTTTATCCATTCTGCAGTTCTGTATCTTTTAAGTGGAGCATTTAGGCCACTTACATTCAATGTTAGTATTGAGATGTGAGGTACCATTCCATTCATCATGCTATCTGTTGCCTGTGCACCTTAGTTTTTTTGGTTTTTGTTTTTGCTTTTTAAATTGTATTTTTGTCTTATATGTCCTGGGTGATTTATCCTTTGAAGAGGTTCTGTTTTGACATGCTTCCAGGATTTCTTTCAAGATTTAGAGCTCCTTTTAGCAGTTCTTGTAGTGGTGGCTTGGTAGTGGCAAATTCTCTCAGCATTTGTTTGTCTGAAAAAGACTCTATGTTTCCTTCATATATGATGCTTAGTTTTACTGGATACAAAATTCTTGGCTGATAATTGTTTCGTTTGAGGAGGCTGAAGATAGGGTCCCTATTCCTTCTAGCTTATAGGGTCTCTGCTGAGAAATCTGCTGTTAATCTGATAGGTTTTCCTTTATAGGTTACCTGGTGCTTTTGTCTCACAGCTCTTAAGATTCTGCCCTTCGTCTTGCCTTTAGACAACCTGATGACAATGTGCCTAGGTGAAGATCTTTTTGTGATGAATTTCCCAGGTGTTCTTTGTGCTTCTTGTATTTGGATGTCTAGGTCTTTAGCAAGGCTAAGGAAGTTTTCCTCAATTATTCCCCCAAATATGTTTTCCAAACTTTTAAATTTCTCTTCTTCCTCAGGAACACCGATTATTCTTAGGTTTGGTCATTTAACATAATCCCAGACTTCTTGGAGTCTTTGCTCATATTTTCTTGTTCTTTTTTCTTTGTCTTTATTGGATTGAGTTAATTCAAAGACCTTGTCTTTGAGTTCTGAATCTCTTTCTTCTACTTGTTCACTTCTATTGCTGAGACTTTCCAGAGCATTTTGCATTTCTGTAAGTGTGTCCAATGTTTCCTGAAGTTTTGATGGTTTTTTCTTTATGCTCTCTATTTCCTTGAATATTTCTCCCTTCACTTCTTGTATTATTTTTTGGATTTCCTTGCTTTGGGCTTCACCTTTCTTTGATGCCTCCCTGATTAGCTTAATAACTAACCTCCTGAATTATTTTTCAGGTAAATCAGGGATTTCTTCTTGGTTTGGATCCATTGCTAGTGAGCTAGTGTGATTTTGGGGGTTTGTTAAAGAGCCTTGTTTTGTCATATTACCAGAGTTGGTTTTCTGGTTCCTTCTCATTTGGGTAGGCTCTGTCAAAGGGAAGATCTGGGGCTGAAGGCTGTTGTTCAGATTATTTTGTCCCACAGGCTGTAGTACTCTCCTCCTTTGCCTATGGATGTGACTTCCCTGAGAGCCACGCTGTGGTGATTGTTACCTCTCTTCTGGGTCTAGCCACCCAGCAGGTCTACCAACTCCAGGCTGGTACTGGGGGTTGTTTGCACAGAGTCCTGTGATGGGAACTGTCTATGGGTCTCTCAGTCGTGGGTACCAGCACCTGTTCCAGTGGAGGTGGCAATGGGGTGAAATGAACTCTGTGAGGGTTCTCAGCTTTGATGGTTTAATGTTCTATTTTTGTGCTGGTTGACCTCCTGCTGGGAGGTGTCACTTTCCAGAGAGTACCAGCTATGGCAGTATGGAGTGGAACCAGTGGTGAGTGGAGCCCTAGAACTCCCAAGAGTATATGCCCTTTGTCTTCAGCTACCAGAGTAGGTAGGGAAGGACCATCAGGTGGGTCCAGGGCTAGGCATGTCTGAGCTCTGACTCTCCTTGGGCATGTCTTGCTGCAGCTGCTGTTGGGGATGGGGGTGAGGTTCCCAGGTCAATGGCATTGTGTACCTACTAGGATTATGTCTACCTCTTCTGAGTCATACAGGTTGTCAGGGAAGTGGGGGAAAGCCAGCAGTCACAGGCCTCACCCAGCTCCCACACAATCTGAAGGGCCTGTCTCACTCCCACCATGCCCCCCTAACAGCACGGAGTCTGTTTCCGGGCAGTGGGCGAGCACGGCTTAAGGACTTGCCCCAGGATACCTGCCTCCCAGCTGTGAAAGAAAGGGACTTTGGTTCTTCCCCCGCCTGTGGAGTCTGAACACAGGATTCACTCCCTCCCCCGAGTTCTGGCCAGGAGGCTTCTTGCCCAGTTCAAATTGTTACAAATTTCGGCTGGAGACTTCCTTCTCCCTGTGGCGTTTCTCCATGCCTCTGGCCACCCTCCCAAAGGATCCCTTTGGTGCCAGGCAGGAATGGTCTGCTTGGAGACCCAGCAAACTTTCAGGGCCTTTCCCACTGCTTCCTCTAACCCCGTATTTCACTTGGCTCTCTAAATTGACTCAGCTCTAGGTAAGGTCAGAAACTTCTCCCACAAACTAGAACTTCAGTTTCCCCAATGGGGATGTATGTTCTGGAGTGGAGGATCTCCTGTTCCCATTTCTGCAGTTTGGGCACTCACAGTATTTAGGGTGCCTCCCAGGTCCTGCAGGAGCAGTCTGCTTCTTTCATAGGGTCTGTGGGTCCTCTTGGGATTCTTGGTTTGTCCTTGGAGTCATTCTAGAGCTAAAATTCACGATGCAAGCCTCCGCACACTGCTCTGTCCATCCAAGTTGGAGCTGCAATCTAGTCTTGCCTCCTGTCTGCCATGATGATCCGTGATTCTCTCATTTTGTATTTCTGATTTCCAGAAGTGTACGAATTTTTTTTTTTTTTTTTTTTTTTTTTTTTTTTGAGCGAGTGTCGCCCAGGCTGGAGTGCAGTGGCACGATCTCAACTCACAGCAAGCTCCGCCTCCCGGGTTCACTCCATTCTTCTGCGTCAGCCTCCTGATTAGCTAGGACTACAGGCGCCTGCCACAAAGCCCAGCTAATTTTTTGTATTTTTTTTTTTTTAGTAGAGACGGGGTTTCACAGTATTAGCCAGGATGGTCTCGATCTCCTGACCTCGTGATCTGCCCGCCTCTGCCTCCCAAAGTGCTGGGATTATAGGCATGAGCCACCGCGCCCAACCCCGATAAATTTTTGTTTTAAGTCACTAATCTCTATACAACAATGGAAAACTAACACACCATTTTATATCCAATAAATAAATAAATAGCTAAAACAAAAAATGATGATTTTATTAAGTGCTGGTAAGGATGCGGAGCATCTAGAACTCTTATATGCTGCTAGTGGAAATGTGAACTGGTATAATCATTTTGGAAAACAGTTTGGTAGTTTCTTAGAAAGGTAAAACATATATCTACCATATAATCCAACCATTTCACTCCTGGATATTTACCTAAGGGAACAGGAAGCATATGTTTATACAAAGACATATACATAAAGGTTTATAACAGCATTATTAATAATAGCTAGAAAGTAAAAACGATCCAAATGTCTGTTAATAGATTCATGGATTAACAAAATGTGATATATGTATATAATGGAATACTGCTTACGAATAAAAAGGAACAGACTATTTTTACACACTGAAACATAGATGAATCTCAGAGTAATTATGCTGAGCAAAACAAGCCAGGAAAACAGTACATAATGTTTATCAATATATACATTGATATAAAACTCTCAAAAAAGTAAAATAATCTAAAATTTTGACAGTAGTTGCCTATGGACAGGGGATGTGGAGATGGGGGTTGGAAAGTGAAGGGGGTTGTGAGGCAGGCATTAAAAAACAGTATGAGGAAACTTTGGAGTGATGCATATATTCCTATCTTGATTTAGAGATTTAATGGAAGTATACACATGTCAAAACTTTTTTTTCCAAAAAGCTCAACCTCAAGCATATATCAAAACTTATCAAACTTTATATATATATGTGTGTATTATTTATACCCTCTCATGGGTATAAATTAATGCTTAATTAATGCATATAAAATTGATTTGTACAATACGAAGAAAACAAAATTGACAAGGGATTAATAACTGGAATATACAAGAAGCTCAAGCAACTCTATAGCCAAAAAAAAAAGGAAAAACAAATAATACAATCTGAAATGCTCAAAAGATCTGAATAGCCATTTCTCAAAAGAAGACATGCAAATGGCCAACAGATATATGAAAAAATGCTTACTGTCTCTAATAATCAGGGAAATACAAGTCAAAACCACAGTGAGATATCATCTCACTACAGTTAAAATGGCTTTTATCAAAAAGACATGTGGTAGCAGATGCAGGTAAGGATGTGGAAGAAGGGAAACACTGGTACGTTGTTGCTGGGAATATAAATTAGTACAGCCACTATGAAGAACAGTATGGGTGTTCCTCAAAAAAGCTAAAAATAGAACTGCCATATGATCCAGCAATTCCACTACTGGGTATATATGGTATATATCCAAAAGAAAGGAAATCAATATATTGAAGAGATATCTGCACTCCCCTGTTTATTGCAGCACTATTCACAAGAGCTAAAATATGGAATCAAACTAAGTGCCCATAAACAGATGAATGGATAAAGAAAATGAGGTATATGTACACAATGGAATATCGTTTAGCCATAAAAAGATGAAATCCTGTCACTTGCAGCAACATAGACGGAACTGGAAGTTACTATGTTAAGTGAAATAAGCCAAGCACAGAAAGACAAATATTGCATGCTCTTATTCATATGTGGGGGGTAAAAAAGTGGATCTCGTGAAGATAAAGAGAAGACTGGTGGTTACCAGAAGTGGTTCCAGGTTCCTGGTTAACCTGGTGGTTCCTGGATCCTCTGGTAACCACAGAGGTGAAGAGAAGGTGATTAATGGGTACAAATATACAGTTAGATAGAAGGAATAAGATCTAGTGTTCAATAGATCAGTAGAGTGATTATAGTTTGCAATAATCTATTGTACATTTCAAAATAACTAGAAGAGAATAATTCAGATGTTTCTACCACAAAGGAAAGACAAATATTTAAGGTGATGGCTCTCCCAAGTACACTGATTTTATGTTTGCAAATTATATGAATATATTAAATTATCAAGTGTGCCCTCTACTATTACACACCAATAAAAAATATTTAAAATAAAAGCTAAGTTCCTAAGAAAAAATTACGTACAAACATGGACAACAGATGGATTAGAAAACTAAAAGTGAAAGGTACCTGCTTTGTGCTGCTCTAACAGAATACCTAAGACTGGGTAATTTATAAAGCACAGAGAATTATTTCTTACAGTTCTGGAGGCTATAAAGTTCAAGCTCAATGGGCCCCCATCTGGTGAGGGCCTTCTTGCTGCATCATCCTATGGCAGAAGTTGGAAGAGAAAGAGAGCACACTTACTCAAGAGAGAAGAGAGAGAACAAGTAGAAGAGGAGGACAAACTTGCTTTTTTAACAAACTTACTCTTGCAGTATGAGCTCACTCTCACGATAACATGAATCCATTCACAAGGGTAGAGCCTTCATGTCCTAATCACTTCTAAACGGTCCCACCTACCAACACTGCTGCACTGGGAATTAAGTTTCCAACACATAAACTTTGGGGACACATTTAAACCATAACGGTAATACTATAACTTTAATAGGAGATGGAGAAAAAAATATTTGTGACCTGGGAGTGGGGAGTAAATTGGGGGAAGAACTTTTTAAACAAGATCGCAAAAGTGAAACCATAAGGCAAATCTTTGATTCATTTGAATATGTTAAAATTAAGGATTTCTATTCAACATAGAACATCACAGAGAACATTACTAGGAAGATGACAAAATTTAAGAAAATGGGCGCGGTGGCTCACACCTGTAATCCCAACACTTTGGGAGGCCAAGGCGAGAGGATCACGAGGTCAGGAGTTTGAGATTAGCCTGGCCAACATGGTGAAACCCCGTCTCTACTAAAGATACAAAAAAAAAAAAAAAGTAAGAAAGAAAAGAAAAAAAAAAAGAAAAGAAAAATTAGCCGGGTGCGGTAGCGTGTGCCTGTAATCCCAGCTACTCGGGAGGCTGAGGCAGAAGAATCGTGTAACCCAGGAGGCAGAGGTTGCAGCGAGCTGAGATCGTGCCATTGCACTCTAGCCCGGGCAACAGGGCAAAATTCTATCTCAAAAAAAAAAAAAATTGAAGAAAATATTTTCAATGTCTAAAACTGACAAAGAATTGATACCTAAAATATATAAGAACTCTGGCAAATTAACAATAGCAAAAACTCAGCAACTTCAGCAGAAAAAAATGGGCAAATTATATTTATAGGCAATTTACATAAAAGCAAATCCGAAAGACTGGTAAGCATATGTAGAGATGCTCAACTCATCCCGAATCACAGAAATGTAAATTTTTAAGAAACAATGAAAAATAACTTTGTATCTATTAAGCTGACAAAATTTATTTTTTTATTTTTACAGAACCAAGGTCAGCAGAGATAAATTGACAAAATTTAGAAAGCAGGGGCCAAGTGCTGGTGGAGACTGGAAATATAGGAACTCTCATGCAGGTAAAAGTGTAGATTTGTACTATTATTCTGGAGAACTAACCGAAAGCAAACAGTCAAACTTGAGTCATGCCCCACACCCCAGCAATTGTGTTCCTGAGTCGGTATCCCAGAGAAATTATCCCATGAATTCAGGTACAGGTATGTTCACAGCAGCATGGTTTGTGGTGGTGGAAAGTTGGAGATGCTGGGAGAGTGGACGCATATTGTGGAGTACCATGCAGCAGAAGAAAGCAATGAGCTAGATTGGACATATGAACATAGCAACATGGATGAAGCTTTTAAACACAGTGCTGAGGCAGAAATGAGAAATACAACACAATGCTATTTACATACACTGAAAAATATGCATCCAAGATACTTAGTTTGCAAGAATGCCTAAAAATTAAAAGATATACATTAAACACATTAGAATAGCTGTATATGGAGTGGGAAAAGGAAATGGCTATTGAACATGGGGATGGAGAGAAATAACTAAACAAGGGATGGGCATAGCTCAGACCAATAACAATGCAAAAGTAAAATACCAGAATATAAAATCATTCATCCAGCTAGGCATGGTGGCTCATGCTTGTAATCCCAGCACTTTGGGAGGCTGAGGCGGGTGCATCACGAGGTCAGGAGTTCAGAACTGCTTGAACCCAGGAAGCAGAGGTTGCAGTAAGCCAAGATCATGCCACTGCACTCCAGCCTGGGAAACAGAGTGAGACTCTGTCTCAAAAAAAAAAAAAAAAAAAAAAAAAAAATTCCATCCAGGAGGTAATAAAAATAGCCAATGTAGGCCGGGCGCGGTGGCTAAAGCCTGTAATCCTAGCACTTTGGGAGGCCGAGACGGGCGGATCACAAGGTCAGCAGATCGAGACCATCCTGGTTAACACGGTGAAACCCCGTCTCTACTAAAAAATACAAAAAACTAGCCGGGCGAGGTGGCAGGCGCCTGTAGTCCCAGCTACTCGGGAGGCTGAGCCAGGAGAATGGTGTAAACCCGGGAGGCGGAGCTTGCAGTGAGCTGAGATCTGGCCACTGCACTCCAGCCTGGGCGACAGAGCTAGACTCCGACTCAAAAAAAAAAAAAAAAAAAAAAAAAAAAAGCCAATGTATAGATTTCAAGAACTACAAAAGCCAGATTTCTAACTCTTCAAAAATGTGTAGGATAAGGAACAAAGAGTGGCTATGTGAGTGGCTTAGCCTAGAAGCTGAGCTGCTAAAGAAAATATCTAGAACTAATATCCTAGAAAGAGCTAACACTGCCAAATTTTGGAGTGAAGATTCCTTTCTTTTTCATGACTTATCTATCTTTGCCACTTCTGTGTTTAGATATAGAAACTATTTTGAATCTAGAGTCATATATTTGTGAAGCTGGGACTGTAGTCCCTGTCTCTTGAGTCCATGAGTTGTGGAATTTAGATATAAGAAAGAATTTTACACTGGGTCAAATAATTGAGGGAGTTTGCATCTCTGAAATCTTAAAAAGCAGAAAACACTGTAAGTTTTCCAGGTCAATTTAAAAGCTCTGGTCCCTATGACATTTCCATGCCTCTAGCAATCCTGACCATCATTTACCTGACTTATCCCTTCAGTGATCATTTTGTGTCTACTCCACTAAGTGTAATATACAGAATGAGAAATAATGTAATTCCTTTTACTTTGAAGTTTTATGTAGATCAGAAAATAAAAGTAAGGAAGTATTCTTCCTTCATGGGTAATTTATCATTTTTATTTACAAGTAAGGAAAAATAAGAAACATGGCAAGGTGCTTGGGTAGATGCTCACATGCTCAGTGGTCATTTCTAGACAATCCCTTAATCAGGGATCTAGTGTCTATAGTTGGCCACACGTTTTAAGATGGACTACATTTGGAAAACTCACTTATATAGTAGTCAGCTTAACACTAGCAGGCACTGAAAAAGACCATCTTTCTAGATTCAATTATTCATTCATCTAACAAATGAATATATATTTAGTGCCTAACATGCAAGGGTGAGATGGAGGATAAAGTCAATAGATTAGAGACTCTGAGTATATTCCATAAGGGTACAGTCTCCACCAATAGCATAGGAAATTCACAGGACAAGGGTATAAGTGGGGCCACCAGCTTTTGGACCAGGAAAATTATTTTTTAGTAACTGTATTGCTTAGAAATCCTAGAATTCTCACTGATTCTTGTGCTAGTCCCCACATTTCCTTCATAACTAGGGTAACCCCTGCCTCTCCCCAGAAAATGGGAAGTATAAGATTTTTAGCAGATAGCATTCCCAATGTAAGATCTGATGTGGTTGAGGCTCAAAGTAGGTTAGGATTTTTAAGAGTTTTAATTATTTACAAATAACCCTTTCTGGTTAATTTGATAAAGGAATAAATTTGAGTCGCAAAAGGCCTCACTAGTGCTCTATGACATTAAATCTTTGCTGATATTGGGGACCCTGCTGCCAGGATTTTGGTGTCGAAGACTAATAGGGTTTGCTGATGAGCAAAGGGAATAGTAAGCCAAGGTTTGCTGCATAGCTCTTTGGATTTTAATGGTGACATTTTATACCTCAACAGCCCAATAAATATGTAAGATAGTGGCATTAGCGTGTCCCCAGATACAGCCTCCAACGGGTTAACATAATGAGGCAGTATAAATTCAGTTGGTCAATCTGCCCAGATTTCTAAACTCTCCACTTTATTGTGTGAAAATTTCCTACAGGAGATTTCAGAATCAATAATTCTCTATCGAGGATTTAAGGAAGCAAAAGAAGCCCTACCCAGTTACCTGCTGTGTCTCTGAGGGAGGCCAGAGTCATGATTAGGCCCCAACCCAGCTCCTCAGCTCAGCTGCAGCTATAATTAAGGATAAGCCATAATCTGCCTTTAAAATATCTTCCACTTTTCATGCCTTCCTTTCACAACCATAACTATTTAAAAAAATCAACTTATCAAGGGCTCAAATTGGGTCTTTATCCTGTCCTCCTATTTCAGTTATCAAATGTGTAAATCCTTGAGCTCTGCTGTCTGATTCTGAAGAGCCTGTTCAAGTGCTTTTTAATAATTTAGTGGTTTGAGGGATTTTAACACTCATTCTCCCTTGGGCACCTGCTGATATTCTGAAGTAAAAACTTTGTACTCCAAAGAGTACAGAGTATAGAGTTCTGGAGTTAACAAATGAAATGTGACTAAAGACCTGCTAACCTGTCCTGCTTGCCAGACTCCCAACGGAACAAGGTTCTTGTTACTTCAGCTGATTTGACACTGACTGTGACAAGGAGCCCAGAGTAGGCAGAGTTGCGGTGGTATGGGACTTTTTATTTAAACATTTTCAGTAGAGTGCCCAGACAGGCTAATTAGTAGAACCATTAAAAAGGTGGACCCAATCTCACCCAAAGGAGATAATCCAAGAAAATAATTGCTTGGGCTGAAATGGACAAACTTGACTGGTGTGACCCCAAATATTTAATGATTACTCCGTACCCTTAGCCTTGGCAAGTACTGTTCCTTTCCCAACATATGGCAAAAGGCTCATGGCACTTTTCAAAAACCTGCCGTTCACTTTTTTTCTCATTACTGATGAGAAAGCGGTTGGTATATTTAAATATGCATGCCCACATAGGTACATAGGCTTATATGTATGCATATGCACGAATGCAGTTAGTCAACATTTATTGAATGCAGAACACTATGTGGCAGGAAGTACCAGGGGAAATAAAAAAAAAAAAACACGTAATCTCTGCCCACATGATAGTTATAGTCTAATGGACAATTTGTGATGCATAGAAAGATGAACAAAAATTGATTACTCTAGAGATAAAAGCCTGTCTTTTGTAGCACTTTTTTTTTCTCGTGAGTACAAAAGTAATGCATGTTTCTTACAAAAACTTTGGAAAATAATCACCTACAATGCCAGTGCCCAGAAATATATACTGTATTAACGTTTAAATATACATCCTTCAGACTTGTTTTTTTCTATGTTCATAAAATGTCTTTAAAACGAAATTGGACTCATACTATGCATACCATTTTACAAACTGACTTTTTCATTTGACAATGTGTCTAAACATTTTCCATGTCATTAAACTTATAAAGTATTTAATGATACTATAATATTTAACCATACAATGTGTGATAATTTATTAACAAATACTCTAATTCACAACAATGTGAATATACTTAATACTACCTAACTGTTCACTTAAAAATGGTTAAGGTAGTTTTTAAAAACTTTGAAAAACAGGGCTGGGCGCAATGTGGCTCATATCTCTAATCCCAGCAGTTTGGGAAGCCAAGGAGGGAGGATAGCTTGAGCCCAGGAGTTCCAGACCAGCCTGAGCAACAGAGGCAGACTCTGTCTCCACAAAAACATTTAAAAATTAGCCGAGCATGGTTGTGGGTGCCTGTTGTCCCAGCTACTTGGGAGGCTGAGGTGGGAGGATTGCTTGAGCTGGGGAGGTCAAGGCTGCAATGAGCCATGTTCGCACCACTGTACTCCAGCCTGGGCAACAGAAGAAGACTTCATCTCATACACACACACACACACACACACACACACACACACACACACACACACACACACGAAACACATAATTATTGAAGAATGTTAGGGTGTTGTAGCTTTTTGCTATTATAAATAGTTCCACAATGAAAAATCCCTTAGCGTTATTTTTGTGCATGTGCATATCCCTGATCCTTTAGGAAAAATTCCTAAAATTGGAACTGCTAAGCTAAAGGTATGAACAAAACTAGAAATGGCTTTTAGAATTTTTATTGACCTCTGTACAAACACACACAAAAAATATTTTTATTGCTTATGATTTTAAAAAGAATTTATGCTTGTAATTTTTTCAGAAAACAGCCAAAAATATTTGAAAAATGAAAGTTACCTTTAACCCCATGATTCAGAGATAAACACTATTAATATTTTGGTGAATATCTGTTCAGACTTTTTTCTCTTCCTATGTATTATTATACATACTTAAAATAGGAACATACTATATTTGGTAATCTATATTTTCATATTACAACATATCATAAATATCTTTCCATATCAATTAATATAGGCAGACTTAGACATATTTCATTTCTGTAATACATTTCACTGTACAATTGTGCCATAAGTTATGTAAACAATACTGTACTTTTGAATATTTAGACTGTTTCTGGTTTTGCATTATTATTAACAACGTTTTGATGAGCAGTCTTATCTACACAGCTTTGTGCATTTATGTGATTATTTTTCAAGATAAGTTCCCAAACGTAGAATTGCTAAGTAAAAGGGCATACACATTTATTTTATTTTATTTGTATTGATATATAATATTTGTACATTTTGACATGCACTTTTTAAGGCTTTTGGAATATGATGCCAAATTTTACGTCAAAATGGGTGAACCACTGAACATTTTCACAAATTGGAGGAGTTTTTTTTTTTTTTTAATACTTTAAGTTCTAGGGTACATGTGCACAATGTGCAGGTTTGTTACATAGGTATACTTGTGCCATGTTGGTTGGCTGCACCCATTAACTCGTCATTAACATTAGGTATTTTTCCTAATGCTATCCCTCTCCCAACCCCCCACCCCACGACAGACCCCAGTGTGTGATGTTCCCCACCCTGTGTCCAAGTGTTCTCATTGTTCAATTCCCACCAATGAGTGAGAATATGCAGTGTTTGGTTTTCTGTCCTTGCAATAGTTTGCTCAAAATGATGGTTTCCAGCTTCATCCATGTCCCTGCAAAGGACATGAACTCATCCTTTTTAATGGCTGCATAGTATTCCATGGTGTATATGTGCCACTGCAGGGGCCTTTGAAAACAGTATGCTGAGAATAGATAGGGCTCAAGGACAGTATCTCCAATTGAACTTTTAATGAACTCCCGTAGGCGCCAAGAAGGCGGGCAGATAAGGAAGAGCATAGAAACAAAGAACTGAGTAGAAGGTTACATCTGGGAAAAGAAAGTTTGTTTTGCATTGCATTCTTTCTGCTGACGTGGGGTTTATGGAGTATAAATAAAGTGAGGCGGAGGCTCTGAGCGCGGCCGCCATGTTCTCTGTGTGTCTTTGTCTTTGTGTGTGTTCTTTCATTCTCCACCACCCCCGGTGCGGCCCCCAACAAGTGGCGCAGCGAGCAGGGTCAGCACGGGTGAGTAGGGGAGAACAAGAAGGGGAACCCCCTAGGGGCGGGTAAGGCCCAGATATTGTTAAGGGGAACCTTCTTAAGCTTTCATTATGGGAATTCCATCTCTCTGGCCTCAGAATATTTATGGCTGTTTCAAGGACTGTTGCTGTCTATGGGAGTAGAAGTGAAAGAAAAGACTTTGAAGTGATTGTTTGCCCATGTTGAACAACATTGTTACTGGTTTCAGTATCAGACTAAAGTGCAGCTGAATCGCAGAGAATGGTTACAGGTAGTAAAAACTCTGCTTAGAGCTCTCCAGTTAGGGGATATTATGCCTCTAAAATTGTGGACCTTGTGTAACTCTATCACTCAGACATTAGAGTTACTTGAGACTGATTCGGAGTGTGGTAATGTAGCCATAGGAGGAAAGGTATCTGAGGATTTGGAAAAATAAAATAAAATAAAATAAATCTGAAATGGAGCCCATTTGTGCCAGGGTAGCAAAAGGGGGAGAAGAGAAAAAGCCAGCTCTTCCTTCTTCTAAGGGAAATTCTGACATGCAGAGTATTATGGAAATGCTTCAACAAATATTACAGATATATTCTTCTAATTCACCTTTGCGAGCTTTCCCTGTTTCTTTTCCTTCTGCCCTGTTAAAAGAGGATTTTCCAGTGCCTCCAACCCCCCGGCTTCCTTATCTTTGCCTTTGTTTGGCAAAGTTGAAGCCCTGTTCACATCAGACATACTTTAAATTTATACTAAACACCTGTTTAATATGTTAAAACCAGTGTATATGTATATCTTGTTTGTTAAAATATTATGAGTATTTCAATAGTCAATAAATAAACACATTAATATTAACTATTAATATTAATATAGTATTAATAACCCCAGCTAGGAAATTGTTATGTTATAGGGGTGCATAGGTTCCACCAATTTACACTCCAAACAGAAGTTGAGTATTCGAGTTGCTTAACACATTAACTACCTCTTGATATTTTCTGTGTTTTTAAATTTTAACCATTGTATTGTGTATGTAATGATTCTCAATTTGGTATTAATATACATATTTCCTAGTGAGTAATGATGTTAGACATATAGGTTTATTGTCATTTCTTTGTTCTGCTACTTTTGGTTGGGTTATTTACCTTTTCCTATTAATATGTTGGGATTCTTTATATTTGGGGATATGAGTATTATTATATATTATATATACTTTTAATTAAAAAAAAATTTAAGGAGCTGGATCTGTTTCCAATTATTTGTGCTTCTTTTGCTCCTAATGCTCTGTTTTCAAATGGTGGCAATAATGTCCAATTTAATGCCTTACAAATTAAATTTTTAAAAAGAAATGAAAGCTGCCATTTCTAACTATGGACCTCAATCTCCTTTTATCCTTGGTCTTCTTGATATTTTTCATCAGAAAATTTGATAATTCCTATAGACTGGAAGACTTTGGCGAAGGCTTTTCTTGATCGTTCTCAGTGGTTACAATTTCACAGCTGGTAAATGAACAAGGCACATGTATAGGCTAGGAAAAATATTATGTGTGATCCCCCTGGACCCACTGAGGAACAACTCACAGGCACGGGCCAATATGCTACTCTTAATGCTCAGGCTGGTTTAGATGATGTTGCCTTTACTCAAATCAAGACTTTGTTTTTAAGGGCCTAAAATAAGGTAGAGATAACAGGAAAATCTTCCCTTTCCTCTGTGAAGATTTTATAGGGCACAAATGAACAATATTCAGATTTTGTAGCCCGTCTTCAGGATGCTGTCTTCAAAATTGTGGGTGCTGGCCTTGCTTCAAAAATTTTGTTATAAACATTGTCTTTTTAAAATGCTTATGCTGACTGTTAAAAATTGTTAAAATCGTTAAAGGCCAATGGGGCCAATTTAGAGAAATATATTAAAACTTATGTTAGTGTTGGAGGGGCTATTTATGATGCTCAATTATTTGCTGGAGCTTTGTCTAAAGCCTTAAAAGGAAATAACAAACAAGGTGTTTGCTTTCAGTGTGGTAAACCTAGACATTTCAAAAAAGAATGTCATAAAAATTGAACACTTTTATCCCTCAAGGCAGAAAGCTGCCTTCAGAGGTGTACAAATATTGTGGTAAAGGTCGACATTGGACAAATAAATGTCGTTCCAAAACTGATAAAAGTGGAAATTTACTGTCTCCTCTCCTGGGAAACGGGAGTCGGGGCCCACAGGCTTGGGGCCCCAACAATTACAATACAAGTCTACTACAATATTCAGTGAGCAATGGCCTACAACATTAAGGAATAAATTCAAGTCCTCCTTAAGGATCCCACACCTTACCCCAGTTTCTCAGTTTTATGTGGCAACTAAGCAGAGCGCCGCTGCTGACTTAGTTATTACTCAGCCTTATACTTTGTCTCCTAATAGAGGAGTATATAAATTAGCTATTAGAGAGTGTGGCCCTTTGCCAAAAGGACATGATGTTACTAATAAAATTCTTATTATGGTACAAGTTTCACAATTTATACGCCTAGAGGCAGGGGAACGTATTCTCAATAGGGAGGATTTGGTAGCACAGAAAAAATTGTTTTTTGGGAAACTTTAGTTTCTAATCAAAAGCCCTTATGTTCATTGCATATTAATGGAATAGTTTTTAAAAGGTTAATTGATATGGGGGTGAATATGTCTATTATTTGTTTAAATTAGTGGCCTATACAATGGGAAAAAAGACAAGTTGCAGTTATACTCACTGGCTTGGGTGCTGCTTCTGTGGTTTATCAAGACGTAGAACCTTTAACCTGTGTCGGTCCTAAAGGTCAACAAGGTCAAGTGTTTTTTTTTATTTTTATATTGTTTCTATCAATATTAATTTTTGGGAACAAGATCTTTCACAACAATTTGCTGCTTTTTTAAACATTCCTCATATTTCCTCAGCTGCCAAAAATAAGATGTTCAAAATGGGCTACAATCCTTTAAACTCATAGCCACCACTCCTATTTATGTGAAACAGTGACCATTATTTAAAGAAATACTTGGGACTCTAAAAGAGTAAGTCAAAAAACAAATGGCCGAGAGGAATATAAAGCCACGTATTTCTGCATGGAATTCCCGTCTTTGTCTTGTCTTAAAACTATAAATGTTTACATTAAACCTAGGGAAAGTTTACAGCCTGGTCTTCCTAATCCTGCCCTTATCCCACAAAGTTAAAAATTAATGGTCATAGATCTCAAAAATTGTTTTTTCTCTATTCAGTTACAACATCTTTTTTCTATTCTAGAATGAGACAGTCACTTGGACAGCTCACGTCATTTAACTCCTTTGGCTTTACAGGAACTCCAGCTTGTGGAAGAGCAACTTCAAAAGGCTCATTTACATTATATCCTTCCCGATGTTCCCCTTTCCCTTTGTTTATTTCATACTTTACATTCTCCTACAGGAATGATTCATCAGACCAATCAGCCGCTAAAATGGATCTTTTTGTCCAATAAAACATCTAAACACTTGGCTACTTATATCGATCGTTTAGCTGAACTGATCATCAAAGGACGGTATCACTGTCGACAACTTTGGGGAGGAGATCCTTCCTTAATTATCTCTCAATTCACTCATAGTCAGATCACTTATCTTCTTGCAACTTCTGATTCTTGGCAAGAAGCTTCATCAATCTTGAGTTACAGTTTATCCTTATCCCTCGGTGCAACAGGGAGAATTGTTTGCTGTTCTGATGATCTTACTTGATTTCCCTACTACTGGTTGTAACATTGTTAGTGATTCTCAATACACCGTTTATGTTACTTCTTATATTTCTCAGGCCACTTTACCTCTTTGTGCTACTTCTTCTCTTCAGAAATTCTTTTCTTTTTTATCCTTTACTTTGAGCCAACGTCGAGCTCCTTTATTCATCACTCATCTTCGTTCTCATTCTCAACTTTCTGGACCATTAGTTCATGGTAATACTCAGATTGATTTGCTTTTAATTGGCCACCTACATGCTGCAGAACAAAAATATACTCTACATCACACTAATAGTTCTGGCCTTCAACGATGGTTTCATTTAACTCGTAAATAAGCTCGTTCTCTCATTCGAGCTTGTCCTTTCTGTGCTCCTTTGAGCATTCCATCCTTCCATCCTGGAGTTAACCTGAGAGGTACTCAAGTTAATCAAATTTGACAAATGGATGTTATACATATTCCTTCTTTTGGACGATTAAAGTATGTTCATCATACCATTGATATTTTTTCTCATTTTCAATGGGCCACTCCGTTGCCATCTGAGAAAGCTGATTCTGTTATTACACATCTCTTAGCTTGTTTTGCCATTATGGGCATTCCTTTTATACTTAAAACTGATAATGCCCCTGCCTATGTCTCTCATAAATTACAAGTTTTCTTACAGCAATACAATATTCAACATATCACCGGGATCCCGGGCAACAGTCAAGGTCAAGCCATCATTGAGCGCGCAAATTTAACTTTAAAAACTCAACTATTAAAACAAAAAGGGGGAAATGAGCCCCCCAAAAAACCAGATTTTTTTGAAGGTTAACCTTTCTACCTTAATTTTTTTGATTTTGAAGGTTCTTTTTACCTTAATTATTTTTTGAATCAATGGAGACAATTGCAAGACTCTGCTGTCGTAACCCATCTTTCCTCAACTCCCTCGGTGATAGTCCCTGCTGACAGTTTAAAGGTTTGGTATTCTAATGAAGAAGGTAAGTATGTTCAAGGGCAAGTTCTAAAACAGGGACGGGGCTATGCTCTTGTCCTTACAGGGAGTGGACCTGAGTGGTTTCCTACAAGATGATTGAAACCCTGTTGAAAAGAAAACTGGATTCAGCATGCATTTCTTCCTTTGTTAGATGTGCCTCGGCGGGGGACTTATTTCTCTTAGTGAGGCTTTGTATGAATATTGGACTTATATTCCCTTTCCACCCTTGTATCAGGGAGTCGCCTGGGAGGAGGCGGAAATTAAGGTTTTCACCAATAACATTACTTGGATGCCGTCCTCCTATATGGACAAGGACAACATAGAACGGGAAACAGCAATTATAATCAGCACATACCAATTTGGAGTGGAAGCACTTCCAATATGTATGGGAAATAGTCCTCATTGTCTCCGAAAATCGCATGAAGCTTGGGCTGTTCGTTATAATCATAGTCATGTGGCTGCTAATACTGTTATTATTGTAACTAGAAGTTTTTAATATAATCATACTGTATATAGTAATGAAACTATTCCTAGTTCTTTACTTTTTTGTCCTATTCTAGAGGTTTCTCCTAATATTGAGGTGCTGGAGTGACAACAATGTTGGGGAACTAAACCCCAGATTTTATTAGAATACAATGGGATGCAAATAACTGATTGAAGTGTGCACGGTGATTTTCAAATAAAATTTAGTCACATACCTTTGAAATGGCACCAGGTAAATAAAAGTATTGCTGCTAACAGTAATGAAACCTTGGTATGGCGTGAAGGAGGCCTGAAGTACAGAGTCATTTTTGGAAGTTGTTAGTTGCAGGCAATGCCATTAGCACTTTTGTGGGGAATATGCCCCTTAATCTTTCTAACCCGAATAACTCCTTTCATATTCAGTTATATCGAAATACCTCCTGATATATTATTGCTTGTGTCCGTAAGCCCTACCTATTATTAGCAGGAAATTTGACATGGGATAATCTTACGGGGATTGTTAATTGTACAGATACGTGTACATTTTTGTCTTGCCTCAATCATTCCTGGTGGCACAACTTTACTGGGGATATTTATATCCTCAGGGCTCATAAGGAAATTTGGCTACCTGTTAACCTTATGCGACCATGGGGGGCATCACCTCTTGAGACTTATATTTGGACTTCTCTCCAGCGAACCCTCCGTGCCCTTGGACTTATAATTGCCTCAGTGATGAGCCTTGTCGCCATCGTCTCCACTGCGGCCGTAGCAGGGCTCGCTCTTTATCAAAGCATACAAAATGCTGAATTTGTGCAGCAATGGCACGAGCAATCTCACTGGTTATGGCTTCAACAACGAAACATTGATTCTCAACTTGCTGAAAGATTGGACAACATGGAACAAGCCTTGACATGGCTTGGAGATCAGCTCACTGTCCTCAGTACTCGGATAACATTACAATGTGATTGGAATTCCACTCAATTTTGTGTAACGCCTGTGCTTTTTAACATCTCTCAAAATTGGACCCTAATCCAAAAATTATTAATAGGCCATAAAAATATTAGTTTGGACATCCAAGAGCTCACTCAGAACATTTCCGAAGCATTTCAACAACAATTACATGTGTTGTCCGGAACTGTAACCCTTCAGGAGCTGGGTCAGCGCCTTGCTGCCTTTAACCCATGGACCCAGATGAAGACATGGATTTCTACAATCTCTGGAAGTATATTGCTTTGGGCACTTGGATTGAGTCTACTTCTTTTGGTGATTTGATGCTCCCTCCATCGCCTCCAAAAACAAAAGAAAACACAGGAACAAATATGGGCTACCTTTTTAGGATTGAGGCAAAACAAAAACAAAAAGGGGGAAATGCAGGGGCCTTTGAAAACAGTATGCTGAGAATAGATAGGGCTCAAGGACAGTATCTCCAATTGAACTTTTAATGAACTCCCGTAGGCGCCAAGAAGGCGGGCAGATAAGGAAGAGCATAGAAACAAAGAACTGAGTAGAAGGTTACATCTGGGAAAAGAAAGTTTGTTTTGCATTGCATTCTTTCTGCTGACGTGGGGTTTATGGAGTATAAATAAAGTGAGGCGGAGGCTCTGAGCGTGGCCGCCATGTTCTCTGTGTGTCTTTGTCTTTGTGTGTTCTTTCATTCTCCACCACCCCCGGTGCGGCCCCCAACATGCCACATTTTCTTAATCCAGTCTATCACTGATGGACATTTGGGTTGGTTCCAAGTCTTTGCTATTGTGAACAGTGCCGCAACAAACATGTGTGTGCGTGTGTCTTTATAGTAGCATGATTTATAATCCTTTGGGTATATATCCTGTAATGGGATGGCTGGGTCAAATGGTATTTCTAGTTCTAGATCCTTGTGGAATCGCCACACTGTCTTCCACAATGGTTGAACTAGTTAACACTCTCACCAACAGTGTAAAAGCTTTCCTATTTCTCCACATCCTCTCCAGCATCTGTTGTTTCCTGACTTTTTAATGATCACCATTCTAACTGGCATGATATGGTATCTCATTGTGGTTTTGATTTGCATTTCTCTGATGATCAGTGATGATGAGCATTTTTTCATGTGTTTGTTGGCTGCACAAATGTCTTCTTTTGAGAAGTGTCTGTTAATATCCTTTGCCCACTTTTTGATGGGGTTGTTTGTTTTTTCTTGTAAATTTGTGTAAGTTCTTTGTAAATTCTGGATATTAGCCCTTTGTTAGATGGGTAGATGGTAAAAATTTTCTCCCATTCTGTAGGCTGCCTGTTCACTCTGATGGTAGTTTCTTTTGCCGTGGGGATGCTCTTTAGTTTAATTAGATCCCATTTGTCTATTTTAGCTTCTGTTGCCATTGCTTTTGGTGTTTTAGTCATGCAGTCCTTGCCCATGCCTATGTCCTGAATGGTATTGCCTAGGTTTTCTTCTAGGGATTTTATGGTTTTCGGCCTAACATTTAAGTCTCTAATCCATCTTGAATTAATTTTTGTATAAGGCGTAAAGAAGGGATCCAGTTTTGACTTTCTACATATGGCTAGCCAGTTTTCCCAGCACCATTCATTAAATAGGGAATCCTTTCCCCAGTTCTTGTTTTTGTCAGATTTGTCAAAGATCAGATGGTTGTAGATGTGTGGTGTTATTTCTGAGGTCTCTGTTCTGTTCCATTGGTCTATATCTCTGTTTTGGTACCAGTACCATGCTGTTTTGCTTACTGTAGCCTTGTAGTATAGTTTGAAGTCAGGTAGCATGATGCCTCCAGCTTTGCTCTTTTTGCTTAGGATTGTCTTGGCAATGTGGGCTCTTCTTTGGTTCCATATGAACTTTAAAGTAGTTGTTTCCAATTCTGTGAAGAAAGTCATTGGTAGCTTGATGGAGATGGTATTGAATCTATAAATTACCTTGGGCAGTATGGCCATTTTCATTATATTAATTCTTCCTATCCATGAGCATGGAATGTTCTTCCATTTGTTTGTGTCAGGAGGAGGTTTTTTAAAAGAGACATGGTCTAGCTCTGTCACTCAGGCTGGAGTGCAGTAGCACAATCATAGCTCACTGCAGCCTTTAACTCCTGGGCTCAAGCAGTCCTCCTGCCTCAGCCTCTGAAATAGCTAAGTCTACAGGCGCATGCACCATCACAGCCAACAAAGTTTTTTTTTTTTTTTTTTTTTTTTTTAAAAGAAAATGTACAAAGAGAGGGTCTCGCCTTTTTGCCTAGGCTGGTCTATAATTCCCAGGCTCAAGTGATCCTCCTACCTAGGCTTCCCAAAATGCTGAAATTATAGGTATTGGCCACTGCACCCAGGCCATTTTTTACATAACATGGTTTTATCCATATGGATACTATTTTTGGATTTTTGTTGTTCAACGTTAATTAACTGACTCAACATCACTATTAAAAAGTAATCTGTTATTCAGTTGATTTGAAATGCCATCTTTATCAGATATGTACTTGGAATATTTGTGTATGATTTGAGTTTCTATCCTTGCCCCACTATCTATTCATTCCTGTATCTAGCACTACTTCTTTGACATTCTCTTAAAATAATAATAGTATATCACATTTGCTCCCAATTAAGTTCTTCTCTAGGGACTCAATTTCACAGAACTAACCTTGCCTACAGTGTGTAAGTGCCTAGAGTGTGATTTGATATCAAGCACTCCCACCAGAAAATGTCTTCGCCACCAAACTACTATGGCTCCCAAAAGACCTCCCTTTAGGTTATACCAAAGTTCCCAAACAGGTTGCACATTCAAATTACTTTTTTTTTTTTTCAATACAGATACTTTGACTCCACCCCAGACCTACTGAATCAGACTTGCTCTGGTACCAGTGATTTGGAACTTGGAAGGTCATTGGTTTCAAGAACAAAAGGCAGCAAGTATCTCAAGCATGCAAGAGTTAAAACCCATATGTATTACCTGGAGTCTCCTCCAATCTTCTCTCCTAAACTGGAAATTGGTTTATCCAATCTGTGCTAATGAACACTTTCAACTAGGCCACTAAGGAGGCTTAAACCCTAAGAGGAAAAACTGTAGAACTAGCTTACTTTGGAAGGGAAGGAAGAAGCATAATGAAGTAACTTCTGGACAGGAATGGAAAGTCCAAAAGGGTTTCAAAAGTCCAAAAGTCCAAATTGACTTTCCAGGCCAGGAAAGTCAATCCAAAAGGGTTTTTCTTGCTTATGTTATTCAGCACGTCTTAGGTAATATTCAGATGAACATTCTGTAATTTTTTTTTTTTGACGGAGTCTCGCTGTGCTGCCCAGGCTGGAGTGCAGTGGTGCGATATCGGCTCTCTGCAAGCTCCACCTCCCGGGTTCACACCATTCTCCTGTCTCAGCCTCCCAAGTAGCTGGGACTACAGGCACCCGCCACCACGACCGGCTAATTTTTTGTATTTTTAGTAGAGACGAGATTTCACTGTGTTAGCCAGGATGGTCTCGATCTCCTGACCTCATGATCCACCCACCTTGGCCTCCCAAAGTGCTGGGATTACAGGCAAGAGCCACCATGCTGCCCGGCCCAAACATTCAGTATTTTAATAATTATGTGTTGATTTTTTTGACTATCATCCATTTATGGCAAGTGATACTGGTTTTCCATTTGTAATAGTGATATAAAATATCGCTTTAATTATTATATTTACATTTTAATACGTAAGTCCTTTTCTAAAAATCAAGAACAGGATATAACAAAAGTTTTAAACGTAGCTAAGAGTAATTAAAGTCGGGTAAGCACTGACAATGAGATTCCTGGGATAGATGCTTGAAAGTTTAGTTGGGGGAGGGATGCTGAAAAGACAACCAAAATAGGTTTTGTCTATCTGACAAATTTGTTTAGGGTCAGAGCTAATATTAACTCTTAGGTCCCCCACCTCATTTTGTATTGGCTTATAATGCATTTGTTCAGTGGGCGGCATGTCAAGCAGTACAATTTCAATTCCACATGAATGGAAAATGACCAATCTATCTATGCTGCTGCCTAAGTCTGATGTTCTATTTATGACTCTAGGCTTCTTGCTGAATCAAGTTCTGGACCAAAGAAAAGAGTAGGAGATTTAGTTATGTGCCTTACTATGATGATATTTTTATTACTGTGTATCTTTTTGTAGAAGATTTTGTTAAAAAAAAATTGAACAGTAATCCAGGACTGTGGCATTCTGAGTCAGAGAAACTCCTCACTCTTTGCTCTTTGAAAAATAGACTTAATTCTATCTAAAAAGAAGACTTTTTAGGTGTTCAAAATCAGGCAGCTTCAAGCAATAATCCTTCCTTCAAAAGTGCAAGTGTGCCTTCCAGTATGGGAGTAACTGAGAGACCATGATGGAGAAGATAGTGCATTGAGTTAAAAGGAACATGAAGTATTTCTTTTTCTCTGTTCAGTGCTCAGACCACCGCAGGTCAGCCACTATTCAATATGAAAGGGCTATAAGGGAGGTAGGCACTTAACATTTGAGAAACAAATGCATCTGTTGGCCCAGTGCTCTGTGGGGAATACAAAAGCATCTAAAATAAAAATACGCGATTCCACTGCCTATTCTGGGTCATGTGGGTGTGTCTCTTTAATAAGCCACTTGCAGTTCTTTTTCTGTCTAAGGTGTGCTATTTTCCTGAGAGGT
Source organism: Macaca mulatta (assembly GCF_049350105.2). NCBI lineage: Eukaryota > Metazoa > Chordata > Mammalia > Primates > Cercopithecidae > Macaca > Macaca mulatta. The sequence goes on along the minus strand of NC_133426.1, from coordinate 81,201,039 downwards.
TAGTTTGTGGAAGTAGATAAAGTACTTAAACACATGGTCTGAACTCTAAAGTCAGACAGACTCAGTTTGAATTCCTGGGTCTTCCACTTACTAGCTGTATTACATTGCTAGTTACTTTAAACTTTAATTTTCCCAGCTGTAATATGGGTATAATAATACTTATGCCACAGGTTTATCATGAGCCTTAAGATACTTAGTACAGAGCCTGACACATTTTAAATGTACAATAAATACTATTTTTATTAACTACTTATTACCATTTATGTAGGTAGTAAGGTGTATTTTTAAATAGCATATTTTATCCTTGAACTAAGAGTTATAGAAGATTGATAGCCATTTTCTCACAGCTGGATTATCTAGAGTGCTTGAAAATATGTAGTGCAGCACTGCCAGTGCTTTCCTGAAGTCAAACACTGCATCCTTTTTCTAAATATTTCCAAGTGCTCTTGTTCTGCCAAAAAGAAAAAAGTAATGAAACTGGCCAAATAAATAGGTGACTTTGGCTGATTTCTGCCATAAGGAGAGAAAGAGGGAGAGGGGCAAGAGGTGAAAGGGAGAAAGGAAGGAGAGAGAACTTATATTTGAAAAGACCATGCCAGCCGGGAGTGGTGGCTCATGCCTGTAATCTCAGCACTTTGGGAGGCCAAGGCGGGAGGATTGCCTGAGGTCAGGAGTTCGAGACCAGACTGGCCAACATAGTGACACCCCATCTCTACTAAAGATAGAAAAATTAACGGATCCTGGTGGTGGGTGCCTGTAATCCTAGCTACTGGGGAGGCTGAGGCAGGAGAATCACTTGAACCTGGGAGGTGGAGTTTGCAGTGAGCTGAGATCGCACCTCTGCACTCTAGCCTGGGTGACAGAGTAAGACTCTGTCTCAAAAACAAAAAAAACAAAAAAACAAAAAAACAAAACAATCAAACAAAAAACCATGCCCATTCAAGATCGTTAGTAGTATAAGGTATACAGATAGAACTTCTGAGGAAAGAAATTGCCAGCAGAGCCAAGTTTTCCATCTATTAAGTAATCTTTAAGAAAACATTTTTTAGATTTATGATTCACTTGAGACCTGGTTTAGGAGCTAGGAGACCTGCCTGGGTTGTTAGATGCAGCATGCACTTAGAGTCCAAACCTGTCTCCTTTATTTACTACTGGTGTGATTGCAGATAAATTTTGTTTTTCCTGTTGTTTCTCACTGCTCTGGGCTTCATTTTCCTCACCTATAAAATGTTCATAACATCTTACAAGGTTTTTTTTGTGAGAAGTAAATGAGATAGTGTGCCTATTTCTGGCACAAAGTAGGTACACAATAAATGGTAGCTATTATTGATTTAAGTATACCCATCTTCCAAACACTTCTCTGCAGATAGCCTGCATCTGAATTTTCTGGGGAGTTTATTCAAAATGAAGATGCCTGAATTCCACCCGAAAATGTCTAAATCGGAATCCTAGAATGGGGCCTGGAATCTATATTTTAATTAAGCACCAGATGAGTTCTTGGGGGAGAGGAGGTTTTTGGGAAGCTGGCACTTTTCGGTCAAAGTACTGAGAAGGAGAAACTCTCTACTAAGGGACTAAGAAAGCTGGAGAATGTATTAGTATTGAATGCACTGTTTCAGAGGGCTTGGTGGAAATTGTTGAGAGCATAAAGAACAGTGTAAGTGGAGATGAAAGTGGAAGCTGACCTCTATGAAAATGGAAGTTTAGGTGGATGTGGGACCAGATGGACTTGAGGTTTTTATGGTGACTGAGGAGAATCAAGATAAGAAGCAGGGATGGAGTCATTTTGTCTTTGCAAAGAGAAACTTGGTATGCAGTTGTTTGGTGTCAGAGGCAGTGCATAATCAACCTAGTCTACTGTAAACCTTTTATTCTTCACAATATAAATAATTAAATGGAGGGGAACCTATTTATTAAAATGGATTACAAATTGGAGCTAAAGTGAGTATATATTATCTAAATCCAAGCCTTTTGTCTTCTCCCTATTATACTGCTCTTAATTTGTTCTAGAAAGTTTACTTTCTAGTTGCTTTGGCATGAGTTGGAAAACTACCCTGTGCTTTCTAAACCAGCGCATCTGAAACATTTATGTTTGGATGTGTAAGGCACTTGATATTGCTTCACTGGGCAGGTTACTTTTATATTCCCAGAAAGCGTAGAATGTGAAGAGAAACCTTTCGCTGCTGCTTTAATAGCTGGAGGAAAAAAATACATGACAGTAAATCTGCTTCGAGTTCCCCTGATACTAACATAATTAACCAAGCATGGGTACATATTTTATTTCTACTATATTTGAATATTTGCAATAACATTTCCTATTTCTAGAATATACTTTAATGGGGGATAACAATCCCAGTTAATTAAGTTCCAGGGCATTTGTGGGAGTAATAATATGCATCATAATACACCTTTTCAAAGAGATACATTGAGCTCTAGAGAAACTAGGTTTTCAATAACAATGCCAATATAAACAAGACATTGTGCTGCTAGAAACAAAGGCAATTGTAATCTTTTCTACTACCATAAAATGAATATATACGATGCTGTTTTAAGGCTTTTGGGTTAAAAATACCTTCTACAGATGTTAACGAATAAAACGGCTTTACTCTTAAGATTTGCGTGCTATACTCTTTAAACTTTGATTTATTTTTAAGATCTCTGACATTCAACAGGTACAAACCTCCTAAAGGGACTTCCTAAAGAGTGATACCTGGGCCCCTGCAATGAAAGCAACACATCAACTCTAGCTTTCACATATGTTTACAAAATGACTAGATGAAATTACATCCTACTAGGATGCCACTCTTCTCCTGGTTTGTGAGCATGTTCAGGGCAGAGATTACAGCTCCAGAGCCTAGCACAGAGTATTGGGACAAAATAAGTATCTGTTGAATGGGTGACTTAACTGAATGAATAAATTAATAGATCAGTAATTATCTTTCACTTGTCTTTCCATCTTGCTATTCCCCTCCTCAGGGCAAACTGAAGCAAACGCTTAGAATTCATCCATATCTTGAATTTTATTGTGAACTCCTAAAGGTGCAAACTTTGGCAAAATGGAAGCACTAAGAGACAGACATTGGTTTTCTTGTCAAGTTGATTTTGCCCAGTGATTCTTATTCAAAAGATTTAAAAACCTCCCTAGCCATTAGAGGCAATACTTAAACTAAATAAATATTTTGTGGGTGTCTCTTAAAAAGTCCAGTTGGCTGGGCGCGGTGGCTCATGCTTGTAATCCCAGAACCTTGGGAGGCCGAGGCAGGTGGATCACGAGGTCAGGAGTTTAAGACCAGCCTGGCCAACATGGCAAAATCCTGTCTCTACTCAAAATACAAAAATTAGCCGGGCATGGTGGCATGTACCTGTAATCCCAGCTACTCGGGAGGCTAAGGCAGGAGAATGGCTTGAACCCAGGAGGCGGAGGTTGTGGTGAACTGAGATCGTGCCAATGCACTCCAGCCTGGATGATAGAGCAAAACTCCCTCAAAAAAAAAAAAAAAAAAAAAAAAAAAACAAGACAAAACAACAACAAAAAACCCTCGAGTTTCTTAAAGAAGTATTGTAATCTTAAAACAGTGACCGTATCCACTATAAAGAAAAAGAAAAACACTGCTTCAAACACATAGCAGCCAAGAAGATCTTTTTTATTTTGAAAAACAATTGAATCAGATCATATGGGGTTCCTTTTAAAAAACTCTTCAACAACTTCTCATTGCTCTTAGGATAAGATCCAAAATGTCTAATATGAACTACAAGCTAATTTGTTGATTCATTGAAGAAATATTGATTGAGTGCCTTTTAGGTATTTTAGGCTGGGAATATACCGCTGAGGGGGAGTGGGGCAGTCTCAGTTCTCACGGAGCTTACACTGGCCAGAAGTGGGGGCGGGCCAGCGGAAACACTGACAGACTATAAACATATAAATAAAATCAACAAACAAAATCAACAAATAACAAGACAAATTCCTTTCTGACGACTACTATAAAGAAAATAAAATAGAGTATTTGCTAGAGAAAACAAGCTATTCTTTCAGTTCCCCAGGTTCCTTTCTCTCATCCCATGGAATTTGTACGAGTTATTCCCTCTCCCAGGGTTCCTCTCTCATCTTCCTCTCATCCGGAACCATCATTCCGTCTTCAGGTCTCAGCTAAAAATGGCAGTTTCTTTTGTTTAAATGTTCCTTTCATATACTTGCCATTGTCCCCTTATGTCTCCTTTGTAATGTTCATTACATTTAAAAGTATCTCTTCAATGTCTTTCTTGCCATAGGGAAGGGTCTTCTAGTGTATGTTCTACTGATGGTGGTATGTCCCCAGCGAACAGAAGGTAGCAGATTATCAATACATTTTGTTAAAATGAACAGAAGGAAGATTGGGAAGATCTTTTCTTTTTTTCCTGTTAAGGGCCACTTGACCAAGAACGGGTAAATATCATTTGAAGGTCACACATACATAAAAAGAGCATGGGGCTGGGTGCTGTGGCTCAGGCCTGTAATCCCAACACTTTGGGAGGCCAAAGTGGGCGGATCACCTGAGGTCAGGAGTTTGAAACCAGCCTGGCCAACATGGCGAAACTCCGTGTCTACTAAAAACGCGAAAATTATCCAGGAGTGGTGGGTGCCTATAATCCCAGCTACTCAGGAGGCTGAGGCAGGAGAATCTCTTGAACCTGGGAAGCAGAATTGCAGTTAGCTTAGATCGCACCATTGCACCTCAGCCTGGGCGACAGAGGGAGACTCCGAGACTCCGTCTCAAAACAAACAAACAAAACAACATGGGAGGGAAATGCAATTAGGCTAAAAAGAAACCAAATAAGTATTTAGTAGTCGCTTTGGTAGGTTCTAGAGTGGAAATGAATGCCTCCATGGGATAAATTGTTTTCAGAAGTACTTTCCTTGATATCGTAAGTAAAGTAGCTCCACATTTATAAAAGAGCACGAATGAATATGTGGAAAAGGAAAAGAAAGAAAGTACATTTGAAGCATGGAAAGAGTAAGTGGTAAGGGAGATATGTATTTTTCAAATCCAGGCAGATTTTTCTTTCAAAATAAAAATGGCTCTACCGCTTTCCAATACCAAGTAATAATGCACATTGTAAAATGTTGAAGACAATACTGAAAGAGGTAGAGAACATAAAAATGGGCCCTGAGCAGTGGCTCATGCCTGGAATTCCCACACTTTGGAAGGCAGAGGCGGGTGGATCACTTGAGGTCAAAAGCTGGAGACCAGCCAGGCCAACATAGTGAAACCTCGTCTCTACTCAAAATACAAAAATTAGCTGGGCGTGGTGGCACGAGCCTGTAGTCCCAGCTACTCAGGAGACTGAGGCAGGAGAATCGCTTGAAACCAGGAGGTGGAGGTTGCACTTAGCTGAGATTGCGCCACTGCACTCCAGCCTGGCTGACAGAGTGAGACTCCATCTCACACACACACAAAAAAAGTAACCTGAACCTATTTACAGCTCAGGTACTCATTTTTAATGCCTACATAGTAGTCTATTATGTGGTTATACTGTAACTAATTATTGTTGAATTGTTATTTTTTCTGATTTGTCAATATTTCGATGTTATAAACCACACTGTAATTAGCATCTTTGCACATTCGTTACATACATATTTGCAAATTTGTCCACTTCTTTCCTTAAAATAAATTTCTGTACCTGGACGTGTTGCTCAAATACTATGAATATGAGTCCTTTGAAACACATTACCAAATTGCCTTAAGAAAACTGATACTGGTTGGAAGCGGTGGCTTATGCCTATAACCCCAGCACTTTGGGAGGCTGAGGCGGACAGATCACAGTATCAAGAGATCAAGACTATCCTATCCAACACGGTGAAACCCCGTCTCTACCAAAAACACAAAAATTAGCTGGGTGTGGTGGCGCACACCTGTAATACCAGCTACTCGGGGGGCTGAGGCCAGAGAATCGCTTGCACCTAGGAGCGGAGGTTGCAGTGAGCCAACATTGCACCACTGCATTCCAGCCTGGCAACAGAGACAGAGTGAGACTCTGTCAAAAAAAAAAAAAAAAAAAAAAGGCAACTGATATCAATTTGTCCCACTGGCGATACAAATGCGCCCATTTCATAGGATCTTCATCAACAATTAATATTATCAATTTTTTTATCCTTGACATTCTGATAGGCCAAAAAAAGGAATTTAAAAAAAAATTTTTAGTTCATTAAATTTTTTTGTTTTGGTTTGGTTTTTCTGAGACAGATTTTCACTCTTGTTGCCCAGGCTGGAGTGCAATGGCGCAATCTTGGCTCACTGCAACCTCCCCCTCCCGGGTTCAAGGGATTTTCCTGTCTCAGCCTCCCAAGTAGCTGGGATTATAGGTGCCTGCCACCATGCCCAGCTAATTTTTGTACTTTTTAAAGTAGAGACGGGGTTTCACCATATTGGCCAGGCTGGTCTTGATCTCTGACCTTGTGATCCGCCCGCCTCGGCCTCCCAAAGTGCTGGGATTACAGGCGTTAGCCACCGCACCCGGCCGGTATTTATCTTTTTAAAAATCAATGTTTAACAACTCTTTATAGGCTAATATTAGCCATATGTGTTTATTTCATATGTAACATTTTTGCTAGTGTTTCATTTATCTTTTTATTAAGTAAAGATATTACCCCCTGGCTGTAATATGTCATTTTGAAATGATTTTTTTCAGTTTATCATTTGTCTTTTAACTTTACTAACCTTGTATTTTGACATTTAGAAGGTTTACTTTTATTTATGAAGTTGTACTTAATAGTCTTTCCCATTATGGATTTTGTGTTGTATTTCGAAAGTGCTTCTGCATCCCCAAGGCTATAGAAATATGAACCTAGGCCGGAGTAGTGTCTCACGCCTGTAATCCCAGCACTTTGGGAGGCCCAGGCAGGCGGATCATGAAGTCAGGAGTTTGATACCAGGCTGGCCAACATGGTGAAACTCCGTCTCTACTAAAAATACAAAAGTTAGCTGGCCATGGTGGCGTACACCTGTAATCCCAGTTACTGGGGAGGCTGAGGCAGGAGAATCGCTTGAACCCAGGAGAGGGAGGTTGCAGTGAGCTAAAATCATGCCACTGCACTCCAGCCTGGGCAACAAAGCAAGACTCCAAAAAAAAAAAAAAGAAAGAAAGAAAGAAAAGAAAAGAAAGGAAGGAAGGAAGGAAGGGAGGGAGGGAGGGAGGGAGGGAGGAAGGAAACATAAATAGTAACCTATATTTTATTCCACTTCTTTTGTGATGTTATATTTTACATTAAGCCACATAAGCCTCAAGAATACGTTAAGGAGTGGCTAATGTTATTGCCATAATCAGAATATCAGGCTTAATGGCAATTGCAGGCTACTGAAGAATTCATTTTACACGTTCTAGGTAAACGTTCTAGTACATGATTATGTAAAATAAGACAATAATCTGAGTAGATACACAGCACCTAAATCATGTATCCCTCTGCCAAAAATGACAATATCAATGAGTCTTCTAGGGAGTTGGGCAGGTAAGTATGAGGGATATTGTTTTAACTGCTTGGAGTGAAATACTTATATTCCAGGCTGATATAACATCCATCAAGCTGAGGGGGTAATTCTCCCAAAGTATTTTGAGGGCTTACTGTGTGGTCGCTGGGGACACAAAAGTGAACAAAACAGAGAGGTTTACTTCTCAGAAAGGGTGAAGTAAACAAATAAATAACATACTTTCAGATTAAGTGTTTTATAAGAAAAGTAAGCAGGTAAGGAGATGGGACAAATCGTTATTCCTTTTTTCTTTTTTTTTCCTCAGACCCTTTTCCGCCTTCAGGAAGAAGTTATTTTATGTAGGGTGGTCAGGGAAGGCTTCTCTAGGAAGGTAATAATTGTGAGGCTTGGATGATGAAAGCAAAGATATGAAAATAAAATATTCCAGCAAAGGTAAAGTAGTTGAGGTAGGAAGAAGTTAGCTTTGCTGGAAAAACAGTAAGAAAGCCAGCATAGCTGGCATGCTATTGGAAAACAGAAAAATTGGGAAAAGGAAAAGAACCTAAAAACTTGGGTAAGGTTTTCCTTTAACTGTGACAATGGGAGTGGCATGCTGTGTGGCGCGTTCCCTCAATTCTTTCAGGCATTACTACCGAAGAAAGGCCTTCTTTAACTGCCCTTTTACAAATTCCAACGTTATCAGATTTTCCCACCCTTTTACAATCACCGCCCTTTTTCGAATACTTTTACAGTTACCGCCTCAAAGTTATCAGTCTTTTAAACATCGCGAATCCGTTTGCCCCTTAAAGGAACTCTTCCGTCCCCCTTCTCCTTGATTTTTCTCCTTGGTATTTACCACTAACATTATATATATATATATATATATATATATATATATATATATATATATATATATATATTTATTTATATTTATTTATTTTTGTGTGTGTATATATATGTATATATATTTGTTTGTTTCTAAATTATTGTCCCCGGCCCTCAGTAAATTATAAAGACTCAAGAACTGGGATTTTGATATTTCCTTTTTTTTTTTTTTTTGAGACAGAGCCTTGCTCTGTCACCCAGACTGGAGTGCAGTGGTGTGATCTTGGCTCACTGCAACCTCCGCCTCCGGGGGTCAGCTATTCTCCTGCCTCAGCCTCCCGAGTAGCAGGGATTACAGGCGCGGCCACCACGGCTACTTTCGGTATTTTCAGTAGAGAGTGGGTTTCGTGTTGGCCAGGCTGGCCTCGCACTCCTGACCTCAGGTGATCCGCCCGCTTCAGCCTCCCAAACTGCTAGGATTACAGGCGTGAGCCACCGCGCCCGGCCTGTTTTCTTTCTAAATTTTGGTCTATTTTAATTTCCTAAGCAGCTACAATGGCGTTTGACATACAGTTGGCATTCAGTAAATACATGTTGAATAAAACGTAGGCTACTGTATGAACTGGTCTGGACGGATTGTGTGAACTGATGTGATGTCAGGTTAGACTAATATCACATTTCTCACTCTCTGAAAATGTCTTCAAGCAGTCAGACAGTGACGTCCTTCAGTTTTCAAAATGGGAAAGCGAAGGTTCCCACAATTCTCACAACGCAAATTTCTCGCCACAATTCAAAATGGCGGAGGAGGGTGGGGCCTGTCACATGGTGGGCGTCATAACAGCTTTCCTTTTCCAAACCGCCGCGTCGTCTGCCGTCCCCCTCCTCCTCCCGCGGAGCCTTTTCGAGGAATCGACTGGGATTGGCTAATAGGCTGGGAGTGGGGCTGCGGTGCCGGGACGCGGCATCATCACTTCCTGTTGTGGGCAGTCGTTTCCTGTCGCTGCTTGGTAACAATGGGGAAGATAATGGCTGCCTGAGCAACGTCTCCGAGCAGGCGCTGGGCTAGAGGCGGGTCTCAACCAGCTACTCATTGGAGCGGGCTTGAGAGCGGCGGCCAGGGAGGTGCGGAGCAGCCTCGGCGGCGGCGGCCGAACCAACCGAGTCGGATCCTGACCCTAAAACCTAGTAAGTGAAGACTTGGGAATCCTGTGAGAAATGGATGTAGAGCGAGAGGAAGACAGCGGAGCCGCGGCTGCCGCGTTCTCTCAAAATGGCCCGAGTGACGCGTCGTGGCAGAGGCTCAGCGCCGCCTCCGGACCCCAGGCCCGTTGCTGCGGGGGGCTCCGTGGCGTAGTCGCCGCTGCCATTTTAGTTGAGTGGTATAGTCGACAGGCTCTTTGAAGGGGAAGAAGGTGGGTAGTACTTCCTCTCCGTGGCCGCGCGAGCTGCAGCCCAGGCCCTCCCGAGCCTTAGGAAATCAGGGGAGGCGGTTTTCGAGTTTCGGCCTCAGGCATCAGAATCTTAGAGCGTCTCAGGCTTTTTCTTCTCTGTTCTCTGGAGGCTTCCCTGACCTCCCCGCGTTTTTCATGGCGGGCTTGGGTTTGGGAAAAGGGAAGTAAAAAATCAGGCTGCCCCAAGTGAGATGCTGGGAACTCCTGGGCCTTTAGATTTCCCCAGATTTGCAAAACCTCGTTTTGTGCCCTTCTGCAGGGTATTACCAATTAGGCGCCCCCTGGGGCCGCGATGACATCTTCCCTGAGGATCTGAGGCAAATGTGGTCTTGCTCGAATAACCCTGGCATATCCTTTGCCAGGTATCACTGGAAGGATCCCCTGCAAAAGAGAGGGAAAAGCCGTTAGGTGTTTGTTGTTTTCTCCTGGGTAAGGGATGGAATTAGGCCAAATTATTTTCAAGTTAATTTCTGTTTAATCCACCAACAACCCAATCCCTCCCCCGTTTAAAAAAAAAAAAAAGTCTAAGGGGTCTCTGCTTCTGCAGGCGGTACCTGCCACGCACGCCATAGCTTAGTAACTAGTATTAACCGGTTGGGCTTCTGCTTCCTGAATACTCGGTCCCTTTTTCCCTTATGCTGATTAATTTCAAGATGGAGGAGACAGCCACGTTCCTTCCCTAGACAGTTTCACCATACTTATTCCACAGGTTAGTCTGGGAATGTGAGGCCTAGCAGTCCTGTTATTGAGGTCATTTTTTTTTCATTTTGGGGCAAGAGGAAGCAGTTATATCAGATTGTCATCTACCATTTGCAAGACCCCACAATGATTTTTTGCCAGAAATAAGGAGCCCGCATTTCCTGAATCAGAATTAACCGCAGTGCTTTGGACTGATTGAAAGGGGGAAGAAATAATAAACCTACTGCTACTAATCATTTCTTTCACTCTTCGTGATTATAGACAAAGTAACTACTTATCACCCCATTAGGTACATTGTGTCTTCCCTGGAAGACTGGCACAATTATAGCCCCTCCCCCTCCCCGTGACTTTTCTAAACTGTAAAAATATAGCTTAGGTAGGTAGAAATACCAATCCACTTTTTAAAACTTGATTTTAGGACACTCTCCACTTACTGAAAAATGTTACAAAGATTTTTTAGCCCATGATGTTCTGATGAATTTTAATACTTTAGTCCCTACCTTAGGCTAGTGTAATGTGCCCGATAAGTTCTTGAAAGTGACTATCAGAATCTGAAAATAATTACTGATATGATAAGAAAGGCCTATTTTAAGCTTATAATGAAACGTAAATTGTCTCTCAGTCTTAAAAGACATGTTTTATCTAACTCCTGGTCCCCTCTGACCTTCTTGCTCTCACCAAATGCCCTAATACTAGCATTGAGTGAGGTTGGGTTGTGGTGTGTCTGTATTGTTTTTTGTTTTTTTTAGGTTGTGTCTGATTCAAAGAAAATATGTATCTTTTAAAAGAGGAAGAATAATGGATTCTTTTTTTTTCTAGAGCAGAGTGTGAAGAAAACTAAAATCCAGTTTATTGTATTTCAATACTATGTCATAACAGTCAGGTAATTTATTTTTTGTTGCGTCTCCTGATGATTTATGTGTAGAATGCATGTTTACAAATATTTATTGTTCTATTTTGCAGGCCCTGTGATTCGATGGGCTCATTGGTAGATGTTAGATGGTGTTGGGTATTCTTCATGATAAGAATGGGTACTTTTCACTGGGAATTAAAAGGGTAATGTTTCTGGATACCTGGAACTCACCAGTGCTTTATCTGTGCATTTGACTCTTTAATGTCTGAGATTTACCAATACCTGTATAGAACAACAAAAATATTTGTTGTCTTATATAATTGTTGGAATGGCATGAATATAAGTAAAATAACATTTAAATGTTCATTGGATAACTAAATGAAATATCAGTAGAATAGCTTACAAGAGTATGATCTTACATTACTTTGGTGGTTGATTTTTTTCCTTTGAGATTCAAAAATTCATAATTGATACATGATACTCTTAATTGGTATTAACTCCTTTCATTATTATTATCATTGTCATTAGGGTAACCACATAATTTATTGCCCTAACCAAGACACTTTTAAGAACAAAAGGAACATTAATAATTCCTGGACAACAGGTGCAAACCTTGATTGTCCCAGACAAACTGGGTGGATACTTAGCCTAAATTCATAACCAACTTCTGCTGAAGGCCTGTGATGCTAGGCCATGTGCTTTACATGCATTATTTTATAATCCTCACAACAAAGCCTTATGAGAATGTTAACTGTTTTATAGAGGAAACCAAAAACCCAAAGAGGTTAAGTATAATTTGTCCTCAGTTAAATAGCTTTAAGTGGTAGAGCCCTCATTTTATCCCAGGCCTGTGTGACATTATGCTTCTAGGTTTGATTGCTGTCTAATTAGATAGGAAATTCAATGAAAATGAAAGGTTGTAGTAAAAAAGTCTGTAGGTTATGTTGCATCAGAAACTTTTATTAACACTTAAAGATTATCCAGCAATCCCCCCTTTTTGTCTGTTACATTCCTGTTTCAGCTATTATGCATGTTTACAAATATTTATTGTTCTATTTTGCAGGCCTTGTAATTGGATGGGCTCGTTGATAGATGTTAAATAGATAGCTCTTTGTATATAATTTGATAAACTTAATTTAAAATCAGAAATTATTTTAAGAAATAGCTTAATAATGAAATGATCCGGAAATATTAGGCTGGTTGCATATCTTTGAGGTTAGTGAACATGTAGTGAACCTTAAATAATATAGTAGGTCAAATGAGGCATCTGCCTTTATGGAATTACATTATGTGTACATTAATTTTTCCATGGCCATGGTGGATCAGAAATAGAGCAAATCACCAACCAGCCTCCTCCTGTTCTCTTCATTTAAAATAGAGTGGATGACCAATCAGAAAATAAAAAGTCTTCTGTCAAACCCAAACCAATGAGGTCCTAGAATTTTGTGCCACTGCATAGAACTGGACAAGTTTTTCTTTAACACAAAGATTTCCAAAACCTATGGCCCATTGATTTCAGAAAGTATCTAGTTTACATAATAAATTGAAATTCTGATGTCCAATATAAGAAAGCAATAACACTTCTGTGTCTATTTTTCTTTCATTTTTTTTTCTCAACCTCAAACATGAAAGTTTCCCAGATAATCCAGCAATTCATTTCTCTTTTCATCAATTGAGGTATTTTTAAAATACACCTCACTTGGGGGAATATATTTATGAACTTGTGGTTTTTCTCCTGAAATATATAGTTGGTATTTTTGCTCTAGATTTTCTTATATTTTAATGCTCCAACCCAAGGTGGGTTTTTTTGTTTTTTGGTTTTTTTGGTTTGGGGGAAGGGCAGGACAAGTTTTGCTCTGTCGCCCAGGCTGGAGTGCAGTCGCGTGATCTTGGCTCACTGCAGCCTCCGCCTCCCTGGTTCAAGCGATTCTCCTGCCTCAGCCTCCCAAGTAGCTGGGATTACAGGCATGTGCCACCACGCCTGGCTAACTTTTGTATTTTTGCTGGAGAAGAAGTTTCACTGTGTTGGCCAAGCTGGTCTTGAACTCCTGACCTCAGGTGATCCACCTGCCTCAGCCTCCCCAAGTGTGAGCCACTGCGCCCAGCCCCCAATCCAAGAGTTTAATCTCATTAGTCATAATAGCACCTACATATTTGTGAGACAAATAATCTGTAGGCGGAGAGCACTTGGTGCATTATATAGATTCGTGAATTTCTTGCAGTAATTTTGCAACTACAGGTTGGGTTGCTATTAAAACATTTGACAGGCTAATGGTGTTTCCATGATGGTGAACATGTTACTTCCTGGGAGAAAGGAGGTATTTGTGTTTGATGTTTTAAATTTTTTTCTGGAATGACAAAAGGTCCCTTCTGATATCCCTTGACTGTAGGAAGAAAGGTGTTAACTACAATTTTCATGTTTTATTGACGAATAAAAGTTCCCTTTAGTGCTGATTATAACTAAGACCGTATGAATTATCTAAACTGGGACACTTTTGAGAGTGAAAGGGAGAGCCATATTACTAATTGCTTCAGTACAAGTGTAAACCATTACTCTTCTGGACATAGGTATACTAGTTCAGGAAGGACAATTGTCATCATGGTTGGTCTTAAATACAAAATTATTTCCTCAAATAATATAACTGATTGGTATAGATAGTATTTTTTAGTTAAGTGATTTTAATTTTAAAAATTGGCTTCACTCTTTAAAAACTTGATTTTTGATGGAAAAATCTTAGGTCCTTAAAATAGTGCCTTAGTTACTGATGAACACCAGCATTGTCAGTTATCAGTGATTTTTACATTAATAACTTAAACACATGCACTCTGGGTTTTTGAGTCATTTTCTTTTTGACTTCTTAGGAATAATGAGAGAAGCAAGTCAAAATGAGTTTATGGATAAGACCAAATTTTAATTTAGTGGCATAGCTCGATAATAAAAGAACATAAAATGGGTAATTGAAGATTAAATTCACTGTCTAGATTAAAGTATTTGACTGAGATGAAATGTCATAATGGTTTCCTTTTTTAATTAACTTGATCCTGTAGATCGACAGAATTTGGCATGGTCTTCAGTCTTTTGATTTACTGAAGTTCTTAACACTCTTTCAGTTTAACTGTTTTAGAGGGTTTTCGTAAAAGTTGTTTGAGCTGCAAGTCGGTAGGTACATGAGGAACATTCCTGAGTCCTTTTAGTTTTTCTCTGTCCTTTTCAAGTGGTAAAGATAGAAGAATGTAAATGGAGGCTAAGCTAACTGCCATTCAGAATCTCTTATTGCTATAGTAGCATGAGCAGTGGTGGATGCCTTGGTAGCATTTTCTGATAGACCACTCTTGGAAATTATCAACAAATTGTTTAGTTGGTGAGAGGTATCATGCAATAAGGAAAGTCAGTGAGACATTAACCCTTCCTGTTCTTTTTTTTTTTTTAAGAATGCTTTATATTTCTTTTCAACAAGTTAAGATAACCACATAAGTGGAGGTAGAAGTACATTGAGTGAAATGGTAGTGAGAAAAGCAGAGCTTATAAGCTTATGTCCTAGTTATTTGTGCTGTTTCCTAAACCTAATTTTTCTTAATATCGAAATGTGGCCTAGGTTATATCTTATTTACAGTCACAGATACATAGAACTGGAAAGTACGTTGCAGATGGTTTAATCCAATACTCTAATATTGGTGGGGATTCTGTGGCACAAGAGGTTAAATGAATTGGCCAAATCCACATAACCAAGTTATAGCCAAGACTAGATTTCAGTGTGTCTTTTTTCCTTTCACAGAGCTGAATTTCACCCTGCTACCCATGTGTAGAATAAAAAAAGATACCTGGTTGTTATCAAATACTTGTCTGTTACAAATGCCGTAGCATTTGAATTAAACATTCTATATATGAAGAATCCCCAACACTTTTGGTGCCTACGTACATGATGGTACTTTTGTTTTCTGGCCTGAAATTCAGCAGTTCTTTGTGATTTAACTTTTAAAAAACTGAATAAAGTATTTTTCATTTTGGTGATGGTATTTAACATTTTCTTCATTGACACAGATCACATGTTATTAGTTCTTATCTCCTTTATGAGGTTCTTTTTTGGGTTTTGTGTGTGTGTGTGTGTTTGTGGTGCGTGGTTTTTTTGTTGTTGTTGTTTGTTTTTGAGACGGAGTCTTGCTCTGTCACCCAGGCTGGAGTGCAATGGCACGATCTCTGCTCACTGCAACCTCCACCTCCCAGGTTCAAGCGATTCTCCCGCCTCAGCCTCCCGAGTAGCTGGGATTACAGGCAGCCACCATCATGCCTGGCAAGTTTTTGTATTTTTGTAGAGACAGGGTTTCACCATGTTGGTCAGGCTGGTCTTGAACTCCTGACCTCAGGTGATCCGCCTGCCTCAGCCTCCCAAAGTGCTGGGATTACAGGCATGAGCCTCTGTGCTTGGCCTCCTTTATGAGGTTCTTAATGAAGCTCTGTTGCAAACAAAATGGATTGCCCTTCTCTTGTCAGTGTGACACATTTTTGTGTTCATACCTGTAATTTTTAAAACATTGGCATGTCCTGCTTTAGAACTTTATTATAGAATTTGGAGCTTGAATGAACACATGCACAAGGTGAACATATTCAACACGATTTAGTAGTTACTTGATGTTAGGTTACCTTAATTCCTCCCTCCCACCCACCCCTTTTAAAAAAAAAAAAAAAAAAAAAAAGAGGTAATTTCTTCCAGGTGACTTTTTAAATTTTGATATGGAGTCTCACTCTGTCACCCAGACTGGAGTGCTGTGGCGTAATCTGAGCTCACTGCAACCTCTGCCCCCAAGCTCAAGCAATCCTCCCACCTCAGCCACATCAGGTCCCAAGTAGCTGGGACCACAGATGGGCGTTACCCTGCCTAACTAAGTTTTTGTATCTTTGGTAGAGACAGGGTTTCACCATGTTGCCCAGGCTGGTCTTGAACTCCTGGGCTCAAGCGATCCGCCAACCTCGACCTCCCAAAGTGCTGGGATTACAGGTGTGGGCCACCACACTCGGCCGGCACCATGCCCAGCCAAGATGACTGACTTTTTAAAATTGGTTTTTACACAAGCATTTCACTTGGCGTTTCAGAATTTAGTTTTGTAAGGTGTGTTTTATTAATGGTATTTTTGGATGCCTTAAGTCTCCTTAATTGGGTACTATAGTGTGTCCATCAAATATAACATGCCTGTGTTTATGCTTAGCACCAGGTCTCCTGACCTGTTAGTACTGAACAATATGTTTTAAATGACTTTTTGCTTAACATTATAACAATTAAATTTTTAGTTTGGTGTGCATGGATTAGAAGAATTAAATGAGATATTACATTTAGCAGTAATCAGAAAGTCATTTGCACAATTTATATTAATATATAATAATAATGACTAGAAGAAGTTGGGATTATTAACAATACTTTAAAATTCTCAAGGTGAATAAAATCTGTTTTAAATAAATCTCAGGCTTGGTGTTCTTGCTGGCCTTTCCTCCCCAGAATTAAATTTACCTGATACAATCCCATTCATTGACCAGATGAGTAGCTCTTTGAAATGATTGGGCAGAATTTCTAATTTGGTTTCTTGTTTCCAGGAATGGATTTGGATATATTGGCACACAGTACTGTAAAAGAAATAAGCTTAATAAAATATGCTGTTTATCTAAGGAGCAACTGTATTTTTAAAAATTACTAAAAGTTGACTTATTTAAAAATAAGTCCATCTAGGTTTGTGCTGCTTATAAAAGGTGTTTTGTCATTTTGGAATTTTTCATACAGGGAGTGAACATGCTATAAAAAGCTCATAGAATAGTTTAGTCATCCCTATTGGGATTGAAGGAAGGAATGTGTTTTAAAGTATAGAGTCTTGGGTTATGTTGGAGGGCGGTTATCTTAGTGAAAAGTTGACTGGATTTGGAATGCAGAGACCTGGATTTAATTACTGGCCCTTTCCATTTACTAGCCACATGGTTTTTGGTAAATCACTTTCTTTCTCTGTGCTTCTGTTTCTCACCTGTAGAGGTGGTGATTCTTACTTCATGGGATTATTGTGAAGATTAAATGAAATACAGGTGTATGGGCTGTGTAAATACAGGGTGATGAGTATTGCTTATAGCCAGAGAGAGACCTAAGTGACTTCAAAACAATTATATTTCATTGTCTAAATTACTGTATGTTTCACTGGTAATCTTTGTAGAAAAACAGCTGATGCTAATCATATGCTGAAGTCAAAATTTCTGACTTATGTGAGATAAGAAATAGATTTATGACCTTCTCTTTTACAGTGATGTTGAAAGATCCCAGGGATGTATAAGGATTCTTTTTTTCCTCTTACTACTTAAACTAGAAATGTACCACAGTGTTACTTACTGTAAAGTAGAATCTGGAGACCTGTTTTGTTAATATGTTATTCTTCACTAATATTTTCACACCCAAAATGGAGATAGAGCTGTATTTGATCATTTGGACTATGGTTTCCTGATATTTTTGGCATGCCTAAACTTTAAAATGTTTGTTTGCACTTAGTAAACAATAGTGGCAGATTACATCTACCTGGGGCAGAATTTGTGGTTTTTAGATTTATTCCATTTCTTTTTTTTTATGCCACTTAGTGAAGGAGTGCTTAAAATAAGACGGGGCTCATTGGGTGTGTGAGAGTAAAATTATTTTACAAGGCATTTGAGAGCATTGCCTGAATTCTTGATTTCCATTTTCTTTGCAAATGTAATTACCTCTAGTCCAGGGGACCTCTGCAGGTATTGTAGCCATAGCTTACTCTTTAAATTCCCTTTTAAGGGAAGGAGTGCCTTGCCAGTGCTGAAATGTCTTGACCCCCGATTCCGGTCCATGGGAAATGCTAAGTTAATGCAGAAAGGATGGAATCTTTGAAATAAGTGTGTTGCAGGAATATCATGGGGAAAATATTTTCCTTGATTGTCTCTGGCATATATATGGAAGGGTAGGGGGAAAGGAGACAGCAGCATATTATTATTATTGAAGAGGTAGTGATTTGGATTTGTTCACATGTTGCTTTATGAGTGTGTCTCATTTAAATTTTGAATTAAATAAAATTTAGAAATCCCTCTTTCATGGAATGAAATCCAAGCTCATCAAGCAGGAGCTGTTTAGGATTCAGAAATCTCTGAAATTACAGTGTCAGGAAAATTTTGAATGGAGGTGTTTTGTCTCTAGTTTCCATGTAGGAAATAGTAGAAATTCTAAAAGGTCAAGAATGAATCTTGAAGATTCATGAGCATAGGAAAGACTTATCTATCCCATGAGTATTGAACATTGTAAGGTATTGAACCTTATTGTTTTATTTTTGGAAAACATAAAGGGGATGCAAATAGTGGGTTTGTAGAGCATGAACAATATATTGGTCACATTTAAAACTCTCCCTATTTGGGATTTCTCTGTCTTACAAAGAAATACTTTAAAGTTATGCTGCCCAATATGGTAGCCACTAACCACTGTGTGACTGTTAGACACTTGAAATAAGACTAGTAGACTAGTGAAACGGAAATTTTAAGGTTTTTTTAATTTTAAGTTTAAAAAACTGAAGAAGTGTAAAATGTTTTTCCACGAAACACAACTTTAGAACTACATTCCATTTTATCTTTTGAAAATTTAGCATCCAACTTGTGATAGGCTTTAAGTGTAAAACACACACCAGGTTTCAAAGACAGTATTTTTTAATGTAAAACATCTAAATGATTTTTTTTATGTTGATATGTTGAAATGATTTTTTTTCTTTCTTTTTTTTTTTTTTTTTTTTTTGAGACAGAGTCTTACTCTGTCACCCAGGCTGGAGTGCAGTGGCTTGATCTCGGCTTACTGCAACCTCCACCTCTTGGGTTCAAGCAATTCTCCTGCCTTAGCCTCCAGAGTAGGAGTAGCTGGGACTATAGGCGCCTGCTACCAGGTCCGGCTAATTTTTGTATTTTTAGTAGAGATGGGGTTTTGCTATATTGGCCAGGCTGGTCTCAGAACTCCTGACCTTGTGATCAGCCTGCCTCGGCCTCCCAAAGTGGTGGGATTACAGGCGTGAGCCACCGCAGTCAGCTGAAATGATTTTTTTTGGTTATGTTGAGTCAAGAAGATACGTTACTAAGATTAATTTCACATGTTTTTACTCTTAAAGCAGCTGCTTGACATTTTAAAAAATTACGTATATGGTTCAAATTGTATCTCTTTTGGACCGTGCTGTTTCAGACAGATTACTAAGGGAAATGAACTCAGTGTTCACATTGGATTACTTTCAGTCATTTAAATATCCACAATATGCAAGGCACTGTGCTAGTGGCATTTGGCAGTTTTTAAGGGACTGTAATTCTGGTTCATTCCCTAAAAGAAATTACTTGGGAAGAGAAGACACATACACTTCAAAAATATAAAACATTATGGAAGGCAGGAAGTGCCACTCTAGTAGCATAGACAAGTGCTATATGCAGAGATGGATGGAAAAATTGCTAGCTGAGATAGTAATAGCTCCTTAGGAGGGAATATCTCATTGGATCTTGAAGGGTAGGTGAAATAGGGAGAGGCTAAGAGGGGGCTGAGGGGAATAGCAGTACATTGTGACAGTAGTAAAGCACAAGGTATGTCGGGGAAGGGGAGTATGGGGTAGAGGCAACCTAAGCGGATTGGTGTTGCTAAGAAAATGTTGTAATTTTGTGTCACTGGAGTATGTAGCTTACTATGACCCTAAGCCCAGAATAGAAGACCAAGAGACTTCACTACCCTGAATAGCATTTTAGTCCAAATGGTCTTTTGGAATCAGTCTCTTCTGGCTCTCACCTAATAATGAATTGTTTTTTTAATATCCAGCTTCTGCTTGATTATCTCTGGAGACAGATAGTTTGCTTGCTTCAAGAGACTGGTAGCATCTCTCTTTTTTTGACAATTTTGTTAGATTGTTTTACTGAAAGGAAGAATTATTTGCTTCCACATGTCTTTAACTATTGACTCTAATTTAACCCTGTGGTTGCGCTCTCTTTCATGTTATTCCTCTCTAAATATTTGAAGATGGTAATTGTGTCCATTTTTAGTCTTTCTGCAGGCTAAGTACCTCCAGGTAATTCATCCATTTCTTTTGTGATGCTCCCAGGCTTCTCACTAGTGTTTCACTTACTCTACATGTAGTCTGCTTTTGTTTTTGAGACGGGATCTCGCTCTGTTGCCCATGCTGGAGTGCAGTGATGCAATCTTGGCCCACAGCAACCTCTGCCTCCCAGGTTCAAGCGATTCTCCTGCTTCAGCCTCCCGAGTAGCTGGGACTACAGGCATGCATCACCATGCCCAGCTAATTTTTTTGGTATTTTTTTTAGTAGAGACTGGGTTTTGCCATGTTGGTCAGGCTAGTCTCAAACTCCTGACCTCAAATGATCCGCCCAACTCTGCCTCCCAAAGTGCTAGGATTACAGGTGTGAGCCACCATGTCCGGCCTTCTACATGTACTCTGAACAGCAAGTTTCAGTGGGGCTGTTACCTGCTTTTATTTGAACACCATTCTATGAAAGCAACTTGTGATTCTCATAGGTTTTGTAGCCAGGTCAGACAGGCTTTTTATTGAGCTTGTGTTAACCAAAAACTTGAGGTATCTTTCATGTGAACTGCCAAGACAGGTTCTTCCCCGACTGTATACTTTTACTATGGGCCCTTCATTAAAGTGTCTGAGGTAGGATATTTACCATTGTTTTTATTTCAGCCCATCCTAGGAATCCACTGATAATTCGTGCTAACTCACAGCTTCGAGTTGTTTATGGATTTGTTTACCATGTCTTGGGCAGATTCATCCAACTGGTTCATTTAAAAATGCTAAAGTTTATAGGGCTGTTTGCAAGTTAACATTGCTTCATAATCTTCGAGGGTGGTATTCAACAACTGTTAATCTGTTTAATTGTATTGTCATCAAGCTCCTTACTACTCAAAGAGTGTATGATTCTAGGTTCAGCATCAACATCACCTGGAGGCTTAATAAAAATGCAGAATCTCAGGCCCTACCCCAATCTACTGAATCAGAATCTGTATTTTAACAAGATTTCCAGATAATTCCTATTACACTGATCTATATTTCTTCATAATAGGAAGAAAAAGCTCAGATCCTGTGCAGAAATCAAGTCAGTAAGTCAGCAATGTTATCCTGATGTACCTATCAAAGAGATTCTCATCCCTGACTTTCAAAATAGAATTACCTGTGAAATTTAAAAAATATCCATGTCTAACCAACCCCAGAGAAAGTTCCCTAAGTAATTCTAATGTGCAAGCCAAGGTTTGGAACCATCCCTATGTAATGCAAATAAGGTTAATCTTTTCGGGGATTTTTTTGTATTTTTTTAAGTTTACCAGCAGTGAACTCCACTTCTTGTGAACATACTGTCTTCTACATGTTTGTAGTTTATCTGATAATGTATTTGCAGAATTTTCCCCTAGATGTATTGTTAGATTTTACTGCTCTGTAGTTTATAGATCTCACTTTTTTTGAAGATTGGATCATTTAGCATCTCTCCTGTTCTCTATGACATCTCAAAAAGATTGTCATTAGAAATTATGCATTGTTGGCTTTTGATTTTCTTTGAAAAGTTATTTTTTCCACTCTTTCCAGTTAGATGATTCTCATTGTTGAATAAAATAGAAACAAAATGGAAGTTGAGTGACTCTTCTGTCTTCTGTGAATATATCTGATACACCCCCCTCCATACTCAGTACAAGACCCCTTTCTTGCTTCACATTCAGTGTTTTAAGTCTTTCGCATATTTTTGCAAGTTTCTGTTCCTTCTGGGCTTTTACCTCCCTGATAACTTTTTTTTTTTTCCTTTGAGACGGAGTTTCGTTCTTGTCGCCCAGGCTGGAGTGCAGTGGCATGATCTCGGCTCACTGCAACCCCCATCTCCCAGGTTCAAATGATTCTCCTGCCTCAGCCTCCCAAGTAGCTGGGATTACACGCATGGGTCACCACACCAAGCTCTTTTTATTTTTAATTTTTTTTTTTTTTTTCTAGTAGAGACAGGGTTTCACCATGTTGACCAGGCTGGTCTCAAACTCCTGACCTTAGGTGATCCACCTGCCTCGGCCTCCCAGAGTGGTGGGATTACAGGTGTGAGCCACTGCACCCAGCCCCCTGATACCATTATTAAGACTTTGTGCCACTGCTGTAACTGTCCTTGGCATGTGAGTTTTCTCTTTTCTTTGATTCATGTCCTTCACATGTCAGAACTTAACCAGATATCTTTGCCTTCTTTGGAAGATTTATATTTTTCAAGCCTTTTAACCCTGCAGCTATTTTCAGAACTATTTACGTATCCTACACAAGTGAATTTTGTCTTAACTTTCATGCATTAGCGTTCAAACTACTAACTGCTTTATTAAGAACATTGGTTAAATGTTCTTAGCAAATTTGAGAAATTATGGCTGACTTTTTTTTTTCTTTGTGCTCTTCTGTATTTTTAAAAATCAGCTGCCTTTACCATTTCCAATACCAAGTTGTATTACCTGAGATTCATGTGGGAAAACTTGGCTTCCTTTACTTTTTTTTTTTTTTTTTGTATTTTTTAGTGCCTGTTTTTTGTGTGTGTTTTATTTAAGCGTCAAAGTTTCAAGTATTATAAAGTAAGCATTTGTCAGAAATGTATATAGTATAATCTTACTACAATTAAGCAATCTCAATTATGAGATTAAACTCCAAAAATATTGTGATCTCCCCCCACCACCACCACCACGTTTCTTGACATGCTCATCTTAATTAAACAATGATAGGATAGTTCTAAGAATAATGATCTAAGGAAAACAGTGGAGATCTAGGTATGCCCATGTCTAGACTAAAATCTGTTTAGGCTTAGCAAGGAGGCAGGGTTTGACAAGACAGGCTTCTTTGTGTTTTTATATCTGGAGTAAGACTTGACTTACTTTTCTCTTTAGAATTGATTTGTGAACATTCTGGCACTTCAGGTGTTGTGTGTGGGTGTATGTGGGGTTAAGTCATAGTACCAATATAGACTGCCCTTTTTCCATAAGTCAAATTTTCATGTTGTCCTAGTCTGTTCAGGCTGCTGTAATAGACTATCGTAAACTGAGTGGCTTATAAACAACAAAAACATATCTTTCACAGTTCTGGAGACTGGAAAATCCAAGATCAGGGTGCCAGCAGATTTGATATCTGTTGAGAGCCCAATTCCTCATAGACAGCTGTCTTCTCACTTTAACCTCACATGGCAAAAGGACAAAGGAACTCTCTGGGGACTGTTTTATAAAGGCGTAAATCTCATTCATGACGGCCCAATCCTTATGACCAAAGGCCCAACCTCCTAATATATTCATCTTGGGGTTTAGGATTTCAACATGTGAATTTGAGGGGGACATTCACATGTTGGGGTTTAGGATTTCAATGTGAATTTGAGGGGAACATTCGGTCAGTAGCACATATGTTCATGGAATTTAGTTGTGTTTGTGGGGAACGTAAGGGGAATCTGGGGTTGTAAGGGGAAGAATCAGGATGAACATTTTTGTTTGTAGTCTCCCTGTATTTTAGATTGTTGACTACCATTGTTTTTTTGTGTGCAGTTAATTGATGAATATGTGTGGAATGTCTGCCAATATTCTGGTTTCCTTAAACTCGTACAAATAGTGAATGACAAATAAGAATTTTTGGCTAAGTTTATGTATTACCTAGAACAGGAGTTGGCATACTTTTTCTGTAAAAGGCCAGATAGTATAATATTTTAGGCTTTGCAGATCAAAAAGCAAAATTGAGCATATTGTTACTTACACAAAAAAAGAAAGAAACAAAATTCTCAGTTTTTCCTGGTAAAATTCAAAATGTAATAACACTGAGTACAGTGTTTTGTGAGATAGGTTTACTAATGAGAAGAATGACACTCTTTTGAGGGTAACATTTTGCTTAATTGGGATTCATAGCTAGTCTTCCTTATTAGTCATTTGCAAATGTTCATTTATGGCTAACTTAAATATTTAATATTTGAAAGTATCTTTTCCTACATATAGGTATTATTATCTTAAGCAATCCACAAGTGTATGATTTTAGTGAAGTGTATTCATCTTTTAGAAGGTATCTACAGAATTTTGTTAGATTTTTTATGGGTTTTTTGTTGTTGTTGTTTTTGTTTTTTTTTTCAGATGGAGTCTCGCTCTGTCACCCAGGCTGGAGTGCAGTGGCACGATCTCTGCTCACTGCAAGCTCCGCCTCCCGAGTTCACGCCATTCTCCTGCCTCAGCCTCCCGAGTAGCTGGGACTACAGGCGCCTGCCACCACACCCAGCTAATTTTTTGTATTTTCAGTAGAGGCGGGGTTTCACCGTATTAGCCAGGATGGTATCCATCTCCTGACCTCATGATCCGCCTACCTCGGCCTCCCAAAGTGCTGGGATTACAGGTGTGAGCCACCATGCCCGGCGATCTTTTATCTTTTAATTTTTTATGAAGATGGGGTCTCACTATGTTGCCCAAGCTGGTCTTGAACTGCTAGGCTCAAGTGATCCTCCTACCTCGGCCTCCCAAAGTGCTGAGATTACAGGTGTGAGCCACCACACCTAGCCAGATGATTTTAATATTTACCTTTTGGCATATTACCACTGCAGAGATACCACTTCCACTTCCAGTTGAGAGTTAGATGGAAGCTCCTCAGTTGCACAGTTAAATGGATTTTGAAATAAGGAAATTTATTTTGTGCTTACATTGGGGTCTGCAAAACACTTCTGGAATTGTAGCTTGAGCTCAGAAAATGTATGTGTTACAAATTTGTATGGGAATGGAGCTGTCATTACTTTGTCAGCACATGAAGTATATAAAACAGCTTGACATTACATGTGATACAAATGTTATTGTTGAAATGGCTTTACCACAGTGTAAGTTTCATATATAAGTGTTTTTTGCTTTGTTGTTTTAGGATGAATTCATTAAGAAACATTATCAGGTCTGCAGGAAACACTAATTTTCCAAGCTATTCATTGTTTGATAATAGTAACTGAGAGCAGTTCTCACGCAGAAAAAAAATTCCATCTTTGCCTTGAGCACAACAAGTCACAATAAAACTTTACCAATATTAGCCCATCAAAATGCTGTGTGGTAGAGCAAGACAAGATTTCTGACAAAAATTCATGGAACTTGAACTTAAACCAGAGTTTGTAAGAGAGAAGTTCATCATTAGTGCTACCGGTTCAGTAATATGATAGATTGAAATATTTTCTTCAGATCACCTGCTGATGAGTAATAAAATAAATAACCATAAATGTTAAGTACCTTACATTTTCATAAACTTGGTAAATTTGTCCAACTAGATCTTTTTCCATTCCATATGTATTTTTACCGTTCCAGTAGTAACATATCTTATTATCAGATTCTGCTTCAGATTGTGCTGAATTAGAGTTTTCTCAGCTTTGAAAATATTCTCACCTATGATTATTTCATGTAGACTACACATAGAGGCTAGTTCTGCAGTTCAAACTCCTTGAATAATCAACACTTGGTTCTTTGAATAAACAATAACTTTTAAGTAGTATCAGTTACATTTTGTCAACAAATCAAGAGCCAAAGAGAGAACCACTCCATCATTTACCTTATTTTTCAGTTGATTAGTGACGTTGCTTTCAATATTCCCAACTTTTTGGACCACTATACTCAACAAAATTCCAATATTACATTTATTTTCTCTGGACACAGTTCTTCAGCTTCTGCACTCAAACATAATTTCACTAACTCACCATCAATAAACAGCTTTCCTTGCTTAGCCAATAAATGAGCCGCTTGGAAATTTACTTTGACTGAAGCCTCATTTTTATTTTTGTGAAGAAATATTTTGTGATGAGATTTCACTTTAAATTTTCTAACTTTTTAAACTGTAGCTTTCCTGTGAATTGGGAATATTGTCACTAGTGTTTAATAGTGTCAGTATATATTGTATTTAGTATATAGTCTTTTTTGCATAATCATGCATTCTTTGCCATCTAATCTGATTTTTGAAAAATCCATCCTCTGCTGCACCTTTAAGCATGACATTCAGAGTCCACTTTTCTCTTTGTTTGAGATGATGAGCGTGTACTCAGTTTTTTTTAATGTCACAGTATGAAAGCACTTGAAATGCTGTCGTTATAACTACATCATTGCAACTTGGAGTGCACAGAGCAGCAGTCCAAAGCAATGGAAGTGCCACATACAGTCTCAAAACTGCTCAACTCTGCCATTATAGCACAGAAGCAGACATAGATAACATGTAAATGAATGTGTATGACTGTGTTCCAATAAAACTTTATGAACACTAAAATGTGAATTTTGTATGTCACAAGTTAGTATATAAAAACCATTCTTAGATTGCAAGGAGAATAAAAATATGCAGCATGAGGCTGGGTGCAGTGGCTCATACCTGTAATCCCAGCACTTTGGGAGGCCAAGGAGGGCGGGTCACTTGAGGTCAGGAGGTTGAGACCAGACTGGCCAACATGGTGAAACCCTGTCTCTACTAAAAATACAAAAATTAGTTGGGTGCGGTGGCAGGTGCCTGTCGTCCCAGCTACTTCGGGAGGCTGAGGCAGAGAATCACTTGAACCTGGGATGTGGAGGTTGCAATAAGCTGAGATCACACCACTGCACTCTAGCCTGGTTGAGAGAGCAAGGCTCCATCTCAAAAAAAAAACACAAAAAATACCACAGTATGTCTGGATTTGGCCCAAGGGCTTTAGTTCGCCAACCCTGTCTGGCTCAAGGGCTGTAGTTTGCCAACCGTTGACCTACTCTTAATATAACAGTGCTTTTTAGGAGTTTTTGTTAGGAAATTTCATTTGAGGTCTGAAAATCCACGTCTAGACCTACATTCTGGATTTTTACGTAATTAAAACTGTTGTATAGAATGCATAGTGACTTTTATTTTCAAGATTAGTCTCCTTTCTCTTTTCAGGTAATTTTCTACTTGTTCATCAATATGGAAAACTCAGATTCTAACGACAAAGGAAGTGGTGATCAGTCTGCAGCACAGCGCAGAAGTCAGATGGACCGATTGGATCGGGAAGAAGCTTTCTATCAATTTGTAAATAACCTGAGTGAAGAAGATTATAGGCTTATGAGAGATAACAATTTGCTAGGCACCCCAGGTATGCTTACATATATTTAAGGATTTATAAATGTAAATTGCTGGTTTAAAAAAAAATACCTGAACCTGTTTTAAAAATCCATTTCTTTAGCCATTATGAAATATTATTTAATATAAGGGATATGGAATGACATTTATTGCTGTATTTATTACCTGATTGTATTTACTCATGTTTGGAATTATACTATATCAGAGAGATTTTTAACTTATGAATTATAATATGAATTTTTAGTGTTCTTAGTTAGCTTTATCTAACTTACTAGATAAAAATCCAAGTGTAGAATAGCTAATGGGAACTTAGGTTTTAGGAAAGACTTATTCTATTTTGTTAAATCTCTGATTTTTTGAATATGTCCCAGTTGTAATACTCCAGAGCTAGCCTTGGGTAACATAGCAATTAGAAGTTTGTGCTTGATTATCTTTTACCCCACGAAGTCCCATTTGATCCTAGTTAAAACTCAGTGTCTGTCTTCCTTCTCATTTCTGTTTAATTCTACTTACCTTTGAGTAATTGCTTAGATTTTAAAAGGTAAGGTTTTTGCATGACTTTTAAGAGAGGGAGTGTGTTTTGAGCCAACAGTACCAGGCTTGAATCAGAATGCCTTAGTTGGAGTTCTGGCCCTGCTGTTTGATGTGGCTTCTGGCAAGCCAGTCTATCACTCAGTCTGTTTCTTCATTTTAAAATGCAGATAACAATATCTTCCTCTCAAAGCTTCAATTCTTAAAAATTATTTACTTATTTACTTTTAAGACAGGGTCTCATTATGTTGCCCTGGCTGGACTCAAGGGATTCTTCTGCCTGAGTCTCCCAACCTAACAAGCTGGCACTACAGATGCAGTACCACTGTGTGCCCAGCTTAGAATTGCCTTTGCCTTTTTTTTTTTTTTTTTTTAAGCGGAGTCTTGCTCCATCGCCCAGGCTGGAGTGCAGTGGTGCAGTCCCGGCTCACTGCAACCTCTGCCTCCCAGGTTCAAGTGACCCTGCTCCTCAGTCTCCTAAGTAGCTGGGATTACAGGCGCCCACCACCACGCCTGCCTAATTTTTGTATTTTTAGTAGAGATGGGGTTTTGCCATGTTGGCCAGGCTGGTCATGAACTCCTGACCTCTGGTGATCCAGTTGCCTCGGCCTCCCAAAGTGCTGGGAGTACAGGCGTGAGCCACCATGCCTGGCCTAGAGTTGCAATTTTTAAAAGTTAGATCTTATATGCAAAAGAACTTTGTAAATTGCTTGTAATATGTTTCCAAAGAAGTGAATTTTTCCCGGGTCCTACCTACTCCTTGGTTTTTCTCTCAGAGAGTTGGGAACCACTGGTTTTCTTTTTTCTTTCTTTTTTTTTTTTTTTTTTTTTTTTTTACGTTTTCTCTTAACTTTTAAAAATATGATTTTTTCCTAATCATCTTGTGTCAGATTACTATGAGTCACTGATAAAGTATTTGATTGTCATACCCCTAATGTCATTTTTGCCCTGTGGTGTTAAATTTCAGGTGAAAGTACTGAGGAAGAGTTGCTGAGAAGACTACAGCAAATTAAAGAAGGCCCACCACCGCAAAACTCAGATGAAAATAGAGGTATATTTTGGTTTTGGTGGGGAGGTGGATAGATGATAGAATGATAGGAGCTTTGTAATAGTAAATGTCAGCCAAAGATTATCCAAATTTGGCACAAATTAATTTGGTGCTAAGTAACTGCTCATAAAAAGAAAACTGACATTTTCTTATACTTAGAATGTCAGCATTTTTTTTCTATCTCACCTTTGGGATGTTTATGTTAATTGGAACACAGTGAGAAATGGCCTATTTAAATGTGATTTTGTTTGTTTTTCACCTCCATTGAAATTTATTCCTACTTAATTCCTTCTTTATAAACATGCGAGTTCTTCACCAGCAAAAAGAAATGTCTAAACCCAGTGGCTCCTAATGAGATATAATTTTGTCCCATGTGGGACATTAGCAACGTCTGGAGACATTTGTGTAGAGGGCAGGAATGCTGCCAAACATCCTGACATGCCATAATGCACAACACAGCCCCCATGACACAGAATTAACTGGCTTAAAATGTCAAGTAGTACCACTGTTGAGAAATCTTGCTCTAATCTCAGGTCTGGTGTTTCCCTCCCAGTGTCGAGTAGGGATTTTGACTGTGTAACCTGAGAGGCTACGATAATAATTTGGTTCTTGAGCATGCCAGTGTATGTGCTATGCAAGGTTCAGACTACTTATTTGATCTGATCTTTAATTTCATGTCCATTGAAAACCTTGGTAACTTTAAGAAATATGCAAATGCTTTTAAACCTATAAATCTTGTTTGTATTTTTCTTATGGCTACAATAAGTAGTCCTGTATTTTAAAACAACCTCAAATGTTATCGAAGGCACAGTATGTAGACTAATAAAAATTTGACAGAAATGTAGCTTGAACTAAATGTGACTATTCTTTAAACACTGTCTCCTTACCTAGTCTGATTACATTAGTGTTTTGGCAGAGGACTGAAAAAATGTCTTCTGGCCATCCCACAGTGGTATGCTTGGCCTTTATATGATAAAATACTGGAAACAGACTTCCTCTAGATTCCCTTTAAAAATCAAATAATTCTCTAAATTTCTCTAATATAGATTGCTCTTTTCAAATGGAATTAGAATTTTCTTGCCTTATAAGTTTATGCAGTGTAGTTTGTAAAAATCTGTAATTATGAAATGTGTTCCGAATCTTTAAATTCTTTAATGCAGAGTTTTAGAGCACTTATTATATGATTGTCCTCATTTTAGTAGTTCCTTTTTCTCCCTCTCCCCCTCCTTTGTTTTGAACAGGAGGAGACTCTTCAGATGATGTGTCTAATGGTGACTCTATAATAGACTGGCTAAACTCTGTCAGACAAACTGGAAATACAACAAGAAGTGGACAAAGAGGAAACCAATCTTGGAGAGCGGTGAGCCGGACTAATCCAAACAGTGGTGATTTCAGATTCAGTTTAGAGATAAATGTTAATCGTAATAATGGGAGCCAAAATTCAGAGAATGAAAATGAGCCATCTGCAAGACGTTCTAGTGGAGAAAATGTGGAAAACAACAGCCAAAGGCAAGTGGAAAACCCACGATCTGAATCAACATCTGCAAGGCCATCTAGATCAGAACGAAATTCAACTGAAGCATTAACAGAGGTCCCACCTACCAGAGGTCAGAGGAGGGCAAGAAGCAGGAGCCCAGACCATCGGAGAACCAGAGCAAGAGCTGAGAGAAGTAGGTCACCTCTGCATCCAATGAGTGAAATTCCACGAAGATCTCATCATAGTATCTCATCTCAGACTTTTGAACATCCTTTGGTAAATGAGACGGAGGGAAGTTCTAGAACCCGGCACCATGTGACATTGAGACAGCAAATATCTGGGCCTGAGTTGCTAAGTAGAGGTCTTTTTGCAGCTTCTGGAACAAGAAATGCCTCTCAAGGAGCAGGTTCTTCGGACACAGCTGCCAATGGTGAATCTACAGGATCAGGACAGAGACCTCCAACCATAGTCCTTGATCTTCAAGTAAGAAGAGTTCGTCCTGGAGAATATCGGCAGAGAGATAGCATAGCCAGCAGAACTCGATCTAGGTCTCAGACGCCAAACAACACTGTCACCTATGAAAGTGAACGAGGAGGTTTTAGGCGTACGTTTTCACGTTCTGAGCGGGCAGGTGTGAGAACCTATGTCAGTACCATCAGAATTCCCATTCGTAGAATCTTAAATACTGGTTTAAGTGAGACTACATCTGTTGCAATTCAGACCATGTTAAGGCAGATAATGACAGGTTTTGGTGAGTTAAGCTATTTTATGTACAGTGATAGCGACTCAGAGCCTACTGGCTCAGTCCCCAATCGAAATATGGAAAGGGCAGAGTCACGGAGTGGAAGAGGGGGTTCTGGTGGTGGTAGTAGTTCTGGTTCCAGTTCGAGCTCCAGTTCGAGTTCCAGTTCGAGTTCCAGTTCGAGTTCCAGTTCCAGTCCTAGTTCCAGTTCCGGTGGTGAAAGTTCAGAAGCTAGCTCAGATTTATTTGAAGGCAGTAATGAAGGAAGCTCATCATCAGGCTCATCAGGTGCCAGGCGAGAGGGTCGACATAGGGCCCCAGTCACATTTGATGAAAGTGGCTCTTTGCCCTTCCTTAGCCTGGCTCAGTTTTTCCTCTTAAATGAGGATGATGATGACCAGCCTAGAGGACTCACCAAAGAACAGATTGACAACTTGGCAATGAGAAGTTTTGGTGAAAATGATGCATTAAAAACCTGTAGTGTTTGCATTACAGAATATACAGAAGGCAACAAACTTCGTAAACTACCTTGTTCCCATGAGTACCATGTCCACTGCATCGATCGCTGGTTATCTGAGAATTCTACCTGTCCTATTTGTCGCAGAGCAGTCTTAGCTTCTGGGAACAGAGAAAGTGTTGTGTAATTAAGATCTGAACTCTCAGC
The DNA here is from genome assembly GCF_049350105.2 of Macaca mulatta. Classification (NCBI taxonomy): domain Eukaryota; kingdom Metazoa; phylum Chordata; class Mammalia; order Primates; family Cercopithecidae; genus Macaca; species Macaca mulatta. The sequence continues at coordinate 81,169,230 of NC_133426.1, read as the reverse complement.
TATGTAGCTGATATAGTGATGGGCAAATAGGAATCACTTGCTTTTATGTCCACTTTTTGAGTGGTACTTAAATGTAAAGTAACAACCTGAATTGAGTCATTGCTTTCTGAAGGAATCATTGTCCTTTCTCCAGTTTTTGTTCCAGAATAAAAGGAAGTATTTTAAAAGTCACGTTTTAGGACCTAAAAATCTGATTTCTGTACCAGTTAAATTGGTAGCATCACTGTTACTGTTAATTTATCATATACACTCGTTAATTTTTCCTTTGTTATCTTAAAAGATCTGCCTTAGCAATGGCTCCTGTTTCATGTTGATCTTTAAATTTTCCCACGCCATAAGAGAGAGGAGCGAAGGAAATTACCAGTTTAGACTAAGTTACAGTATGTGTTTCATAAGTGATTAAAGCTATACCATTCCTAGTTATTAGTTGACACAAATTCAGCCACATTCTGAATATTGTTTGTTCACCTTTCAGACTTGGTGATACTGGACATGTCAGTGTAAATAACACTAAGGTTAGGATCTTCTAAGTGTACAACTGTCTCCTAAGCCCATCACTGTGGCACACTGTAGAGTGAGCTTATAGTTTAATTGAGATATTTATCTTGTGGAAATATTAAAAAGCCTATGCTTGTGTAAGTGAAAAAAAAATCACATTCATTTGTTTAAAAATGTAAAGCTATTTTGTAGAGGCTCAGTACTTTTCCAATGCACTGTTGTATGAATGCATTAAAAATTGTAAAGTACCATGCTTAGAACTGAGAAAACTGCTTTTTGTGAGCCAACATAGTAACAAACACACCAAACAAAGTACAAAGCTGCTTTTGTAAGTGTGTAGATGTCAAGAGCAGAACATATCTATAATATTTAATGTATGTGAACAGCTACTGTGACATGCAAAGGAAAGGACAGTGCAGAATCAAACTGTGTTGAAGACCAGTGGAAATCGTATAATTTAACTTGGATTTAGGCAGGAAGTGAAAGATGGGAGGAATAAAGAAAACGGCTCTGGAGGATTTAAAAGTTTTCCTGAAGACGGTAATAATGCAGACACAAACTGGTTTCATATGGTGAGAGCAGCCGCAGCAGCAGCTTGACCTGGTATTCTACCTGAGTAGACGAAGCAGAAGATCAGCAAATTTGGCAGAGTTCTGGTTTAAGAAAAACAAACCACTACCACCTAGCACAAGTTAAATTGATGTTTTTACAAGTCTGCTCCTCAAAAATGAAAAGATGGAGGAAAGAGACTATAAAACCACTTGTAGCATATGAAATGCAGTTGGTACACATGTGTGTGTTAATAGGAAAGTCTTGAATTTGTGTTATTTTTGAGATTTGTCATTTAAGGTACCATTGCACACTTGATAATATTTCATTACTATCTCTTAACACAGACCTAACATCTCGAATTTAAAGACCAGTTGAAGATTAAGGGATTTTTATCCTTTGTTGAAAGTGAGTCATGTTGGGTTATTTGAAATTCAAGTTTTAATTGTGCTGCCCATATATGAAAATGAGACTGCTGACTCACTATCTATGGACATGCACTTTATGTTGGTTTCTTAGTAGTAGGAGTAACTTCATGATAACCCCAGTCCTCTTGCCTAGTTTCTTTTTTGAGGCTAGCTGGGGTTAGGATTAGAATGACTATGGAGCAGGTATTTATTCTTCTGGGAAAAGCTTTAACAGGCCAAAATAGGGATTGAACTTGTCCTTGGCCTTTATCAAAGCAAGCTAGCTACCCAGACATAGTCAGATACTCTACAAAATAAACAAGTCTGCTTTAGGAATTGTCTGGCTACCTTCACTGTTATCAACTTAGCTGTAAAGATTATTTCAAAGCTCACTCTTTCATGATTTCTTCTGGCTTTCAATCCTACCTAAGTATCAAGGAAATTAACTTGTAAATATGGTAGTTGTTTACTAAGGATATGTACTGCTCTTGCAAGGAAATAATGTCCAAACAAAGCTTCACTTATTTTTTTTATAAGCAGATTTCACTGTTTATGGCGCTTATGTAATACATTTTATCTTTTTAAAAACGTGTCCGTGTAAAGTCAGGATTCCTTTATATTTGTGAGCCTCCTTTTCTCCTTTCCTAAGGATGTAATCTACAGTTTTCAGATCTGCAGGGTAGTCTTGATTGGCTAAAAACAAATCAGTTTTCTTCTTGGCATAAAGTGTTTCATTATTATAGGGGCGTTCATTTTAAATAGTTTAAAAACAATTGCAGCACATTCTAAGCATAAGAGAAAGTTATTGACAACAGATACCTTCCTAACCTCCCAAGATGTACAACTGATTTGTGAAGTATTAAAGTAAGAGGTAACTCAAGCAGAATGCTGGCTATGAATGTAGATATTGAAGCTATTCATAAACACTGGAAATAGAATTTTAAGCTTGTAGCCTTCAGTGGAATGCACATATTGGACATGTGCATGTGAACACCTTTTTCAATAGCACTCACGGATTTCCATTCGATTGTATAGAATGAATACAAGTATTTTAGTGGAATTTGCTACTTAATTTTTTAATCTTGCGATGTCCATGATTATTACATGCTTACTGGTGTTGTGGACATTGAAGACAAGGTCATTCGTAGGTGTCAGATTACGGTGGAGAACAAAAATCGTTTTCCCCCCACCAACATCCAATCACCATTCTCGAGGGAACATTTCTTGCAGAACACCTTATATTTCATTTTCTGTCTTTGCACTTTTTCTTAAGTACAGAAATGTTGTCTTTAAGACCTAGTTTGAACTTCATGCAGTAAGAGGAACAAGGATAAACAATGTTGGGAGTTCACATTGTTCAAAGCATAGGGAAAAGTACCAAAACCCAAATTTTCTTGAATATTTCAGATGTTTTTAAAAATTCACTTACTAGTCTGAAATGTTTGAAGTGTTTTAACTGAGCAGCTGACAAAGTTGAGGTTTTTTTGTTTTGTTTTGTTTTTTGAGACAGAGTCTCACTTGGTCACCCAGGATGAAGTGCAATGGAGCGATCTCGGTTCACTGCAACCTCCACCTCCTGGGTTCAAGCAATTCTCCTGCCTCAGCCTCCCGAGTAGCTGGGATTACAGGTGCGTGCCACCACACCTGGCTAGTTTTTGTATTTTTAATAGAGATGGGGATTTCACCATATTGGCCAGGCTGGTCTTGAACTCCTGACCTGAAGTGATCTGCCTGCCTCAGTCTCCCAAAATGCTGGGATTACAGGCATAAGCCACCATGTGCGGTCAAAGTTGAGGTTTATTAGTACTATTAGAAACAAAGTTGAGCAAGGTAAGTTAAAAGTTTGCAGACTTTCTATCAGCACTATAGAAGATAAGCCACCTTGTTAATTTGGAATATTGCTCTAAAAAGAACATGTAAGTTATACCTCAATGGTGTTAATGGAGGTGGGGATTGAGAAAAGTGTTCACATTAGTGTTGGAATGTAGGTAATTGTACAGTTCATAAGAAAACCTTCACCAGGAAATAAAATATGTGTGTGTGTACACACACAGTTTTTTAAAATGATTATTGGAATTCATCCAAACCTTAAGATAGGAAACTGGTTGGCTGTAAGTGTTGCCTCAAGTAATGTGTCCCCCTCCCCTGGAATAACATGTCTTTTCTGTGCCAAGTATCCTCTCCTAGTGTCAGTGTCTCAAATTATATTTATGGAGGGTTGTCACATAATATGCTTTGTATTTAACTACCTGCTTCCCGAGCGTCCATGACATGAAATGGGTCAAGCATCAGCCATGACTTTCAGTCAGTTCCCAAAATACCCATATGATAGGGAGGTAAAGATTGCAAAATTCCTCTTAAAAGGCCATTTTTACAGCTTGCTAAAATATAGTGGCACCTTGTGGTTAATATTTTTTCTTTTAAAGATGGAGAATGTTTTTATTCTTCCCCTTTTCTCCTTTGTTCTTTTGCGAACAAAAAAATTTATAATCTGCCTTATTTGATTTTTTTTTTTTAAGTTTTACCTTACAGGCTTCCCTGTCACATGTTTTATCATATTAAGTACATAGAAGCCATGTTTGCAGGGCACTTTTATTCTCCTAGTCTTATAAGACTATGCTGATTGTTACTTTCTGAAGTATTCTGTACCTTCGTATGCAAGATTGTTAAGGCACATGTTAAAGTGTCAGGTGTGTTTTTTTTTCCTTTAATTCTTCAGTATGTTTATATTCAATAACAGTATTGTAATTCATTGAATTAACTAGTAAATTGTGTGCTTTTGAAAAAACATGAAAAATGTAAATTGACAGCATACTTCATTTGGAAAAAAGTAAAAGATCAGAGGAACTAGTATGTCACTTATTTATTTTTATTTTATTTTATTTTTTACTTTTTGAGACAGGGTCTTGCTCTGTCACCCAGCCTGGAGTGCAGTGGCATGGTCACGGCTCACTGCAGCCTTGACTTCCTGGGCTCGGGTGATTCTCCCACCTCAGCCTTCCAAGTAGCTGGGACTACAGGCATGCACCACATCACCTGGCTAATTTTTTGTGGAGATGGGGTCTCGCCATCTTGTCCAGGCTGTTCTTGAACTCCTGGGCTCAGGCAATTCGCCTGCCTCATTTTCCCAAAGTGCTGGGATTATAGGCATGAGCCCCTGCACCCAGCCTCACTTATTTTTAAATCAGATTTTTTAATCAACTAAAACAGCTGTGAGTTAAGTACCTGCCCTGCAAAAATTTTTAGGATTATGAAATTAAGAATTATTTTCCTTAACTGGAACAGTTCTAAAATTTATCTGATACTCCTCTAACAAGTGAGTGATCTCATTTAAGTAACCCCAGTTTGTATCTTAAAGGCTACAGCATGGAATTGAACTGTTTAACAGTGTTAGAACTGTCAAGTGATAATCACAGAACAGTTTGTATTGGTTTTATAATTCTCATGTCTTGATCAAATCTGAAGGAACTAGGCATACCCTCCAACACTCTAAAAATTAGTGAGATATTTATTTTTATTAGGATTTGTTTATTAAAGTTCCACAAGCTGCTTTATGGTCAGTTGGGCTGAGTAGTAGATATCTTAAAGACATGCAGTGAAAGTGAACCCTGTCATACCATGGTGCCTCTTGATTTCAAGGTTCCTCTATAAGTTCTTCATCATGCAGAATTATTTCAATACCAAGATATGGGTGAACCAGCTGTCCAGCCTTAACTCTATTTAGTGCCCCATTACTAATGTTCTTTTAACTGGTTTGTATGTGTTTTAACTGTCCAGTGTTTGGATTTTACCTCTTGATAGCTCCGTTTGTCCCTGGTGCTGCTTTTAAGGATGTAGGGCCATGTGATCAGGTATCAAGTTGAGTAGGTACGCAGTTGGCTTATTGATGTATCTGTGCCTGTTTTATCTTCTCCCAGGAAGAGCTGCTTTGGTATAGTTGTTTACTTGGATTCATACAAAGAACAGGGCAGCAATCTTGGAAAGCTTTCTGAAGCTTATAAGAACCTGAAGGGATTTGGAGGGGGAACAGTAACAAAGGCTGCCTTTATGTCTTTGGACACAAAGCACATAGATGTATGTTCTGTAAAGACTAAAGTGATTGTTACACCAGGGCTTCCTGACCTTCGGGAGAGACTCAAAAAAGCAGAGAGCAGCACAAAGTGAAGTTAATTTGGTTGGTTTGCTTTATCTGGTTTCTCATTTTCTTTCAATTTAAACCTGAACATAACACCCTTCTCCAATATCTATCCAGCAGACTCCTGGTTGGGAAGCCCTGTATTAAATTTTGAGAATGTACACAGTTTTCTTTTGTACAGTGCTTTACACCTGCTAAAAGTTAACTTGTTTAATGCAAAACAAGACCTTGAAAGGTCAATCATATTAAAGCTGGTTTGATTATTAATAGTTATCTTTTAGGAAGAAGCTTTTTTCCCTATGTAAGATGTCATACTGCAGATTTAAAATATAGACTATCAATAAAATGCATGAAGTGATCATTTGTGCTTGATCATCTCTCCTTGGGTTTTTCTTTAAAAAGGGGAATCTGCTATAAAGGTTCTGTTGCTTCAAACCAATGTCAAATAGACTTGATTTTTAGAATCAAATGGAATTACAGTGCAACCTTGGTTTTTATTCCTTTCACTGCTATAAGTGTGGGCAGGTACTGGTTTATATGTTATAACTTCTGTTTTATCTGTGTTGTGTAGTTGAATGGCTTAATCGTTGAGTGGTAAAATAAAAGACTATATTCCAATACAAGGATCCTGGAAAGATTTATGTGAATGACATTTTAAGTAGGTGCATCTTTGCTGTTTCTTGTATTCTTGCCATTGCTCTGACACCTCCCTTGCTTGCCCTCTATATATACAAAAACTTGTAGATGTGCACATGTGTTTGTACTTCTGTCTTCCATTTCTATCTTCAACCTCTTTTTTTTTTTTTTTTTTTTTTGAGACGGAGTCACTCTGTCGCCCAGGCTAGAGAGCAGTGGCGGGATCTCGGCTCACTGCCAGCTCCGCCTCTCGGGTTCACGCCATTCTCCTGCCTCAGCCTTCCGAGTAGCGGGACTACAGGCGCCCACCATGACGTTCGGCTAATTTTTTGTATTTTTAGTAGAGACGGGGTTTCACTGTGTTAGCCAGGATGGTCTCAGTCTCCTGACCTCGTGATCCGCCCGCCTCGGCCTTCCAAAGTGCTGGGATTACAGGCGTGAGCCACTGCCCCTGGCCCTATCTTCAACCTCTTAAACATATTGCTTAAGCCACTAAGATTTCCTTGTTTCAAGTAAATCATCTCATTGTGATACCTGGTGTATTTTTTTTATAGTTTCATTTCCTCTGAAACTATAGCAGAGCCATCTGTCATTGGCATCATAACTCAGTTTCTTAGGATAGTTTTGATGTAGTCAGCTCTTCAACTCATGACCTTCCCGGGTTTTAAGTTTAGTGTCATTCATGATTTTATTATTTGAAACTCAGTACCACCACCAAAAAGTTTGTGCTGTAGACGGTGAAGCCAAAGCACAGGCATCTTAGGTCAGTGAAAAGGATCCAGACATAAATTAGCCAGGTGTGGTGGTGCATGGCTGTGGTCCCAGCTACTCGGGAGGCTGAGGTGGTAGAATCACTTGAGCCCGGGAAGTCAAGGCTGCAGTGAGCTGTGATCACGCTGTTGCACTCCAGCCCGAGTGACAGCGAAACCTTGTCTCAAAAAAAAAGGCCCCAGATACCTAGAAGAGAGGATTCGATAAATCTGGGTGGATTATAAACTGAACTCTTATAATGGTCATTTTAAAAAATAAGAAAGCAAGTCCAGTTTATTTGAGGTCTTTGAATTTAGACAAGATTTAACCATAAGACCTTTTATGGATTACTAATAACTATATTTGAATTAGCTAAATTTTTCTGGTTGCTGTTAGACATTGTATTAAGTACTCTATATAAATTATTTAATCATCACAGTGACTGAGGTGAAAGTATGCCACCCATTTTATAGGTAATGCAGCTGAGATACAGATGTTTGGTAATTTGCCCAGGTCACATAGTAAGTAGCAGATTATTTGCAATCATCTTTGATGCAGAGTTATCTTCCTTGTGCTCTTAATCCCACTACTATATGTAATATTTATCCCAAGCCCTAGACTAGACTGCTTATGAGGTGTAATTTCTTAGAATAAACATCAGTTTTGGCTGGTTTGCCAAGAAAAAAAAGGCCAAATCGGTTTTTGTTTGTTTGTTTTTTTGAGACAGAGTCTCGCCCTGTTGCCCAGGCTGGAGTGCAATGGTGTGATCTCGGCTCACTGCAACCTCCGCCTCTGGGTTCAAACGATTCTCCTGCCTCAGCCTCCCGAGTAGCTGGGATTACAGGCGCCTACTACCACGCCCAGCTTATTTTTGTATTTTTAGTAGAGACAGGGTTTTACCGTGTTGGCCAGGCTGGTCTCGAACCCCTGATCCCATGATCTGCCCGCCTCAGCCTCCCAAAGTAGTGGTATTACAGGCGTGAGCCATCGCGCCCGGCTGCAATTTTTTTTTTTTTTTTTGGAGGATTAATGGTAATATACTGTAAATTCAGTAAAGCACTGGGCATTACCAGATACACACACCTTAGCACTGTGAATAACATGAACTATCATTTTAGCAGTTTAAGTGTACCTTGTAATCAGCCCTAGGGCAAATGGTATCGAGGTGTTTTATTTCCAGAAGTCTCAAAATAGGCTGGAATAAAAATTTGGGGAATTCATCAACACAGACAATGGGTCCACGTCCTGCAGCTGCAGCTGCTGCAGCTACTCCTGCTCTGCACACCGTTCCACAGTATAAACATGATGCGGGAGTTCGCAATACTCAGCAACATCTTAATGCACAGCCACAAGTTACAATGCAACAGTCTGCTTATTCATGTACAAGGTCAGGAACATTTGATTGCTTCCATGTTGGCATCTGCCCCTCCTCAAGAGTAAAAGCAAATGTTGGGTGAACGGCTGTTTCCTCTTATTCAAGCCATGCACCATACTTTTGCTGGTAAAATCACTGGCATGTTGTTGGAGATTGGTAATTCAGAACTTCTTCATATGCTTGAGTCTCCAGAGTCACTCCATTCTAAGGTTGATGAAGCTGTAGCTGTACTACAAGCCCACCAAGCTAAAGAGCCTGCCCAGAAAGCAGTTAACAGTACCACCGGTGTTCTAACTGTTTAAAATTGATCAGGGACCACGAAAAGAAACTTGGCTTCATCGAAGAAAAATATCTAAACATCGAAAAACTTAAATATTATGGGAAAAAATTGCAAAATATAAAATAAAAAAGGAAAGGAAACAGCCTTATGTACCGAGCAAATGCCAGGTCTAGCAAACATAATGCTAGTCCATGATTAAAAAAAAACACACACAACAAAGTAAAATATAAAAAATTAATGTTTTATACACCCTGGGAAAAAGAATTTTCAGCAAAGTACAAAAATTTAAAGCATTCCTTTCTTTAATTTTGTAATTCTTTACTGTGGAATAGCTCAAAATGTCAGTTCTGTTTTAAGTAACATAATTGATAACTCAGCAAGGAAACGTAATTTGGATTATAAAATTCTTGCTTTAATAAAAATTCCTTAAACAGTGGAAAAAAAAATTGGGAAATTGTTAAACGGTTATCTCAGCCCCTTATTACATGTGCTCTTGGCCCCAATTATGACAATTTGAAATATTAAATGACTAGAAAGATTGAAATGCAGCTTTTTAAAAATATACCCTGCTGGGTGCAGTGGCTCACATCTGTAATCCCATCACTTTGGGAGGCCGAGGCAGGCAAATCACAAGGTCAAGAGATCGAGACCCTCCTGGCCAGCATGGTGAAACCCCACCTCTACTAAAAATACACAAATTAGCAGAATGTGGTGGCACACACCTGTAGTCCCAGCTACTCGGGAGGCTGAAGCAGGAAAATCGCTTGAACCTGGGAGGCAGAGGTTGCAGTGAGCCGAGATAGTGCCACTACACTCCAGCCTGGTGACAGAGTGAGACCATCTCAAACAAAATATAAATATATATGTATATATATGCATATATATGTGTATTTATATGCATATATATGTATACATATACGTGTGTGTAGATATACACGTATATGTATATATATACACATATACACATACATATGCACATATATACATACACATATGTGTGTATATATGTGTGTGTGTGTGTGTGTGTGTGTGTATGCCAGCCAGTTTATTAGTATGCAAGTAAATGCACTTTAAAGTTAGTTGCCTTGGGCAGCCATCAGCATTCCAAGAACTTTATTGCTGAGAAGATATTTAGAACTCGTTTAAATAGCTTTTAGAAACAACTTTATGAACCACTGCAAAAAGCAACCGTATTCAATTTGTTCACTTTATTTGCTACCCTTGAGATGAATTTGCTGTTTCCAAGAATTATCTTTTTTTTTCTGGATGAATGGAGATTTGCCATCCTTAAGCATATTCAGAAATGTACTATGCACTCTAAAAGCAATAGCAAACAAAGCATTTCCAAATAATCAGTTTAGTAGTATTTAGAGTAAGTAAATGGCTGCTGAGGGTAGTACTTTGAAAAGATTATTACAGCTCCTTCAACATTTGAAGCACAGGGAGAAAGACAATCCCCACCCACAAAGAACCAGCATTTAGTGAGGAGACATGTAAATAGATAAAATAGTAGGCTGGGCACAGTGGTTCACGACTATAACCCCGGCACCTGGGGAGGCTAAGGTGAGCGGATCACCTGAGGTCAGTTGTTTGAGACCAGCCTCACTAACATGGTGAAATCCCATCTCTACTAAACATTCAAAAACATCCAGGTGAGGTGATGTGTGCCTGTAGTCCCAGCTACTCGGGAGGCTGAGGCAGGAGAATCGCTTGAACCCAGGAGGTGGAGGTTGCAGTGAACTGAGATCACGCCACAGCACCCCAGCCTGGGAAACAGCAAGACTCTGTCTCAAAAACAAAAAATAGATAACATAGTACCAAAACCTTAAGAAATGTACATACTGTAATTATCCATCTCCATTCAAATATGTTGTAACTGCTAGATCTGGTGTGTGTTTGAGGAGTAAAGTTTATGGGTGAATAAGGGCTCATCTGAATCTCGTTTGTTTTCTTGTTTCCTCAGGAGATAAATGTGTATTGTGCTCCTACTATTAATACGTTCTTGGCATTCTGCTGGTCTGTGGTTTCTCTTCCCTGTGTCTTAGGTAGGGTGGGGACCTGAAGTCTAAAATATTGCTGAGTTTCTCAGTGGACAGTGTTGGTAACTGTGGTGTTCCTACTTCTTAAAATTCACAATTTGTCTTCTATATGCACCAAATGCTCTAGAATAGCACTGTCCAGTAGAATATAATGCATCACCACATGTAGTGTTAAATTTTCTGGCAACCACATTACAAAAGGTAATGTGTAAAGATACTAATTTTAATAATGTTTTCATTTAACCCAGTAAATATTTAAACATGTAATCAATATAAAAATTATTAGTGGAATATTTGTATTTTTTTCATACTGAGTTTTCAAATTCTGGTGTGTATTTTACACTTATAATACATTTCAATTTGGACAAGGCACATTCCAAATGCTTAATAACCACAAGTGGCTAGTGACTACCATACTGAACAGTGCAGCTCTAGAACAATATGGAGGAATGTGATTAAGGTAAGTAGGATGCAAATGGGGTTGACTTTTAAAAGTTCGCTCATGAATGTGCATAGGCACATCTTACCTGCTCAAGTACACCACGCCAGAACTAAAGCCTCATTCTTTTAATTGTGCATCAAAACTGTCCAGGCTTACAAGGCTTCCACCTTTCTCCTTCCCTTTAAAAAAAAAAAAATTAAATTTTTTTGAGACAGAGTCTCACTCTTGCCCAAGCTGGCATGCAATGGTGTGATCTTGGCTCACTGCAACCTCCGCCTCCCGGGTTCAAGCGATCCTCCTGCTTCAGCCTCCCTAGTAGCTAGGACTACAGGCGTGTGCCACCACACCAGGCTAATTTTTGTATTTTTAGTAGAGACGGGGTGTCACCATGTTGGCCAGGCTGATCTCGGACTCCTGACCTCACATAATCAACCCACCTCAGCTTCCCAAAGTGCTGGGATTACAGGTGTGAGCCACTGTGCCCAGTCCCCTTCCCTTTTGCGGTTAAAAGAATACACTCCCAGCTGGGCGCAGTGACTCATGCCTGTAATCCCAGTACTTTGGGAGACTGAGGCGGGTAGATCATCTGAGGTCAGGAGTTTGAGACCAGCCTGGCCAACACGGTGAAAATCCATCCCTACTAAAGATACCAAAAAAAAAAATTAGCCGGGCATGGTGGCGTGCGCCTGTAATCCCAACTACTCGGGAAGCTGAGGCAGGAGAATTGCTTGAACCTGGGAGGCGGAGGGTGCAGCAAGCCGAGACTGCGCCACTGTCCTCAAGCCTGGGCAACAGAGTGAGACTCCATTTCAAAAACAAATACATATATACATACACTCCCTACCAAAGTTTGAAATCTATTAAGAATTAGCAAAAGCAAAAGAACTTGGCTGGCTGAGGATCCTGTGATTAGAAGTTAGGAAAGCCTACCTCAACTGCAGCATTATATAGCGGCCGATAAATAGCAGTTGTTTATTTATTGCAGGAATGAGCACCCAAACTTTTACATAGAGCTTCTCTTAGTTCAGTTCGTAATATATGTTAAAATAATACAAATAAATAACTTCCAAGCAGTTCATCTGAAATAGCTGTATTTGAATATTCCTGGCATTTGTTAGGAACAGCTAACCTGGATTTACCATCTGTTTCCACTTTGTAGTTAAGTACTAAGTGATACCATATGTTTAAGTGAGTTTTAAGTTAGTTTTCTGGGGTGGAAGGAGAAAAGTTGACAATATGAGAATAAAGGGCTGCCAGATCAGAATGAAAGCAAGTATTTTCCAACACCAAGTCTCTAATGCCATTTCTGAAAGTGTGTTTTGTTTTGTTTTGTTTGGCAACATGGAGTGAAATATTAACAGTCCTCTGAAGAAAGAGCCTTTGGAGTTGAGGTTTTGGAGAAAGATGATTCGTTTGACTTAGTTTGTGCTTTCTGTGTGAGTGTAACATAACACTTTCTGTGGCCTTTTTATTTAAGAATCTGAAAACCAGCCGGGCATGGTGGCTCATACCTATAATCCCAGCAATTTGGGAGGCCGAGGCAGGAGGATCACTTGAGGCCAGGAGTTTGAGACCATCTTTGGCAACATAGTGAGACCCCGTCTCTATATAAAACAAACAAAATAATCTGAAACCCTACTTAGTAGTAGAGGACAGATGTTGGTTTCTAGCGTGGGTAACTCCAACCTGTCTGTAGTACATGATTCCAACTGCTTACTTGGAAGATGCCAGAGAAGCACATCACTCAGTCTTTCTCTTTTTCTCTTTCTTTCTCTTTCTTTCTTTCTTTCTTTCTTTCTTTCTTTTTTTCCTTTCCTTTCCTTCCCCTTTCTTTCTTTCTTTCTTTCTTTCTTTTTCTTTCTTTTCTTTCTTTCTTTCTTTCTTTCTTTCTTTCTTTCCTTTCTTTCTTTCTTTCCTTTCTCTTTCTTTTTATAATCTTGGGTGTAGCCCGATCTAGATTGAAGGTAAAAATTCAGGAAAATTCATTCATTCTGTTTTGCCTTGGCCCTCCCCTTTCCTGGAAGAAACAAAATAATGGAACAGTGTCTGTTGGCACGCAGGTACAAGATTGCTCCTAAAACGGGAGACCAACTCAACAATCAACTAAGCCCAAATTCTGCCCAATCGTTCTGATGGAAAAGAAACTTTCCCCTAATAATGACGCTATCTTTTTTTTTCCTTGCTGCAGTAGGCACTGAGAAGTTATCTTCTTCAGCATCTGAATTAATCCCCTTTCCCCACTTTTGGGGACCAGAAGCATCTATGTATTTAAACAGGAAAATCACTCAGTCTGATCTGCTAAATAGAAATTACATTCCAAGCTTCATTTTAGTATAGGTGCTGTTTAATAGCCCTTGTACAGACATGGGCCCTGACTGAACCCTTTCTCTGTCTTTTAAAGACAGGTCAAAACCACCTGCAGGGAAAAAAAAAGCTGGAGAGGACATTTGGTTCTTTGCTTCTAACCTACCCCAAGATGTTCCCTTCAGTATTGTTATTGGTATGGTTGATTTTTTTTTTTTTTTTTTTTTTTTTTTTGAGAGAGAGAGAGTCTCACTCTGTTGCCCAGGCTGGAGTGCAGTGGTGTGATCTTGGCTCACTGCAACCTCCACCTCTTGGGTTCAAGTGATTCTCCTGCCTCAGCCTCCCAAGTTGCTGGGATTACAGGCCCGCACTACCACACCAGGGTAATTTTTGTATTTTTAGTAGAGACGGGGTTTCGCCATGTTGGCCAAGCTGGCCTCAAACTCCTGACATCAGGTGATCCACCGGCCTCAGCCTCCCAAAGTGCTGGGATTACAGGCGTGAGCCACGACAGCTGGCCGGTATGTTTAGTTTTTTAATACCTTATAAGTTAACTGCCCAGCATATATAAACTAGACCTGACTTAGGCCTTATTTCGTGTTCCAAAATTTCAGCTTATAAACCAAAGCCTAGAAATGAGTGGGCTAGATTCCTGACTCTGACATCTTTGTGGATGACTCAAATATCTACCTATAACTGTTCCAAAGAGGTACCATGAGACTCACAGGAAAGTATACTGCAATTTATACCATCCACCCTCTCCGGTCACCACCACTCTACTACACACTCTTTGCTCCCACTGAAAGGTTAACATGAACTGCCAGCGTGTCCTTGAAAGGGAGGGGGAGATAGAGAGATGGTTACAGATTGATGAGTAGGTCATATACCAAAATATGTTGAATGCTTATTAGCTGCCAGGCCTTTTTACATTTGTCCTCTTAATGTGTTATTCATAACAATTTGGGAGCAATTGGATATTTGCATTTTATAACAGAATCAGAGGTTAAGTGACATGCTCCAGGTCCCACTGCCAGTATTGATCATTCAAGAAAATATTTAAGCTGGGCACAGTGGCTCATGCTTGTAATCACAACACTTTGGGGGGCTGAAGTGGGAGAATTGCTTGAGGCCAGGAGTTCAAGACCAGCCTACACCACATAGTGAGATCCTGTCTTTACATAAATACATAAATAAATAAATAAATAAATAAATAAATAAATAAATAAATACTAGGAATCTATGTCTCAAGCACTGTTCCAAGTACAAGGGGTACTGTGGTCAACAAGACCAAGACCCCTGCCATCATGGAGGTTGCATTCTAATAGGGATAGGCAGATAATATTTTTGTAAATACAAATTCAGATAGTGCATTAATGCTGGGAAGAAAAGAAAATGGGGTGATGTGATTGTGACTGAGATGCGATAGGGTCGTTGGAGAAAACCTGAGGAGTTGATCACAAGCTGAGACCTGAATGAATAGATGGAGGCAGAACCTTCCAACCCCAGGGAATGAACTCAGCTCATTATCTGGAAGGAGGAAAAGGGGCAGTGTTAAAGTGGGGAAGCAGTACGAGATAAGGCAGGGCTGGTTCATAAAGGTTGTATAGTCCAAGGAAGGGAGATAAAATTTCATTCTGAGATGAGAAGCTGTTGGAGAGTCTTAATCATAGGAGTGAAATACTCTTACTTAAATAATACTAAGTGGCAAAATCAGGGCTAGAAGACAGATCTGACTCTAGGGCCACTGCACAACACCACAGCAGAAGACTTTCCCATACCTATCCTTTCCTTCCCCAGGTGGAAGTGCAGGGAAGCTGGGTACACAGTACCCTGGAGACGGCTCTGCCTTGCAGAGACGGCTTTTGACTTCTCTTTCCAGGTTTCCTTCCTTTCCTAAGAAACTCAGCTTGTGAGATCCATATAAACAGTGATGTGGCTTTTCGTGTTATTTTAATCTAATCTGGTTTGAATGACCTTAAAAAAAAAAAAAAGTTAAGACGGAGTCTTGCCCTTTTGCTCAGGCTGCTCTCAAATTCCTGAGCTCAAGCAATCCTTCCACCTTGACATCCCAAAGTGCTAGGATTACAGGCGTGAGCCACCACAGCCGACCTGAATGACCTTTTTCTGCCATCACTGAGAAAATTATCAGATAGGACCCAATATCACAAATTAAACAAAACAAGTTTCTCCCTGATAACTGGGCCAGCATTATTTTGTTTGTTCACTAATAACTGTAGGGATAAGGGTTGTCCAGATAATGAAGAAAAGGGACAGCTGAGTTCTTAATTTTTTAAAGAGCTGATTACACAAATCCTTTTCATTAGATGCCTCTTGGTGATTTCTTTACTTGTTAGTGATTTTACTGATGGGTAACCTAAATTCAACAAGTAAATTTAACATATATTTTGGAACAGCTAATATGCCCAGTCACCCAATCCAGCTTCCTACACTGCAAATCATCCTGACTCAATTGGTGGCAGAAAAATGGGAGACTGGATTAGCTGTTTCCAGTTATTGTGGGGATATGGGGTCCCAATCTTGGCATCCAGGTTCTTAGTTCTGGGTTTCAGACATAGGTACACAAGTTCTGGGGCAGCTATGGGAGCTAAAGGAAAGACAATTACTGAGCATAGGAGGCCAGCATAGGAGGCCAATCTACATGGAAATTAGCTCCTTTTCTGCTTGTTTTGATAGCAAACATTGCTTCTCTAGTCTAGATAATTAGGTCCATCTTACAGTCCTACCTCATCTCTCTTTCATGCCACTAATTGTTGGGGTGGATCTGATGGTGATTTCCTAGCCACATTCCCTCTGGATCCCAGCGAAGTCTAGGGATTTTTAGGGTTGCAGGTGAGTGCCCATGGAGCCTGACTCATCTGCAGAGGTGTCTTCTCAGGCTAAACAACAAGTTTTGGGAAGAGGCCCTAGTTCAGTTGGTGTGAAAAGAGATAATGGCCTCCTGAGTTGCTATGATATGGGCTTTAGTCCTATTTAGGACACTCACTTAGGAAAGTTAACTCCTGGGGGCTTCCCTGCTCAACCCCCCTCAAACTTCCCTCTATCTTTGTTCCTTCAAACAATCTATTCATCTGGAGATCCAACTGAATTATTAGAATGTGTCTGGATAAGGACATATGGCCCCAGGAACTTTGTTTAAGAGGCAATATAAGGGTCCAAGACCTTTACAGAAATGAGTGATAATCTATTGAGCAAATGGTCCATGGAGAGTTGAAGTGGGGACCTAAATTTGTAGTGAGAAGAATAAAGGTTTAGGAGCCAGTCAGGCTTAGATTCATAGTCCTTTTACAAGCTGTATGGTTTTAGGTAACACACTTACCTTCTCTGAGTCTCAATTACTCCCAATTCTGCAAAGTGGGAGTAATGACGCCTACTTTGTTGGGATGCTTAGGGATCACATATGTAAATTTCCTAACACTTTAATGGTAGAGACATTATATTGAACTATAATTAATAAGGTAGAAAATCAGTACTACCCAGCAAGGGAGGAGGTAGCTGGGCCAACCTCCAGTGGCTGTGAGGTCGTGATTTTCAGACATTTTTCAAAGATTTTCAGACATTTTTCAAAGACTGAGTGTGTGAACTGGGACACCAGCTTCAATAAAGATGAAAACAAGCTGGACACAGTGGCTCACACCTGTAATTCCAGTGCTTTGGGAGGCCAAGGAGGAAGGATCACTTGAGGCCAGGAGTTCAAGCCTAGCCTGGGCAGCATAGAAAGACCTTGTCTCTACAAAAAAATAAATAGCCGGGTGTGGTGGCACATCACATGTCTAATCCCAGCTACCTGGGAGGCTGAGGCAGAGGATCACTTGAGCCCAGAAGTTTGAGGCTGTAGTGAGCTATGATCACACCACTAGACTCCAGCCTGGGCAACAAAGCAAGACTCTATCTCTTAAAAAAAAAAAAAAAAAAAAGATAAATACATTGGCCAATGATCTTTGGATATCCAAGAAATTTTACCAGGTTTGTGTGAAGATGACAGGCAAGGAGACAGACACAGGTGCTCTAGAATAATACTTGTCCATTGTGAGACAGTACGAAGTAAACAAAAAAGCTCATATAACAAGTCCTTGCTTTACTAGGTAGGTATACTAGGATTACACCTAATTGCCTGCGAAGCAACAAATCAATGGCTGAACATTTGTTGCTATGGCAACCTTTTTTGCTCAACATCTAGCTGCTGTTTAGAGGCTACAACAGGAACTAGATAGGCAAATAATTAGATATATCAGGCATAAAACCAAACAAAAAAAATATGCTGGTGAAATAGGATAATTGGCATACACACACACAAAATCTTACAAAGGTTCTTTTAAAATGTGCATGTGTCTTGACAAAGATTCAATACATGTTGAGTGACGCTAAAAAAGAAATTTTGGATACAGCTAGAAAAGATTGAGAAGGGAAAGAAATGTGAAAAGTGTAGATTTTTAAGCCCAAGGAAAACTCTTCTCAGGAACCAGGGACTCTCAGAATCTTGCCTAGAATTTTCCTGTAATTGGAGGTCCTTTAATTTGAAGGTCCTCTTTGCTAGGAATGGCAGCTCCCAGGTATTCTTTGTCAATCTTTTGAAAAATTTTTATTGAGGCAATATCTTGCTCTGTTGCCCAGGCTGGAGTGCAATGATGAGATCATAGCTCACTGCAGCCTTGACCTCCTGGGCTCAAGCAATCCTCCTGCCTCAGCCTCCCAAATAGCTGGGACTACAGTCACACACCACCAAGCCTGGCTATTTTTTATTTTTTAATTTTTAGTAGAGACAAGGGCTTGCTATGTTGTCCAGGCTGGTCTCTTAACTCTTGGCCTCAAGCAATCCTCCTGCCTCAGCCTCCCAAAGTGTTGGGATTACAGGCATGGGCCACCACACCCAGCCTATCAACCTTTTAGACTCTGTTTCTAGGAACCTTCTATTTTTAATCAGCATCTCAAGGTCTGAGTTAAACTGAGATTTTCCTTTGTTCTTCTGAAAGGAGTGAAGCTATTCCTAGGTCAGAGATAACCTGCAAAAAAACCACGGAGGCCATTCATCCAGAGGGCACCCCTCCTCGTATTACGTCATCCACCACACAAAACCCTGCTAACTTTTCCTCAACATGCGCAGGATGTTTCAAGACTTCAGCCATCAGAGATTATAGCTGAGAAAAAAAGCAGTATTAGACCCTTCATTCTTCTCCAATACTGTTCAACTTTACCAACCCCATAGTATTGTTCCTTTAAGTCAAATTGTTTTTCTTTTGATTACAGAAGAAATTTCCTGATGGTTTACACCAATGACTCATAAATCTGTATCTCTAGACGTGATCCCTCCCTGGAACTTTAGTTTTTCGTAGTCGTTTGTTGAATATCTCAACCAGAATATTCTGCAGGCACTTTAGATACATGGAATATCTTCCATCTCAATAGGTGTCACTATGTAGTGTTCAGCAGTGGACTTGAACTGCTAGGCCTAGCTAATGAGTGGGCCATTTCTCAACAGAGAGGATCATGAAATAGGCAAGAAGTGTCTATGAAATCTTGAACATGACTGAGCCAGAACTGAAGGCTTCCTGTAAAGAGTTAGGAGTGGAGGCCCAGCTTAGTGTCTCACGCCTATAATCCTAATACTTTGGGAGGCCCGGGGGGCAGATCACTTGAGGTCAGGTGTTCAAGACCAGTAGAGATGGTGAAACCCCATCTCTACTAAAAACACAAAAATTTGCCAGTGGCAGGTGCCTGTAATCCCGGCTACTCGGGAGGCTGAGGCAGAAGAATTGCTTGAACCTGGGAGGTGAGGGTTGTAGTGAGTGGAGATCGGGCTCCATCTCAAAAAATAAAAAATAAAAACAGGAGGAGAGGTTAGAAAATCTACCCTAGGGCCGGACGCAGTGGCTCATGCCTGTAATCCCACCACTTTGGGAGGCCAAGGCGGACAGATCACCTGAGGTCAGGAGTTCAAGACCAGCCTGGCCAACATGGTGAAACCCCATCTCTACAAAAATACAAAAATTAGCTGGGCATGATGGCAGGTGCCTGTAATCCCAGCTACTCAGGAGGCTGAAGCAGGAGAATCACTTGAACCTGGGAGGCGGAGGTTGCAGTGAGCCGAGATTGCGCCATTGCACTCCAGCCTGGGCAATAGAACCAGGCTCTGTCTAAAAAAAAAAAAAAGAAGAAAAAAGAAAAGAAAATCTACCCTAGGCCAGGCACGGTGGCTCATGCCTGTAATCCCAAAACTTTGGGAGGCCGAGATGGGTGGATCACTTGAGGTCAGGAGTTTGAGACCAGCCTCGCCAAAATGGTGAAACCCCACCTCTACTAAAAATACAAAAGTTAGCCCAGCGTGGTGGTGGGTGCCTGTAGTCCCAGCTACTCAGGAGGCTGAGGCAGAAGAATCGCTTGAACCTGGGAGGTGGAGGTTGCAGTGAGCCGAGATCACGCCATTGCACTCCAGTCTGGGTGACAGAGCAAGACTCTGTCTCAAAAAAAAAAAAAAAAGAAGAAGAAGAAGAGGAAGAAAATCTACTCTAGTAATATATATTTAAGTATATGACTGCTAAAAAAAATGTTGAGCTACCTAGAAGTGGAAAATCCAGTAGAAAAGTAGAACTCTCAAGGGAAATCTGACCAACAAGAAGAGCTAGAAGAATTTTGATGTAAGGGAATGTGATGGAAGTGTGGGCAAGTTGATGCTGGAAAGTACATTGGTGAAAGTTGTTGAGTTTTGAGAGCTCCAAAGAAGAAGGTTAGATCTTAGGACAGTAATAAAGGTTGCAAAGTCTCAGTACTGCCCTAATAGTTGTGTAACATTGGGCCAGTCATCTGCCCTTTTGGCATCCCAGTGACCCTGTTTGTGAAATAAGGGATTTGGCCTAATTATTTTCCAGCTAATTCAATGTTTTATTTATTTATTTTTTACTTTCAAATAATTATAAGTTCTTCTCTCTCTCTTTTTTTAATTGAGATGGAGTCTCGCTCTGTCGCCCAGGCTAGAGTACAATGGCACGATCTTGGCTCACTGCAACCTCCGCCTCCCAGGTTCAAGTGATTCTCCTGTCTCAGGCTCCCAAGTAGCTGGGGTTACAGGTGCACCACTATGCCCAGCTAATTTATGTATTTTTAGTAGAGATGGGGTTTCACCATGTTGGTCAGGCTGGTCTCAAACTCCTGACCTCATGATCCGCCCATCTCGGCCTCCCAAAGAGCTGGGATTACAGGCCTGAGCCACCGCACCCAACTGAAATAATTATAAATTCACAGGAATTTGGAGAGATAGTAGAGAGGTAATGTATGCCCTCCACCCAGTTTCCCCCAATGGCTACATCTTAAGTAACTATAATACAATATCATAACCAGGAAATTGATACTGGTACAATGTGTGTGTGGTAGTTCTATGCTATCTTATAGTGTTTAAATCCTTACAGCCACCATAGCTATGAAGATACATAACTATTCCATCATCCTCAAAGATCTCCCTTACCTACCAATTTATATTCATACTCATACCTGCTTCACCCCCACCACTTTCCAACCCCTGGCAATCACTAATTCCTCTATCTCCATCATTTTGTCATTCTGAGAATGTTATATAAAAGGAATCACACACTCTGTGACTTGTTAAGACTGGCTTTTTGTCATTAGCCTAATGCCCTTGAGACCCATCCAAGTTGTTGCATGTATCAATCGTCTCTTCCTTTTTATTGCTGAGTAGTGTTTCATTGTGTGTATGTACCACAATGTTTAACCATTCACCTGTTATAGGACTTTCTGGTTGCTTCCAGCTTTTTGATATTACAAATAATTCCATGAATAATCATGTAGAGGTTTTGTGAGGACATAGGTTTTTACTCCTCAGAGATAAATGCCCAGGAGTACAGTTTTGGGTTGTGTGGTAATACATAATTAGCTTTTTTAAAAACTGGCAAACTATTTTCCACAGTGGCTGTAACATTTTACATTCCCACAGCAATGTATGAAAGAGATAATTTCTCCATGATCTCACCAGCATTTGGTATTATTTGGTAATATTTTATTTTAATTAATTAATTAATTTATTTATTTATTTATTTTTTTTGAGACAGAGTCTCGCTCTGCCGCTGGGGCTGGAGTGCAGTGGCCGGATCTCAGCTCACTGCAAGCTCTGCCTCTCGGGTTTACACCATTCTCCTGCCTCAGCCTCCCGAGTAGCTGGGACTACAGGCGCCCGCCACCTCGCCCGGCTAGTTTTTTGTATTTTTAGTAGAGACGGGGTTTCACTGTGTTAGCCAGGATGGTCTCGATCTCCTGACCTCGTGATCCGCCCATCTCAGCCTCCCAAAGTGCTGGGATTACAGGCTTGAGCCACCGCGCCCGGCTATTTGGTAATATTTTATAACCATTATTTAGCTGTTCTAATGAATGTGTAGTAACCTTCATTTGCATTTCCCTAATGCAAGTAATGTTGAACTTTTTCTTTTTTCTTCTTTTTTCTTTCTTTTCTTTTCTTTTGTCTTTTCTTTTCTTTTCTTTTATTGAGACAGGGTGTCACTCCATCCATTACCCAGGCTGGAGTGCAGTGGCACGATTATGGATCACTGCAGCCTTGACTTCCCAGGCTCAAGTGATCCTCTTGAGAAGGCATTTCGCCATGTTTCCCAGGCTGGTCTTGGACTCCTGGGCTCAAACAATCCTCCCACCTCAGCTTCCCAAAGTGCTGGTATTACAGGTGTGAGCCACTGTGCCCAGCCTTGAACGTCTTTTCATGTGATTATGTGCCATACATATATTGTCTTTAATGAAATGTGTCTTTATGTCTTTTGCCCATTTTTAAATTGGGTTGTTTGAGGTTTTTCTTTTTTTTTTTTTTTTTTTTCAATATTCTGGATATGAGTTTTTTGTTAGGTATGTGATTTGCAAATATTTTCTCCCGGTGTTGCTTGTCTTTTTATCATCTTAACAAATTCCTTTGCAAAACAAAAGTTTTTACTTTTGAAGTCCAATTTATTATCTTTACTGTGAATTGTGCTTTTGGTGTCATGTCTAAGAAACTCCTCTCCAAGCTCTAGGTCCTGAAGATTTTCTCCTGTTTTCTTTTAAAAGTGTTGTAGTTTTACATTTTACATTTAAGTCTATGATCCCTTTTGAATTTATTTTTTTTCTTTTTGCCTATGGATAGCCAATTACTCCAGCACCATTTGTTAAAAAGTTTATCATTTCTCAATCAAATAATTTGTGAAAAATCAGTTGGTCATACTTGTGTGCCATACTATGTCAAGCTTCTCTATTCTATTCCATTGTTCTATACATCTGTTCCTCTACCAATACCACACAGTCTTAATTACTATAACAATAATAAGTCTTAAAATCACATGGAGCTGGGCACAGTGTTGAATGTCTGTAATCCCAGCTATTTGGGAAGCTGAGACAAGAGGATCCCTTAAGCCCAGGAGTTCAAGGCCAACCTGGACAACACAGCAAGATTTTGTCTCTAAAAAGAAAAAAAAAAAAATCAGATGGAGTGATTCCTCCCACTTTATTCTTCTGCAAATAGCAGAATGATAGTATATGTCAATTTTTCCCAAATTGACATCTTTGTTGAGTCTTTCAGTCTATGAACACAGAATATCTTTCCAATTATATATGTCTTCCTTGATTTCTTTCATCAGTATTTTGAAATTTTCAGCAGAGATCCACTGTACATTTTGTTAAGTGTGCATCTAAGTATTTCATTTTCATTGTAGTGATTAGAAATGCTATTGCATTTTCAACTTCAATTTCTGCAAATTCATTGATAGTTTATAGAAATGTGATTGATTTTTGTATGTTGGTGTGTTGATATTATATACTGAGGCTGAACTTACTAGTTCTATAAGGTTTTGGTATATTTCTGGGCATTTTCTATGTAGACCATCATGTCATCACCAAATAGTTTTATTTATTCCTTTCCAATCTATATACAACTTATTTATATTCCTTGCTTTCTTGTTTTGGCTAGAACTTCCAATACTCTGTAAATAAGAGTGGTGGGAGTGGATTTGTATTTGTAGATGCTCTTTATCATGTTGAAGTAGTCCCTCTTCATTCCTAACTTGCTGCAAGTTGTTTGGTTGTTGTTTTTTTTAAATCATGAATAGGTGTTGGATTTCGTCAAATGCTTCTTCTGCACCAATTGGTAGGATCATATAACTGAAAAAAGATCATAGGATTCTTAATTTGTTGATATCTTTCTCTTGTCTGATTGTTCTAGCTAGGACTTCTAGTACTATGTTGAATAACAGTGGGCATCCTTGTAGTGTTACAGATCACAGACAAAAGGCTTTCAGTTTTTCCCCATTTGGTATGATACTAGCTGTGGGTCTGTTGTATATGGCTTTTATTATGTTTAGGTATGTTCCTTCTATCCCAAGTTTTTTTGAGGATTTTTATTATAAAGGATGTTGAATTTTATCAAATGCTTTTTCAGCATTCATTGAAATGATCATATGATTTTTACCCTTAATTCTATTTATATGATGTATCACATTGATTGATTTGTGTATGTTGAACCATCCTTGTATCCCTGGGATAAATCCCACTTGGTCAGGATGAATGATCTTTGTAATGTGTTGTTGAACTCAGTTTGCTAATATTTTGTTGAGGATATTTGCATCAATATTCATCAGAGATAGTGGCCTGTAGTTTTTGTTTTTTTTTTTTTTTTTTTTTTTAACATGTCTTTGTCTGGTTTGGGCATCAGAGTAGTACTGGCCTTGAAGAATGAGTTTGGAAGTATTCCTTCCTCCTCTACTTTTCAAAATAGTTTGAGTAGGATTGGTATTAGTTATTCTTTAAATGTTTGGTAGAATACAACAGTGAAGCCATTGGGTTCCAGGTTTTTCTTTACTGGGAGACTTTTTATTATGGCTTTGTTTTCATTACTTGTTATTGGTCTGTTCAGGATTTGGATTTCTTGCGTTTACAATCTTGGTAGGTTGTATGTATCTAGGAATTTGTCCCTTTTTTCTAGATTTTCCTATTTATTGGCATGTAGTTGCTTGTAGTAGCCACTCATGATCCTTTGAATTTCTGTATTATCAGTTGTAATGTCTCCCTTTTCATTTCTGATTTAATGTATTGGGATTTTCTTCTTTTTCTGAGTTAGTCTGGCTAAAAGTTTGTCAGTTTTGTTTAACTTTTCTAAAAATCAACTTTTTGTTTCATTGACCTTTTGTATTATTTTTATTTCTATTTTATTTTATTATATCTATTTCTGCTCTGATCTTTATTATTTCTTTTCATCTACTAATTTTGGCTTTGGTTTGCTCTTGCTTTTCTAGTTCTTTAAAAGGCATTATTAGATTGTTTATTGGAAGTTTTTCCTCTTTTTTTGATATAGGTACTTATAGCTATAGAATCCCCTCTGAGTACTGCTTTTACTGTATCCCATAGGTTTTGGTATGTTGTGTTTCCATTATTATATGTTTCAAGAAATTTTTCAATGTCCTTCTTAACTTCTTCATTGACTCACTGTTCATTCAGAAGCATATTGTTTAATTGCCATGTATTCATATAGTTGCCTTGCCAAAATTCCACTTTTTTTTTTTTTTTTTTTTAAACAGAGTCTCTCTCTGTCACCTAGGCTGGAGTGCAGTGGCATGATCTCAGCTCACTGCAACCTCCACCTCCCGGGTTCAAGCCATTCTCCTGCCTCAGCCTCATGCATAGCTGGAATTACAGGTGCCTGCCACCATGCCCCACTAATTTTTGTATTTTAGTAGAGACGGGGTTTCACCATGTTGGCCAGGCTGGTCTCAAACTCCTGACCTTGTGATCCTCCCACCTCAGCCTCCTAAAGTGCTGGGATTACAGGCATAAGCCACTGCACCTGGCCCCAGTTTTTTTTTGTTTTTGTTTTTGTTTTAAAGTTCTAGTTGTATTCCATTATGGTCAGAGAAGATGCTTAATATTATTTCAAGTTTTTGAATGTTTTAAGACTTGTTTTGTGACCTAACATATGGTCTATCTTTGAGAATAATCCATGTGCTGAGGAAAAGGTTTGTTCTATACCTCTTAGAAAAAATGTTCTGTAAATATCTGTTAGATCCATTTGATCTATATTGCAGATTAAGTCTGATGCTTCTTTGTTGATTTTCTGTCTGGAAAATCTGTCCAATGCTGAAAGTACAGTGTTGAAGTCTCCAACTATTATTGTATTGGGGCCTATCTCTCTGCTTAGCACTAATAGTATTTGCTTCGTATATCTGGGTGCTCCAGTGTTGGTTGCATATTATTTACAATTGTTACATCCTCTTGCTGAATTGATCCCTTTATCATTATATAGTGCTCTTGTCTCTTCTTATAGTTTTTTCTTCTTGAAATTTATTTTGTCTCATATAAGCGTAGTGACTCCTGCTCTTTTTTGGTTTCCATTGGCATGGAATATCTTTTTCCATCCCTTTATTTTCAGTCTATGTGTGTCTGTTTTTTTTTTTTTTGTTTGTTTTTTTTTTTTTTTTTTTTTTTTTTTTGAGACAGAGTTTCGCTCTTGTTGTCCAGGCTGGAGTGCAATGGCGCAATCTTAGCTCACCGCAACCTCCGCCTCCCAGGTTCAAGCAATTCTCCTGCCTCAGCCTCCTGAGTAGCTTGGATTGCAGGCATGTGCCACCATGCCCGGCTAATTTTGTATTTTTAGTAGAGACGGGGTTTCTCCATGTTGGTCAGGCTGGTCTCGAACTCCCAATCTCAGGTGATCTGCCCACCTCAGCCTCCCAAAGTGCTGGGATTACAGGTGTGAGCCACTGTGCACAGCCCTATTCGTGTCTTTATAGGTGAAGTGTATTTCTTGTAGGCAATAGATTAAGGGGTCTTGTTTTTTCATCCATTCACCTACTCTATGTATTTTGGTTGCAGAGTTTAGTCTATTTATATTCAATGTTATTATTGATAAGTAAGGACTTACTCTTACCATTTTATTATTTGTTTTCTAATTGTTTAATGGTCTTCTCTTCCTTCTTTCTCTCCTTTCTGCCTTCCTTTTACTGAAGTGATTTTCTTTGATGGTATGTTTTAATAGTTTGCTTTTTATTTTTTGTGTATCCTTTGTATGTTTTTTGGTTTGAGGTCACACCTCTCCGATTCTCCGAGATTGGTACCTGGTGCCTTATTTAGTTCATTTAGTGAGGTCATGTTTTCCTGGGTGGTGGTGGTGCTAGTATATGTTCTTCAGTGTCTGGACATTCAAAGGTTAGATATTTATTGTAGTCTTCACTGTCTGGGCTTATTTTTTAGCTGTACTTTTTGGGATGGCTTTTCAGATATTTGAAAGGACTTAGGTATTGTGATCTAAGCTGTATCTGCTGTAGAGGGAACCCCAAGCCTAGTAACACTGCAGTTCTTGCAGACTTGTAGAGGTACCATCTTGATGGTCTTGGACCAGATTTGTGAGAATTATTTGAGTTACCAGGCAGATATTCTTGTTTCCTTCCCTTACTTTCTAGCAAACATAGAGTCTCTCTCTGTTCTGAGCTACCTAAAGCTGGGGGTGGAGTGACACAAGCACCCATGTGGCCACCACCACCGTGACTGCACTGGGTCAGACCTGAAGCCAGCACAGCACTGGATCTCACCCAAGGCCTGCTAAAACCACTCCCTGGCTACTGCCTATGTTTGCTCAAGCCTGTAACCACTCCATGGCTACTGCCTGTGTTTGCTCAAGGCCCTGGGGCACTACAATCAGCAGGTGGCAAAGCTAGCCAGGCCTATATCATTTCCTTCAGGGTGGCAGGTCCCCCAATCCCCGGGTGAGTCCAGAAGTGCCATCTCGAGTCAGGGACTGGAGTCAAAAACTTTAGAAGTCTATGTGGTGTTCTACTCTATTGCAGCTGACCTGGTACTCAAACCACACAACCCAGACTTTTCCACTTTTCCCTCCCCTTTCTAAAGGCAGAGGAGTCTCACACCCTAACCACTACCACCCCAGGCCATGAGGAGTACTGCCAGACTATTGCCAATATTCCCTTAAGGCCCAAGGTCTCTTATGTCAGCTTGTCGTGAACGCTGCCTGCCCTGGGCAGTGGGCTCCTCTCTGGCCCAAGGCAGGTCCCAGAAATGCCATCCGAGTCGAGTACGGGAATCGGGGAGTCCTGGGGCCCGCTTTTTACTCTAAGCTCCTGTTGCTGTGCTGGTATCTAAGGTACAAGACAAAGTCCCCTTTGTTTTTCCATCTGCTTTTCTCAAGCAGGAGTTTGGCCCATAGCCACTACAGCTGATAATGTGCTGAGTCTCACCTGAAGCTAGCAAGTCTCAGGCTCACCCAAGGCCCTCGATGTAGTACCTGGCTGTCGCTGCTGGTTATTCAAGGCCCAAGGGCTCTTCAGTTAGCAGGTGACAAATGCTGGCAGGACTAGGTTCTGTCCTTCAGGGCAACAGGTTCCCTTCTGGCCCAAGGTGTGTCTATAAATGTCATTTTGCAGCTAGGTCCTGGAATGGAGGCCTCATGTCTCTGACTGGTGCCCTATCCTACTGTTGCTGAGCTGGCATCCAAGATGCAAGATAAAGTCCTCCCTACTCTTCCCTCTCCTCTCCTCACCTCTCTTCCCTCTCCTCTCCTCAAGCAGAAGGAAGGGGTCTCTTTTGGAGCTGCAGGCTGTGTAGCCTGGAGTTAGGGGAGGGGTGATGCCAGCACTCCCTTGGCTACCCCAGTTGGTGTCTCAGTATATTGTATTTTGGAATATTCATCAACTCAGGTTAAAAGACATCTTCCAGGAACTATTTTCTCATTGCAATCAGATCCATGCATTACGGGTCAACAGCACCCAACTGGTAGAGACAGCATCAGAGGCAGCCCTTAGTCCAAGAGAACTAAGCAGCACCTTGCATGGCCTCTGGATCAATTGCCAGTGAGGGGCTGCCAAACTGTGGGTGGTACCTGAAAGGGCTATCCCAGATGAGCCCCCAATTTGTAACCACCTGACAGGTTCAACTTGCCTGCTGCCCAGATAGATTAATTTATCAAGACAGAGGAACTACAATAGAGAAATACTTTAAAACATGTAGAGCCACCTAAATGGAAGACCAGAGTTTTATTACTACTCAAATCTGCCTCTCCCAAAATTTAGAGGCTAGGGTTTAAAAAAAAAAGTTTGGCAGGCAGGGGGCTAGGCAATGGGTGCTGCTGATTAGTTGGAGATGCAATTATAGGAGTGTGGAAAATGGTCCTTTGTCACTGAGTCTGCTTCTGGGTGGGGGCCACAGGACCAGTTCAGTCATGAGTTGTGGGTCTGAGTGAAGTCATCTGGTCATCAGAAATGCAAAAGTCTAAAAAGACATACCAAAAGGCCAATCTTAGGTTCTTCAATAGTGATGTTATTTACAGGGGTAAGCGGGGAAGTTACAAATCTTGTGACCTCCAGAACAATGGCTGGTAATCATTTAAACCTACATCTTAGAATTCAGGGCCCTTTCATAATCCTAATCTTGTGGACTTTTATTAGTTTTATAAAGGTGGTTAGTTTGGCAAAGGGCTATTATCATTTAAACTATAAATTTCTCCCAAACTTGGCCCACATCCAGGAATGATCAAGGAAAGTCTGGAGGTTAAAGGCAAGAGGTTAAAGGTTAGATGAGATCGCTTCCACTGTCATAATTTTCTCACTGTTATAATTTTGGCTGGGATGAAAGTCTGGGCTCTCTACATAGTCTTCTGTAACTGCCCAGTGAGTTCACCTTGCCTGTTCCCTAGACAGACCCAATTTATCAAGATAGGAAAATTGCAATAGAAAAAGAGTAATTCATGCAGCACTGGCTGTGTGGGAAACCGGAGTTTTGTTCTTACTCAAATCAGTCTCCCCCGGCATTTGGGGATTGGAGTTTTTAAGGATAATTTGGTGGGTAGGGGCCAGTGAGTCAGGAGTGCTGATTGGTTGGCTCGGAGATGAAACTGTAGGGAGTTAAAACTGTCCTCTTGCACTGGGTCAGTTCCTGGGTGGGGTTACGAGATCAGATGAACCAGTTTATTGATCTGAGTGGTGTCAGCTGATCCATCAAGTGCAAAAAAAAAAAAAAAAAAAAAAAAAATCCACCAAGTGCAAAAAAGCACTGATCTTAGATTTTACAATACTGATGTTATCCCAGGATCAATCTGGGGAGGGTCAGAGTCTTGTAGCCTCCAGCTGCATGACCCCTAAACCATAATTTCTAATCTTTTGGCTAATTTGTTGGTCCTACAAAGGCAGTCTAGTCCCCAGGCAAGAAGGGGGTTTGTTTTGGAAAAGGGCTGTTATCATGTTTGTTTCAAAGTATAGACTATAAACTAAGGTCCTCCCAAAGTTACCTCGGCCTACACCCAGGAATGAACAAGGACAGCTTGGTGGTTAGAAGTAAGATGGAGGCCGGGCGCGGTGGCTCAAGCCTGTAATCCCAGCACTTTGGGAGGCCGAGACGGGTGGATCACGAGGTCAGGAGATCGAGACCATCCTGGATAACACGGTGAAACCCCGTCTCTACTAAGAAATACAAAAAACTAGCCGGGCGAGGTGGCGGGCGCCTGTAGTCCCAGCTACTCGGGAGGCTGAGGCCGGAGAATGGCGTGAACCCGGGAGGCGGAGCTTGCAGTGAGCTGAGATCCGGCCACTGCACTCCAGCCTGGGCTACAGAGCGAGACTCCGTCTCAAAAAAAAAAAAAAAAAAAAAGAAGTAAGATGGAGTTGGTTAGGTTGGATCTCTTTCACTGTCTCAGTTATAATTTTGCAATGGCGATTTCACTTCTGTAATGCTACCCTGGTGATGGAAAGGAAGGGTGGTATGTTACAGGAAGATGAAAATGGTTATCTCAGCTTTCTGCCTCACTTTTGCTGGCTGGGGTGGGAGTGGAATCACAGTTTTATCCATGGTGTTTGGCTAGAGTAGAGCAGCTATTGTGTAAAAGTTTTCTATCTTGCTAGGCTGCCCCTTTCCTGGTTATTTGGCTAGAGAGAGCAAGATTTTATTGGG
This sequence comes from Macaca mulatta, assembly GCF_049350105.2. Taxonomy (NCBI): domain Eukaryota; kingdom Metazoa; phylum Chordata; class Mammalia; order Primates; family Cercopithecidae; genus Macaca; species Macaca mulatta. The sequence goes on along the minus strand of NC_133426.1, from coordinate 81,138,871 downwards.
CTTTTTATGTCTGTACCCATTCACATTTCTGGGTTGCTGGCTTCTCCAGCACCACGTCTGAGATCTATGAGGAAAAAAAAAAAAAAAAAAAAGCTAAAAAATCAGGGCACTTACCTCAGGGCACTCAGTACTTAAGTTCTGAGGCTTTTAGCTGGTCTGCTTTTTTCTCTCCACCTTTCAGAATCATTTTAGGTTTGTTTTATATTAAATATTCAGCATTTTAAGCCGTTCTTCATGGGAGGAATAAGAAAAAATACATATAATCAGTCTTTCCAGAAGTCTAAGTCTTGATTTGACATAACTTTAAAAAATGTTTTAAATTTCAAACAACAGAATCATTTTTTTTTTCAGTGTTAAAACCATTATTCTGATTGAAGAGAAGGAAGAAAGGCCCAGCACTCCACAATCTATTGTTTTCCCAGATATTCATTGAACCTTGCTGTACCTCTGTAAATCCTCCAAAGATTCACAGAGCACAGTTTGAAAATCACTGGACCTGAAGTTCTCCACTATTTCAACTCTGACCTTTTTTGGGTCTTCGATTTCCTCCTGGTAGGATTGATAGACTTAACCAATTTGGTTAAGTTTTTCTCACTGAATTTTCTCACTGAATTTTCCCACTGTCTTGTAGGCTGTTTCCCCAGTAAGATGAAATCTTCTTAGGGTCTATCCCAGTTAGATAAATACATCTATTCTTGCATTAAGGTATTTCCCACTAGTATGTGGATTAACTGGTAGACATCAGGAAGTCCTAGCTGGCATACATTTGTAATCAAGTAGAAATGGTGTTTGAACTACAGCAAGTCTGTAGAAAGAAGTAGTGTGACCACCTGTAGAGTTATCAATCACTTTAAAAGGTGCAACCAAAGGGGTTGCAGAGTCAACAGAGAGGGCAGTTCCGGAATAGAAGGCAAGGAGAAGAAAGGCAGTTCAGAAACAGAAGAGAGTGGCAGCAACAAGGACTAAGGTGGAAGTGGCCTTGACAGAGTGCAAGGAGGGTAACAAGAGGGTACAGAGTTCTTTTCAGTTCTAGATTTAGGGCCTGATGTAGATTTTCAAGCTTTTGAAGACACTGATTAAATTTTGAATTAGTCTCTTTCAAGGAGGTAACTAGAGACTCCATTTTTTTTTCTTTTTTCTTTTTAAAATTTTTATGGGTACATAGTAGGTGTATAACTTTATGGAGTATATGTTTTGATACAGACACACAATGTGAAATAAGAACATCATGGAGAATGGGGCATCTATCCCCTCAAGCAATTTATCCTTTGAGTTACAAACAATCCAACTATACTCTTTATTTTAAAATGTGGCGCGGAGCAAGATGGCCGAATAGGAACAGCTCCAGTCTCCAACTCCCAGCGCGAGCGACACAGAAGACCGGTGATTTCTGCATTTTCAACTGAGGTACTGGGTTCATCTCACTAGGGAGTGCCGGACAATCGGTGCTGGTCAGCTGCTGCAGCCCGACCAGCGAGAGCTGAAGCAGGGCGAGGTATCACCTCACCTGGGAAGCACAAGGGGGAAGGGAATCCCTTTTCCTAGCCAGGGGAACTGAGACACACAACACCTGGAAAATCGGGTAACTCCCACCCCAATACTGCGCTTTAAGGAAAGGGGCACTCCAAGAGATTATATCCCACACCTGGCCGGGAGGGTCCCACACCCATGGAGCCTCCCTCATTGCTAGCACAGCAGTCTGCAATTTAACCGCAAGGCAGCAGCGAGGCTGGGGGAGGGGCGCCCACCATTGCTTAGGCTTAAGTAGGTAAACAAAGCCGCTGGGAAGCTCAAACTGGGTGGAGCTCATAGCAGCTCAAGGAAACCTGCCTGTCTCTGTAGACTCCACCTCTGGGGACAGGGCACAGCTACACAACAACAAAAGCAGCAGAAACCTCTGCAGATGCAAATGACTCTGTCTGACAGCTTTGAAGAGAGCAGTGGATCTCCCAACACAGAGGTTGAAATCTGAGAAGGGACAGACTGCCTGCTCAAGTGGGTCCCTGACCCCTGAGTAGCCTAACTGGGAGACATCCCCGACTAGGGGCAGTCTGACACCCCACACATCACAGGGTGGAGTACACCCCTGAGAGGAAGCTTCCAAAGCAAGAATCAGACAGGTACACTCGCTGTTCAGCAATATTCTATCTTCTGCAGCCTCTGCTGCTGATACCCAGGCAAACAGGGTCTGGAGTGGACCTCAAGCAATCTCCAACAGACCTACAGCTGAGGGTCCTGACTGTTAGAAGGAAAACTATCAAACAGGAAGGACACCTACACCAAAACCCCATCAGTACGTCACCATCATCAAAGACCAGAGGCAGATAAAACCACAAAGATGGGGAAAAAGCAGGGCAGAAAAGCTGGAAATTCAAAAAATAAGAGCGCATCTCCCCTGGCAAAGGAGCGCAGCTCATCGCCAGCAACGGATCAAAGCTGGACGGAGAACGACTTTGACGAGATGAGAGAAGAAGGCTTCAGTCCATCAAACTTCTCAGAGCTAAAGGAGGAATTACGTACCCAGCGCAAAGAAACTAAAACTCTTAAAAAAAAAGTAGAAGAATTGATGGCTAGAGTAATTAATGCAGAGAAGGTCCTAAACGAAATGAAAGAGATGAAAACCATGACACGAGAAATACGTGACAAATGCACAAGCTTCAGTAACCTACTCGATCAACTGGAAGAAAGAGTATCAGCGATTGAGGATCAAATGAATGAAATGAAGCGAGAAGAGAAACCAAAAGAAAAAAGAAGAAAAAGAAATGAACAAAGCCTGCAAGAAGTATGGGATTATGTAAAAAGACCAAATCTACGTCTGATTGGGGTGCCTGAAAGTGAGGGGGAAAATGGAACCAAGTTGGAAAACACTCTTCAGGATATCATCCAGGAGAACTTCCCCAACCTAGTAGGGCAGGCCAACATTCAAATCCAGGAAATACAGAGAACGCCACAAAGATACTCCTCGAGAAGAGCAACTCCAAGACACATAATTGCCAGATTCACCAAAGTTGAAATGAAGGAAAAAATCTTAAGGGCAGCCAGAGAGAAAGGTCGGGTTACCCACAAAGGGAAGCCCATCAGACTAATAGCAGATCTCTCGGCAGAAACTCTACAAGCCAGAAGAGAGTGGGGGCCAATATTCAACATTCTTAAAGAAAAGAATTTTAAACCCAGAATTTCATATCCAGCCAAACTAGGTTTCATAAGTGAAGGAGAAATAAAATCCTTTACAGATAAGTAAATGCTTAGAGATTTTGTCACCACTAGGCCTGCCTTACAAGAGACCCTGAAGGAAGCACTAAACATGGAAAGGAACAACCGGTACCAGCCACTGCAAAAACATGCCAAAATGTAAAGACCATCGAGGCTAGGAAGAAACTGCATCAACTAACAAGCAAAATAACCAGTTAATATCATAATGGCAGGATCAAGTTCACACATAACAATATTAACCTTAAATGTAAATGGACTAAATGCTCCAATTAAAAGACACAGACTGGCAAACTGGATAAAGAGTCAAGACCCATCAGTCTGCTGTATTCAGGAGACCCATCTCACATGCAGAGACATACATAGACTCAAAATAAAGGGATGGAGGAAGATTTACCAAGCAAATGGAGAATAAAAAAAAGCAGGGGTTGCAATACTAGTCTTTGATAAAACAGACTTTAAACCATCAAAGATCAAAAGAGACAAAGAAGGCCATTACATAATGGTAAAGGGATCAATTCAACAGGAAGAGCTAACTATCCTAAATATATATGCACCCAATACAGGAGCACCCAGATTCATAAAGCAAGTCCTTAGAGACTTACAAAGAGACTTAGACTCCCATACAATAATAATGGGAGACTTCAACACTCCACTGTCAACATGAGACAGATCAACGAGACAGAAAGTTAACAAGGATATCCAGGAATTGAACTCATCTCTGCAGCAAGCAGACCTAATAGACATCTATAGAACTCTCCACCCCAAATCAACAGAATATACATTCTTCTCAGCACCACATCGCACTTATTCCAAAATTGACCACATAATTGGAAGTAAAGCACTCCTCAGCAAATGTACAAGAACAGAAATTATAACAAACTGTCTCTCAGACCACAGTGCAATCAAACTAGAACTCAGGACTAAGAAACTCAATCAAAACTGCTCAACTACATGGAAACTGAACAACCTGCTCCTGAATGACTACTGGGTACATAACGAAATGAAGGCAGAAATAAAGATGTTCTTTGAAACCAATGAGAACAAACATACAACATACCAGAATCTCTGGGACACATTTAAAGCAGTGTGTAGAGGGAAATTTATAGCACTAAATGCCCACAAGAGAAAGCAGGAAAGATCTAAAATTGACACTTTAACATCACAATTAAAAGAACTAGAGAAGCAAGAGCAAACACATTCAAAAGCTAGCAGAAGGCAAGAAATAACTAAGATCAGAGCAGAACTGAAGGAGATAGAGATACAAAAAACCCTCCAAAAAATCAATGAATCCAGGAGTTGGTTTTTTGAAAAGATCAACAAAATTGACAGACCGCTAGCAAGATTAATAAAGAAGAAAAGAGAGAAGAATCAAATAGATGCAATAAAAAATGATAAAGGGGATATCACCACCAACCCCACAGAAATACAAACTACCATCAGAGAATACTATAAACACCTCTACGCAAATAAACTAGAAAATCTAGAAGAAATGCATAATTTCCTGGACACTTACACTCTTCCAAGACTAAACCAGGAAGAAGTTGAATCCCTGAATAGACCAATAGCAGGCTCTGAAATTGAGGCAATAATTAATAGCCTACCAACCAAAAAAAGTCCAGGACCAGATGGATTCACAGCTGAATTCTACCAGAGGTACAAGGAGGAGCTGGTACCATTCCTTCTGAAACTATTCCAATCAATAGAAAAAGAGGGAATCCTCCCTAACTCATTTTTTGAGGCCAACATCATCCTGATACCAAAGCCTGGCAGAGACACAACAAAAAAAGAGAATTTTAGACCAATATCTCTGATGAACATCGATGCAAAAATCCTCAATAAAATACTGGCAAACCGGATTCAGCAGCACATCAAAAAGCTTATCCACCATGATCAAGTGGGCTCATCCCTGGGATGCAAGGCTGGTTCAACATTAGCAAATCAATAAACATAATCCAGCATATAAACAGAACCAAAGACAAGAACCACATGATTATCTCAATTGATGCAGAAAAGGCTTTTGACAAAATTCAACAGCCCTTCATGCTAAAAACGCTCAATAAATTCGGTATTGATGGAACGTACCTCAAAATAATAAGAGCCATTTATGACAAACCCACAGCCAATATCATACTGAATGGGCAAAAACTGGAAAAATTCCCTTTGAAAACTGGCACAAGACAGGGATGCCCTCTCTCACCACTCCTATTCAACTTAGTGTTGGAAGTTCTGGCTAGGGCAATCAGGCAAGAGAAAGAAATCAAGGGTATTCAGTTAGGAAAAGAAGAAGTCAAATTGTCCCTGTTTGCAGATGACATGATTGTATATTTAGAAAACCCCATTGTCTCAGCCCAAAATCTCCTTAAGCTGATAAGCAACTTCAGCAAAGTCTCAGGATACAAAATTAATGTGCAAAAATCACAAGCATTCTTATACACCAGTAACAGACAAACAGAGAGCCAAATCATGAATGAACTTCCATTCACAATTGCTTCAAAGAGAATAAAATACCTAGGAATCCAACTGACAAGGGATGTAAAGGACCTCTTCAAGAAGAACTACAAACCACTGCTCAGTGAAATAAAAGAGGACACAAACAAATGGAAGAACATACCATGCTCATGGATAGGAAGAATCAATATCGTGAAAATGGCCATACTGCCCAAGGTTATTTATAGATTCAATGCCATCCCCATCAAGCTACCAATGAGTTTCTTCACAGAATTGGAAAAAACTGCTTTAAAGTTCATATGGAACCAAAAAAGAGCCCGCATTGCCAAGACAATCCTAAGTCAAAAGAACAAAGCTGGAGGCATCACGCTACCTGACTTCAAACTCTACTACAAGGCTACAGTAACCAAAACAGCATGGTACTGGTACCAAAACAGAGATATAGACCAATGGAACAGAACAGAGTCCTCAGAAATAATACCACACATCTACAGCCATCTGATCTTTGACAATCCTGAGAGAAACAAGAAATGGGGAAAGGATTCCCTATTTAATAAATGGTGCTGGGAAAATTGGTTAGCCATAAGTAGAAAGCTGAAACTGGATCCTTTCCTTACTCCTTATACAAAAATTAATTCAAGATGGATTAGAGACTTAAATGTTAGACCTAATACCATAAAAACCCTAGAGGAAAACCTAGGTAGTACCATTCAGGACATAGGCATGGGCAAAGACTTCATGTCTAAAACACCAAAAGCAATGGCAGCAAAAGCGAAAATTGACAAATGGGATCTAATTAAACTAAAGAGCTTCTGCACAGCAAAAGAAACTACCATCAGAGTGAACAGGCAACCTACAGAATGGGAGAAATTTTTGCAATCTACTCATCTGACAAAGGGCTAATATCCAGAACCTACAAAGAACTCAAACAAATTTACAAGAAAAATACAAACAACCCCATCAAAAAGTGGGCAAAGGATATGAACAGACATTTCTCAAAAGAAGACATTCATACAGCCAACAGACACATGAAAAAATGCTCATCATCACTGGCCATCAGAGAAATGCAAATCAAAACCACAATGAGATACCATCTCACACCAGTTAGAATGGCGATCATTAAAAAGTCAGGAAACAACAGGTGCTGGAGAGGATGTGGAGAAATAGGAACACTTTTACACTGTTGGTGGGATTGTAAACTAGTTCAACCATTATGGAAAACAGTATGGCGATTCCTCAAGGATCTAGAACTAGATGTACCATATGACCCAGCCATCCCATTCCTGGGTATATACCCAAAGGATTATAAATCATGCTGCTGTAAAGACACATGCACAGGTATGTTTATTGCAGCACTATTCACAATAGCAAAGACTTGGAATCCACCCAAATGTCCATCAGTGACAGACTGGATTAAGAAAATGTGGCACATATACACCATGGAATACTATGCAGCCATAAAAAAGGATGAGTTTGTGTCCTTTGTAGGGACATGGATGCAGCTGGAAACCATCATTCTTAGCAAACTATCACAGGAACAGAAAACCAAACACCGCATGTTCTCACTCATAGGTGGGAACTGAACAATGAGATCACTTGGACTTGGGAAGGGGAACATCACACACCGGGGCCTATCATGGGGAGGGGGGAAGGGGAAGGGGGGAGGGATTGCATTGGGAGTTATACCTGATGCAAATGACAAGTGTATGGGTGCTTACGAGTTGATGGGTGCAGCACAGCAACATGGCACAAGTATACATATGTAACAAACCTGCACGTTATGCACATGTACCCTAGAACTTAAAGTATAATAATGATAAAAAAAATAAAATAAAATAAAATAAAAAATAATAATAATAAATAAAATGTACAGTTAAGTTATTATTGACTGTAGTCACTCTATTGTGCTATGAAATAGTAGATCTTATTCATTATTTCTAACTATTTTTTTAGAGTTTGCCTAATACCAGTTGAAAAAGGCCTCCCAGGCCAGGTGCAGTGGCTCACACCTGTAATCCCAGCACTTTGGGATGTTGAAGTGGGTGGATCACCTGAGGTCGGGAGTTCGAGACCAGCCTGACCAACATGGAGAAACTCCATCTCCACTAAAAATACAAAATTAGCTGAGCATGGTGGTGCTTGCCTGCAATCCAAGCTACTCGGGAGGCTGAGGCAGGAGATTCGCTTGAACCTGGGAGGCAGAGGTTGTAGTGAGCCAAGATTGCACCATTGCACTCCAGCCTGGGCAACAAGAGCCAAACTCCGTCCAAAAAAAAAAAAAAAAAAGTAAGAAAGAGAAGAGAAGAGAAAAGAAATAAAAGAAGAGAGGCCTCCCATTGCTTTTGAGAGGTCCAGAATCCTCTCTGCTCTAATTGTGCATGTAGATAGACTAACTTAGGCATATCAAAAGTTCCCAGTTGTTCCCAACAAAGCTTTGAGTAATCCCGGGTTATTTGCATCCAGGATCCTAAATATTCACAAGAGTTTTTCCCATAGTTTTAAACATATAGGCTGCTGGAGTTCCCAATGGTGACTGGCCAGTGACCATTACTGTAGTGGGTGAACTACTCATAGCACTCACCTAAAGAAGTCAACTTTAGAGTGTGACCTAAAGTCAACTTTAGAGCAGGTGTTCCTGCTTAGTACACAAGCATTAAGGTCTACCTGCAAACAAGATGGATCGCCTTATTTAAAGAAAGTAAAACCTCCTAGATCTCAACCTAAAAGGAGAACATCTTGGATTACAAGAATGTTTACCCAACTCTTTCCTACCATGGCCAGAATACAACCGGACCTTACGGCATCCTTGCTGGCACCTAGGCATTGATTGAGGCAGTAGAGGAAAAGAAATTGGGGGCCACTTTGGATCCTATTCTCATCACCAGAAATGTTAACAAAATGATCATGAGATCTACAGAGGAAGAAAAAATGAGAAAACTTTGATTTTCAGAGCAACAGTCTGCAGAATGGAGAATGTAGCCTCCGGGGAAACTGTGAGTATGCATTCTACAGAAGGGAAGGAAACAGCAGCATTTAAGCCTTCCAGGACTTGTCTTACATGTATATTCATCAGGTTTGGGTTATATCTATAAATTTAGTTTACAGGGAAAGTCAAGCACATGTGCAGTGAGTTAACATATATGTAATATACATATTATGTTCACTTTGGGATGGGGCTTTAACATTAAAATGAGGTTGTTACAGGTAGTTAGGCATAAGCAGGGCAGGAGAGGGCTCTCCCCTCAACCCACCAGGAATGTCAGGCAACCTCCAGGTGATGGCTTAGCAGTACCACACTGCCTCTCTAAAAATGACAATTTGGCAGCTGGTGCCAGGGAGAGACAATCTCCTGATGATCCACAGCTGTCACACTAAAGTATTAATTGAACACAAGTGCCAGGGAGAGGCAACTTCCCAAACAGATAAAAACACTTGAGATTGGTAATTGGCTTCCAGTAAAATCTCAGGAGTTGGGTGAGTGAGCCTGGGCATTAAGAGACAAAATGGTGGATTCCACCAGAAAAGGGAAGAAAGCCTCAGATGGGCATGCATACAACTTCCTAAACACACTGTGCATGCTCACTTCCCAAGCATAAGGAGGGCATTGCGCATGCGGGTAGCCCACCCTTAGGGAAGAATCATGGGAAAGGGGTATAAGATGCCAAAGGGGGCCAGCATATAAAGTCCTAGCATCAAGGTCAAACGCTGCATTTGTCCTTCAAGTTGCTTGCTTGGGTCTCTTCCAAGTGTACTTTCTTTCCTGCTCTAAAGCTTTTTTAATAAACTTCCACTTCTGCTCTGAAACTTGCCTCAGTCTCTTTTTCTGCCTTATGCCCCTCAGTTGAATTCTTTCATCTGAAGAGGCAAGAACTGAAGTTGCTGCAGACCTGTACAGATTTGCCACTGATAACTCAGATACCTTCTATCCCAACAAGGTGGAATTTGCCTTTTTAAGTCAACAGGTGAACTATAGGACACAAAGACATTTTGTGCACAGTCTCTGTAAACTGACTGGAACTGGTTTAGGGTCTTTAGCTGTTTATCAGGAAGGAATTTTTGTAAGGTTGATCTGTCCAGTTGGTGCTACTGGCAGGATCCTCAAGGCAGACGTGTCCCAGTTGGCTGGTGTCAGGCAGTCCACAGGGGTCAGTTGGGCAGTGTTTTGTTAGAACTTGTTCCTGCCTACTTGTAGGAAGGAAAACATTATGGCATTTAACAAACCTTATAGTAATTAACAGTGTAGGAGTACATGACTAAACCCTTTTCCTTGCTATGGTGGCTTACTTTTTTTCTTTTTTAGAGACAGAGTCTTGCTCTGTCATCCAGGCCAGAGTGCTGTGGCATGATCATAACTTACTGCAGCCTTAACTCCTGGGTTCAAGCAATCCTCCTGCAACAGCCTCCTGAGTACATAGCTAGGACTACAGGTGTGTGCCACCGTGTCTGGGTAATTTTTTATTTTTGTAGAAACAGGTTGTCACTGTTTTGCCCAGGTTGGTCTTGAACTCGTGGGCTCAAGTCATCCTCCCACCTCAGCCTCCTGTGCTGTTGGGATTATGGGTGTGAGCCACCGTGGCTCACTGTGGCCACTTAATTTTCTCTCAATTCTCTCATCTCAGCCACAGAGTCCATCTCATCTGTAAGCTGGCAGTATAATGATACTTTTATTTTCATTTATTTATTTATTTATTTTTGAGATGGAGTCTCACTCTGTTGCCCAAGCTGGAGTGCAGTGGCGCCATCTCGGCTCACTGCAACCTCTGCCTCCTGGGTTCAGGTGATTCTCATGCCTCAGCATCCCAAGTAGCTGGGATTACAGGCGCTTGCCACCACACCTAGCTAATTGTTGTATTTTTAGTAGAGAGAGGGTTTCACCAGGTTGGCCGGGATGGTCTCAATCTCCTGACCTCGTGATTTGCCTGCCTTGGCCTCCCAAAGTGCGGGAATTACAGGCATGAGCCACTGCACCCAGCATGTTGATACCTTTAACCCCTGATTTCCTCTTAGTAATTTTCCATCCTCTGACTTCCATCCTGGTCCTTGGCTATAAAGTCCCACTGGCGCATGCTGTATTTGGAGTTGAGCCCAATCTCTCTCCCCCACTGCAAGACCCCATTGCAGTGGTTCTTGTACCTATCACAATGGTCCTGAATAAAGTCTTCTTTACCATACTTGAATAAGTATAATTGAATACTTTTTTAAAAATACACACATGAAAGCCAGGTGCGGCGGCTCACACCTGTAATCCCAGCACTTTTGGAGGCCGAGGCAGGTGGATCACTTTAGGTCAGGAGTTTGAGACCAGCCTGGTCAACATGGTGAAACCCCAACTCTACTAAAAATACAAAAATGGCTGAGTGTGGCGGCTCATGCCTGTAATCCCAGCACTTTGGGAGGCCGAGGTGGGTGGATCACCTGAGGTCGGGAGTTTGAGACCAACCTGACCAACATGGAGAAACCCCATCTCTACTAAAAAAAAAAAAAAAAATATATATATATATATATATATATATATATACACACACACACACACGTATATGTATATGTATATGTGTATATATATGTGTATACACAAAATTAGACGGTCATGGTGGCACATGCCTGTAATCCCAGCTACTCAGGAGACTGAGGAAGGAGAATCACTTGAACCCAGGAGGCAGAGGTTGCGGCGAGCCGAGATGACGCCATTGTACTCCAGCCTGGGCAACAGAGCGAGACTCTGTCTCAAAAAAAAAGAAAAGAAAAGAAAAAGAAAAAGAAAAACCGCATGGGAGACACCCAAGGAAAAATGAGTACAATGAGTAAAAATGAATTTGTTCAACTGAAACAAAGAGAGGTGGGGGTGGGGGGTGGTGCGGTAATGGGGAGGTAACCAGGAAAAGGACAGTAAACAAGGGTAATGTTTGTTATGCAGATATAAGTTAATGTCTTCCCTATGGATAAGAATCTCTCATGATTTAGTCATTCTTTTTTCTTGGTACTGAGGGAGAGACACCCTTGCAAATGAAGATTTTCTTTATAGATGTAAATTTCCCTTATAAAAGGGTAACTTCTATTCTGTATTCAGAGCTTCTCTTGCATCTGCAGTTTCTCAAAACAATCGGCTCAAAATAATCCTTATGCCAAAAAAGGCATATTTTTGAGTGGCATATTCTAGTGTTCTACAATCATATTTTGTGGTGGCATATTCTAGTCTCACACTGTCTTCCCAAGTGGCTGTATCGTTATGCATTCCACAAGCAATGAATGAAAATTTATGGTTTGTCATTGTTTTAGTTCAGCAGGTCTAGTAAATAGCAGTTTCAACAGGTGTGCAGTGCTGTCTCATTGTTCGCTTGTTTTTTTGTTTTTCTAGACCGAGTCACACTCTGTTTCCCAGGCTGGAGTGCAGTAGCGTGATCTCGGCTCACTGCAACCTCCACTTCCCGGGTTCAAGCAATTCTCCTGCCTCAGCCTCCCGAGTAGCTGGGATTACATGCAAGTGCCACCGCGCCCGAACAATTTTTGTATTTTTAGTAGAGACGAGGTTTCACCATGTTGGCCAGGCTGGTCTCGAACCCCTGACCTCAAGTTATCTACCCACCTTGGCCTCCCAAAGTGTTAGGATTACAGGCGTGAGCCACTTGCGCCTGGCAGTGCTATCTCATTGTTGTAATTTGCAATTCCCTAATGATATGTGATATTGAGCATCTTTCTGTATGCTTCTTTGCCATCTGCATATCTTCTTTGGCGAGGTATCTATATCTTACCCATTTTTAATTGGGTTGTTTGTCTTATTTTTGAGTTTTGAGAGTTCTGTGAGTATTTTGAATACCAATCCTTTCTCAGATATGTATTTTACAAATATTTTGTCCTGTCTGTGACTTGTGCTTTCATTCTTTGAACATGGTCTATCACAGACATGTATAACATTTTTAATACTATAATATCCATATTATTAACTTTTGTGTGTGGATCAGCTCTTGGCATTGTATGTTAAATCTCATCACCAAACCCAAGGTCACATAGATTTTCTTCTATGTTTTCTTCTAGATTTTTGATACTTTTGCATTTCTAATTTGTCTACGGACTATTCTGAGTAAATTCTTGCATAAATTTTAAAGTTTGTATCTATGTTTATTTCATTCCATATGGTTTCAAATGACTTGTTCCTGCAGCATTTTTGTTAAAAACCAGGATAGTGGGCTCCATTATAGTTTGCATTTCCAAAATTACGGCACTGAATAATCTGCACATTTACTTTTTTTTTTAATTTGAGATGGAGTCTCACTTTGTTGCCCGGGATGGAGTGCAGTGGCACCATCTCGGCTCACTGCAACCTCCACCTCTCGGGTTCAAGCGATTCTTTTGCCTCAGCCTCCGGGGTAGCTGGGATTACAGGCGCGCACCACCACGGCCAGCTAATTTTGTATTTTTAGTAGAGACGGGATTGCACCATTTTGGCCAGGCTGGTCTCGAACTCCATACTTCTGGTGATCCACCTGCCTCTGTCTCCCAAAGGGCTGGGATTTAATTGAATTTAATTGATTCAGCAGGACAGCCAGGAGGGGGCGCACGGCTACCGCTACACAGTGAGTGCTGAGACTCACGCACTGTCTCTGGTGGCCAGCAGGGGGCGCGCGAACCCGCCTTTTCTGACCCCATGATGCGCCCTGTGTTCCACTTGCGGAGTTCAGCACCAAGCCAACTTCAAACACAAGAGTTTCGTTTTCCTCAGCACAGACCTAATGGGGCACCGTCTCGCTTTGGGACAACTGGAGACAACGTCAATGGTGCGTAAAAACCTTCCTGCTCGCAGCCGTGACTACTGAGGGGCAGTAGGTCTTCAGAGTACCCAGGAGAGGAAGGGCTTCATGTGGAAAATTGGAAATCAAAAATCCTGCTGTTTCCACCACACCTCAAGGTTCTTCTCCACAACCAAGGTATAGTGTCCACTAACATTATGTCCACACAGTGGCCTCTTAATACTAATATAACATTCAGACTCTTACAAGAGCAATTGGTTTCACAGCTTTGGCTGATGTGGATTTGGGTCAGGCTTAGCCTCTATAACAAAGTTTGATATTGTCTCTGCTTTACTGACATGATATTGACGTGGTTGTTTTAAAAAGTAGTTTACTTCCCAATAATTTCATACTTGTAGAAAACCTGCAACAGCAGTACAAAGTACTGTTTATCCTTTCTCTTAGATTCCCCAGTGGTTATTGCTGTATCAGATTCCCAATTTCACACAAAATACTCCAGTATATTTTACCCAAAGCAGGGATACTCTCCTAGGTAACCATCACATAATCCCCAAATCAGGAAGTACCAGATTTCTACCTGACATTCCAATCTGCAGACCCATTTCACCTTACCACCTGCCCCAACTGGGAGAAAAAATGTCTTTTTCCATTCAGCTCCAGTTTTCTTTTTCTGGAACTGTTCCTGAAACTGTCCCTCAGTTTCACAACCTTGGTAGATCTAAAGAGCAGAGATGACTCCAAACTAGATTTGCCCAGTGTTTCCTCCTGAGCAGACACACACCCTGCATTCTTGGCAGAAACACCCTGGCCTGATGCTACGTCTCCTCAGTGTAGTCCACCGGGAGGAGCACAGATTCACCTGCCCACTGTTGGTGAACTCAACTTGATAATGGCAAAATACTGATCCACAAACATAAATCTCATGTCACTTTTTTTTTTTTAACGGAGTTTCGCTCTTGTTGCCCAGGCTGGAGTGCAATGGCGTGATCTTGGCTTACCACAACCTCTGCCTCCCGGGTTCAAGCGAATCTCCTGCCTCAGCCTCCCGAGTAGCTGGGATCACAGGAATGTGCCACCATGCCTGGCTAATTTTTGTATTTTTAGTAGAGACGAGGTTTCTCTATATTGGTCAGGCAGGTCTAGAACTCTCGACCTCAGGTGATCCACCTGCCTTGGCCTCCCAAAGTGCTGGAATTATAGGTGTGAACCACAGCACCCAGCCCATGTCACTCTTCTGATTTAACTTCGGCAATGGTTTCCCACTGGCCACAGGGCTTGAAAAATACATTCAGCTCTCCTTATTAGCAGATTCCACATCCATAACCAAACAAGGATCAAAAACATAGTATTCGTGGGATGTGAAGCCCACATATATGGAGGGTCAACTTTTTGTATCCACAGATTTCACAGGGCTCACTATAGGACTTGAGCGCATGTGGATTTTGGTATTGGTAGGGGTCCGGGAACCAATCCCCCATGGATACTGAGGGATGACTGTAGTTTCATATTACTATTATTTTGTTAAGGTTTACTACATCTATTATTAGAAGGGATATTGTTCTGTAGTTTTCTGTTCTTGTGATGTCATCCCTTTGTTTGATATGTTTGGTTTGATCTGGGATTGGGGTTGGATATAGTATTTAGGCTGTTTAGGATTAGAAGGTTAGGATTTAGATTTTAGGGGTTAAGGGATAAACAGGTTTGAGGTTTAGAATTAGGGTTAGGCTTAGGGTTGAGGCTGGGGCTAGGGCTAGGGTCAGGGTTTAGGGGTTAAGGGGATAAGGCTAAAGGCCAGGTGCAGTGGCTCAGGTCTGTAATCCTGGCACTTTGGGAAGCTGAGGTGGGTGGATTGCTTGAGTCCAGGAGTTCAAGACCAACCTGGGCAACATGGTAAAACACTATCTGTACCAAAAAAATATTACTTTTAATGGCAAAATCCGCGATTACTTTTGTACCAACCTAAATACAAAAAATTAGCTGGGGCCATGTGAGATAGCTCACACCTGTAATCCCAGTACTTTGGGAGACCAAGAAATTTGAGACTCTTGAGGCCAGGAGTTTGAGACTAGTCTTGCCAACATGGTGAAACCCCGTCTCTACTAAAAATTCAAAAATTAGCCAAGAGTGGTGGTGCACACCTGTAACCCCAGCAACTTGGGAGGCTGAGGCATGAGAATTGCTTGAACCCAGGAGGCGGAGGTTACAGTGAGCCAAGATCGTGCCACTGCACTCCAGCCTGGGTGACAGAGTGAGACTCTGTCTCAAAATAAATAAAATAAAATAAAATAAAATAAAATAAAATAAAATAAAATAAAATAAAATAAAAATTAGCCATGCATGGTGGTGTAGACCTGTAGTCTCAGCTACCTGGGGGGCTGAGGCAGGAGGAGGATCACTTGAACCTGGGAGGTCGAGGCTGCAGTGAGCCAAGATCACGACACTGCACTCCAGCCTTGGTGACAAAGTGAGACCTTGTCTCAGAAAACAAAACAAAACAAAACAAAACAAAAAGCTAGGGTTAGGGTTTTGGCTACAGCTACAGTGAGGGTTGGGATTGTTTCACTATTTCCTTCCCTTCTCTCATCATTACCTTGTGGTTAACTAGCATCCCTCCAGGCTAACACCTTGCCTCTCTACTACATTTCCACCTGGTCTTCTCCTTCTTTGGTCCTTCCACTCTTGTCTGGATTGTGGATCACCAAGTATTTACATGTATTTCAGAGGCTGCTCTGTGGAGCTGAAAGTCTCAGGGAGGAGAAAAGTGCACAAATTTGCACTCACCCCAGCTTACTCCTGTCATGCAGGTATCTTTGCCTCTCTCCACTGCCACCTGCTCTGATAGTTGAGTCCACACCCACAGGGCCTATTTCTCCATCTGCAAGAGGAAGTGATCTCTAAGGCCCTTCTGGTATAACCCCACCAGTGAGCTCTCCCGGGTGCACCCTCACCATTCTGCTCTCCTCCATCTACCCCCACAGTGTTGTGCAGCCCCGGAGTCCCAGGAGCTTGGTTGGGCAGGAAGCAGCAGGATCGTGACCAGATACTGCCAGTCAAGGCCAGTCATGCCGGGTCAAATCTGGTAAAAAAAAAAAAAAAAAAAAAAAAAAAGTGAAGACCCATCAAGGTCAGTCTAAGCCAGCCAAAGCCTGTAAAGACTGGTCAACGTCAGTCAAAGGTGTTCAAGACCAGTCAAAACTAGTCAAAGCTGGTCATGGCTGGTCGACTCTGGGAAAAGCCAGTCAACTCCAGTCAAGGTTAGTCATGACCATTTAAGACCAGTTGAAGTTTGTGAAAGCTAGTCACAACTGGTTATTGTCAGTCACAGCTGGTGAAGTCTAATTATGGCTGGTCAAGGCCAGTCAAAGCCAGTCATGGCTGGTCAAGACAGGCCAAATCCAGCATGGTTAGTCAAAGCCAGTCATAGCTGGCCAAAGCTGGTCATGGCTAGTCAAGATAGGCCAAAGCCAGTCACAGTTGGTCCAGGCCAGTCATAGCCAATCAAAGCTGGTCACAGGTAGCAAAAGCCAATCACAGTTGGTTAAGACCAGTCATGGCTGGTTAAAACTGGTCCAGGCCAGTCAAAGCCAGTCACAGCCAGTAAATACAGGTCAAAGCTGGACACAGCTGGTCTAAGCCATCAAAATCAGCCAATTCTGGCCAAAGCCAGTCATGACCAGTCAAACCCAGTCACGTGTGGTCAAGACCAGTCATGGCTGGTAAAAACTGGTCAATTCTAGTCAAAGCCAGTTATGGCTCATGAAGGCCAGTCACGACCAGTCAAAGCTGGTCATGGCCAGTGTAAGCCAGTCAAAACTGGGTAAGCTCTGTCATGACTGGTCAAAGCTGGTCATAGCTGGTCTAAGCTGATCAAAACCAGTCAGTTGTAATCAAAGCTGGTCATAGCCAGTCATGGCTGACCAAGACAAGCCATGGCTGGTTACAACATGTTCAGACTGGTAAAAGCCAGTCACAGTAGTCACAACTGGCAAAGACCAGCCAAAGCTGGTCATGGCTGGTCTAAGCCAGTCAAAACTGGTTAAGGCTGGTCACAGCTGGTTAAAACTGGTCCAGGGCATCAAAGCCAGTCACAGCCAGTGAAGACTGATCAAATCTAGCCACAGCTGGTCAAGACAAGCCAAAGCTAGTCATGGCTGGTCAAGGATGGTCACAGTAGGTCCAAGCCAGTCACAGCTGGTCAGGGCCAGTCAAGACCAGTTAAGGCCAGTCAGAGCTGGTGACAGCCAGTCTACCAGTCATGGATGATCAAGACCAGTCAAAGTCAGTCATGAATGGTCAAGATCAGTAATGGCTGGACATAGCCTGTCACGGCTTGTTACTGGTGGAGTTGGAGTCAGGGTTGTGATCAGAGTCTGGTTTAGGGTTTAGCATTAGGATTAGAGCTGGGGTTGGTGTTGGGGTTAGGCTTAGGGTTAGAACTAGGGTTAGATTTAGGGCTAAGGTTAAGATTAGGGAATTATTTTTTGAAACCTTCTGTCTCATAGTATGATCTGGAATAGATTATATGGTATTAAAATAGACTGCTTCTTGGAAATGTGCAAAAAAAAATCACCAAAAAATAGTTTGATCCCAAATAAATAAAGGAAAAATGTATAAAGATAACTTTTCTCTTTTATTTCAGTTTTTCTACAAAATTGATGGATATATCATGGATTGCCTTAATTGTCCAATAATATAGAGAAAATAAAAGCCTAACAAACTAAGCACAATGCCCATTGCATTATTTATTCATTGATCATTGATTGAATACCTGCAGCAGGTGAATTGATTTGCTGAGTGTTGGGGTTTGTATAACAGATAAAAACAAAAGGTTTTCTTTTCCGCTTATACTACACACACTAAACACATAACACTTCTGGCCACCAATTATGAGGGTTTTCCCACATTGACAAATGTTCTTATTCTCTGCAGACACCAGCTGGATCCATTCCATTCCATCTTATTCCATCTCATTCCATCCCATCCCATCCCATCCCATCCATCCCATCCCATCCCATCCCATCCCATCCCATCCCATCCCATCGCCTCCCATCCCCTCCCATCCCCTCCCATCCCATCCTATCCCATCCCACTCCACCCCTTAACCCCACAGGTTAAGGGCACAGTCCCACAAGAATCCTCCCTGCTTCAGATGCCAATTACAAGTCCCAGGTTGTCACTTGCACTTCTGACTGACTAGCTTTAAATTGGGTATCCTATGACCCCTGACTTGGGTTGGATAATTTGCTAGGAGAGCTCACAGAACTCACAGAGACACTTGCTTACATTTACTGGTTTATTATTTAACAAAGGATATAAAACAAGATACAGATGAACAGCCAATGAAAAAATATATAGGGTGGGGTCCGGAAGGGTCCTGAGTGTAGAGCTTCTGTCCTTGTAAATTTGTGATGTGCTACCTCCTGGCATGTAGATGCCTCAGAGCTTTCTGAACACTTCAGAAGCTTTGTGAACCTAGGAGCTTTCTGAATACTATAGTTTAAGGACTTTTATAAAAGCTTCATCACACAGGCATGAAGTTTTCTGAATGCCAACCTAGAAAGCTTTCCGAACACCATAGTTTAGGGACTTGTATGGAAGCTTCGACACATAGCCATGATCTATTATTACCTCATTTTCCAGCCCCTCTCCCCTTCCCAGAGGATAGGAGATAGAGTTGAAAGTTCCAAGCTTTTTATCACAGCTTGGTCTTTCTGGTGACTAGTCCCCATGCAAAAGCCCACCAAAACTTGCCTCATCAAAACAAAAGACATTCTTATCACTCAGAAAATTCCAAGAATTAGGAGCTCTGTGTCAGAAGTCAGGATCAAAAACAAAAACAAAATGTTCTTTTTTTTTCTTTTTTTTGAGATGGAGTCTCTCTCTCTGCCACCAGGCTGGAGTGCAATGGCGCAATCCTGGCTCACTGCCACCTCTGCCTCCCGGGTTCAAGTGATTCCCCTGCCTGGGCCTCCTGAGTAGCTGGGACTACAGGCGCACATCAACACGCCCAGCTAATTTTTGTATTTTTACTAGAGATGGGGTTTCACCATGTTGGCCGGGATGGTCTCGATCTCTTGACTTCATGATTTGCCCGCCTTCGTCTCCCAAAGAGCTGGGATTACAGGCATGAGCCACCACACCTGGCCACAAAATGTTATTTGAACAAAAATGTTCCTAACACTCCTATTACTCAGGGAATTAGAAGAATTTTAGGAACTCTGTGCCAGCAACAGGGACAGGAGACAAAACATATATTCCTTGTTATATCACCATATCACAGAGATATAAGGGTTTCACCAAAAACAAAGGTAGAAAATTATGAACCTGAAATTACTAATAATTGGTTAAAGGGGACAAAGGTGATAGTGTAGGAAGAAGCTGGTTCACAAAAACCCAATGTACAAGTTAATTATACATAAATTTAGTATGTATTTGTGTTAGTGTGTATATGCATGGAAGAAGAGATGTATTAAAGGATTGTCACTTTATTTCTGTCACTATATTGCTGCCATAACGTATAAGCATAAATGTAGCATCTTAATACTCATTATCTCACAGTTTTAATGGGTCAGAAGTCCAGGAATATCATGGCTTAACTGGGTTCTCTGCTTAGGGTCTCACAAAGATGCGATCAAAATGTAATCTGGGATGCAATTCCTTTCTGCAGGCTCTGGAAAAGAATCTGCTTCCAAGTTCACTCAGGTTGTTGGCAGAATTTAATTTCTTGGCCAGGTGTGGTGATTCACTCCTATAATTCCAGCACTTTGGGAGGCCGAGGCGGTTGGATCACCTGAGGTGGGGAGTTCAAGACCAGCCTAACCAACATGGAGAAACCCCATCTCTACTAAAAATACAAAATTAGCTGGGCATGGTGGTACATGCCTGTAATCCCAGCTACTCGGGAGGCTGAGGTAGGAGAATCGCTTGAACCAAAGAGGCGGAGGTTGCGGTGAGCCGAGATCACACCATTGCACTCCAGCCTGGGCAACAAGAGCGAAACTCCGTCTCAAAAAAAAAAAAAAAAAAAAAAAAAAAAAAAAAAAAAAAGAATTTAATTTCTTGTAGGACTGAGGTTTCCATTTCTCACCAGCTGTCAGCTAGGGCATTTCTCCTAAGAACTTCAGACTGCATGTATTTCTTTTCACACGGCACTCACATCTTCAAACCAGCAATGGCATGTCAAGTCCTCACACTTCAAATCTTACTTTTTTTTTTCTTTATTGATAGGGGTCTTGCTATACTGCCCACGCTGGTCTCCTGGGCTCAAGTGATGCTCCTGCCCCGGCCTCCCAAAGTGCTGAAATTACTAAGCCTGAGCTACCACACTCGGCCTAAATCTGACTTTCTTTTCTGTTCCTATTCTCTGCTTTTAAGGGCTCATGTGATCACATGAGGTCCACCTGTATAATCCAGAATAATTGCCGGATCTTAAGGTCAACAGGTTAGTTGCTTTAATCACATCTGCAAGGTCCTTTTTGCCATGTGATGGAACATATTCATGTGAGTAACCCCAGCGAGTGAAGATCATGGGGATCAAAATTCTGCCTACCACAGTCAGCAGAAAATTAATTGCAGTCACCTCAAGGTAGAAAAATTTTAAATGTTCTCTATTTTTATCCACATACATTCCTAAGTTGTTTGAATTTTTAAAATGATTTACATGTACTAGTTATAATCAGGAAAATAACTATTTATTCTACAGTGAAATAAAGCTCACTGGTGTAACAGCCCTGGCTCTTCATTATTGATTAGTGTTGGTGGTGGGGGTGGGAGTTCTGCAGCCCCCCAGTGCCTTCGCATCGAAAGGATATATTATCCCATCCTGTCACTTTTTTGCTTAAGACTATCCAACTGCTCCCCTTGCTTTCACAATCTGGGAACGATAAGATTCATTTTTGGGAACTGAATCCTAGGTGGGGATCTGTGTGTCACTCCATGCCAGTTGCCCAAGATGGTATGCTGAGCCTTTGCAGCAGGTTGCAGGACTTGAATTTTTCAAGCCTCTTCCAGGAGAAGATCGCTTCCAGTAGAGTCCTTTGGATACAAGCAGCCCCAGAAAAGCTCTGATTTTCCACAGTCCTTTGGGAGACAGCAGGAGGACCAGCTCCCAGGTATCATGTGCCAGGTTAACAGGCTAGTAAACTTCATCTCTTGGCCACTCTCAGGCCCAACTAGAGAAGGAGAAGAGCAAACCCACCAGTCTGCTGGCCTTTTCTGGGCTAAGGGTTAATGTTTCTGGGAATCCAGTCTTCTAGGTCAAAATGATTCCTGCTTTCCTTATAAGAGATCAGCACAAATCAGGTTTGTGAGGGATGAAGTGAGTCCTCTATGTCCTTTTCAATGACCGGTAAGGTGACTGACTTGAATATTCTCCGTGGAGGAAGTGGTGAGTCTATGTGCTATCAGGAGCTTCCTAGGGTTGATAGAGTAGATGGTCCCTTCAAGTTCAGAATGTGCATGGATGAGCAGAGCTGCCTGGGCTATGCCTGGCCAAAGCTGAGCAGAGGTCCCACAGAGCAGAGGCCTATGTTTGGGGCAGGAAGAGTCTGTTTGGGGCAGACTTTGCAGAGATACTATGAATGTTCCTAATATGGGAGGAACCTACTACGGGTCTTTCCTTAGGTGCAAGGTAGAATATAACTTCAAATAAGGAAGATGAAAAGAAAAATATGTTTCTATGCATCTATACTTACACATCTAAATATCTGTCTCTGCAGGGAGCATGGGCTGGAGTGTTCTTGGCAGTCACCTCTTGCAGGAGTATTAAGGGTCAGGAGCGTATGAAGGAAATACTCTTTATTTTTACTATCTGAAATTTTTAACAAGTGTTTATATTATGGGAGAGAGTGACCATGACATTAATGTCAGGAACTAGCAGCCTGTCCCTCAGTTTTGTCTCTTCCCTGGTCTGTGGCCATGACCAAAGGCTTGGCAGTCTCCCAGCCTGTGGCAGTCCTCTCAGTCCTAGGCTCAGCAGCTTCTGTTGTTCTAAACATATAGTTTGCTCCATCCTATGGGAAAGAGAAAAGGGCCTGAGGGGGTCATGAGGCTCTTTTCCGCCTGACATTGGTCCTTAGCTGGATTCCACAGGTGTTTAGGGCCACTGGTCATTTAAGTTTACATAGCAGTCTTCTCCAAAATCCCTGGCTTTTTTTCGTCATATAATCTGGGAATTATGAGAAATAAGTGTGATACAGCCAAGAAGGGAAAAGGTATTTAATACCATGATTGTGAAATATGAGACCTGAGGTGAATGGGAAGGTCAGTAGGATAGAGCATATGAAATTGAGGCTCTTGGTGGAAATGAGGAGGTTGCAATTAAGGGTATGTTTCCTGGAACCTCGGTCCCTCCCTCTCCACACTTTCCAGCTGCTAAAACACTGAGTATGTTCCTTCTCTATTCCTAAATTAACCCCATGGTTATAGCAGTCTCTTTCTTAGATCATTTTACATTCATTCCAGCCTTGTCAAGACAGTGATCCAGACATAAGTACAGTTCTATTGCACAAATGATGCAGATTCATATGGAAAATTAGATTCACCTCTCCTTCCACCCCTACATCCATAGTCCCTGCTCATTTCTGTATTAAACCACTCTAGTCAGAGCAACCCACGATGTAAATTCATTCTGTATTCAACTCAGCATCTCCCAGAAAGCTAATCAGAAGGAAAAAGTACAGCCCTAAGGCATAGGATCACAGAATAAGAGAAACAAGTATGTTCTTAAGCTCTTCCACCCACAACCTGTATACTGCCAGATCACTCATGCCACACCCACCCAATCTCAAGCACACATCCTTCTTTAAAGGTGCAATAAAATGTCGAGCCAAAATAACCAATTATTCAAGCATTTACTTCCAACATATAAAAAAGGAAACTGCAGAGCTGTTGATCAGCTAGGCATAGATGGCTTTATTCCCCTTCAAGTTTCTCTGTTTTACCGCTGCCCCCATCTCAAAATTTGAAGTTTTCGAGAGGGCTATATCCCAAAGCAAACGGTGAGCTGGGCCCTAGGGAATCTTGGGTGTGCTCCCAGCTTTAGCAAGAAGGAGAGGTAGGTTGACAGTGAGGCTGAGGATAATGCTCTCACCTCAAGTGCATGGTGAAATGTCAGTAATCTCTGGAACAGTGGTCACTCAAGACACAAGGATGAAACACAGGTAAAGCTCACCTAACAAAACTCCCTGAAATGGTAAATTCTCCATGGAGCTCACTATACCAACCAAGAACTTAGGGTGATTAGGTGAGATAGCTTCATCCCACAAACAACAGAGCATAAACTCCTTCTATTGATCCTTCATTGGGCGTGTCTAGGAAATTAGACTTACTATATGGGAAGCAGCAATGATATCACCAAGGTCATGTAGGTCATGTTTCCAGGAAAATGTAATGAGCAGGTAGTTCCAGAAAGGAATCCCTGGCAACCATCAGTTGAGCTTCTTACTATGCAGGTTATAGAGTAGTGAACAGACCAGGCTTTTCTTTTTTCTTTTTCTTTTTTGGGACGGAGCCTAGCTCTGTTGCCCAGGCTGGGGTGCAGTGGTGCAATCTTGGCTCACCTCCTGGGTTCAAGCGATTCTTCTGCCTTAGCCTAGTGAGTAGCTGGGATTACAGGCACGAGCCATCATGCCCATCTAATTTGTGTATTTTTAGTAGAGACAGGGTTTCACCATGTTGGCCAGACTGGTCTCAAACTCCTGACATCAACTGATCCACCTGCCTCGGCCTCCCAAAGTGCTGCAATTACAGGCGTGAGCCACCACGCCCAACCAAGGCTTTTCTATAATGTGCCTTTGCCACCCTTAGACTGCATAAAGGACCTTGATCAAAAGTTGATGCATTGCTGGTTTGTGGTCATGCCTGTGTTCCTGTTTCTGTGAGCTCATCTCCATCTTTCTTTCTCTGGTTTTTCTTTTTTTTGGGCCTCCCAGCTTTGTCTGGAAGTTTCAGACTCAACATCGTGTTTCCATTTGCTGAACAGAATAGAAGCAACAACAAAACCCCAAACTAAAGCAATGATATTGGGAATTCTTCCAATTCATTTTATTGGGGTAAAGCCTATATTGTTTTCCAAACATTTAGCAGCCTCTGATGGTTTGTAGAAGAAAATACATAAGAAACAAACATATTATATGGATATTAACCAAAATCTGTGAAGAAATCAGTTGGATAGACAAAGGTGAATAAGGTATGTTGGTTTGAAGCTCCTGTGCTTTGTCAACATATTAAAAGTGTTTCTGGATTTCATCAGTTACAACTATTTACTGAACTACTGAAAGGAACTAGCTTTGCATGGAACTCGACTTTCCCTGAAACGACTCCTCCTGTTTTCTAGGCCCAACCATTTGTGGATGACAAGTGAGTCGTCATCTTGGAGGGACCAGGCTTGGATGCTTGAAGCTATTCACCCTGAAGGAAAGGCTTAGGCTAGAACTTACTGGGATCTGGAAAGTTAGAGACCACCAAAAATGTGGTACTGAGGGGTAGGGGCTGCTAGAAAACACCAAACTCCCTTGTGGATATGAAGAGTCTCTCAACTGGGACCAGACAAGTTGAGGTGGAGGGTAAAGGCCACATTTGGGAGGCATATACAGAACAAGTTCACCTCACTGAGGTGTGTGGGCAGGTGTTTATTTATTTATTTATTTATTTATTTTGAGATGGAGTTTTGCTCTTGTTGCCCAGGCTGGAGTGCAATGGTGCAATCTCGGCTCACCACAACCTTCGCCTCCCAGGTTCAAGTGATTCTCCTGCCTCAGCCTCCTGAGTAGCTTGGATTACAGGCATGCGCCACCACGCCTGGCTAATTTATTTTTTGTATTTTTAGTAGAGACAGGGTTTCTCCATGTTGGTCAGGCTGGTCTCGAACTCCTGACCTTGGGTGATCTGCCCGCCTCGGCCTCCCAAAGTGCTGGGATTACAGGCGTGAGCCACCATGCCCACTTGTGGGCAGGGGTTTAGACATGTTCTTCCCCTTTCTTTTCCCAGGGGCTATCTTGGGAGCTCCCTTACCTTTTTGCATAATAGTTGCTGCTCTTTGCCATTTCCTCTCTGTAGCTTGATGCAGGGCTGGAAGTCTGGAAGAGAGGAAGCCCTGGACTAACTGTGTTGACCTCTTAGACATGCAAATCCTTTCTCATGAGAACAGAGCCTCCCAGGAGCTGCTCCTCATCCTCCCGTCCCCAAATAACCAGTCCAAAGAATTCTTCCTTTGGTGGCCTGTGGGCATCAAGCAAAGCCCTGGAAATTAGCCCTCAGTGATGATAATTTTATTGAATCATGAGAGAAGGACTGAGGGAGTGGAGCACAAGCAAGCTCATTTTGGAGTTTTTCCTCCATGTTAAGGGGGAGAGGAACCTAGAAGACAATGACCCATACTCCCAGAGAAAGGCAGACTTCCTCTTCCACATGCACTCCTTGGGGAAGTCCAGGGGGTGCACAAGGACTGTGGCTCGGCTTCTGCTGCACTCCATGCCTCCATCTTGGGGCTGTAGTGCCCCAAATAGCGCCCAAATAGCGCCTTCATTGGGGGATAGAGTGGACAAGGGAGGAGCAGGTGCTGACTCCAGGAGCAGCAAGCAGGTTTTCTGGAGTCAGGGAAAATGAGAGATTTGCTCACTTCCTTACTTTCTGTGAAGGAGGGTGGAAAGGGCCTTGCAGAGGCCTTCAAAACCCATATTCAGTTACTCCCAGGGCCTCAATCCCCCAACTATAACTCGGCATAAGAGCAGTCGCCTCCCATGGTTGCGGGGAGGGTCAATTGTGATGAGGGATATAGGGATGAGGGATATATAACTGTGGACTGTAATTTGTCCACACACAGGTGTTTGGAGGAGATTTCTCAATGTTTTTTGTTTGTTTGTTTGTTTTTTGCGGGGTCGAGGGGTGGTCTATGTCCAGATATGCTGCGGGGAAGGATGAAAGGAGTGTGGGAGGAGGTGGCAAATGCGGCAGGGAGCTGGAAGATCCCAGACTGACTGGAGAAAACTCTGCCTTTGCAAGGCCTTAAGGCAGAAGGATCTGCGAGGCTGCCCACCTCCCAGGAGACTCCACCTTAGGGTACAGAGGGTGTATGTAAAAGTTGGGGGGAGGAGTGAAGGTGGTTGTCCATCCTCTCCTTCACCCCACACTAAGCAAGCGTAGAAGGAAGCAGGTCGGTGGAAACTAGGGTAGAGGAGTGTAGGAGAGGAGCAAACTGAGGAGGGCGGCTTTCGAGTCAATCTGGTCCTTCTCACCACTCTTGAGGCTCCGTCCAGGATTGGAGGACGGTTCTGAAGCCTAGGAAATCCCGCTTACTCCCCTGTGTGATCAGGAACTGTGAGACTGGGGAGTAGGCCTGAGCTGGGAGCTCCCACCAGCATGGTTGATTCCCCGGAGTTCGAAAGAGTTTTTATGGAGACTGGGGTAAGGTGCGCTTGAAGGGTGGGCCAAGTCTTTGGCAGAAAGCAGCCCCACTGGGCTGACCCACTGTGTGGAGCGGGAGGCCCCGCAGGGCCTTCCGGGGTTGGAGGTTGCAGAGGAGGGCGGAGGAGGATGGCTGCCCCGGGGGGAGCGCTTCCTGGAGGCCGAACCCGCCCTCAGTCTCTGCATCCTGATGGGCCTCGAGTCTGGGCTCCTGTAGGTCTTTCGCTAGCAGCGGCCTGATCCCGCCCTTGGGACGCTAGGGACGAGGCTGGTCGGGAGAGAATAGGGGGCCGCCGCTTGTAAGGGATCCTCGACAGGCCCAGCCTGGATCACCTCAAGGGCTCCGGACCGAGCGCTGGGGGTGGGGCGCCGTCGCCGCTACGGCCCCTGGTGTCGGTGGCGCGAGCAGGGAGGTAGAGGGCGGAGAATCGAGGAGGAGCTGAGCTCGGACACGCGGCAGCTGCTGTCTGTCCGTCTGACTTGCTGGCAGTTGGCAGGGCCCGAAGCTAGGTCTTCCCGCCCCCTTCCCCTAGGCGGGAAGGGCGGTTGTACTGGGCGGGCGGATTCCCGTCTGAGTAGCAGGGGCAGATGCATTTCCGTGGAGGGGCTCCCGCGTTATTACTCCTCCCAAATGGGGAAATGGTTGGAGACCCGCAGAGGGGGAGGAGCCAACCCCATTCTCCGCGTCCCCGCCCAAGGAGGCCGGAGGCCAACGGCAGGACCAGGAGCTACCGCCAGGGCCATCTCCATCCCCAGGCAGTCCCGGAGTGTGGAGTGGGCATGGGTACCTGGCGGGAAATAGTGTCGATTAGCACCCCCAGGCCCTGATGCCAGGGCCCAGTCGTGGCGAGGTCAGTGGAGGGTGGGTGTGTGGTGGGAAAGGAGAGTAGAAGTGCAACCTTCTTTTCCCCTCCCCTGGCATTCAGTGTATTCATATTTTGCATGTGGGCTCGGCGCGGTCTCTGCGGGGACGAGAGTTGGGGAAAGATGCTCCCAAGTGTAGTCCCGCCGGTCTGTAGTCCCCGGCCTCTGCGGCGGGGCCACAGGCTCTGGCAGGAGTGAGGGAACGAGGAGTCCCACGACAGGTGCTGTCTGTCCGCTGGTCTGACAGGCCGGGGCGGGAGTGCGGCCCGGCCCAGTGCTGCTGTCCCCCCCCCTTCAGCTGGACGCGAACTCTGACACTTGTTAGTGTGAGCAATCGACTAATTTTATCCGGCTGGGGCTCAGCAGGAAACCAACGCCGAGGCGCGGGTAGTTCTTCCGGGCGACTCTCGCCCCCGGGAGGACAGTCGTGGGGAGAGGAAGGGGGGTTGGGGGTGGGATTCCTGCCGCCTCCATTTCACTGGGGGCGTGGTGGCTCCTGCTCTGCCTCAGAGAGGACCGAATTTTGGCGCTAAGGTCGGTACTCTCTGGGCACTGGCGCCCAGAGAAGAAAAGCGTATCTTGGAAGTTAGGTAGTACAAACTCTTTGTGTTCTTCTGTTTTTTCTACTTATGTTCCTTTCATTCTGAAGTTCCCGGATTCTAGCAGAGTGTCTGACACGCAGCAGGTCTCTAGAAAAGACTGCTTCAATGGCTTGAAAGCCAGGCATGTAACTTTGCGCTTGGTGACCGCTAGAGAGAGCTGAAAGGCAGGAATCAAAGGGACTCTGAAGCACAGCCTCCTGAACCCCTGCAGGAGTTGGGTATCTAATCCCTTTCCTTGTGCCTCTGCAGTCTCTGCTGCATTTCGGCTTATTAGAATTTCTGAACTTGCTTCAAGGGCTCTTATTCTACCTGTCACCCACCCTATCTAGGCGCCAGCTATGAGACACTAGGGATTTGTAATCCTTGTCAGCTGGCCTGCACTGCTACTGTGGAGAAGTAGCAGGGAGCTGCTGGCTGCCTTTTCAGACCTGAAAAGGCCCTGGAGGAGAGCATATGCTCATAAAAATTATGGGATTCCACAGCTTTGAAATCTAATAATCCTGAGTGATCAAACACAGACTGGGCCCTTGGAGTTGCTGGGGAAGGGGCTGGGGGGTGGGGGCGGGGCAGACCTTAGATGGGAGAGCCTGGGGCCCTGCAATGGGACAGAGTAATTAGCCTCAGTGGGAGGAGATGAGGAAACCAGCCTGAGGGTGTCTACACTGAGTCCGAGGAGAAACAATAGCCAAGAGCTGGGTGGTAAACCACCTTCTTCCAACAGGAAACCAGTCACTTCTCTTTGCCCCTGCCCTGCCCAGTGTGTGGCCATTTGGAGATGGACTTTTTTGTACCTCTTGGGTTGCTGGAGGTGGAGGGACAGTAGGTGAAACCAGGTCTCCAAGCCAAGATTGCATGAAGGTCTGGAGTGACTGGGAGACAGAATACCAAAAGTATGTGTCAGTTGCGGGTGAGAGTAATCATGAAGACATGGGGTATGCTAAAAGTTAAACTTTGCTAAACTTTCATTTTTGCTCAGAGCTGGTCCTGCTGACACACTTACGGAAATGGGTTTGGTACACAGTTGTTGAATGAAGTGGGCAAGTAATTTATCCCTCCTAGAGCCAGTTTCTTCATCTGTAAAACCAGGGGTGTAAACTGTATTGGAAGAGTCAATGACATGAGTTCAAGTCTCATCTTGTTGTGTCACTGATGAACTGTGTGAACCTATTGCAGTCTCTTCTACCTCTAGGCCTCAGTCTCTCCACTTAAATTCAATGCAGAGTATGGACAAGGGAGACTTTAAGGTTACTCTCAGCTTTGTCATTCTTACAGGCCTGTCTCCTGCATCATCCTTAATTCCAGGCTCTGTCACTGCCAGGCTGTGTCAGCCAGCCATGTAAGTCCCTTTAGGTTCCCCATAAATAACATAAGGGAGAGGGAAGGAGAACCGAATAGGATTATTGTTAATGCCAGTTTTCAGTATGGCACATTTGTAGCAAGGCTGTGGCCTTGGTGGGGCCTCCAGTCCATCTCAGCAAGTAAGCACATTTTCATTTTGTGAAGTAACCGCTTTTCCACTTCAGAGCTTAAAAATCCAATCTCAAATTGTTGACCAACTCCAAACCCCTATATAGCTCTTTTTCTAATTTCTGCTCTCACAGAGAGCATAGAATCTGGCAGAAATTTGATTTGAAATGAGACTTCAGCTCTGAAGTCAAACTTCCTGCTATTAATCAGGTTAAGACTATTTCTCCCTTGTAGGCAACATACATACCCAAACCGAATTTTTAGATCTGTTTATTTTGTTCCAAACTCCTTGAGGATTTAAATGTCCCATGTCTTGAGCTCTGAAATTTTATTCCTTCTAGATTTAACTGTGGTGCATCAGAGGCTGCATCCTACTCTAAATATTAATACTATGCTGCTTTTGCCAATCAACATTCTCTCCAAAAGCACACAAGCTCACATGTGCACATCCACATGTGTGGAAGAAGTAAATTGATACCCCACCATGTTATGTGACATCTGAATGGGCAGATTTGGGACCTATGAATGTCTTTCCTTCATCTGGAGAGAAGAGGACGACTGCCTGATTCTTAAGAGCTATCTGCACCTTGAGCAACAAAAGAGGTCCTGCAGAATCACCCTCTGGTGACTCAGTGAGAGTGAGGCGGGGAGGAATGGAAGCAGGGGCATTGTTGCTCCAGAATTTTCAGTGGTCTCTCCTGGGAGTTATAGGGCTCCTAGGGCCCAGATTATCCTGTTCCACTACTGTTAGAACTGACAGGATAGGAACTAGGCCCTTTCTAGGGCCCCTTCCTACCCACAGAGCTAAGAACCAGTCAGTTTTCCTTTGGGGAGTTGATAAGAGCTGGACTGGGACCAGCGGAGGGGGCTCAGGACTTTGGCCTTGAATGAAATCATCGGTGGCCAACCATGCCCCAGCTGCCTGTTTGTAACGGAAAATCATGAGTGGGAACTATTGTCTTCTTTGGAGCCCCTCAGGACAACCTCATCCTCCTGGCCCTGGGATGACCCTGGCTTAGGGTGGCAAGTTACTGTTGGCTCCAAGTGACAGCCAGGAATGCTTGGCAAAAATGGTGACAGGGTGGGTGACAGGAACACAATAGACAAAGGCTCAGAGAGGGGAAAAAGAGACACAGAGGCAGAGTGAGGAGAGAGGCTGAGCTCCTAATGAGGTGAGCTGTGCTAACTGAACACAGCCTGGCAGTGCCCTCTGCCCCTAGCCAGGGGCACTGGGAATGTTCTTCAGTAAGATTGTTGCCAGAGCCTGGGCATAAGGAAGCATCAGTCACCTACTTCAGAGGGATCAAAGTGGTTCAGAGTCTACCTTTCATGGCACCTTTAATGCCCTCTAAGCAAAGTGGCGTAGGATGCCTGCCCAGCATGGGAGACACATTGGGTGGTAAAGGCTAGGATGGCTTCACCTTCCCAAAAGAAATTGTCCAACCCTATGTGCAACTGCTGCCTGTACCTTTTTGGGATCCAGGCTGGGAGTTGGGTTTTTTTCTTAAATAGTCCCTTTTCTGGCCTGGCCCAGGTGGAAATATAGACCTGTCATGAAAACTGAGAGATGGGGCTGGTCCACTGCCCCTCCTCCCACCATGGCAGCTCGTGTCATCAGTCCCCCTCTGCCTGCTGAGATAAAAGGAGTTTCTTCACATTTTGCCATGTGTATACAAGAATGGGGAGCTGGGAGGGCATCGAGGTTAATGCCTTGGTCTGTAAAATTTGTAAAAATCAGTGACTGGAACATGGAACACTGTGGTGTTTAAGGTTTCTTCCCTATATATTATTCTACCCTTCCAGTGTGGGATTATATAGCTTGAGCCAAAAAGTGAGATATGGCTCAGCCTGAGATGACTGGGACTGATGCTAGTGTTAGGAGTGGACTGGGCCAAGGTAAGGTTGATTGGCCCAAGTTCCAGGTCTCTCCTTTCTCCAAGCACCCATGTGTCTATGACAGGCATACAAAGAAATAGAGGGGAAAGAGTATGGAGAGAAGTCAGTAGAGGAAAAAAAAAGAAGGAAGGGAAGAGGGGAGCAGACTGTTAACCAATCAAACGATAAGGGCGCTGCCTGTACCCAGTTCTTGGAAGCCACAGCCATCAGCAACTCTAAGGCTAACCAAGGCTACTTGTCTCATTTTACCTCCCTGCCCCTCCACCCAGTGGCTCCCAAATATGGATGGCAATGACCTCCTCAGCAAACAGAGACTTGGGCCTACCCTATTAAGCTCCTGGGGACATGGTAGCACCTTTGGCAGTTGATTATAGTGGGTGACTAACAAGCTGGGGCCAGGAGGTCCCATCCTCCTCCTCCTCCAGGGCTTAGAAAGTATATGGAGAGATTCCAAAGGCCAGGGGGTGACCCCAAGCTTTCCCAGATCCTGGGAGGAGAAAAGACCTGTCAAATTTAAAGGCATTCTGGGGAGAATTTAGTTAATGAGTTTGGAACATCTGGAGCTTTGGCTCCAAGGAGATTGTCAGGTGGCTGAAATGCTGTGTGCGCAGGTCTGGGAACAAGTGTGCTGGTGGCAAAAATGTAAATGCTGAGCAGGGTGGGATGAAGGGGAAGAGCTGGGAAAGAGCACACAACGGCAAGAAAGGCATTAGATTGGTTCCTCAGGATTGGGGGAGCCTGGCAGTAGCTCCCCATTGGGGTCTGGATCAGGGGCCAACATCTTATCCTTGCTGGAATCTCTCTGCTCTTTCTTGAACATCCTTTGATGCATCAGAGGGACGAAGAAGAGGATTACAGCCCCGATGATGGGGGGCACACCGGCAAAGTAGAAGGCCACATGGTAGTCCCCAAAACAGTTTCGGAGCAGGCCTGAAACAGTCAAGAGAGACAAGTCAAGCTCAGCTTTGCCCTACTGTCCAAAGGTGCTCTCAGCCCCTTCTAGGGGCCCTCACAGTGCCTATCCAGATAATCTTGGCCTGTATTGCCTTGACTCAGGAGCTCCCTCAACTTCAAGGGCAGGTGACTCCTCCCGAAGGCACTGGGGCTGCAGGCCCTTGAGTGAATGCTCATTATGAAAGGAGCTAATGAAGCTTCTCTTAAAGTTTCTCCATTTATGACTTTCATCAGTCTAAGTTCTAGTCACACCTAGTTACAGAGTTAGGAGGAAACCTAGTTTAAAAGAACTCCACAGAAGATGGCCAAGTATTGTCTTGGTCCACAGTGATATTTCCCAGCCCCGTACCCCCGCCCACCCAACAAATGGTTCCTGTGGTACATTTCAGATGAGTTCTTATTTTCCTTTTCTCTGAAGTGACCCTTCTCTGAAGTTCCATTTGTCCTAGCAAGAGGCTATATGTGTTCCTTTCAGTTACATATATGGTTATCCCCTCTGGTTTTCTCCAAGCTGCCAAACCAAGGATATGTTTGACATGAGATGCAAGGCCTTCCCTACTCATTTCCAGAAGCTAATGTGTGGTACCTCATAGTACCTCAGAGCCCAGAAACAGTATTCAGGAAAGGCAAAAAGGCCCTTGGCCTTTTGCTTACTCAGGAGTTAAGCAAATTGGAAAGAAATGTGGATTCTGGGGCACTGTTTGGATCAGGAGGTGAGTAGAGGCCCCCTTCCCCCAATGGGTAGTGTGGCTGTTGCCCGGGAGCCTGAGTGAAAGCTTTTGCCACTGTCACACAGTGCCCTCATATCACCTTGTACATAATTTGTGTTCAAAGAATATTTGTTGAATTAACCCACCTCACCAGCCTAGGAGAAGCTAATGCATGAATCAATGTTTGCAATAAATCCTATAGAAAAGAAACAGAGTTGCCAGGCACAGTGGCTCACACCTGTAATCCCAGCACTTTGGGAGGCCAAGGTGGGTGGATCACGAGGTCAGGAGATCGAGACCATCCTGGCTAACACAGTGAAACCCCGTCTCTACTAAAAATACAAAAAATTAGCTGGGCGTGGTGGCACGCACCTGTACTCCCAGCTACTTGGGAGACTGAGGCAGGAGAATCGCTTGAATCTGGGAGGCGGAGGTTGCAATGAGCTGAGATAGCTGAGATCGCACCACTGCACTCCAGCCTGGTGACAGAGCAAGACTCTGTCTCAAAAAAAAAAAAAAAAAGGAAAAGAAATGGAGTTCCCTTGTCATTGGTTTTCTGTTCCCTGTTCCCTGGGATACCAACAGTGCCCTTCTGGGAAAATGAAGGGAGAAACCAGGAGTGCTGAAAGATGGCAAGTCAACACTTCCTGCTGAAGGTGAGCCTCACTGGCTTAATTCTGGTGTGTTACTTTAATCAAATATCTTCTATAGGCTCAGTTCAGAAGCCAGCAGAGGAGGAGGAGGATGTCCCTAGGTTTTAATAAAACCAGAGATTGCTTTCTCTTCTTTTCCTACCCAACCTTGCAAATAATCACATGCCTGTGGAGAGAGTGAGAGGATACTAGATCAGTGGAATCGTCGGAAGGCCAAACTCATTTTTCTCTCCACCCCCCTGGAAGGATCCATGCTGTCTGAGATAAAACCCTATTGAAACAGATATACCGCCATGGAAAATTCATCCCTCAGAATGGATCCGTGCATGTGTTTAATCTCTTCCACCAGTAGTGATAAGGGGTTTCATGCACTCTGACAAAGCTGTTTAAATAGAGGATAAGAGGAAAAGGGGCCTGAAGAGGTGCTCAGGAGAGCCAGTATCCAGGGAAAACAGGACTCCCTAATTCATGCCCTCCCTGGAATATCAGTCTCACCTGCAATGGGGGGCCCAGCAATCATTGGCAGGGCCATCATGCCCAGGAGGTAGCCAATGGCCTGTGAGGCCTGCATTGGGCCCACCAGCTCAAATGCAATGGGGGCCATTATGGTGATGAAGAAGCCATCGCAAAGGCCCAGGAAAAGACAGACGACGATAAGGCCCCCGAAGTCCCGGCACAGGGGAATCATCATGGACATCAGGCCCAGGAGCAGGAAGGAAAGGACCTGGAGAAACAAGGGCCTGAGGTCACGTGCTGGCCAGCCAAGACCACATAGCATCACATCTCCTTTCTCAAGTCTTCATTTCCTCCATCTATACAATGGGGTGATGGGAAGGAGAGGGTGTCAACAGAGAGA
The DNA here is from genome assembly GCF_049350105.2 of Macaca mulatta. NCBI lineage: Eukaryota > Metazoa > Chordata > Mammalia > Primates > Cercopithecidae > Macaca > Macaca mulatta. Next base: position 81,104,059 of record NC_133426.1, on the reverse strand, counting down.
GCAGTTGGACTGAATAGTTAGGCCCTTTCTAAGTCTTGCACTGAGGGATTCAAAGTCCAAGAAAGGCCCTACTTAACTGTGATTCTGTCGGGATTAAAAAAAAAAAAAAGTTGGGGGATACTTGGCCCCTGGCCTCAAGAAGTTTGTCTTTGCACTAGACCCTAAGATAAAAGGAATTGTTGTTTCTGCTTTCTGAGCCTGTATTTGGCTTACCCAGGGATCAGGGTCTGGGATCAGGCCATACTGGTGTTCTCAGATCCAAGTAAAGTATGGAAAGAGGGAAGGGAGGGCATGAGGATGGCTTGCATGATGATCAGATGGGGTTGTAAGTGGAAGGCACAGCTTCTTGAAATGGGGAAGGAGCCAGTGCCCATTTTTGTGGGGGCTGATTTTATAAAATAGCTTGGCATAAAGGAAACTATTGGGACGTTCACCCAGGTTCCTATGCTTTAGGACATGGACTGCACTGCCTAGCTCAGACATCTCAGACACATGGCTCTGGGGGCCTCTGGGCAACTGGACACCCTGAGAAGGCAAAAAAGGAACCTTTTACGAGAACCAAGCCACTGGGAAGGTGTGTGTCTAGGGAGAATGAAGCCAGCCCAGGAACACTGACTAGCCACTGGGCTTTCTTTGGGCTAAGCAAAATGACTCCAAAATGAAAAAACTGCCTTTCCAGAGGTTTTTTTTTTTTTCCTTCTCCACAGAGAAAAGGGCCACTGCAAACACAGCTGGTCTTCATTTGCAACCTGTGTTGGCCAGCTAGACTGAAGACCTGGGCTGCAGGCAGAGAAAAGAACCCCGCCCCCATCCCGCTGCTGCCAACCCCCTGCAGCCAGTAGAGCTAGGTCAGAGCCAGGTCATCCCAGGGTCAGGGCTAAGATCTGATCTCTTTATCAAGGCCTTAATAGGCCCAAGGATTTTCCAATAGTTCACACCAGCAAGCCAACTTAGCCAAGAACATACGGAAGGAGTGGGGGACATGGCTATTTGGTGCCCTAAAGATTTTCTATGTTGTTGCTGGCAGTGGGTTTGTTAGGTTGATCAGTTGGTTTTTGGAGAGGATAATGCCATCTGAGGACATCTTTTTGTTGGGAGACTTTGAACTTTGCCCAGGCAGTTTTGAGGTAGCTAGGCAGAAGCTAGGAATAAGAACCCCAGTACCTGAGCTTCTCCTTTAAGAGATTCACACACAACAATAAGATAAAACCAGACACACCTATCAATAAAGCCCATTATGGAAATTGAAAGTTAATACCATTATATAACACAAAGAACCCTATTAACTGATTTTAATCAGGTCTAAGTATTACCTATTGTATCTAGCTGTCTGTTAAACATCCTCCATGAGGCTTTGCCAAGGTTCAGAAATTTGAAATCCCTCTTGGACGTGAGAAACAGGCCTCAAGATTCAGAAATTTAAAATCCCTCTTGGACGTGAGAAACAGGCCTCAAGAACTGGCACAAAGTGAGGCTGTCCTGCAGCCTGTCACTATTTCCTTTCCAGCAGACTGTCCAGGGGCTTGATGCCAGAGACATGTGCCTGTCTTTACCAACCGTAGGAGCCACAGAGTCTAGTAGATAGCTCTTCAGAACCTGAAGGTGTGTACACTCCTTTCCTCCCCCAGGCCTGTACTCCTGCATTACATGCAGGGAGAGAGGGAGGCAAATTCCTGTGATGGAGTATCTTAACAAACTCAAGAGAAAGAAGTTCATCCATTGTCTTGTGCTCTTGGCCCAAGACACTGAATTTGTAAAATGAGGAAGTTGAACTACTAGTTGATGAAGATACGTTTCAGCTATAATGTTCTAAGATTATTTTATATTATTGTAAGTGGTAAAACTCAGTGAAGTAAGAGTAAGGAAAAGGGGCAGGAGCAGTGGGTGGGTGGTCAGCAGAGGCACTGGGTCCTAAGCCTATCTTGGCCTCTAACTGGCTAATGCCTCCCTGTCCCTTGGAACTCCAACTGTGTAACAGAAAGCAAAAGCTGCTGAGGCTCTACCTTTCTCCTAGGGACTGTGATAAGAATCACATGAGTTATATGACTAGGCAAGGGCTGCTGTCTCTTCTCAAGATAAAGCCCTGGCCCAATGCCAGATTACCCTGATTTCCAGAACTCTTTGGCATCTTGGAGCTGCTAATACTGGCAGGGAAGACTCACAGGGGTGTCATGTGGGTGAGGCTGGGAAAGCCACACATACTACTATGCAAATAGCTACCCAGATAAAGCACTTGCTGATATTTGCACAGGAATTCAAAATTTCAATTGGTTTATCTCAATCACAAGATTATCTCTTGGTTTGACTTAGTCAAGTCACTTATCTCTGAGACTTGGCTGTGCCATCACTTAGGGCAAGGTAGAATATAAGAAGTGTGTTGCGGCCGGGCGCGGTGGCTAAAGCCTGTAATCCCAGCACTTTGGGAGGCCGAGACGGGCGGATCACGAGGTCAGGAGATCGAGACCATCCTGGTTAACACGGTGAAACCCCGTCTCTACTAAAAAATACAAAAAAACTAGCCGGCCGAGGTGGCGGACGCCTGTAGTCCCAGCTACTCGGGAGGCTGAGGCAGGAGAATGGCGTGAACCCGGGAGGCGGAGCTTGCAGTGAGCTGAGATCCGGCCACTGCACTCCAGCCTGGGTGACAGCGCGAGACTCCGTCTCAAAAAAAAAAAAAAACAAAAAAAAAAACAACAAAAAAAAAAGAAGTGTGTTGCATAGGAGTTCAGCTCTCCTACTACTGTCTGCGTGAGCCTTTCCCTCTGTTTCTCCACCATTGTAATGAGGTTGGATTGGATGGACCTTAAAAGCAACCCTGCCTCTGACAAAGCAGATTTACCAACTCTTGCAATCTAACAGCAAAAAAGTTAAGGAAAAGTTAATCATATTTTCATCCAAGATATTTGAGGGTACTTAGGAGAGCACTTGGGGCTATCATAGACAGAGAAATCACCACTGTGAGTGTAGCCAGGACCCCTTGCAAGTGCTTTTAGGGCTTTCCCAGGAGATAAATGAGTCAGAACTCAATCACCTTCCTGATAGATTATTTGTGACTACTTGATTTTGGGGGCTATCTTTGCCCCTTCACAGGGTTCTGCACTTGGGTACGTCTTCATAAACCCACCTGCAGGATCATAAGTCAGGTAAGAAAGGCAATACTGCTGCCAGGTAGACAAAGACTGACAGCCTGAACAGTGGCCTGTATTCAGACCGGACCAGAGCCTAGTTCACACAGAAAATAGCCTTGGAGCATGGAGAGCCATTATTAATAAAATCTTCCTTTACATGTGTTCTAATAGGTTCCGTATACACTGCTCTCACAGAATCCTCACTCAATCTTGGTAAAAGAGGCAGAACGAGGATGATTTTCTTTGTTTAAAAGCAGGTGAAATTTGATTGACTTTCCCATGCTACACAACAAGCTACCATTCTATACCAAAGGCTGTGGATAACCTTGCATTTGTGGCAGGCTGTTTCTCCTCACAGTGGACAGGTGGTCACACTCACCTGCAAGTAGATCTTCTTAAGTCCAGGGATGGAGTCACTGATGTGGCCTGACACAAGACGCCCAAGGCCTGAGGTAGCCCCAATACACACCAAGAGCACCCAGGTCTCCTTGATTTCTGAGAACTCCTCTTCCACGTACTTCATCTGAAAAGCATAGCACAAGGACCCCCAGAAACAGGAGGAGAAAGAGGAGCTGACTGGTTAACTGTAGGTGTATCCAGAATCCTCTACTGGTTACTTTCCTGAAGCAGGACAGAAACCCGCTCTCCTGTAGCCCTACCTCCATGACAAGCTCTCTGGCTGCTTATCCCTTGGTTCTCTGGATTCTGGACTTCTGAGCAACAGCTGAGGAGGGTGGGTACATCCACGCCCCTTCTAAGCCCCAGCAGGACAGAAAATAGCCTAAATGATTGAGAAAATCCAAGGGTTTCTCTACTATCTCCCCATTCCCTTACCCCAAACTGACAGCCTAAGGCAACATCAAATCACCAAGGGAGAAGAATCCACCAACTTCCAGGCAACTCTTCCAAAGTCTGTTTTAAGAAACATGAAGCCTGTGGAGGATAACAGCTGGACTACAACCAACAGTTCTGTAGCTGCATAAGTTTGGTGGATGGTTAGTTAAACAAAGCTGAATGGGTTTCTTTCCTACAAATTTTTTTTAGTCCCTTTAAGGGATTACTACACATTATGAAGTTAGAGAGATCCAGTATATGTTACTTCCTAAACAAAATCATTTGACCACAAAGACCAGCATTCCACAGAATCCTGTCTTGGGTCACCCAGGCCGGTCTCCTGCATCCTGGCAATGCGTATCTCCTCAAAATCTATCTAAATTTTTACTGTGGGAGAAGCCATGGTCCATGGGCTTCCCCCTGTGGAATTGCCCCCATTTTCCACTAAGGTCTTCCCTCAGCCTCTCTTTTTCCCTCTCTAGATCTCTCCAACCAATATTTTGTTTCTTTTCCCAAAGGTCCCAGCTCTGCCCTTTCAATGTCTCCCACCCCCACCCTCTGGAATCTAGGCAGGTTGAGGGTAGCTTCTTGGGGCCAGGTGGGGTGGGCCCACCCTGGTATTCCTCACCAGGTGTACATAGGGAACAAAGTAGCCAAGGGCAGCAGCAGCAATCCCGAAGGCCCAGATGCGGTAAGTGCGTTGGCGGAACACTCGCATGTTGAAGTACTTCCTGAGCTGAGCCAGAAAGCGCTGGTGCAGGGTGCGGACACCTCTCTTGCTTGGGGTGTCCTGGGAGCTGGGCAGGAGGGGCCGGTAGGTGAGTGAAAGCAGCATAAGAACAAACATGAAGGTACTCAGCACCTGGAAGGTTTGGGCCAGCTTGATCTTATCCCCCAGCATTCTGATGAGGAAGGGGAAGGACATGGAGAAAATGCTACTCCCAGCAGACACCACACCATTGGCCAGACCCAGGCGGCGTTGAAAGTAGTGGCCCAGGATGACGAGGGATGGCTGAAAGGCGAAGGAACAGCCACAACCAAAGAGAATCCCGTAGGTGAAGTAGCGCAGGCTTAGGGAGCTGTGGGAGAAACACCAAGAGCTGTCCTCAGCAGCCTGACCAGCAATCTACCTGCCCTCCCCTGTCAGCTTCCTGAGACTTCCATTCCTCCACCTTTTTTTTTTTTTTTTTTTTTTTTTTTTGAGACGGAGTCTCGTTCTGTCGCCCAGGCTGGAGTGCAGTGGCCGGATCTCAGCTCACTGCAAGCTCCGCCTCCCGGGTTTACGCCATTCTCCTGCCTCAGCCTCCCAAGTAGCTGGGACTACAGGCGCCCGCCACATCGCCCAGCTAGTTTTTTTTTTGTATTTTTTTAGTAGAGACGGGGTTTCACTGTGTTAGCCAGGATGGTCTCGATCTCCTGACCTCGTGATCCGCCCGTCTCGGCCTCCCAAAGTGCTGGGATTACAGGCTTGAGCCACCGCGCCTGGCCTCATTCCTCCACCCTTAACCCACAGCCCCACTTGCCACTGACCCTCAGAGCAGACAAAGAAGAGGGCCTTCTGATCCCTGTGTTGCAGATGGGGAAGCAGAGGCTCAGAGAGGTAAAATAATTGGCCCAAGGTAACGTAACTGGGAATCAGCAAAACTTGGACTTGAATCCAGGTCTGTGTGACTCTAGCATGACTCACAGCACCCCATCAAAGAGGACTGTTCAAAGGAAAGCCAGAACTAGCCCATATAAAAGCTGGATGAGGGGCTACAGGGAGTCATTGTCTTAGAGAGAATAGTCTCACTTTACTATTGGTGGTGGCCAAAGCTTTATCCCAGGTAGCAACAAAGGTCTGCAAGAATCAAAATCCTGGAAGATTGAAACCTTCCATGGGACTCTTCAGTGTCTTTCTCCATGCTAAGGCCATTAATATTTCAGAGAATGGCTGATGATCTTCTGAGACATACGCTCTCCTCAACCCTGCCGAAGGTCTGCTTATCCCAAGACCCTTTACACTAGGCCCTGGATGATCTCCGTGGGGATCATTCGGTAGGAGTCTCTTTAACTTTTAGAGTCCTGCCTTTGTTTCTGGATATGGTTTAGATTTGTTCCCTAGAGTAGCCTGGCTCCTTGACAGGAAGTGGAGCCTCAAAGAATTTGTGGGCCTGGCCAAGTAAGACAGGTCCTAGCTTAAAACTCATAGGCCCTGCTGTGGCCATACGCCTCTGAAACATAAAGTAAAGGGTCAGAAAGGGAAAGGCAATAGGAAGGTCAGCTTGGCCAGCCATATGCCCCCAGATAATATTGGCACAACTTAGTAAAGAATTTTGTTTTCTTTTTGATGCCTCAATATATTTTGCAGTAGTTCTTATCTGGCCACTAAATTACCTAATACTCTTCTTGGTCAGGCGGTTCTTCTCTGGAGATAGACCCAGTCCTCATACTAAAGGACTGGGCCTAAGCTACAGAGAAGATGTGGTGCTAGCACCTATGATTCTAAGATAGCTATCATTATTGCTTTCCATCTGCTGGTATTCACTGGACATGAGCAAGGATTTGGTTTTGAAAGGGTTGTCTCTGCTTGGAACACATAGCTAAGCCAACTGCTCCTCTTCTGTCGGGTTCCTTTGGACCTGTACCCATTAGATTGTAAGTACCCTATGAGATTGGCCTGGCTTGGGGGCCTTATCCAAGGGGCCTTGTGTTAGACCTTCAGGGAAGGGGCCAGTGGGGGCAAAACATAGGATTTGGTTTAGGGTGCTGTGTGGTGGATCTACTTCTAGCTGGGCCCCAGGACTGGAGACCCATTGTTTGGGTTTTCCAAAGCCCCACCAGCCCTGTCTGCATCCTGCCCCATTCCATGTCATTCGGAGGAACTCAGAGCCCTGAGTGAGACAACAGGAAGGATGATTTGGAGCTCTAACCATGAGCAGAACCATTTTTCCACTGGATGTGAAGCCATCCAGAAAGTTTCTTGGCTCTGAAGATCCTCTTACAGAAAGAACAAAGCGGGTAGAGAAGAAGGTTAGGGGCTGGAGAACAGAACGCCTACTCCAATGTGCCTACAGAAGCGTGCCAGAAGAAAACACCACATCTGAGCTCCTTCCCCTCCTGTAATTGAGCCCATGTGGATTGGAAGGGAAATGGGATCCATATGTTGCTAATTCGTTTACACTTTGCTCTGCTTGGTCTTAAAAAACAGACCTTTGCTGTGTAGTGCTGAGACTGGAGCTGCTTCTGAAGCCTAGCTCCTCCCCACAAGGAGCCAGGCACCAGCTTGCTGGGGGTGAATGAGGCTGACCACCAGAGGGGTTCTGAAAAGGTTTGGAGCTGCTGCCCTGGGAGTGCTGAGTAGTTTCCAGGCAGGACATGGATTTTCCCTTTTCTGTCCCAGTTGGATGGGACGAAGCCAAGAAATGACTGCAGACCAAATCCAAGCTCTGCTGGAGGGTAGGCTGGGCAGCTGGAAATGCTCAAGTCATAAAGAAAGTTGGCTTACCTCACAGGGCCCAGTTAAGGCAAAACACAATTATCATTCTCTACTGTGAGTGGAACCTTAGGCCTAGAGAGCCATGGTGCTTTTCTGGGTAACTCAGCTCAGAAAGCACATCTCTGACAAGTTAGCTCTGACCTCATCCTAGACATGTCACCATGGCCATTTCTCATTTCCATGTTTCCAGGCTGGCATTCCCCTACAATGGCCCAAGCAGATTGGAAGTAGGAGGTGCCATAACTTCCAAAGTGTCTTTAGCAGAAAGTCAACAGAGTTCTTTAGGAATTCCGTATTCCTCAGGCTGTGGTATAGGGTATTTATTTTCCCTTACCCTACACACATTCTTCTTCAGGCTGGCAGAAAAGAAAGCAGAAAATGAACCTAGAGCCTGCTTCTCACCTGACACTGCCAAGTTCTGCCAGTGGAACCAGTGGGACTAGGGTTTCCATTTAGCCCAGGCCTAGCTGGGTAGCTGGGTTCTGGGTTTGTATCTCAGTGAGGGATATTGCTAATCATCCTTCTGATGCCCATGATGTAAATCATTTTCTGTCCCAAATCATCCATATGTCAGCAGCCTGAGCTATCTGGAAAAGAGTCAGAAATGCTAAACATCCTTGGGCTCAGTTGACCTCTTTTTCAGCATAAGATTCCTTTGGGAATCCTGTGCTAGGTGTTCACATGGGCTCACTTGAGAAGCTCAGCCTTGGGATGGAAAGTGAGGTCGTGAGATGTGTGGCACACTGAAGGGGAATCGAATAGCAGAGTTGAAAGAGACGTAAAAAGACCATATGGTCAAATCCCCTCCTGTTACAGATGTAGAAATTGAGGCACAGAGAGAGCAATGGTACTCATCAGTTGTTCTATTGCCATTCAGTGGCCAAAACTGGACTTGGGCCCAGCTCTATGAACTATCAGGCTTAGAGTACTCTTACCACTTTGGAACTCTTGGGTCCTCTCTGGGGATACTTCCTACCAATGTGTCCTGGGGAACCTACCTAAATGAGTTCACTGGATTCTGAATCCAGGGTGCAGGATCTTTTAGGGCCCTACATGGCCACGGCCACGGGATTCTGCAGTGAGAAAAGTAACCCTAGCTAAAGCCCAGAAAAAACCAACCCTCAGCCTTGGGGAAATAACCACCAACTCCTAGCCTTACCTGGTGAAGGAGCTGGTATGGAGGCCAATGAAAGCAACGGCAGCCCCCGCGGTTGCTGTGATTCGGCAGCCCAAACGGTCAGTGAATATACTCACAATGGGAGAACAGAAGAAGATCATACCCATCGCGAGGGCTCCTACCCATGCTGCAGAGAAAACAAGCACAAAGACACTTTAGCTTAGTGTAGTGCCTAGTGGTACTGCTGGTATCTCAGCTCTTCTTCTCTGGCCTTTCACAGGGGGCATTGCATTGGTCTGCATTGCCAGCTTGCTAGTCCCCAATGATCAGAGAGTTTTGCAAGAAGAGACTAGATACGAAACAGGGGATTCTATCACTGGGGTAAGATTTGGACTAGTCGATATTTCAGGCCTTTCCGGGGATGCTAAGCCAAATCTATAGCCTTAGGTTCTAAGCCACTTGGCTTCACGGGCAAAAAACATTGGGGTTAAGCTTTCAGGAGCTAAGGTCAGGCTTGTCTCCCACATTAGAACAACCCTGTGAAGATGATAAGACTAAGGAGCAGAGAAGGCCACAGACAAAAGCCTCCTGGAATTGTACTAGGATACAAGGCAGGTTCATGGGCCACCTAAAGATTTCTAAGGCCACTGTGCAAGAGAGTCATGTAACCCTCAAGCTGAAATCCGTCATCAGAGCCCATGTTTGGCAAATTCCTGACTTCAAACTCAAGAAGATGTTATCCTGTTTCTAAAGGCTCTTAAGTGTCTATAACAATCCTCACTAAGGAGAAAGGAACTTGCCCTTTTACTTAGATTCTTCCAGTCCGTTTCCCTTTGCTCAGCCCTCAGAAGGAAAGTTCAAGCTTTTTTTTTTTTTTTTTTTGTCTGAAGGCTGTTATCAAGTGTCATCTTGAGCCTCTTTTCTCCGCCAAATAATCTTAGTTCCCTTAACTTTTCCTCTTAGCTTTAATTTCTAACTCGGAAATTAATTTCAGAACTCTCCTTTGAACACTTCCAACTCTTCATCATCATCCTCAAAGAGCATTCATTGAGTGACACATGAGCTAGGCACTGGGCCAACTTCTGGCTGTCTCCAATTGTGGAGCCCCAGTGGGCCAAAGGAAGTCAGTCTGGGGCTAGTCAACTGGCTGTGTCTCTTACCTCAGTGCCAAATAGGTTGCTCAGCTTCCCATTGGGAATCTTTACTTTGTTGGAGCCCTACCCTGAGCCCTCTCTGCCTGGCTTCAAAAGTACTAGCCTGGGACAGCAGGAGACCTTAACTTTTTATCACAATTTTACCTCTTACCTTGCCATTTCATCTCCTATCAGCTGTGAGATCTTGAGAAGTCACACAGCATTTCTCTAATCCTCAGTTTTCTCATCTGAAATGGAGATTAAAATTTCTGCTTGCACCTGCCTCAAACATTTCTTTTTCTTTTTTTCTTTTTTTGAGACGTTGTCTCGCTTTGTTGCCCAGGCTGGAGTGCAGTGGCCCAATCTCTGCTCACTGCAAGGTCCGCCTCCTGGGTTCTTGCCATTCTCCTGCCTCAGCTTCCTGAGTAGCTGGGGCTACAGGCGCCCGCCACCACCCCCGGCTAATTTTTTTTTTTTGTATTTTTAGTAGAGACAGGGTTTCACCGTGTTGGCCAGGATGGTCTCAATATTCTGACCTCGTGATCTGATGAAGATCAGGGCCGGGTGCGGTGGCTCACGCCTGTAATCCCAGAACTTTGGGAGGCCAGGGCGGGCGGATCACGAGGTCAGGAGATCAAGACCATCCTGGCTAACACAGTGAAACCCCATCTCTACTCAAAATATAAAAAATTAGCTGGGTGTGGTGGCGGGTGCCTGTAGTTCCAGCTACTCAGGAGGCTGAGGCAGGAGAATCGCCTGAACCCAGGAAGCGGAGCTTGCAGTGAGCCGAGATCACGCCACTGCACTCCAGCCTGGGTGATAGAGTGAGACTCTGTCTCAAGAAAAAAAAAATCAAATATAATTATATGTATAAGAGAACTTTATAAATATCAATAATCACATCATGTTTAAAAATCAATGCAAAATGGATCATAGACTTAATGTAAAACTTAAAACTATAAAACTTCTAGAAGAACATATAGGAAAAAAATCTTCCTGGCCTTTGGTTAGGCAAAGATTTTGTAGATATTCACAAAAAGTATGATCCATAAAAGAAAATATTTGATATATTAGACTTGATCAAAATTGAAAACTTCTGCTTTTCAAAAATAGTTATGAAAATGAAAAGGCAAGCCACAGACGGAAAAATTTTGCAGCACACAAAATCTGACAATAGGCTGGTATCCACCATACAAGAGTGAGTTGAGTCTCACAACTCAATAATAAAGCAAACAATCTAACTTAAAATATGGGCAAAAGAACAGAGATTACACAATTACACATGTGCACATACATTTATGATATGAATAGTAATTAAGCATATAAAAAGATGCTCAACATCACTAATCAGTTGAGAAACACATATTAAAACCACAATGAGACAGCCCTTACCAAGAAAGGGTTTTTTCTTTTCTTTTTCTTTTTTTTTTTTTTTTTTTTTTTTTGAGACAGAGTAAAATTCTGTCTCCAGGCTGAAGTGCAGAGGCACAATCTTGGTTCACTGCCACCTCTGCCTCCCAGGTTCAAGCAATTCTCGTGCCTCAGCCTCCTGGGTAGCTGGAATTACAGACTCACGCCACCATGCCTAACTAATTTTTTGTATTTTTAGTAGAGACGAGGTTTCACCATGATGGCCAAGCTGGTCTCAAACTCCTGGCCTCAAGTGATCCACCTGCCTCAGTCTCCAAAAATGCTGGGATTATAGGCATAAGCCATGGTGCCCAGCAAAGAAAGGCTTTTAAAAAATGATAATACCTAGTACTGGGGAGGATATGGAGGTACTGGAAATGTAATACGCTGCTGGTGGCAATGCAAAACAGTACTCACTTTGGAAAACAGGTTGGCAGCTTCCTGTGAAGTTAGGCATACATTTACCATGATCCTGAAAACCCACTGCCAGATATTAGCTCAAGATGAATGAAAACTTATGTTCACACGAAAACCTGTACCTAGATGGTTACACTAGCTTGTTTTCATAATTGCCCAAATCTGGAAACAACCCAAATGTACTTCAACTGGTGAATGGATAAACAAATGAATACACATTAATACAATGGAATACAACACAGCAATAGACAGGAATGAACTACTGAAACTTGAACAATCTCAAAGGCGTTATGCTAAGTAAACGACTCAAATTATTCCTTCCACTTACAGGAAATTCTGGAAAAGACAAAATTATGGGGACAGAAAAACAAATCAGTAGGTGCCAGGAAGAGGGATGAGGGAGACAATTAACTACAGAAGGGCCAGAAGAAACTTTTTGGGGGTAATGAAAATGTTATCAAGTTTCATCTTGAGTCTCTCTTTCCTAAGCTTTATATGTTATATATCTTGATTATGGTGGTGGTATTCTTTTGTCAAAATTCACAGAACTGAGCATATACAAAGGGTGAATATTACCATATGTAATTATATCTCAATAAATCTGATGTTATTTTTAAAGGCAGGGAGAAGGCAGGAAAGCAGAAAGTGCCAGTGCAAGATCTCATTTATGATATATGTATCTTTATTCCGGCCAGAGTAAAAAAGTAGCTCAGTTGTATTGTCAAAGAGAAAAAAATAATTAAATTTAGCAAATCATTTTACTGACATTTTATAACTAGAACTCACTATTACTTGGCCCTTCTGAATGTCTATGATATAATGAAAACTGATGATTATTCTTATAAGGAATTTTTTGTACAGTCAAAGAAAGTTTATATTATGTTTGATATAGCTTTTAAAAATTAATCTGTTTGATTTAAAAAAAAAACATTTTAAGTTGTGAAATAATTATAGATTCACAGGAAATAGCCAAGATAGTCCAGAGCGGTACCTTGAACTCTTCACCGACTTTCCCTTTATATAACTATAGTATGATATCAAAACCAGAAAATTGGGAGTGGCACAATATGTGCATATAGTTCTATATCATTTAATCATGGGTAGATTCCTGAAACCACCATTGTAATAAAGATACAGAACTATTTCATCACCACAAAGATCTCCTTTGTGTTACAGTCACACTCAGCCCACTTCCCCACCACCCATAACTCCTAGCAATCATGAATTTGAAGAAAGTTATATAAATGGAATCATACAATGTGTAGCCTTTTGAAATTGACTTTCTTTTTTTTAGCCAGCATAATTCCCTGGAAATACATATTTGAAGTGAGTTTCTTGTAGACAACATATAGCTGTGTCACGATTTTTTTTTTCTATCCACTCTGCCAATCTCTGTCTTTGAACTGATACGTATAGATCATTTACATTTGTTGTACTCATTGATACATTAGGGCAATTTTATCTTTGTTTACTGTTTGTTTTCTGTTTTTACTTTCTCTGTTTTCTTTTATCCTGCCTGCCTGTGGGTTACTTTAAAAGTTTTTAGAATTCCACTTTCTTTATTGTGCTTTTAAGTGTATACCTTTTTTAGTGGCCACTGAAAAATGTACTCAAATAAATCACATTATATGTATATAATGGTATCACATCATATGTATCCGTTATTGGTGTCAACATTTTACTAGTTTGAGAGGAGTGTAGAAACCTAACCTCCCTTATGTCTCCTCACCCTCCCCCATTTATAATAAAATTGTCTTAAATATTTCCTCTACATCTATTAATAATCACATTAGGCATTATTATAATTTTTCTTCAACTGTTAAACCTAATTTAGAAAACACAAAAGGGGCCAGGCACAATGGCTCATGCCTGTAATCTCAGCACTTTGGGAGGCCAAGGTGGGCAGATCACTTGAGTCTAGGAGTTTGAGACCAGCGTGGGTAACATGGCAAAACTCCATCTCTACAAAAAATTAGCTGGGCATGTGGTGCACACCTGTAGTCCCAGCTACTCAGGAGGCTGAGGTGGGAGGATCACCTGAGCCCAGGAAGTTGAGGCTGCTGCAGTGAGCCATGGTTGTGCCACTGCACTCCAGCCTGGGTGACAGAAAGAAAAAGAAAACAATGCAAAAGGAGAAGAAATCTATTTTATTATAATAAATCAATTATAATATCTGTTGTATTTACTTATAATTTTACTTTTTCCACTGTTCTTTCTTTCTGATGTTCCAAGATTCCTTCTTCTATTGTTTCTTTTCTGGTTAAATAATTTCCTTTACTATTCTTTTAGGGTAGGTCTGTTGTGACAAATTCTCTTAGTTTTCCTTCATTTGAGAATGTATTGATTTCCTCATTCATTCCTGAAGGACATTTTCACTGGATATACAGTTCTGAGCTAAGAGAGTTTTTATTTCAGCACTTTGCCTTCCATGGTTTCTGATGAGAAATCTTCTGTCATTTTAATTGTTTTTCCCCTAGAGTTAAGGTGTCATTTCTCTCTTACTGTTTTCAAGATGTGTGTGTGTGTGTGTGCATGCATGTGCATGTGTGTGTGTTTAGTTTTTGAAAGTTTGACTATGATGTGTCATAGAGTTCTTTGAGTTTATTCTCTTTGGGATTTGCTCAGTTTCTTAAATCTACAGTCTTATGTTTTTACCAGATTTGGGAAGTTTTCAGCAATTATTTCTTCAAGTACCTTTTCAGCCCTGCCTTCTTCCTCTTCTGGGACTCCTCTGATGACAGAAATGTTAAATATTTTGTTATAACCTCACAGGCATCTGAGGCTCTTTCCATTTGTTTCAATCTATTTTCTCTCTGTGGTTCAGATTGGATAATTATTTATTGTTCTGCCTTCAAGTTCACTGATTCCTCTTCTGTCTTCTCTCGTCTGCTGTGGGGCCCATCCAGTGGGCTTATTTTATTTTTGGTTCTATATTTTTCAGCTCCAAAATTTTCCATTTATTTCATCTTTATATCTTCTATTTATCTGCTGAGACTTAATATTTTTTTATTTGTTCCAAGTATGCTTGTAATGATATGTTAAAACATTTTTTGATAGCTGCTTTAAAATCCTTGCCAAATAATTCAATTTCTGTGTCATCTTCATGTTAGTGTCAGTTGATAGTCTTTTCTTGTTGAAGTCAAGATTTCCCTGGTCCTTGGTGTGATTCATGATTTTCTATTGTATTCTGGGAATTTTAGATATGAGACTCTGGATCTTATTTAAATCTTGTGTTTTAGCAGGCCTCTTCTGATACTGTGCCATTGAGGGACCACTTCGTTACTACCAGATGGGGTTGGAAGTCCAGGTTCCATGCTTAGCTTCTATTGACACTCTGAGAAGGAAGGGTACCTTGTTATTGCTGAGCAGGGGTGGGTATTCAAGATCCCTACTAGGCTTCTTTTGATATCTTCTTGGTTGGGAGGAGTAGGAGTTCCTTGTTACTGTTTCCCATGTGGTCTTACCTCAGTGAGTGATGGTGAAAGTCCCAGTTTCCTACTTGGCTTTCACTGACACCACCTTGGCACCTTGCCGGGAGTGGGAGAGGTGGTTGGAGGTTATACTCTGCAAGGGTGAAAGTCCAGGCTCCCTATGTGGTCTCTACTGACACCATGGGGGAGGGGTAGGCCTTGTTACTGCTGAGAGGGGAAGAAATTCCTGGCTCCCTACTAAGTTTTCTCTGACACCACCTCAGCATGGGAGGGGGGAAGGTTGGAGCACCTCGTTACAGCTGGGTGAGCATAGAAGTCTTGGCTCCCCAGTAGGCCTTTGTTGGCAAAGGGCAAGTGGGGTGCATTTTTCCCCATGGTGTTTGGCTGGAGTAGAGGGGTTATTGTTTAAAGGTTTTTTGTTTTGCTAGGCTGCCCCTTTTCCTGTCTTTTGGCTAGACAAATCAAACTTTTTTTTTTTTTGTCTGCTTCCATTGGCATTTCTTAGTTGCTGGCTTCTTCAGCTCCAGGTCTAAGATATGTGAAGCAAAAAGAAAACTCAGGTTTTCTGTTATGTTTTTTCCTTAGATCCCAAGTTTCCTAGCCCATCTGCCTTCTTCTCTCCACTTTTCAATCTTGTTACATTTGTTTTAGATATAAAGTCCACCATTTTTAGCTGTACTTCATTGGAATTATAGAGAAAAGTGCCTTAATATAGTTTTTAATACTAAATGTATATATTTAAAAATGAAGTAATTCATATGTTATATTAATTTATTCAACAGTTATTTAACATTCTCTCTGGCCCAGATACATGTCTATCCCATAGGCATTCAAGATGTTAAATGAGTGACATATGGTATTTGACTTCAAGGATCTCACAGTAGAGTAGGGAACACATTTTTTTTAAAAGTAGGGTAATAAAATTTATGAACCTCATGGTTCAAGGCCAGAATGAAATTTTTTATTTAAAGATTTTCAGAGAGGTCAGAAACTCCAAGTGAGAGAAAATTTTCTATAAAGGGAGAGAAAGGTAATCTAATAACTAGATTGTGACTGAAGAAGAATAGCATTATATAAGAGAAGTGACTTAAGGGACTGTTAGTGGGATAGGTTATCAAAAAATTTTAGTAAGAGAAAAATAATCAAGCAATGACCATATTAAAAAAGAAGAACTAATAGTCATGATAACAATTATGATGACAATTATAACCATATTGATAATAGATAGGTGTTATTGGGTGTTATTGGTTATCCTTTGCCTTTCTTATACTCAGTTTCCCATTTTGGAAAATGCAAAGAGTAGGTAGAGGCTTTCTAGAATTCTAACAATTCTTGGACTCAAAGCTAGGAGTTTCTTTTCTTCCCTATAATTACCCCTGCTCTTACATGGGGAAGACAAAGAGATTTCAGTGAAGCAGCTAGATATGTGGGAGAGTTGGGTGGATTTCAACAGGCAATGTACAGACTTATCTTTCTAAACAGACTTGGTAAAATCAGAGGTGGAACCCTATAACATTCCATCAGGCAGAAAGCATTATTTTTAACCCACAGTGCATAAGTGCTGAGCAAGTATCTGATTCCTGACTAATAAATTTTGTGTTCAACAGATCCTTGGATTTTGAGGATGAACTATTATAATTCATATAATTCAATGATATAATTATTATACCATTCACACTTTTCCTCAGTGTTTCCCAGAGTTATTTTCAACCTTAACCTTCCCCTCTCAGCAGTAACAAGGCCTACCCCTCTCCTATGGTATCATGGAGTGAGACTTGGCCCCAAAAGGCCTGTATCTAAGTGAACATATGTCTGTATTCAGCAGGCACCCCTACTTTCCTCCTCAAAGCACCCATATCTAACTAGATTTCTGTTGGACCTGGGCAGCACAAGGCCAGAACTCTGCTTTTCCAGCACTATCCTGGATCTGTTGGCCCTCGAACTTCCTCATCCTCAAAGTCTTTTTAATCAAATACTCAATTAGTGCCTTGGCTCCTTACCCAGACACTCAGGCTAATGTCTTTGTAGTATAGCAGACTGCTCAGAAAATAATTCAGGTGTGAGACCAGATTCCTCACTCCTTGGCTGCTGAAAGCCAAGCTCTCTGAGCTATCCTCCTCTTAGTTGTAAGAGAGAGATGGGGTACTCCAAGAGCCAAACTCTCCAAATACATTACAAGCTTTCATAAATTCCTGTTATTGTGGGGAACTAACAAAAGCTCAAATGAGGGAATGATGGTGCAAAGTCAAATAAGGGTCAAAGCTAGGTCAAGGGTAGATAGGAAGAGAGATAAGGTGAGTGACACAGGGGCAGAGATGGCTCTATTCAAGAGCCTCTACTTCCTGACAAGATGCACAGTACAGTGAAAGAATAGCAAATAGGATTAAGAGGCCAGGTTCTAAGGCTAAGCTATCCAACTGCTATACCCAGTGCTGAGTGGAGAGAATGGCACCATGAGTTGGATTCTGTGTTGCCAGAAATATTCATCTGCTTCTGCCCCATCATCATACCTCTTCAGAGTTCCCAGAACATGGTGATGTGTCTACATCTAGTTTGGAGAAATGGGATAGTTGGAATGGTGTTGGTACGGCATGGGGACAGTGTGCAGTAGGTAGCAGGCAGCTCTGGACTGTGATGACTTATGCTGGCACATCCAGCCAGGTGGTGAGCACACATTAGTCAGATGACTGAAAGAATTGGTGAAACATATTTAAAAGGAGGATGTAGGTGAAGGCACTTCAGGGATCAGCTGGGGAGCTCCAGAGGGAAGAAACCCAACACTCTGTTCTTCTTTGGGGACTGAGATAACAGGAGCCCTTATCTCTGTGGCTCACCAGAAGAGTGACCTCCAGCTGAGCTTCATTTATTAATTATTTCCCTGGCCTTGGGCAGGGCCCAGAGTTAAGTGCTACATAACTGTCTGTCCAGTGAATAGATGAAACACTCTTGCTCAGGGAAGCTTCTTCCAAACCTTTTTCCATTTTCTGACAAACACTGTGTTGAAAAGCTCTTTCTTCCAGCACTCAGACACTCTAAGCCCATTTACTTTGGTAACTACATGGCTCTAAAGAGGGTGGGGAGAGATTAGGAGTACAGGAAAGGTTACAAACACATTTCCACCCAGGTCCTCAGCTCTGAAATCAACACTAAGAACCTGCCAGGATTTGGGGCTAGTGCAGGGGTTATAGTGACTATGGAGTAATGTAATCCAAAGATCTGGCCAGTCCAAGCAGAAGGCTAACACACATGTAAAGGAAGCCTGTTTGGTGATCCCAAATGCCAGCCCGTGGACCATGCTTGACTAGCTGCATCTGCACCATGTGGGTAATACGAGGGCACTGCCAGGTTTGAGAGGCAATGGATTGGATCAACTATTATTGTCGATTGTCAGGGTCCATTGTGGGGAATGAGAAGAGTAGCAGAAGAAGGTTAGAGGGACCATCTGGCTAGAGTTCTCATTCACAAAAGATCTCTAGTATAGACTTTATCCTGTAATTATCTTGTGAATGCCATCTATTGCATTGTATTTCCATGATATGTGTTACAATGTTTAGTTGTTAAAAGTAAGTATTTCAAAAGTACCACAATTTTTGAGACTGTATTTTGGCATTTCTTCATTTACATATATCCAGAGAACCTCACAAAATAAACATGTTGTGAGCCTTCCACCAACTCCTGAGTGTAGAGATCTTTGAATGACAAGGTCAAGAAATGCACTTGGACCTTTAGGTACTGGAGAACCCACACAAGTCCTAGTGGAATGTAAAACTATGACTGTGGTTATTATATCCACAAGGGTATGGAGGCAGGACTGGAAGCTGCCACTGACGAGGCTGGTGTCTGAATTTTTTAGGGAGGGTAGGAAGGAGCCTGGTCTGGGGACCTACTGAATGGTAGCAGAGGTAAGACTGAATCACATACACAAGAGTTTGCAGTAACAACACAGTGCACGTCTAGACTAACCTCCTCATTTTACATGTGGAGGAACTGAGGCCCAGGAAGTTTAAATGATATCACCCAAAGTCACAAATCTGTTAGTACCAGAACCTAAAGTAACACACTGTATTTTTCTACTACACAAAGATTTAAGATATCAAAAGAGACAAGAGTCTGTCTGCAGAGGGGAGAGGTGATAGCTGAGAAGGACTACAAGGTTTTTTTTTTTATGCTCAAGTTAATATATTCTTTATTATTATTATTATACTTTAAGTTCCAAGGTACATGTGCACAATGTGCAGGTTTGTTAATATGTACACATGTGCCATGTTGGTGTACTGCACCCATTAATTCATCATTTACATTAAGTATATCTCCTAATGCTTAAGCCTATACCTAGATCCCAGATAGTGCTTGAACACAGGACCCCAAAAATGTTTTCTGTACCCTCCCGTCCCTGTGGAGGGCAGACAGGATTTGGGGGAACACTTTGAAGAGAGTTGCTGAGGCCGTACCCTTAGGCCTGAGGCATGGAATACCCCAGAGGCACTTTCCATGCAGTGGGCCAGGGGTTGGTCTGGGCTCTGGCTAATGGTGTCCACGTGGTAACTTTTGCTGGCGCAGAGGTGGGGCCCATCAGAAACAGCAGTGGCAGCACTGGGTTCTTGTTCCATGCCCTACCTGCTCCAGGGTTATAGTTACATCTTCTACAACCTCCCCATGAAACTGGCTAGTGTTTTGTCATCAGTTGCCTCTGAAAAGTCTTTTCATCACCAGGCCTGGGGATTGTAAGCCTTCTGCCCTCCTCCCACCTTAGGCTCTTTGTTCTCTGTACTGTCTGCCAATCTCAGGTAAATATCATGTCCACTGGGGCACAAGTAGAGGCCAAACTGTTCTGGTCATACTACAGGTCTCTCTGGGGAGAGTTTGGTCGACACTAAAGAATAATATGGCAACTGAGTGCCCAGTTCTAGAACCACAAAACCTGAATCAGAAGCCTGGCTCACCATTTACCATTTATATTACCATTTATATTTCTTCAGGCAGGTAACTAAAATGTTTCAAATGTAATTTCCTACTCTGTAAAATGGGAGAAATTGGGCCGGGCGTGGTGGCTCATGCCTGTAATCCCAGCACTTTGGGAGGCCGAGGTGGGTGGATCACGAGGTCAGGAGATTGAGACCATCCTGGCTAACACGGTGAAACTCCATCTCTACTAAAAATACAAAAAAATTAGCCGAGCGTGGTGGTGGGCGCCTGTAGCCCAGCTACTCGGGAGGCTGAGGCAGGAGAATGGTGTGAACTCGGGAGGCGGAGCTTGCAGTAAGCTGAGATTGCGCCACTGCACTCCCCCCGGGCGACAGAGCAAGACTCCGTCACAAAAAAAAAAAAAAAAAGGAGAGAGAAATTGTCACATTGTAGGGTTATCATAAAGACTATATGGAGCAATATAGGTTGGTGCAAAAGTAATTGCAGTTTTGCCATTACTCACAATGGCGAAAACTGCAATTACTTTTGCACCAATCTAATATATGAAGAAAAATTAATGACATATAAATAGGGGGGAAACATATTTTATTATATGTACCATGCTAATTTTGAGAAGGACTTTTAATTTTAATAATTAGAATGGGACAATATTTATAAACTGGAATATCCAGTCATTCTATTTATAAAGGAAACCTATTATTAAGAGAACCTTACTTTAAGTTCTGCAATTGATTGCTGTAGAACTTTGTGCAAATGACCTTTGTTCTCTAGAACTCATTTTGTCCAATTGTGAAACAAAGTAAACAGGGTGCAAGGGGGAAGCTCAGAATTACATTGAGGTTGATAATTGCCTCTGAGAGATTCATAAAAACTTGTACCTTTTGGAAAACTAAACATCGTATGTTCTCACTGATATGTGCGAGCTAAGCGATAAGGATACAAAGGCATAAGAATGACACAATGGACTTTGGGGACTTCGGGGGAAGGAGGGGAGCGAGGAATAAAAGACTATATATATGGTGCAGTGTATACTGCTTGGGTGATGGGTGCACCAAAATCTCACAAATCACCACTAAAGAAATTACTCAGGTAACCAAATACCACCTGTACCCCAATAACTCATGGAAAAATTTTTAAAAATGTACATTCTATTCCAGATAATAGCCCTGCAATAAGCACTGTTTTAAATTACTAGCAACTGAGTAATACAGGAGTTTCCAGCTTTCTGGTCCTGGAAGAGGGTCAAGTGCCCTGTGTTCCCTGGACCTCAATTATCAGCTCTGAGAAATAAGGGACAGGATGTCACCATACCCGTGTTTCCTCCCTCATCCAAAGTCTGATGGGGGTGGGGCAGACCTTACGCCAGTTTTAGCCAGTTTATGGAGAATGTGCACAAACTGTCTTGTGTCCCATAATTTAAATTTTGACATAAAAAGCCAAATTCTACCTCATTTTAATGCCAATACCTCACCCCACATTGAACACGGGATGTATGTTACATATATGTTTAGCCAATGTGCATGCGCTTGGCTCCTCTCATAAATATGTATAGCTTTCCCCTCAAACCTACTGAATATGTAAAATACCAGTCCTGTGAGGCATAAGACCCAATCTGTCCTTCCGTTCTTTGGAGAGAGAGTGCCTTTGAGCTCTCTCTTTGCTGGAGACTTTCTCTTCCCAGCTTGCAGACCGATATTGCTAATAAAGTTGTCCTTTCCACTATGTAGCCATCCTGGTGGTTTTTTGGATAATACCAGCGAAAAATATTTTATTCAAAAACTATTACAAGAGACGATGGGGTGTGGCGGCTCACACCTGTAATCCCAGCACTTTGGGAGGCCAAGGTGGGCAGATCACTTGAGGCCCAGAGGTTGAGACTAGCCCGGCCAACATGGCAAAACCCCATCTCTACGAAAAGTACAAAACTTAGCCAGATGTGGTGGCGCATGCTTGCAATCCCAGCTACTTGGGTGGCTGAGGCACAATCATTGCTTTAACCTGGGAAGTGGAGGTTGCAGTGAGCTGAGATTGGGCCACTGAACTCCAGCCTGGGTGACAGAGTGAAACTCTATCTGGAAAAAAAAAAAAAAAAAAACAAAGAAAGAAAGAAAAGAAAAAAGAAACTATTACAAGAGAAGAAAACCTCAGTATGGAACTGGGCCCAATTCTGAATATTGAGGAAGAGCTGAATATTGAATTCTGTGGGGCTGGGAATGCTTGGTCAAGGAGAAGAGTAGTGACGGGTGCAGCCAGGGGGTGCAATTGATAAGAGACATCAAGGATAGGGAGGATTCTTGTTAGATTGACCAAACAGGACTCTTTCTGAGAGCAGGCTAGAGTAATTAGATATTAAGAATGAGGGGATTCTCTCTGAAGTGACTTTGCCGGATTACTGCAAATTGGGGCTATGCAGGTGTGGCAAGGATGAGGGCAAGGTCCAGATACAGTCAAGAAGAGGACTTAGAAGAGCCTGACTAAAATTTGATTCCAAAGAGATTTGTTGCCAATGCCACCATGCTTGTGCCTTCTCCCTCATCCAAAGTCTGACTGGGGTGGAGTCTGGCTTAGGAGAGAGAAGGGAGGTGGAACCCTGAACCCCAAAGGACTGGAGACCCACTGTTTTCCATGGGCACAGGCCTCTTACCTGACCCAGTAGCCAAGAGCAAAAACCCCCAGGTGGATGAAGAGTCAGTGAAGGAGGGGGTCATGCCGGGGACCAGAGGGCCCATCTGCTCTTTTGAGAAAACATACAGCCCCTCAATAGCTCAGGATTTACAAACCAGCCTTGAAAAGAGGAAGACCCAGAAACCCAAACAATGGGACTCACCAGGCAGCTAAAATAAGGCATTTCCTTAGTATTTCCTTGAAAGTGCACTCAACCAGTGGGTTCTTCCTGCCCATTACACAGACAAAACCAGTTCACTGAGACCATGCTATTGCCGTAGAGAAATAAGCTTTATTAACACAAGGTCAGCCATGCAGAAGACAGAGTTATTACTCAAATCAGTCTCCCCAAAGGCTCAGAGGTTAGAGTTTTTCCAAGGATAGTTTGGTGGACAGGGGACTAGAGAATGCATGCTGCTGACTGATTTGGGATCCAATCATAGAGGTGTGGAAAACTATGGTCATGTGCTGAGACTGCCTCTGGTTGAGGGGGTTGCACAGGATCAGTTAGGTCATGAGTCTCGAGTCCACTTCTGGTGGAGTCGGTTGGTTGTCAGAATGTAAAAGTCTGAAAAATATCTCAGAAGACCAATCTTAGGTTCTACAATAGTGATGTTATCCACAGGAATAATTGGAGAAGTTACAAATCTTGTGACCTCCAGAACAATGGTTGGTTATTGTCTAACTATACCCTACATCTTAGCAGAAGTCAGGCTCCTCATAATCCTAACCTTGTGGCCTTTCATTAGTTTTACAAAGGCTGCTTAGTTTTGGGAAAGGCTATTATCATCCTTGCTTTAAGGTTAAACCATAAACTAAATTCCTCCCAAAGTTAGCTTGGCCTATACCCAGGAGTGACCAAGGACTGCTTGGAGGTGAGAAGCAAGATGGACTCAGCTATGTCAGATTTCTCTTACTGTCATCATTTTGCAAAGGTGGTTACAAAAATCCCACTTAAACGTCTCTGCATGTCACTGAACACATTAAATATAGAATCCACAGGACATTTTCTCATTCATTCCCCCTTCCTTCCAGTGTCTTTCCACCCCCCACCCCCATACATAGGAGAAGAGCAGCAAGGATGTACAAAAGGGGCAGCCTTGCTCAGGGACCTTTATGTTCATTATCAATGTCAATGAAAGCTAAATCACAGACACTGGTTTGAAGAAGGTAACATTTTGGCCCTCTGCATCAGCAGGGAGGAGAAGAAAATATTTTACATAACAATTGACAGAAATTGTGCCATTATCTGAGGCCCTACAGCCCATACTTTACATCCCCACAGCCAGCAAGAGAAAGGGCATCCAGTTTCAATATGCAATTTCTGCTTGGAAAAACTACTGAAGCTTTAACCATGAGCTTTGGGGTACCAACCCCAAAAAGTTGAGAACCAAAACCAAAAAACTTTGAGAACCCCTAGTCTAAAGTAGGGTAGCCTCAGCTCTACTCCAAGCCCCAGAAACTGCCCAATTCTCGCTGAGATGACAAAAAGCGCTGGAAGGTCATCCACATCCTCAACCTTCTTTGTCCTGAAGAGGGGAGACCAATTGCTCCCTAAGGCTACCATCTCTAAGCAACCAGAACTGACTCCCCCAGAAATGAGCACAGCCAGTGATATGGAAGTGCTGAGAAGGAAAGAGTGTGGACCCTTTAAATGATACAAGGGGTTAAGGGCCTCGTCCCTGGCTAAGGCTCCACCCCGGACCTGTGCCTATGGACCTAAGAGAGGACAGGCATTTTTGTTTACCTGCCCAAATGTTGCATTTCCCAAGACCGCCCCTGGCCTGCCATGCCCCTATCCTGTGCCTATAAGAACCCTGAGACCCTAGCAGGCACAAGCTGCGGGACGTCACGGGAGCAGATCAGCAGAAAAAGACACAGGCAGCTAAACACAGAGAGGAGCACATCAGCAGAGGAACACATCGGTAGCTGGAAGTCCAGAGGAATGCACCGACAGGCAGTGGCATACCGGCAGGCCCTGACCAGCCCTGACCAGCAGAACAACACGGAGTTTGGCTGGGACACTCAGAGGAGAGCCCAGGCCACTGAGCGGCCCAACTCCAGGGGAAAACCCTCCCACTCTAGCTCCTTCTGGCTTCCCCCATCTGCTGAGAGCCACCTCCACTCACTAAAACCTTGCATTCATTCTCCAAGCCCAGGTGTGATCCGATTCTTTTGGTATACCAAGGCAAGAACCCAGGACACAGATAGTTCTCTGTCCTTGTGACAAAGCAGAGGGTCTAATTGAGCTTCACCAGGACACAGCCTGCAGCACAGGATGGTTCTTGAGCACCTGAGATGGGCTGTTCTGGGTTCCCACAGTGCCCTGGCTTACTTCAGCCTGGGGTAGCTCCCTGGGTCAGAATCCTCTCTTGAGCACCTGCCCCCTGCCAAGCTAGGCTGCAAGTTCCTGAGAGAGAGGGCTGAGACCATGTCCCTCTTGTTTACTGTTTGATGTCCAGTAATTCAGTCACCATTTGTCGAATACATGAAGCTGCTGGGAGACTCATGGCCCCTGGGTGGGATGGTCAAGTAAGAGTCCCATCTCAGGTACCTGGTAGTCAGATATGCTTGTAATCTCTTCTCCTGTGGGGTGGGTGTGTGTGTGTTTTCTCTTTTCCCTGAGGAGGCCCCAGGAGCTCCCTGAGGATGTGTTTGATAAACTGGTTTTAGTTAATGCCCCAACTCTGCTCCTTAGGTGACTGACTCTCCTCTTCACCATCTCCACCCTTGCCCAGGAAAGATCCCTCCTGAGGGGTCCCCAGCTATTCCCTTCTCCGGCTCTGTGTTTCCTGGGGAAAGTTCCTGCTTCCTTATCTGGAAGATCGGGGAGTTGGGCTCCTTGAAGAGCAAGGAGCCAGTCGGTTCCATGATCTCTCATTTACCTGTGGCCTGAACACTGCCCCCTCCTGAACAGCTTGGGGATCGGGAGCAGGGACTTGGCGGGGTCTAGACCCCACTCTTCCTCCATGGTAACTTGAATTGTGGGGAGGAAAATGTCTGTTGCCCGCCCAGGCACTTCTGGGACAATAAACATACTTATCTAGACAAGGGCCTTGGCCAAAGGAAAGAAGGCTCAGAGACAGAAGGAAACAGGCAGGAAGACCTTCCTGACAGTAAATGTAATTAAGACCAGAAACCATTTACCAAGGAAAGTATGGGTCTCCTTTTCCTGGAGATTATAGAAACCTGGAAGCTAGTGGGCCCCCAGAGAGCAGCTGGTCCAGCCCCTTCATTGTATAGATAAGAAAACTGAGACCCACAAAAGAAGGTCCCTGCCCGGGGTCACGGAGCTGCATAATGTAAGAGCAGAGACCAAGACCTGATGCTAGGACTCTCTGGCCAGATCAGTTTCCATTACTCCAAGCTGAGAGGCTTCCTTCAACCACAGGACAGCCCGGCTGATTTTCTCAAGTGTCTTTGCTGTACAGATGAGAACTTCTTGTGGCCCCCAGAGGGTAAAAGGCCTATGGGAGGGAGAGGTGAGGCCAAAGACCCTGTCCTCAGGATGCTCAGGCCCAGGATGTTGCCTGGACCCTCCCTTGCCCCTGCTGAGGACAAGAAGGACACGTCACTCTGGGGTGTCTGATGGCTGGCTCCCTGACTGGGGTCTGGGATCTCTCCCCAAAGACTTTCCTGTACTTGCAGTGCACACTCCCCTGCCACACACACACACACACACACACACACACACACACACACACACAGAAGGCCCCTCACTCGTGCAGTCAGCACATCTTTGAGGAGCTGCTTCCAAAGGGCTCACCTGGGGTGTGGGGCACAGATATTTAGGAATCAAGGCTTCTTCTGGGTGAGGGGGAGACTGAGGTACACACACGCAAGGGCAGTCACCTGAGAGGAGAGAAATGGGCCAGGGAGATCACAGAAGGTGGGATTGCACTGGTCTTGACAGATCCCGGGTAGGACCTGGACTAGTATGAGGGTAGGGGCAGGAGTGGTGGAGGCCTTTACTGCCCCCTTCCTAAAGGCTTCCCTCACCTTTCTGGAGGTAGGGCAGGTAGGGGTGTCAGAGTGTGGTCATCACGGCACACATAGGAGTTTGGACTCCTGATATGAGTTAACAACCTGACCCAGTCCCTCAGTAGCTGGGTGACACTGAGCTCCTCATTTCACTGTCTTGAATCTCAGTCTCATCTCAATATTTGGGAACTAACGATACCTTCTGTAACTCAAAGTGGAGCTCACAGGGGTCTCAGGAAGAGCCTGCAGATCAATGGTTTCCAGGACAATCCTAGTTCCTTGTAATTTCAGGATATTCCTGAGGAGGAACTCGTAGATTAATGTGTGGACTTTATTTACATCCTGACTACAATAAAGTGGAAAAAACACAATAACATAAACCCTCCGTAACATTGATGAGACATGAAACATTTAAAGTTTAGACATTCCCTGGGTATTTGATGATATTATGAAATGATTACTAATTACTTTAGGTGTTGTAGCGACACTGTAGTTATGCTGAAAGGGGTCCTTATCTTTTAGAGCTCCATACTGAAATACTTATGGATCCAATGATGTGTGACTGGCCTGGCGCTGATAATTGCTGAAGCTGGATGCTGTGTATAGAAGGGCTCACTATGCCCTTCCACTTGTGTATAGGCTTGAAATTTTCCATAACGATATGTTTTAAATATGAAATAGCGAATGGTGGAGTTTACCCAACTGTGGCATGACTGTCCTTTGGAAGACTTTTCAAATACACATAACACTGGCAAATATAAGAAAAGCCTTGTATCCAATTTGTGAGCACCAGCGCCATTGCCGATGGGTGCTTGTGACTGGAGACAGCAACTGTGCCCCCTCATTTCAGCCCCTCATTGAGCAGCATCTGTGCTGCTCCTCTCAGCCTGTGGCAGCTGGTTTGGTTGCCAGGCAATGGAAGGCAGAGACCAGAAGCCCTTTTCTTGGTAGGAAGAAAGGGGAGAGGGAGGGGAGAAGCAAGAAAGAAGCTCACAGTCGGAAGGCTTGTTCCCGCCTGAGAGTCTGGCCCAGGGGTGAGGGGAAGGGAATGGGGGTAAGGTCCTCACAACCCCCACTTTCCGTGGTTTACTCCTAGGGAACAGCCCCACTTTCAGAGCTTGAAGCCCCAGAGAGACGGAGAGGGAATGCACGCACCTGCACCTCCTGTGAAGGTCAGGGAGATCTGTGACTAAGGAAGATGCCAATTAGCACCAGTCCACAGAGAGCTCTGGACAGACCTCTCCTGGGTACTTCTAAACTCTTATTATTTCAACAATTCTAGGAAAGCAGCTCGTCAAATGGAAAAATCTGCATTGGTGATCACCCTGAACTGGGGCCATCCCAGAAGGCAAGAGGGCAGGGGTCTTCTTAGGCAGTGGAGAAACGTGTTCTTCCTGTCCTTCGGAGAGGGGAAGCAGAAGCCTCTGGCGCTGCACAGTGGGCTGGCAGTCTCGTGGGTGCTGACTAGGTTGGGGAGCCCCACGTTCTGGCATTGCTTCAGACCCGGCTGTCACCGAAGGCTGTGTGGGCCCGAGCCTGTCCTGACTCTCAGTTTCCTGATCTCTAGGAGGGAATTATCTTATATGGTCTCTTGCCTCTCTTCACGCTCAAATGGACTGGATTACAACATGCTTCCCAACCACCACCCTGGGGAGGAACTGCTCTCACCCAGGGTTATAGGAGCCTGTGTGGCACACCCTACTCTCACCCACCAGGCCAGACTTAAGAAACCAACACAGCTGGTTACCTCTGTCCCTGTTCAGTGAGGGCACGTCCCAGAGCCACCCTGTTGTGATCATGAGCTGCCTCCTGGTGGCCTGGGAGGTGGGATTCAGAGGGACTCCAGGCAGTCTGGTTGTGGGGTGAGGTCAGCAGCTGCCCCAGAGATCAGCTTTTCAAGAACAGGCATCTGAGACAGAGTGTCTGTGCTGAATGAGGAAAACATCGGGGAGGCCAGCTGTCTATAGCTGAGCAAGAGCAGGGCCCAGACAGCCCCCTCTTTCTGCAGCATCTTTGAGGCTCCTGGTTGCTAGGAGCAGGCGCTTCTGTTACTAAGCAACGGGAGCCTGTTGGATTAAAACCAATTTCCTGAGCTCTCTAAAAGCAGGAGGGAGAGAAGGTGGAATGCAGATGGTCTAGGGAATCTCATGTTTGCCCCCAAGCTTAGCTGAATGTCGTGGGTGGGGAGTGAATATGCACCAAGTACTCAGTATAAAGACTGAGAGTAAGACTGGCAATTAAGATGCTGATTAGAGCAGTAATGAATGAGTAATGAATGCTAATTCTGCTCTTTTGCAAAACCCCAGGAAAGGCCTGTGGTCCCTGGGGTGTTTCTGAACTCTTATTATGTCAAAAATCCTGGGAATCACCTGACTTGGCTAGACAAAGCTGGGCAGAGTTCCTTCTCCAAACACAGGATCAATGCATTTTAGGGTCAATGGTCTCCCAAGGGTCCTCGGATTCTAACTCTAGATGAATGATAGAGGGTCCTGGACATGTGGCCCTGTACCTTTTACTTAGATAACCTCAGTGATGACAGGGAGTTCACTTCTTCCTGAGGCAGCCCTTTATGTACTTTACCCTTAGAATGCACTTTTGATTGTGAAACCCAAGTCAGCCTCCCTGAGGCTCCTTGCCTAGGGGACAAATGGAGCTACTCCAGTCTGCTTTGCTATAGAGAGCTGTAGCCTCTCTCTTCTATGAGTCCCCCTCCCACCACCTCTATTCATCTCTTGGGGAGAGACTCAGGTTAGGGAGTAAGGGGTGGGCGGGGGTGGCCTCACTTGCTCCCTTCTGATCCCCTGTGTCCCACCTTGTGTTTAGCCTTTTTAAATGGCAAGTCACTAGGATAGATACATTTGCCAAGAATGTGTAGACCCAATTTGGGCCTTAAATATTCCAGGCTTCTGCCACTGTCCTGTTTATGTAGGGACATCCTGTCCCAGGGCAGTGTTTTTGGGTTAAGGAGTATGAGGAGCCCTGTGGACCCAAAAGGAAAAACTGCAACTGGCAAAATTCATTTAAATATCAACTACTCAAACTTTCTGGAAATTGTCCTAATTGTCTACAGCAAATGAAGGAACATTTATTCAAGAAACTCTAATAAGTCTCGGTAAGAATAGCAAGAGTCTCTGGTATTTGAGCCATAACCTGCTCCCATCTGTAAACCAAAAATAAAATTCTAACGCTCCCCAACCATCTGAATGGACTTCCTCCTCAGTCAGGGCTCTTTTAGAATTTAATCTGAGAGACTGTTTCAGGTCACCATGGGAAGCGGGAGTCGAACATGCCTCATTATACCTATCTGGTATTAACATCAACACAGACTTTAAGTCTGATAAGAAACATTTACAATGTATTCTCTCTGAAGCCTGCTAGCTAAAAGCTTCCTCTGCACAATTAAACTTTGGTCTCCACAATCCTTTATCTTAGCCCAAACATTTCCTTTCTATTGATCACAAGTCCTTAAGCACAATTGCCAACCAGGAAATTTAAAAATTTACCTATAGCCTGAAAGCCCTAGCTTCAAGTTGTTTCACCTTTCTGAACCAAACCAATGTATATCTTAAATGTATTTGATTGATGTTTCATGCCCCTCTAAAATGTACAAAACCAAACTGCACCCAGACCATCTTGGACAAATGTTCTCAAGACCTTCTGAGGCCTGTGTCACGGGCCCTGGTCATTTATATTTGGCTCAGAATAAGTCTCTTCAAATATTTTACAGTTTGACTCTTTTCATTGACAATAATTTGGCACCCAACGTGGGACCTCAGGGAAGACTCAGGACCATGAAGGAAGTTGCCCAAACCCAGAGCTAAGGTACCAGCAGAGGCCCATTGAAGCCTCCCTGACTTCAAGCTTCTCCTCTGGTGGAACTGGTAAGTCCTCCTGAGCCTTGACCCTCCCTTTGGTTAATGGTACTTGATTTATTCAGAGCTTTTTAATTTTTCTCCTAGGAAGTTGTTTAAAGATCCTACTTCCAGTTCAGAGGTGCATTCTAAATAATCTTCTCCATTGCATTTTCTCCCAAAATTAATCTTAATTTGGCTTGTCTGTGTGCATTTGCATGATAAATTATACTGTTGTTTTTATAGGTAAATGAGAAACTGTTGAAGAGAAAATACTTTTGCTTCTCCCAGGTAAAAGGTGCCCCTGGGTGACCAGGGGCCTCATGGGAGTGTCTGGTGGGGGTTAACCCCCATGATGTGCAGTGGTCCTACAGGGAATCCCCAACAAAATTAGTTTTAAAAAAGGCTTATTGGCCGGGCGCGGTGGCTCACGCCTGTAATCCCAGCACTTTGGGAGGCCGAGGCGGGCAGATCACAAGGTCAGGAGATCGAGACCACGGTGAAACCCCGTCTCTACTAAAAATACAAAAAATTAGCCAGGCGCGGCTGTGGGCGCCTGTAGTCCCAGCTACTCGGGAGGCTGAGGCAGGAGAATGGCATGAACCCGGGAGGCGGAGCTTGCAGTGAGCCGAGATCGCGCCACTGCACTCCAGCCTGGGCGACAGAGCGAGACTCCGTCTCAAAAAAAAAAAAAAAAAAAAAGGCTTATTCAGGAAACACCTATAGGAGCTGGTCACTCCACGATTTGAGCCCTCCTGGAGGGGCTTAGACCTCCAGAGAGGAAAACTGAGATAAGTAAGAGGGCACAATGACTCAGTGGTGACACACTGTGAAGTCCTGCCTGCAAGCAGCCCACTTCAACCCACTCCACACAAGCCCCAGGCCACAGCTCAGTTCCTCCTTTCTTTTTAAAAAAAAGAAAAAAAAAGTGTGGGAAACAAATAATCTAAGAATGAGGAGAAAACAAGAATTAACCCCTTTGGGGCACTCCATTGGTTTTATGGCACCTCTACTTGCTAAAGTTTATGTAAAATGAAAATAGTATGGTCGTTGTGCACATTTATGTTAAGGAAAAAGAATCCTAAGGTCAATCTGCAAACTGTAAAGTTCCTAAGTTCTCTTTTCCTCTATTTTCTTTTCTGCCTGCTTTAAATCTGCTGTTACCTTTCTACTGAGATAACAACCACTACTTGGATCTAACTATTTTTTTTTTCATTGCAATCCAGAGAATTTGTATTTATTTCATGGCTAAAGTTCTGAAGTAAAAGCCATAGGATCTTTGTGTGTGTGTGTGTTTGTGTGTGTATGTATGTGAATATGTATTTTAAAAGACCTTTATAATAGACTTCTATAATTTTATGTTTAATTGGCAAATTAAATCTGTTTTAATTTTCCTCTAGCACATCAGGCTTTCTCTCTTGGTACCTTGAGATGTAAATTTTGCTATTTGATTTTTCACCTAAGAGTTGTTTCCTTTAATAGGCAAATGTAGGGCTATTTAGCTGACAACTGTCTAGGTTGATGAAACAGGTTATCAAGAATTTAAAAGTCTAAGTTAGGAAACAGTGAGGTCTTATGAATCTATAAGATGTACTTCTATTGGCATGCCTAATACATCTATGTATTTATATGTTGTGTAAACAATGTTCCACTACTAAAAATATATAAAAGTGCTCTAATTAATTGGCTTAAAGAAAACAAATGCTTAAATAAAATATTTTATCAAAAAAGACTAGTCAAATGCTTTTTGAAGTTCATATCACTTGAGTAAAATCTTTAATAAATAAGTTGGCTTTAAAATTATTGGTAAAATAACATTAGAAATGTTTTAAGAATTGTTAGCAATTTTGTTTGTGTTTATTGATCAAGTGCTTTCATGCTTATTCCTCCAGAATACACGATTAGTTATAAGCGTTATAAAACTATAAAACCCAGTCAAAGACAGAATGATCTTTGCTTGTATAATTTTTGATAAGTAAGATGGAATATTGCTGGTTGAATGAAAACAGCTAAATCCTGAGTTATTGGTAAAAATACCCTTATATTTAACCCTAAGGTTGTTACTTAAGGAAACACCTGAAATTCACAGCTATCAAAAAGGTTAACTGGGAAGTAACTTAAGGAATGACTGTCACAGTTTTTGTAAATAATCTAGGTAAACTATTAAATCAATCAACCAATCAGGTAAAGATAATGAAAGAAATGCTTGTAAACAAACGTCATATAATTTAGGATCTAAGGTTATTAATAAATATTAAGTATCTGAGTCATTTCCAATTTAAAAACTATAGTAAAACATTTTTTAAAGTGTTCTTTTTTTTTTTTTTTTTTTGAGGCGGAGTCTCCCTCTGTCGCCCAGGCTGGAGTGCAGTGGCCAGATCTCAGCTCACTGCAAGCTCCGCCTCCCAGGTTTACGCCATTCTCCTGCCTCAGCCTCCCCAGTAGCTGGGACTACAGGCGCCCGCCACCTCGCCCGGCTAGATTTTTGTATTTTTTAGTAGAGACGGGGTTTCACTGTGTTAGCCAGGATGGTCTTGATCTCCTGACCTTGTGATCCGCCCATCTCGGCCTCCCAAAGTGCTGGGATTACAGGCTTGAGCCACCGCGCCCGGCCTAAAGTGTTCTTATATAAAGGTAAATATCTTCATCTAATTCTAAGTTTATTTAAGGGTTATGTATAAAACAAGGTAAAAGGAACCAGAAAATAACAGATGGAAAGAAAGTTAAAGATATAAAGAGGTATTTTTCAGTAAAGAAGGTAAAAATGAAAGTAATTTTACATAAGAATCTTGCGTGGTGAGACCGGGTGTGGTGGTTCACGCCTGTAAACCCAGCACTTCGGGAGGCCGAGACAGGTAGATCACAAGGTCAGGAGATCGAGAGCGTCCTGGCTAACATGGTGAAACGCCATCTCTACTAAAAATACAAAAACTAGCTGGGCATGGTGGCAGGCACCTGTACTCCCAGCTACTTGGGAGGCTGAGGCAAGAGAATGGCGTGAACGCGGCAGGCGGAACTTGCAGTGAGCCGAGATCACGCCACTGCACTCCTGCCTGGGGGACAGAGAGAGACTCCGTCTCAAAAAAAAAAAAAAAAAAGAAGATTGTGTGGTGAATTTTTGTCCTAAAATAAAATTACTGGGTTGTTCAAGAAAGAGGCCAGGCGAGGTGGCTCAAGCCTGTAATCCTAGCACTTTGGGAGGCCGAGATGGGCGGATCACGAGGTCAGGAGATCGAGACCATCCTGGCTAACACAGTGAAACCCCGTCTCTACTAAAAATACAAAAACTTAGCCGGGCGAGGTGGCAGGCGCCTGTAGTCCCAGCTACTGGGGAGGCTGAGGCAGGAGAATGGCGTGAACCCGGGAGGCGGAGCTTGCAGTGAGCTGAGATCCGGCCACTGCACTCCAGCCTGGGTGACAGAGCGAGACTCCGTCTCAAAAAAAAAAAAAAAAAAAAAAAAAAAGAAAGAGAGACATGTAGGACAAAACAGAAAATCCAAACATGTTGTGAATAGTCTATGCAAGTCGTAATAATGTTAGTAAAAAGGAATTTTGTTTAAAGAAAAGGGTTGTATAATTTAGTTGACTACGATTAAGAAGAAATTATAATAGTCTTTCTAGAGATGAGTCTTTGGTATTAAAAATATATACACTAATATACACTAATGCAAAACTAAATAATTGGTTAAAACAAGATTTTATTTAAAATATTGACTTATTCTTAATGCAAGAAGTTTTTAGTTCTTAAGTTCTATAATCTGTCTGTTTAAAAGTCTTCAGGAAACATCTCAAAGGTTCAACTCTTTCTCTTTTAAAAAGGCCTTGGATAATAGCTCTCTCCTTCACCTTTTGTTGGCTCCTGTAACTTTTATTAATTACCTAAAGTAAGGAAGATAATTTTTTTAAAAACAGGCAAATAAAATATATTTTGGACCTGTCTTTTTATTCCGCATGCCTGTTATATCTCTATCTTTATATGTGTCATACAGAAGTAACATTTCACTACCAAACTACACGGAAGAGCTCTAATCAAGTCATTTTTTTGAAAGTAAGTGCTTATTAGACTGGTAGAGGCTAGCTCAGATGCCTTTTAATTCACATGACTTTGGTAATCTTTGGTAAAATTATTTTGGTAAATTTAATCTCAACTCTCTCCAGTAATTTAAAATCTGAAAGTCATGTTATGTTAAAACATAACTGAGAATTTTCACTGGGAATTTTGGTTACTACAAGTTAAAATAGTAAATGCATAAAATATGTTTTTGGTGAAGTTTATAA
This sequence comes from Macaca mulatta, assembly GCF_049350105.2. Lineage (NCBI taxonomy): Eukaryota > Metazoa > Chordata > Mammalia > Primates > Cercopithecidae > Macaca > Macaca mulatta. Next base: position 81,069,411 of record NC_133426.1, on the reverse strand, counting down.
AACACAAGGATGTTGATTTTTCTTTAAAAAATGTGTTTGTTTCTAAACTATTTAAGAGTTGCTTTAAAATGAAGGAAAAATTATACAGATAAAACTGAACGGAAAAAAAACCCCAACAATTATGCCAGGGCAACAAAAGTTAACTCTGAGACCTGTGGCTACCAAAAAGTCGATGTGGAGGAAGGGCAAAACCAAGTCACTTTTAAAATCAGAGAGTATAATGTAAAGGGACTGTTCCATTTTGTAAATTGGTATCATCTACTTCTTAAAAAAAATCTTTAGTGGATTGTAAAAATAACCACTTTAAGGACAAAATCCTTAATTTTAAATGCTGCAGAAACTAAGAGCTTGTTTGGGTTAATGCAGGACCCACAACTCACTATTAAACAATCACTGATAAGTATATGTGATCCGAATGCACAGGGGGTTATTTCTGAGAGAATGATCAGTGTAGTGGGCCAGATAAATGCCACTGTAAGGTCTGTTTGCCCTGTAAAGGGGACTACCCAGCTCTCCCTATAAAACACCAAGTAGAGCACCCCAGATGAATCAGTTAATATGTTTCATATGGTAGCCATGTGGAACTAGCTTTATAATGACTGGGATATCCTCCCACCGAACAGGCCTGTTACCCAGGTCATGGTAAATTTGGGGGTTAAGGGACCCCTTTTTACATGGGTGCCCCTCCCACAGAATCATAGAACAGTTTGAGAAGCCTTATAGAATTTGTTGTCCCTCAATGGGTCTTACAAATGCAACTCTCTGCTGGGAACAATGATCTCAGGGTAAAATAAAATAAAATAAAATAAAGTTCCTGGGACCAGAACATAAAAACCTACAGGTTAATAGAATTACAAAATTTAAGATGTTTAAACAAGCTTTATGTAACGTAGTTGCAACCCCTTTACCTAAATGGGTACTGCATCTGACTGGGGGATGTTTCCCGTTTTCTACTATAAACTGAAGGCATGTAAATCTCCTCTTTTGAGAAATGGTAATTGGACACACTAAATGGGAACTAGTAAAATTGCCTAAGTCCACAAAGTATAGAAGTTGGAGTGCTAGTCCAGACAAATCCTCCACTTTAAAGCCCTTCGTGGAGCATTTCCTGGGGGTAATGGCAAAAGACTGTGAGTACTTCCCAATGACAATGACTAAACTAGAGAATTTCCATTAGAGGGGCATTTACTGTCTGAATCTGGAATGTTAACTGAAGCTATCCCTATTTTAATGGAGATAATGTTGCCCAAACGAGTTCCATAATAAAATAAAAATGGTTTACATAGAATCTTGCTACCTGGGAATATAAAGAGGTGTTACTGATAAGAAGGGAGCCTCTTTCCTAGGACTACTAATTCTAACTCTGTGAGGAGTTGTTAGATTTTACAGTTCTTGATAGACAGCTCTCATGAACTATTTGGCTTCTGAATGGCATTTCCAAGATAAACAAACATCTTGTTTGAAAGCTGCTGCTCTGATTAAAGAAGAGTCGAAAATTTTTTTTCTTTTGAGTTATCTGGGTGAAGTATGTTTTTGTAACCAGATGTACCTTTCTAAGTTTCCCAAAATTCAGATTGTGATTTTATAACAATATACTTATTTGCATACATTCAATAAAAGTCCTTTAAAACAGAACAATTGGAGACACCTGTTATTTTACCAAAACTTTAACTAAAATAGTATATTTTTAGGTAAAGTTCCAGCAAAGCCAACCTAAAACCTATATGGACAATAAATTCTTGCTGCATTTTATGTAAATAATCAGGCCAAGTATAATAAGCCTAAAACTTACTTTGCACACAAATTGGTCTTACTACAATTTATCTTTAATAGACAAAAAAGAGTAGGGGGGCTAGGAAAATTGTTTCAAAGGAAAGTGTAAAACTTTCAACCCTAACTTTTTTTTAAAGTGCAGATTGAATCATGGATTATTTCTTGGCTACAATAATCCTAGAGAGTACCAGATTATAATTTTTCTTCATATTTTTAGTTGGTACCCTGATATAATAGGTCTCTTTTTCTGTTCTGACACACAAATACTCTTTTAATTGTCAAACTATAAATGTTACTTATCTCTCCTTGTTTTATTTCCAAGGAAACCAAAATCATTGTATTCTAAAGACCAGAGATGCTTCTCCCTCATTTGGTATTCCACTGGGCCCGGATCTGTTATTCACTGCAAATGTCCAGCTGCTAACACTATACAAGCACCCTCCCTCTAGGCCCAGGAACTGTCATGGAAGAGGTGGGCACATGAAATTTTTTTTTAGTGTAATTTATTATTATTATTATTGTACTTTAAGTTCTAGGGTACACGTGCACAACGTGCAGTTTGTTACATATGTATACATGTGCCATGTTGGTGTGCTGCACCCATTAACTCATCATTTACATTAGGTATATCTCCTAATACTATCCCTCCCCCTCCTCCTCACCCTACAACAGGCCCCGGTGTGTGGTGTTCCCCACCCTGTGTCCAAGTGTTCTCATTGTTCAATGCCTACCTATGAGTGAGAACATGTGGTGTTTGGTTTTCTGTCCTTGTGATAGTTTGGTCAGAATGATGGCTTCCAGCTTCATCCATGTCCCTACAAAGGACATGAACTCATCCTTTTTTATGGCTGCATAGTATTTCATGGTGTATATGTGCCACATTTTCTTAATCCAGTCTGTCATTGATGGACATTTGGGTTGTTTCCAAGTCTTTGCTATTGTGAATAGTGCAGCAATAAACATACGTGTGCATGTGTCTTTACAGCAGCATGATCTGTAATCCTTTGGGTATATCCCCAGTAATGGGATGACTGGGTCAAATGGTATTTCTAGTTCTAGATCCTTGAGGAATTGCCACACTGTCTTCCACAATGGTTGAACTAGTTTATAGTCCCACCAACAGTGTAAAAGTGTTCCTATTTCTCCACATCCTCTCCAGCACTTGTGGTTTCCTGACTTTTTAATGATTGCCATTCTAACTGGTGTGAGATGGTATCTCATTGTGGTTTTGATTTGCATTTCTCTGATGGCCAGTGATGATGAGCACATGGAATTTTAAGGGCCAGTTTTGAGGGATAAAATTAGGTCAAGGTCACACCCTCCAAATCAAAGAGGATACAAGGATGCCTAAACAGCTGATAAAACAAGCCTTCTAAACTATTATGTGTCACATTTGCATCCACCCCAACCATAAATAATTTTCTGCTTCCTACAGAATTAAAGAAAAATATTTACTGACAGTGAGAGACAGGACTAGCTGGATTTCCTAGGCTGACTAAGAATTCCTAAGCCTAGCTGGGGAAGGTGACTGCACTCACTTTTAAACAAGGGGCTTGTAACTCAGCTCACACCTGACCAATCAGGTAGTAAAGAGGGCTCACTAAAATACCAATTAGGCCAAAAGCAGGAGGTAAAGAAATAGTCAAATCATCTATCATCTGAGAGCACAGCAGGAGGGACAATGATTGGGATATAAACCCCAGGCATTCGAGCTGGGAGTGGGCAACCCCTTTTGGGTCCCCACCCATTGTATGGGAGCTCTGTTTTCACTCTATTAAATCTTGCAACTGCACACTCTTCTGGTCTGTGTTTGTTACGGCTCAAGCTGAGCTTTTGCTCGTCGTCCACCAATGCTGTTTGCCACCATCGCAGACCCACCACTGACTTCCACCCCTCCAGATCTGGCAGGGTGTCTGCTGTGCTTCTGATCCAGCCAGGCGCCCACTGTTGCTCCGGATCGGGCTAGAGGCTCGCCATTGTTCCTGCATGGCTAAGTGCCCGGTTTCGTCCTAATCGAGGTGAACACTACTCGCTGGGTTCCACAGTTCTTTTCCAGGACCCACGGCTTCTAATAGAGCTATAACACTCACCGCATGGCCCAAGGTTGCATTCTTTGGAATCCATGAGGCCAAGAACCCCAGGTCATAGAACAAAAGGCTTGCTGCCATCTTGGGAGCGGCCGCCCCATCTTGGGAGCAGCCCGCCACCATCTTGGGAGCTCTAAGAACAAAGATCCCCTGGTAACATTAGGATAAAGATACCTTGTGACAGGGCCTCCTGGGTATAATACTCCCAGTTACAAGTTGCAAAGATAGATATAGATACAGATATAGATATAGATATAGATATCCATCTATGTTTTTCTAGAACAATGCTTATGTTTTCTTTAGCGAATTACTAAAAGTCTGTAACTAAAACTAAGCTTACTGTAGCTCAACACATAGAAGTTAAAAATAAGTCAGTTTTGTAACTTTGCCTTTTTTTGTTTGTTGGCTTTTTCCTTAAAAAAAAAAATATATATATATATATATTTATATATATATATATATATATATATTTATTTGAGATGGTGTTTCACTCTCGTTGCTCAGGCTGGAGTGCAATGGCCCGATCTCGGCTCACTGCAACCTCCGCTTTCCAGGTTCAAGCAATTCTCCTGCCTAAGCCCCCTGAGTAGCTGGGATTACAGGCATGCGCCACTGCACCCGGATAATTTTGTATTTTTAGTAGAGCCGAGGTTTCTCCATGTTGGTCAGGCTGGACTCAAACTCCCAACCTCAGGTGATCTGCCCGCCTCGGCCTCCCAAATTGCTGGGATTATAGGCCTGAGCTACTGCACCCGGCCAAAATAAGAATTTTAAGAGGTAATAAATGCCTGTCCACATCCATTCCTATCTGGCCTAGAACAATTAATCGGCTATAAGTCTTTTGACTCTTAAGGCCCTGGGCCATAAGGAGCCCCACAAAGGGACAGGATGGACCTGGTGCAGGCAGCCATGCCACCCTGACAACGCTATGGGATAAAATAAAGATTTGCTGGTCTTTAATGTTTCCTCTGCCCAATCTTGACCAAAAAGGGGAAAATGTAAACCAAAAATAAAATTCTAAGCTCCCCAACCATCTGAACGGACTTCCTCCTCAGCCAGGACTCTTTTAAAATTTAACCTAAGAGACTGTTTCAGGCCATGATGGGAAATGGGAGTCGAACATGCCTCATTATATCTCTCTGGTATTAATATCAACACAGACTTTAAGTCCGATAAGAAACATTTTACAACCTATTCTCTCTGAAGCCTGCTAGCTAAAAGCTTCCTCTGCACAATAAAACTTTGGTCTCCACAATCCTTTATCTTAACCCAAACATTTCCTTTCTATTGATCCCAGGTTCTTAAACAAACTCAACCAATTGTCAACTAGGAAATTTAAAAATTTGCCTATAGCCTGGAAGCCCCAACTTCAAGTTGTTTCGCCTTTCTGAACCAAACCAAGGTATATCCTAAATGTATTTGATTGATGTTTTATGCCCCTCCAAAATGAACAAAACTAAACAGCACTTTCACCATCTTGGGCACATGTTCTCAAGACCTTCTGAGGGCTGTGTCACAGGTTGTGGTCACTCATATTTGGCTCAGAATAAATATCTTCAAATATTTTACAGAGTTTGACTCTTTTCATCAACACACCCCTACCCCCTAGTTTAGCATGATGGAAATTCTATTCTAGTTGGGTGTAGTCAGTAACATGGAGCTCTCTCTTCCTCTAGCTCCTAGTACAGGGCAACAGTTTGACTTTAGGAGGGTAGTCTGCTGGAATCTCTCATCGTCTAATACCGAGCTCCATGTTGCAGAAGTTTTATTCCACTTAGGTGAGGCCAAGAGGAGTGGGAAGCCCTTCCCCCAGTCCCCATTGGTAAAATGGAATCTCTACCTCAAGCATGGTGGGCCAATAATATTGTGTCTCTGATCACTCTGCCCCAGCTCACTCATAGGGTGCATGTTCAATGCTAGAAAAAACAAGTTGAGAAAAGCCATAGCTACCATTCCTGCCCAGCACCCTGCTCATACAGCAGGGGTGTCATTCTGGAAGAAAGAAGCTGCTCTTCCTACCTCTAATGTCTAGTGTAGTACAGCAGAGATTCTGTCCATGAGGTGAGATGAGTTTTAAGAATGGAGAGCTCCTTAGCTCTCCCCAAGGAGTCTATCTTTATTTGGAAAAGAGAGTGAAGAAGTTTTTGTCTATGGTATTATCAGGAACAACAACAATCTTGGTGGTGAGCAATCAAGAGGGCACCAGAAGTTCTACGATTCTAGTAGTAGCTGCAGAATGGTTCACCAGCTAGAAGTTTAACAGAGAGAACCAGAGAAAAAACTAAGAAAAACCCTTTTAGGGTCTGCGCAAGCCTTGAAGACTTGAAAAGACGCAATTTTAATGTGGAAACATTTGTATCCCACGGCATTGTTTAAAAACACTAATGGAATTAAGAAGTGGAGGCTAATAGGCTGGTTGTGATATTATTAGAGATAGATCATCCAGAAACTCAAAGAGGATCTTAGGTAAGGAGACAGAGAGCCCAGTTAAAATCACAGTATCACTGGTGGTAGATACTGTGTACATGCCCAAGACTGTGACCTCTGAGGAGTGACACAGAGGCTGTATGCTGCAGGGAAATAGACTTCACTGAACTACGCCAGATGCTGAACTTAGAGGACAAAGCAGCTACTATAAATATGTTCAAAGACCTAAAGGAAGCTATGCTTAAAGAACTGAAAGAGTCAGGCAGGGTGGCTCATGCCTGTAATTCCAGCACTTTTCAGAGGCCAAAGCAGGAGGATCACTTGAGTCCAGGAGTTCAAGACCAGCCTGGGCAACACAGTGCCCATCTCTACAAAAAATAAAATTAGCTAAAATTAACTGTTTGTGGAGGCAGATGGCTGTGGTCCCAGCTACTTGGGAGGCTGAGATGGGAGAATCAGTTGAGCCCAGGAAGTCAAGACTGCAGTGAGGCAAGACTGTACCACTGCACTCCACCCTGCGTGACCCAGGGAGACCCTGTCTAAGAAAAAAAAAAAAAAACTAAAAGAATTTGTGAGAAATTCTTTTCATCAAATAGAAAATCAATAAAGAGATCAAAATTAAGAAAGTCTAGTGTTGAAAAATACAATAACTGAAACAAAAAGTTTCATAGAAGAGATCAACAGTAGACAGGAAATAAAGTTAGCAAACTTGAAGATAGATCAATACGTATTGTGCAAATTGAAGAAGATTGAGGACACAGAATGGTGAATAATGAACAGAGACTCAGAGAAATGTGGGGCATTATTAAGCACACCAATATACATGCGATGGAATTCCAAAAGAGAAGAGAGAGAAATAAACAGAAGAAAATATTCAAAAATAAGAAAAACTTTCAAAATTTGAAGAAAGTTATTAATCTACACCTCTAAGAAGCTCTACAAATAACAAATAGGATAAACATAAGGAGAAACACTTCAGAAACACCATATCAAAATGTCAGAAGCCAAAAACCAAGAGAAACTTTAAAAGCAGCAAGAGAAAATTAGTTATCATGTATAAGAGGAATTCCAATAAGATTTATGGCTGACTTCTACCAGAAAGAATAGAAGCTAAAAGGCATAGAGGGATGACATATTCAAAATGATGAAAGGAAAAAACTGTCAACCAAAAATATTTTATATGAAATATCCAGAATAGGAAAATTCAGAGATACAGAGAGTAGATATTGGTCATTAGGAGCTACGGTCTGGGGCACTAAGGGAGAAACGGCTATTAGTTACAGGGTTTATTTTGGCGGTTTTGAAATGTTGTGGAATTAGATCATGGTAATGGTTGCAAGATATTGAAAATACATTTAAAACACTGAATTGTACACTTTTAAAGGGTGAATTTTATGGTCTATGAATTTTATCTCAATAAAAAAAATTAAAAACATCTCAAATCAGTAACCTAATATTCCAACTAAAGAAACTAGAAAAAGAAGAGCAGACTAAACCCAAAGCAAGCAGAAGGAAGGCAATAATAAAAACTTCACAGGAACAAATAAAATAGAGCAAAAAACAACGGAGAAAATCAAATGAAATCATAAGTTGGTTTTGTGAAAAGATCCACAGAACTGGCAAACCTTTAATTAGACTTAACGAGAAAAATAATGAGAAGATGCAAATTAGTAAAATTAAGAATGAAGAGGAGATATCAGTACTAACTTTACAGAAATAAAAGGAACATAAAGAAATACTATGAACAATTGTGTGCTACTGAATTAAATTACTTAAATGAAATGGAAAAATTTCTATAAAGACAGAAACTGCCAAAATCCATGCAAGAAACAGAAAATCTGAATTTAACTGTAACAAGTAAAAAGATAGAATTAGTAATTAAAATACTCTGCTCCCCTTAAATAAACCCCCAACTCAAATGTCTTCACTGGTGAATTTTACCGAATATTTAGAAAATAATTATACCAATTCTTCACAAACTCTTCTAGAACAGGAGGGAACATTTCCCAACTCATCCTGTGAAGTCAGCCAAAGATATCACAAGAAGAGAATACTACAGACCGATATCTTTTAAGAAAATCCATGCAAAAATAAAATCATTGACAAAATCTAGGAAATTAACTCCAGTTACATATAGAAAAAATTATAAATCATGACCAAATGGGGTTTATCCCAGGAATGTAAAGTTGAGTTAACATTTGATAATCCACCAATGTAATACACCATCTCAATAGAATAAAAGACAAAGAAGATCACATGATTATTTCAAGAGATGTAGAGAAAGTATTTGACAAAATATAACATTCTTTCACAATAAAAACATTCAACAAACTAGGAATAGAAGGGAATTTTTTCAATATGATAAAGGTCATCTATGAAAATCTCAAGGCTAATATCATACTTACTGCTGAAAGACTGCTTCCCCCGTAAGATCAACAACAAGACAAGAATGTTTGCTGTCATCATATCTATTATTCAGCACTGTACTTGAGGTTTCAACCAGGACATTTAGACAAGAAAAAGAAATAAAAGCCATCTAGATTGGAAAAGGAAAAAAATAAAACTACCTCTGTTTGCAGATGACATGATCTTTTATATAGAAAAGACTAAGGAATCTGCAAAAACACCTACTAGAACTAATAACTTAGTTTAGCAAAGTTACAAGATAGAAAATCAATATACAAAGATGAATTATATTTCTATATACCAGCAATAAACAATTTTCAAATAAAATTAAAACAAGTCCATTTACAAAAGCATCAAAAAGTATACACTACTTAGGAATAAATTTAACAAAAGAAGTATAAAACTTATACTCTGAAAGCTACAAAATATTGTTGGAGGAAATTAAAAAATATCTAAATAAGTGGAAACATTACATTTTCATGGATCAGAAGACTTAATATTATTAAGATGGCAATCTCTGTAAATTTACCTAAAGATTCAACAATATCCCTGTAAAAACCCTGGCTGCATTTTCTTTGCAGAAATTGACAAACTGATCCTAAGATTTGTATGAAAGTGCAAGAGAACTAGAATAGCAAAAACAATCTTGAAAAATGAACAACGGCTTTCTGCCCATGGACGCCGCTGAGGAAGCATCATTATAGTCTGTCTTCTCCCTGCCATCATGTCTAAGTCAGTGTCTCCTAAAGAGCCCGAACAGCTGAGGAAGCTCTTCATTGGAGGGTTGAGCTTTGAAACAACCTGAAAATGGCTCAAAATGGTTGAGCCATTTTGAACAATGGGGAATGCTCACAGACTGTGTGGTAATGAGTGATCCAAACACCAAGCCCTCCAGGGGCTTTGGGTTTGTCACATATGACACCATGGGGGAGATGGATGCAGCCATGAATGCAAGGCCACACAAGGTGGATGGAAGAGTTGTGGAACCAAAAAGAGCTGTCTCAAGAGAAGATTCTCAAAGACCAGGTGCCCACTTAACTTTGAAAAAGATATTTGTTGGTGGCATTAAAGAAGACACTGAAGAACATCAACTAAGAGATTATTTTGAATAGTATGGAAAAATTGAAGTGATTGAAATCATGACTGACCGAGGCAGTGGCAAGAAAAGGGGTTTTGCCTTTGTAACATTTGACAACAATGACTCCGTGGATAAGATTGTCATTCATAAATACCATAGTGTGAATGGCCACAACTGTGAAGTTAGGAAAGTCCTGTCAAAGCAAGAGATGGCTAGTGCTTCATCCAGCCAGAGGTGGAAGTGGTTCTGGAAACTTTGGTCACAGTCATGGAGGTGGTGGTCGTGGAGAAAACTTCAGTGGTGGTGGTGGCTTTGGTGGCAGCCGTGGTGGTGGTGGTTATGGTGGCAGTGGGGATGGCTATAATGGATTTGGTAATGATGGAAGCAATTTTGGAGGTGGTGGAAGCTACAATGATTTTGGCAATTACAACAATCAGTCTTCAAATTTTGGACCCATGAAACTTTGGAGGCAGAAGCTCTGGCCCCTATGGTGGTGGAGGCCAATACTTTGCCAAACCACAAAACCAAGGTGGCTATGGTGGTTCCAGTAGTAGCCATAGCTGTGGCAGTGGCAGATTTTAATTAGGACACAAAGCTTAGCAGGAGAGGAGAGCCAGAGAAGTGGCAGGGAAGCTACAGGTTACAATGGATTTGTGAATTTAGCCAAGCACAGTGGTGGCAGGGCCTAACTGCTACAAAGCAGACATGTTTTAGACAAATACTCAATGTATGGGAAAAAAACTCAAGGATTGTATTTGTGACTAATTGTATAACAGGTTATTTTAGTTTCTGTTCTGTGGAAAGTGAAAAGCATTCCAACCAAGGGTTTTAATGTAGTTTTTTTTTTTTTTGCACCCATGCTGTTAATTGCTAAATGTAATAGTCTGATTATGATGCTGAATAAATGTCTTTTTAATAAAAAAAAAGAAAGAAGAAAAATGAACAACAAAGTTGGAAGATTCACACTTCCTAATTTCACATCTACTACAAAGGTACAGTAATGAAAACCGTGTGGTACTTGCATAAGAATGAACATACAGATTAATGAAACAAAATTGAGAGTCCATTAAAAAATCCCTTTATGTTTACTGTGAATTGATTATTAGCAAGGGTGCCAAGATAATTCAATACAGATAAAACAGTCTTTTCAGCAAATGGTGATGGGTCAACTAGATATTCACATACAAAAGAATGAAGTTGAATTCCTGCGTGACACCATATATAGAAATTAGCTCAAAATGAAGTACATACCTACATATAAGAATTAAAAATATAGAAGTCCTAGAAGAAAGCATAGAAGTAAATAGAATAGGCAGTAGTCTTTTAGAAATAATTTAAAAGCACAACCAACAAAAAAAAACTAGATAAATTGGAGTTCATAAAAATTAAAAACATATTTCTGGGTATATACCCAAAATAATTGAAATCAGGGACTCAAACAGACATTTGTCCACTAAAGTTCAGAGCAGCATCATTCACAATAGCCAAAAGGTGGGAACAACCCAAATGTCCACTGATGGATGATTGGATAAACAAAATGTATATGTATACATATGTATGCATCTATGTGTGTATATACAATGAAATATTATTCACCCTTAAAAAGGAAGGAAATTCTGACACATGCTACAACATAGGTGAACCTGGAAGACATTATGCTAAGTGAAATAAGCCAGTTACAAAAAGACAAGTAAGTACTGTCTGATTCCATTTACATGATGTACCTAGAGTCATCAAATCCATAGGGACAGAAAGTAGAATGGTGGTTGCCAAGGACTGAGAAGAAGAGAAAATGGAGAGTAATTGTTTAAAAGATACAGAGTTTCAGTTTGGGAAGATGAAAAAGTACTGGAGATGGATGGTGGTGATACCTGCACAAGAACGTAAATGTACTTAGTGCCACTGAAATGTACAATTAAAATGGTTAAAATTATAAATTTTGTGTTCTGTATATTTCACCACAATAAAACAATGAAAAACTTGTACTTCAAGCGATACCAGTAAGAAAGTGAAAAGACAACACACAGAATGAGAGAAAATATTTTCAAATCATTTATCTGATAAGGGTTGAGTATTCAGAATATATATTTAAAACTCGAATAATTCAACAATAAAAAGACAAATAACATTTACAAATGGGCAAAGGTTTTCCAGTCTGGCATGTAAAGAGCTTGGAAGTTATCATTCTGTCTTAACAACAAATAAAAAGCTAAACAAACTGAAAAATAAACCACTGTTCTTAGAGCCATCAGAGAAATGAGGTCACAGGATTATAACTGTCATTCATTCCTAATCCTAAAATAACAGTAACAACACAGAGCTTACACCCTTCACAAAAATTCACACAAAACTAATCATAGACCTAAATGTAAAATGCAAAACTCTGAAATTCCTAGAAGATAATATAAAAGAAAATTTCAGTGACCTTGGGTAGTAATTTTTTATATATAACAACAAAGGCGCAATTCATAAAAGTTACAATTTGTAAACTGGACTTCATTAAAATTAAGAATTTCTGCTCTGTGAAAGACACTATCAAGTGAATGAGAAGATTGGGAGAAAATATTTGCAAATGACATATCTGATAAAGAATTGTTAATAATATATACAAAGAACTCTTAAAATTCAACAAAAAGAAAATACATAACTTGATATTTTAAAAGGCAAATCTAAATGAACACTTCACCAGAAAATATATATGGATGGTGAATATGCATATGAAAAGATGCTCAGTATCATATGTCATGAGGGAATTGCAGATGGAAACAACGAGATACCACTACACACGTATTAGAATAACCAAAATCCAAAACACTGACAACACCAAATGCTGGTGATGATGTGAAGCAACAGGAACTCTCATTTAGTGCTGGTGGGAATGCAAAATGGTACACCCACTTTGGAGGACAGTCTGGCAGTTTCTTACAAAGCTAAACATGCTCTTATGATACAATCCAGCAATTGTGCTCCTTGGTATTTACCCAAGTGGGTCAAAAACCTATGTCCACACACACACACAAAAACCTGCACATTATTGTTTATAGCAGTTTTATTCATAATTGCCAAAACTTGGAAGCAACCAAGATTTCTTTTGGTAGGTGAATGAATAAACTCTGGTACATCTAGACAGTGGAGTATTGTTCAGCACTCAAAAGAAATTGGCTATCAGGTCATGAAAACACATAGAGGAATCTTAAGTGCATATTATTAAGTGAAAGACACCAATCTGAAAAACCTCCATACTGTCTGATTCCAATCAGATGATATTCTGGAAAAAGCAAAACTATGGAGGATAAAAGGATCAGTGGTTGCCAGGGGATGGTGAGATGAATAGGTAAAGCACAGGGACTTTTCAGAGCAGTGGAACTAGTCTGTATGATACTAAAATGGTAGACACATGTTATTATATATTTGACAAAACTTACAGAATGTACACCAAGAGTGAACCTAATGTAAATTATGAACTTTGGGTAACAGTGATGTGTCAATGTAGGTTCATCAATTGTAACAAAAGTACTATTCTGGTGAAGGAGTTAATAGTGGAGGTGCTGTGCGTGCTGGGGGGTAGCGGGTATACAGGAAATGTCTGCACCTTCTGCTCAATTTTGCTACAAACCTAAAACTGCCCTAAAATCGTCTTTAAAAACAAAAAACAGGCCAAGGGTTTCAATAGACATTTCTTTAAAGAAGATATACAAATGGCCAATGAGCACGTGAAAAGATACCTAACATCTTATTCACCAAGGAACTGCAAATCAAAACCAAAATGAGATACCACTTCACAACCACTAGGATAGCTATAAAAAAAAAAATACAAAAAATAAGTGTTGGTGAGGATGTACAGAAATTGAAATCTTCATGTGTTGTTTGTAGGAATGTAAAATGGGTTAGCTGTTTTGCAAAACATTTTGGCAGTTCCTTAAAATATTAAACATAAAGTTACCACCATATGATCCAGCATTCCCACTGCTGGGTATATATCCAAAAGAAGAAAAATCAGTATATCCAAGAGATGTCTGCACTCCCATGTTTGTTGCAGCACTATATGCAATAGCTAAGACATCGAATCAACCTAAGTACCCATCAACAGGTGAATGGATAAAGAAAATGTGATAACATATACACAATGGAATATTACTCAGGCATAAAAAAGAATGAAATCCTGTCACTTGCAGCAACATGAATAGAACTGGAAGTCATTCTATTAAGTGTAATAAGCCAAGCACAGAAAGACAAATGTTGCATGTTCTTATTCATATATAGGAGTTAAAAAGGTTGATTGGTTTCACGAAAGTAAAGGGTAGAGTGATGGTTACCAGAGGCTGGGAAGGGTAATGGGGAGTGGGGGTAAAGAAGGGTTGGCTAATGGTTACAAAAATATAGTTAGATAGAAGGAGTAAGATCTAGTGTTTGGTAGCACAATAGGGTGCCTATAGTTAAAAAAAATATTGTGTATTTCCAAATAACTAGAAGAATGGAATTAGAATGTTCTTAACACAAATAAATGATAAATGTTTAAGGTGATGGATTTCCCAGTTACCTTGATTTGCTCATTATAGATTGTATGCTTGTATCAAAATATCATGTGTACCCCATAAATAGTGCAACTATTATGTATACATAAAAATTAAACTGAAAATTTAAAAAAATTGAGGTACCATATCATCCAACAATTCTGCTGTTAGGTATATAACCAAGACAAATAAAAATGTTCATCTAATTTAAAAACTTGTACAGGACTTCTCCTAGCAGCATTAGTCATAATAGCCAAAAAGTAGAAACAACCGAAATGTCCAAGAATTTGTAAGTGCATAAACAAAATGTGGTACAGTTTATCCATACAATAGCTATTATTCAGCCATAAAAAGAAATTTGTTGCTAATACATGCTATGATATAGAAGAACCTTGAAAACATTATGCTAAGTGAAAAAAAGTCAGTCAAAAGACCATTTATTATATAATTCCACTTATATGAAATGTCTAGAACATGCACATTTATAGAAACAGAAAGTGGATTAGTATTTGCCAAGGTCTGTGAGGGGGTGATGGGGAGATTGTGGTGGTAGGGATGCCTAAAGGGTACCTGTTTCTTTGCGGGTGATGACAATGTTCTAAAATTGATTGTGGTAATGGTTATAAAGTCTGTGAATTTACTAAAGACCACTGAATTGTATACTTTAGTTGGGTTAATTGTGTGGCAAATAAATTTTGCCTCAATAAAGCTATTTTTTTAAAAGTTTAACAGAATAGAGGGTGATCTTTGAGTTGAGCCCTGAAGGATAATCTAATAATCAAAAAGTAGAGAAAGGCATTTCAAGCTGATGGAACAGCATGAACAGTGGTTTGGAGACTTGAAATGTGAATGATATGGTGTGAATGAAGAAGGTATGTGTGGGTGGTTTAGGTAAGAGTTGGGTGGGAAAAGATGATCCTGGGAAAGTTGCCCAAGAACTTGAATGGCATGGCCAGGAGTTTGAATCTAATCTCACCAGGACTATGGGATTCATGACTGGTTTCTGGGCTGGGCATTGACAAAGTCAGATTTCTATGTCATGGAGCATGCCTGACAACAATCAGTCTGTAGAATATATGGAAGGAGGCAAGAATACCTTTTTCAAACTGGTAGAATTTTGTGTACTATGTAGTTACAAAGGCTCTCCCTGGGGGTTTTCTTAATTGTCTTTTCTGAGCTGCCTCCCTCAGGGCTTTGTTCCTACAAGGCTTTGCCTATACTAGGATTTTATTTTTTGAAAACTAAATGTGCACAGCCTTCAAGCTCCAAAAGAATTACCCAGAGGTACCATTTCTGTTTCTGAGACGTACTTTGGGCGGGAGTGCTAGGACCCTACAAAGTAACCTTCAAACCAACCCTAGATTGGCCACAAAGTCTAGGTTATGGGTCTTGACCTGCTTTTCACATGTTCCCACATCCACCCCAATGCACATACTAACTTGGGAGATTCTCTTTGTTTTAGAAGCCCCCCTTAGCCTTAGACCCCCAACTCCAAGCTCTACCGCTAATCTGCTGTGTAGCCTAGGTCAAATTTCTTACTCTTCTGGGTCTTGCTTTCTCTGTCTATATCATGAGGGGTTCTGAAAAGATTATATCTAAGGCCCCTTACCACTTTCCAGCTTAGCTTTCTCTAGATAGAGCTGAGCCTATGTGGGCAGAAGAAGAGCAGAAAGGCAGGAAAAGGCAGGAAGATGGAGGAGAGGGGTGGGCCCTTAAAGGGCTTTATACCTCTCTCTCTGGCTGAGCGCTATCTGGGTATATGGTGACATGGTGCTCAAGAAAGGTTTGTTGAATTGAACAAAACTCACCAGTTGTGCCAGAAAAGTGTCTAGCTCCATTTGGTTCTGTGGCCATAAAATGATCTGGGTAGGTAGAATCAGATCAAAAATACCAGAACCTTGACTGAAGGTCTAAAACCTCTCTAGGGCCGCATCACTAAGTATTGAATATTGTGACAAAGCCATGGGCTTCTGGACCAAGGTTGGTAAATTAATTCAGGGAAGGGCAACGTTGTTTTTACCAGACACAAAAGGGCAACTTTAAGATGAGGAAAGTCACAGAGACTGAGAGCCCTGGAAGAAGCATGGGTCTGCAGCAGACCCCAGACAGAATCTTTTGCCTCCTTATCAGTGGGTTCTGCATCAGTGGGTTTAACCAACAGCAGATCGAAAATGTTTGACAAAAAATGGATGACTGTGTCTGTGCTAAACATGTACAGATTTTGTCATTACTCTTTAAATAATATAGTATAACAACTATTTGCATAGCATTTACATTGTATTAGGTATCATAAGTAATCTAGAGTGATATAAAGTTTATGAGAGGATGTGTATAGGTTATATGCAAATACTACACCATTTTTTATAAAGGACATGAGACATGAGCATCTATGGATTTTGATGTTTGCAAGGGGTCCTGAAACTAATCTCCCACATATACCGAGGGATGGCTATTCTCCCACAGTAAAGCAGGTGCTCAAGGAAGATCAGAGGAATGGCAAATAGGGAGTCAGGAAAGGGGGTGGAGAATGCTGTAGCCTGAGCAGCTGTTTGGCTTTCATAGCTTTTTAGAAGCCAGGTCTAGAAAAAGCTCATAAACACAATAAAAGCAAAAAATTCATACCAGCCACAAGCACCAGGGCTTTGAAGCATTGGTGGGAGAGTATGGAGTCTGAATCCACCGCCCATCCGGACTCCTGAAACCCTGGGGGCCTGGGATGGAGCCTGCCTGCTTCTTTCTAGGCTTTCCCCAAGAATGATGCCTCCTGCTGGGCTTGCAGTTCTCTTGGTTCCCTTCTCTTCTCTCCTTGGAGGTGGTATTGACCAGCCCTCTCCCACCAGATAAGGACATCTTGTTCCTTCTGATCTAGGAGAGCAAAACAGTTCTCATTCCCTGGGGGCTGGGAGGGTCACAGAGGGGAAGTTCTGATGTTTGTAAGCAGATCAGTCAGCCCCAGGGGCTCCTGGTCCCCATATCCTCCACCACCTCCCCCTTGTGTCCCCTCCCTCACAGGGCCAATTTACTACTTTGTTCATCGCCCAGAGGCTAGCAGCAAGTAGAGAACAATGCATCCCATTTCCCTGGAATTGTCACCCCAATTTGGGGGTTGGTTGTGGAAGAAAATTGCAGCATGCTTCTTACTGGGCCTCTCTCCAACCCTCTCCAGCTCTTTCCTGCCTTCTAGTGGGGACTACCCTGGTGCACACACACTGTCTCCAAGCCACAAAATGGGCTCAGCACCACCCCCAACTCCCTGGGCAGCCCAGAAGAGCCCAGAAGAGCGAAATATTGCTCAAGCTGGCCTTGAGGCTCAGGTAAAGAGTGTGAAGGGTGGACAAGAGCTGCAAGAACCTGATTGGCTCATCAGGTTGTAGCAGCTGATGAGCCAATGCTCTCTGAAGGGTTCTGCCCCTGCTTTTCTCTGCAGTAGTTCATTCTCAAGGACACTTGCAGGAACTCCAGATCCCAGGACAAAGCTTTTGTGCTTGGTTCCTCATTCCAGGCTTCTCCTTTCCATACTGTGGCAAAATCTCATGCCACACTCTCCTCATGGCCTAAAGAGTCATCCTTGGTTTCCAAATAGCCCCATGAAACCTTTTAAAATTTTATTAAGGAAATATAAAATAAAATAAGAGTGAAATACAAGTATGGCCATTTCTTTGGGCATTACTGGAAGAAAGACATGAGATGGACCTCATATCCTGTTTCATTAACAGTTTTTCTGAACCATGCAATTTCTCTCTGAACCCCTTTCCTGAAACAACAGCTGTTTGCTGGCCATAGGCCAGCCCAGTACTAGAGATGGGAATCCTCTGTGTTGCCATGTTCCCTGGCTCCATGGAGGAGCAATAGGTCTGTTTGTTGCTGTTGTTGAGATGGGATCTTGCTATGTTGCCCAGACTGGTCTCAAACTCCTGGCCTCAAGTGATCCTCCCACCTCAGCCTCCTCCCAAAGTGCTGGTATTACAGGCCACCACACCTAGCCTAGGTCTGAAACAGAATATTTTAGAGTTGTGTCTTTTGTCCACTTATGGACTTCCAGTCACCCCTAGCTGGGTGAAGACTCTAGCCTTTGTCTAGGCCAGTGGGTTTAAAAGGAAATTAATACCATCTTTATTTGGTATTATATTTAGTGGTTTGTTTTAGTAAATATAAAATATTTACAAGGGCTTTTGCCTTTCAGTCCCCCTCAAGAAAACTCCTTATACAAGTCTTACATTATTCAACTGAAATTCTTCTTACACAGGCTTTCAGAAACCTATTCACAATGCTTGGGGAGGTGCAACTGTAGGATCAACAGTGTGTAATAACATCAAAGGATATAAAATAACAACAACAAAAACTGCCAAAAAATAGCTTGAGTACAAAGAGACACACAAATGCAACATTTCCCAAGTCAGTTTCTGCTGGAAACATTTTGAAAATGGAAGTCATTAGTTAAATTTTAAAAGTACTTGTAAACAACTTGTACATAAATGTTCAGAACAGCTTTATTTGTAACAGCCCCAAACTGTAAACAACCCAACTGCCCATCAACAGGTAATTAGATAAGACAAACTGTGTTATCAACATAATGTAATACTACTTAGCAATACAAAGAATTAAAATGTTGATACACACCTTATTCTGAATCTCAAAATAATTATGCTAAGTGGAAAATCTCTAGACAAAAAGAGTAAATGCTGTATAATTCCACATATAAATAATTCTAAAAATGCCAATTAATCTACAGTTACAGAAAGCAGATCAGTAATTGCCGGAGGATGGTGGTAGAGGGAGGGATGAACTAAAAAAGGACATGAAGAAACTTTTGAGGATGATGTACATGCTCATTATCTAGATTACTGCAATGATTTCATGAATGTACACATTTGTCAAAATTGACCAAATAATGTACTTTAAATATGTGCAGTTTATTGTACATCAGTTACGCCTTAATAAGCTCTAAAAAGTAATCAGATTTAGAGCAAAAAATATTAATTGCAGTGGATCCTGTTGAACTAACTCAATATTCTTATTTTCAACCCTCTTCTCTATTTCTATCATCATTACAAAAGCTATAAAAACTACACTCTTACTTTTTCAGATTCACTTGCAGCTAGAAGTTAGAAAGTTAAAACCTTTCT